>NC_091952.1:26027103-26627103 GCF_031021105.1 Erythrolamprus reginae | reverse complement strand
AAAGACCACTCAGATAGCAACAGCATTTATACATTGCTTCAAAGTGCTTAAGTGGTTTACAGGGTCAGCATATTGCCCCCAACAATCGGGGTTTCCCTTTTAACAATATTGGAAGGATCGAAGGCTGAATCAACCTTGAGCTGGTCAAGATCGAACTCGAGACAGTTGGGAAAAGTCAGCCTGCAACATTGCATTATAATAACTGTGCCACCATGGTTCTTCACCCATGAGGATGAGGATGCAAGAACTATCCAGTTGGCAAAATAAGTGACCTTCCTAGTCTAATATCTTAAATGAAAGGAATGGAATTATACAAAATTAATTAAATCTCTACTATGAGACGAGTAACAATTAATGTAATTTTCTTATACTGGGCATTAGATCATTCAGACATAATGCATGTGTCTCTTTTCCACCATCCAAAGGGACGTTTATTTTTTAAGCTTCCCCTTAATTCCTACAAATGCATGAATGGTTGAGAATTTCATTCATCCCCTTTGCTCTTTCTTGTAAAAAATAACTACTTTTCATGTCCCGATGCTGTTATGTATACCCACTAAGTTTCTGTATTTTATATCATTAAAGATGTTAAAAGATTGCTGTATTTTTTTTAAAAAAAATTAGATATACCAGTACCTTTTTTAAAAAAATAAAGGAAGATTTGTTCTGCGTTTTAAAACTATGCCATTAAAAATGTTGGTTCTGCTGTACCTTTTAGAAAGCGGAGATTGAGAAATGGGAGGGAATTAACCAGACACAATAACATTACCGATATCCTATTTGCTCCCATTTTTGGTTTTTTTGAGCAACATTGCATAACAGCTGTCATTAAAAAGGCTCTAGTGAGTTTAAGCTATTTATTACAGAGTCCTGGTATTTCACTGGCAATTCGCTTTCTTAATATGTGCCAACCTGAAAGGGAAGGAATTGTCCTTCTCAAATGTAGAGGAATGCTATTTTTTTAAAAAAATCTTTACATCTAATCCCTCCATCCTAAGCACATTCCTCCCTTTTCTTTGTTGTTACAGCGAATGACCAAATGCCTTGGGAGTTTATTGTAAAACCCAGACTTTTTCTTGATAGTCCAACCATAGAGAATGCTGTGTCTGCCTTGGAGGCAATGGTTTTCAATGCCGTATTTGGGCATGAAGTGACCATTGGTCAAAATTCTTCACTATGTTTTGAGTAGTTGTTCTTTGCTCAGACAGTGATGGATTTAAATCAGAAGTAGTACTATTGAATGCTTACTTGCTTAAAGAACTGCAGTTGTTTTTTTTTAGGATGTTCCCTCAACTTAAGCCTTTTGTGTGAGGTAGAAAGATGTTATTTACCCCTCAGGTAAAACTGCGGAAACAGTAACTTTTTATGATGGAGTTCCACAACTGATGTTAAGGCTGTAGAGGACAGGATGGAACATTTGTTGTAATAGCACCTTAGATTTCTTAGCTTTCTACCATGTAATACTTCATGAGAAATCAATGTTCTTTATCATTAATAAACTGTCGTAATCATCCTTAAAGGCGGGGATAAATAGGGAAAATAAAACATATAGGAAATTAGATGAGTAATATCTGAATCATCACCCACACTGGGTTGGTTCTGTGCTGGCATGATTTGATCTTTAAAAATATTATGGGCCAGAGGGAAATCTAGCTAATGTATTACAGCAAACATCAGCACTGTGACTGTAGGAGCCATAGAACCCACCTGAATAACAGATGTAAAACTGATCCAAGTTACTATGTAATTTTGACAGCACATCTGATAACCAAGCGGCTCTATATCTCTGAGCTTTTATCAATCTAATTGGATTAATTTTTTCTTTTTGCACTCCAGTTCTGTGTGCAATTAATTATTCCTGCCTTTATCTGGGTGGATTGACTGAAACTGAGCTAGGCAACTAACTCACAGTCCAGTATCAATTGAACAGATAGAAAACTGCATTTGACCCATTTTGCAATTTGTGATACTCTGATGTCATAAATGCCAGAAGAACCTTTAGATTTGTTTTGTTTTGTTTTGTTGTTTTGTTTTGGGCTGGCATTGTTGATTTCTTTTTTTTTACAGATGCAAAATTGCCAATACAAAATTGCATCTATTTTTTTAAAAGTTATAATTTGCAAAGAACACTTTGGGAACAATGGTATGTAAGGATAAAATATCATTTTTTTAAAAGGTAGATTTATAAAAGGAAAAACGTTCCCAGCTTTTCCACGTTAACTGGGCATGATGAAAATTATAAACCGAATATCTGGATAGCTTTAGGTAGTGGAAGGTGAGCCCAGATAGAAAGGACCTACCCCTGCCTTTGAACCCTTTACTCTTACCATGCTTACATAAGATCTCTCACAATGTTGGTAGGCAGAACGTCTCCAGCCACGTTCCTAGTCCCTATTCCAGTCTTTTTCTTGGTCATGAGCACCATGACTTGCACAGTTCGTTTAAAACTTGGCCGGCAAGCTCTTCCATCTCTCAGGATTGCAAGAGGGTTAGTCTTGGAGGAGGCTGTGTCAGATTTCTGGGTGAGCCGATAGCACCGGGGATAATTGCTGAAGCATTCAAAGGTGTCAGAACAGTTCCTACAGGATCCGCGGTGGTCAGTGAAAGCGGTAGAGAACCTCATGGAAGCCCGGCCGTCTGGCGTGTGGAAAGATCGGAGGGTGATGACCCTGGATCGGCTGCAACAGCACACTGCGCACACGGCCTGGAAGAAGGAGAGGTCTTTAGAAAGGAACTTCTGGAAGTTGGGCTTGAAGAGCAGGTACACCAGAGGGTTGTAGGTGGCCGAGGACTTGGCGAAGACAGCAGACAGGGCAAAGGCCAGGATGGGCACTTTGCTGGCATCGCCAAATGCTGCCCACATAGCAACAATGGCGTAAGGGGTCCAAGCAGCCAGAAATCCAATGCACACAGAAACACTGAGCTGGAAAAGAGAGGGAACAAACCAAGAGGAAAATCGTAACATGCTCCATGCTTTGCTTCATGTAAGGATCTATGTTGAAAATATTTACTGACCCCTCGCTTCCTGGACATAAACTGTTTCAACTCCTACCCTCAAAACATTGCTATAGAGCAGTGTTTCCCAACCTTGGCAACTCGAAGATATCTGGACTTCAACTCCCAGAATTCCCCAGCCAGCATTCGCTGGCTAGGGAATTCTGGGAGTTGAAGTCCAGATATCTTCAAGTTGCCAAGGTTGGGAAACACTGCTATAGAACACTGCATATCAGAGCAACTAGACACAAAAACAGTTTTTTCCCGAACGCCATCGCTCTGCTAAACAAATAATTCCCTCGCCACTGTCAAACTATTTACTAAGTCTCACTACTAATACTACTAGTTTTTTCTCATCATTCCTAACATCCATTTCTTCCCATTTATGACTGAATGACTGCAACTTGTTGCTTGTATCCTTAAGATTTTTATTTATATTGATTGTTTCCTGATTGCTTATTTGACTCCTATGACAATCATTAAGTGTTGGACCACATGATTCTTGGCAAATGCATATTTTCTTTTATGTACACTGAGAGCATATGAACCAAAGGCAAATTCCTTTGTTCCAATCACACTTGGCCAATAAAGAATTCTATTCTATTCTATTCTATTCTACTCTACTCTACACAACTCTACTCTACTCTACTCTACTCTACTCTACTCTAGTCTACTCTACTCTACTCTATTTTATGATAGAATGGGCCTTCATTGATTTGGGTTAATATGATACCTAAACCCAATTATAATTTATTCAGGAAATCATGGTTAAGCAAGCAATGGCATATCGTGAGCAATGGCATACCTCAGCCATCCATAACTCAGCCATTCGTAATTTTAATTAAGATTATACAGTAGAATCTAGGTGAACATTGAGCATTGTGGCACATCAGCGCAGAGGTCATGCAATCTCTATTGAATATCCTAGGACAGTGATGGCAAACCTTTTTTTCCTCGGGTGCTGAAAGTATATGAGTGTGCACTATTGTGCATGCGCGAGTGCCCACACCCATAACGCAATACTTGGGGAAGATGAAAATAGCCTCCACTGCTGCCTTGAGGCCCACTGGAGGCCAAAAATGGCATGTTTCCCAATTTCTGGCCCATTTTTCACCCTCCCTAGGCTCTAGAACAGTGGTTCCCAACGTGGGGTTCATGCCTCAAAGGGGGGCAATTTAATTTTTAATGGGGACAATTGGAACCTTGTCTAAACCTAGTTAATGGTTTTTTAGGCTTCCTCCGTGTGAGTAGTTCACTTTTTGAATAGTAAGAATTATATGTCATGGGAGGGGGGAGGTCTCAGGATTTTAGAGATGCTTAGGTGGGGCATGGGCAAAAAAAGGTTGGGAACTGCTCTAGAGGCTTCCCTGGAGCCAGGGGAGGGCAAAAACGCCTTTCCCCATTCCCCCCAGAGGCCCTCCGGAAACCAAAAATACCCTCCCGGAGGTCAGAATTACTACAAATATGCATTAGTTTTAAATGAATTTAATTCTCGGGAATTCCTGAAACAATAGAGTGTATGGTTATACACTGAGAGTACTGAAATATTCCCTAAAATAGACAATCTTCCTAAATGTCTTTGTTTCCCAGGATTATCTAAAACAAAAAGGTTACTTGTATAGATAATACAACACATTAGCCTGATTTAGTCAATTCCAGCCAATGGGAAATAATTATAGTATCCACGCAGCCTTTTCTGTACAAAAAATTGAAGGTTATCAACTTTAAAATCTTCCTTCCTTCCTTCCTTCCTTCCTTCCTTCCTTCCTTCCTTCCTTCCTTCCTTCCTTCCTTCCTTCCTTCCTTCCTTCCTTCCTTCCTTCTGTTGAATATGTAAATAGATTAATGTAAATAGTTATCACAAGTTCAAATTTAAATGTATCCTCCTGGTTGTTCTGTCGGGCTCTCTGATAGGAGCCTCCCGAAAATTCAAGGATACAAATTTCAGACACACACACGTTTGAAAATTCAAAACAATGTTCTTTATCACAAAAGTCAAAATAAACTAAGCACTCTTTTTGTATTACAAAGAGCACTCTTCCCAAAACAACTGGGTAGTCTGTGCAATTTCCCTTAAGCAGTCATTAAGTACTTAGCCAGCAGCTGTGGAGAAACTTCACACCTCTTCTTCTTCCAATGAAGGGAGACATACACACACGCTGCTCTGCTTTGGTTTCAAAGGCATGAAAAAGCAACAAAGCCCAGCAACACAAGATTCCTGACGAACTCCGATCAGATATTCTTCCACAATGGCCAAACCCACATGCTGCTATTTATAGCATCAGCCCTAATTACTGGAGCCCCACCCAAACACAGGTGGCCTCCCTTATTTCCTGTAATATGTTCTTAGTTGGTCTCTTCTACGCATAATTCTGCGCTTGCATGGATCCAAAATGTCATCATCTGAAGCTATAGAAGATAAGGAAGATTCACTGCCTTGGCTGTGTGCCAAGCCCTCCTCTACTGAGTCACTCCCACCTTCTTCTTCATCTGAGGAAACTAAACTCTGATCTGATTCTGTCGGCAATAACACAGGCCTGTGACATGTTGAATTTTCCCCTGCATCCACCTCCACATTCCCTGGGGCAGGAGATGGGCCAGAGCCAACCACAACACTGGTTGGTTGTTCTGTTTAAGCGGGAGAATTGTAACAGTGTCAACCTAGCCGTTGCCGGGAAAAAGAAGTATAAATACCAGGAACCTGCACTTGAGTTCAGTTCGCGCCTAGATACTTTAGTAGCGGTTCAAGCATAGAGTTATTTCTGACTGAAGAAAAATAAATCTCCTTCGGTTTCACCCGTCTTGGGTCATTTATTTCACTGGCGATGAAGGAGGTCAAAACCATGCCTGCCTACAGACATGGACAACTCATCAATAGCCAGACTGCCCGAATTCTTTGATCCAGAAAAAAACACTTGTGGACGCATATATGGGTAAGTTCAATGTTTTTCTAGAGGCTGCCGGCATGAAAGACACCGACAGCGGACGGAAGAGAGCCATATTTTTAAACTACTGTGGCTCTCGAATTTATGATCTGGCTCAGATCCTGACTGATCCACTTCCTGCAAACTCGGTATCCTGGGCCACCTTGACAGCCAAACTCGCAGCTCATTTCAAGCCTACCAAACCACCAATAGTTTTTAGACACCAATTCTCCCGAATGGCTCAAGTTGAGGGAGAATCCATCAATCAGTTCACCCCCCCTCTGCGGACTCTACATTCTAAGTGTAAATTCGACAACCCTGAAACACGACTAGTTGATGCCTTAATATTTGGCATGGATTTCACCTACCTTCCTTCCTTCCTTCCTTCCTTCCTTCCTTCCTTCCTTCCTTCCTTCCTTCCTTTTTTCCTTCCTTCCTGTTGTGGTTAGCTCTGGCCCAGCTCCTGCCCCAGGGAATGTGTTATTGCCGACAGAATCAGTTCAGAGTTTAGTTTCCTCGGATGAAGAAGAAGGTGGGAGTGACTCGGCAGAGGAGGGCTTGGCACACAGCCCAGACAGTCACTCTCCCTTATCTTCCGTTGATTCAGATGATGACATTTTGGACCCACGCAAGCGCAGAATTATGCGTAGAAGAGACCAAATAAGAACATATTATAGGAAATAAGGGAGGCCACCTGCGTTTGGGTGGGGCTCCAGTAATTAGGGCTGCTGCTATAAATAGCAGCATGTGGGTTTGGCCGTTGTGGAAAAATATCTGATTGGAGTTCGTCAGGAATCTTGTGTTGCTGGACTTTGTTGCTTTTTCACGCCTTTGAAACCAAAGCAGAGCAACGTGTGTGTGTCTCACTTCGTTGGAAGAAGAAGGGGTATGAAGTGTCTTCACAGCTGCTAGCTAAGTACTTAATGACTGCTTAAAGGAAATTGCACAGACTACCCGGTTGTTTTGGGACGAGTGCTCTTTGCAATACAAAAAGAGTGCTTTGTTTATTTTGAATTTTGTGATAAAGAACATTGTTTTGAATTTTCTGTCTGAAATTTGTACCCTTGAATTTTCGGGAGGCTCATACCAGAGAGCTCTGCGGAAAGGGGCGGCATACAAATCTAAATAATAAATAAATAAATAAATAAATAAATAAATAAATAAATAAATAAATAAATAAATAAATAAATAAATAAATAAACACTTCCTCATCATTCCTCCCTCCCTCCCTCGTTCAGCATGGGCATTACCTTTGCAGGTAATGTACTGAATGTGCAAAAATGAGCTTCTTCCATTTCCTATGCATGATATTTTGCTTTGTTTCTTTAAAAGATGAAGAGATCAAAACTGACTTCTGGGGAACTACGTGGAGATATCCCTATTTTCTTGGCAACTGTAGATAAGTGGTTTCTATTGCCTCCTTCCAACGTTTCCAGTTTGCATCAGAACTAAGCAATGTGCTGCATCATCATAGCATCATTCTGCACTCAAGAGATTTAGCCGCCGGAAGATAAATAAATATCTATCACACTTCTGGAGAGAAACGATCTACTGCAGCTCAGAATAATATGCTGCTGGCGTGTATATTTAATTAGCCTGTAATTAATGAGTTAATTAATTCCACTGGTGAATTGGTTAGTGCATTCAACCAGATGATAAACAAGCCCTGGAGTTTCTCTCCTCTTTAGATAAGCAGGCTGTGATACGCTGCTGACATACTGCTTGCCGATCAAGAGGGTAAGGTGTGTACACAGTGAAATTAAGTTGTCAAATCATGACAGGCAGCCGTGCAACATGAATGAGCAAATCGTCCCGATGTAATGGAACGTGCTCTCTCTCCCTCATTTTATCTTTGCCTGATGCTGTGCCTGATTCATCACACCACCTCCGTCTTCCAATGGCATTTCGGGGGGCAAATTTTCTAAAATAAAATTCCCCCAATTTGAAGATTCTTCACACGAGGATTCCCATTGGCAGGAAAGGGTTCATTTGGACTAGCAGCTTGGTTGTCTATTGAGAGTAAATACTTATTATTATTATTATTATTATTATTATTATTATTATTATTATTTATTGGGTTTGTATGCCGCCCCTCTCCGGAGACTCGGGGCGGCTAACAGCAGTAATACTCCAATACTCCAATAATAATCCAATACTAAAAACGATTAAAAACCCATTAATATAAAAACCAAACATACATACAGACATACCATGCATAAAATTGTAAAGGTTTAGGGGTAAAGAGTATCTCAATTCCCCCATGCCTGACAACAGAGGTGGGTTTTAAGGAGCTTACGAAAGGCAAGGAGCGTGGGGGCAATTCTAATTTCTGGGGGGAGTTGGTTCGAGAGGGCCGAGGCTGTCACAGAGAAGGCTCTTCCCCTGGGTCCCGCCAAGTGGCATTGTTTAGTTGACAGGACCCGGAGAAGACCCACTCTGTGGGACCTAAATGGTCACTGGGATTCGTGCAGCAGAAGGCGGTCCCTGAGATAATCTGGTCCGGTGCCATGAAGGGCTTTATAGGTCATAACCAACACTTTGAATTGTGACCGGAAACTGATCGGCAACCAATGCAGACTGCGGAGTGTTGGTGTAACATGGGCATATTTGGGGAAGCCCATGATTGCTCTCGCAGCTGCATTCTGCACGATCTGAAGTTTCCGAACACTTTTCAAAGGTAGCCCCATGTAGAGAGCATTACAGTAGTCGAGCCTCGAGGTGATGAGGGCGTGAGTGATTGTGAGCAGTGACTCCCGGTCCAAATAGGGTCGCAACTGGTGCATCAGGCGAACCTGGGCGAACGCCCCCCTCGCCACAGCTGAAAGGTCTTTCTCTAATGTGAGCTGTGGATCGAGGAGGACGCCCAAGTTGCGAACCCCCAGGGTAATGGACGGACAGATGGAATTGTCCTTGGGAGGCAAGACCCACAGCCACTCCGTCTTGTCTGGGTTGAGTTTGAGTTTGTTGACACCCATCCAGGCCCCAACACCCTCCAGGCACCGGCACATCAGCTGTACGGCTTAGAATAGCTTTCTAAGCAGATTGACACCCTCCTGCCCTATGACAATCATTAAGTGTTGTACCACATGATTCTTGACAAATGTATCTTTTTCTTTTATGTACACTGAGAGCATATGCACCAAAGACAAATTCCTTGTGCGTCCAATCACACTTGGCCAATAAAGCATTATATGGTTTCTATGAAAAAAAAAACAGTTGGTAATTTGCATTCTTTTAGCAGATTGTTAAGGTTTATCTGTGTCATGAGAAGTATGAGAACTCAGACAATTATTGCATAGATTATGTTTAAGGAAAACATGACTAATAGCAGGGGCCATCACTAAAAGGGATCTCAGGGAGCACTAAATTCATAATTTTAAATCTCGTGGACCACTAATATGAATTTTTAAAAAAAGATAAATAGTATTTAATGCAGAGGTATTCAAACTTGGCAACTTTAAGACTTGTAGACTTCAACTTCCAGAATTCTCCAGCCAGCATAGAGAATTCTGGGCATTGAAGTCCATAGGTCTGATGAATTCTGGGCACTGAGGTCCACTAGCCTGATGAAAAGAAGGACTAGGGGTGACATGATAACAGTCTTCCAATATCTCAGGGACTGCCACAAAGAGAGAATGAAGCTATTCTCCAAAGCATCTGAGGGCAGGACAAGAAACAATGGGTGGAAACTAATCAAGGAGAGAAGCAACTTAGAACTAAGGAGAAATTTCCAGACAGAACAATTCAATCAATTGAACAACTTGCCTCCAAAGGTTGTAAATGTTCCGACACTGGAAGTTTTTAAGATGATATTGGATAAACCATTTGTGTGAAGTTGTATAGGGTTTCCTGCCTAAGCAGGAGGTTGAACTAGAACAGTGTTTCCCAACCTTGGCAACTTGAAGATATCTGGACTTCAACTCCCAGAATTCCCCAGCCAGCATTCGGTGGCTGGGGAATTCTGGGAATTGAAGTCCAAATATCTTCAAGTTATAGTTTATTAGATTAGTATGCCGCCCCTCTCCGAAGACTCGGGGCGGCTCACAGCATAACTGTAATACAATACATTACAAATCTAATAATAAAAAATGAAATCAATTTAACAAGGCATTAATAACATAATAAAACCCCTAATTATGCAGTCATATACATTCAACCTAATCTATCATACAGTAAGGCCAAAAACATAATTTTAAAAAAAAGGGGGGGAAAGATGGTAATTATCCCCACGCCTGGCGACAAAAGTGGGTCTTCAGCATTTTACGGAAGGCGAGGAGGGTGGTGGCTATTCGAATCTCTGGAGGGAGTTGATTCCAGAGGGCCGGGGCCACCACAGAGAAGGCCAAGGTTGGGAAACCCTTGCCAAGGTTGGGAAACACTGAACTAGAAAACCTCCAAGGTCCTTTTCCAACTCTGTTATTCTATTCTATTCTATTCTATTCTATTCCATTCCATTCCATTCCATTCCATTCCATCCCATCCCATCCCATCCCATCCCATCCCATCCCAACCTTGGCAGTCTGCATTGGTTGCTGATCAGTTTACGGTCACAATTCAAAGTGTTGGATATGACCTATAAAGCCCTTCATGGCACCGGACCACAATATCTTCAGGACTGCCTTCTGCCGCACGGATCCCAGCGACCGGTTAGGTCCCACAGAGTTGGCCTTCTCGGGGTCCCGTTGACTAAACAATGTCATCTGGCGGGACCCAGGGGAAGAGCCTTCTCTGTGGTGGTTCTGACCCTCTGGAACCAGCTCCTTCCTGAGTTTAGGATTGCCCCCACCCTCCTTGCCTTTCGTAAACTCCTTAAAACCCACCTCTGCCTTCAGGCATGGGGGAATTGAAACATCTCCCCCTTGCCCGTGTTGTTTTGGTGTATGATTGATTGTGTGCTTGTTTTTTATATATATTGGGGTTTCTTTTATGAATTTTTTAACCTAAAACTGTAATTAGATTGGTAAATATTAGATTTGTCACTATGTACTGTTTTTGCCATTGTTGTGAGCCGCCCCGAGTCTGCGGAGAAGGGCAGCATATAAATCCAATAAATCTAATCTAATCTAATCTAATCCCCATCCCCATCCCATCCCATCCACATTGTGCTTCAATCCTTACCTTGACAATTAGGCTGTGGACACTGTTAGGTTTGCTCTGGGGTGACATATGCTGTTTCACTGCTTTCCTGGACACTTTCACCGTCCAAAGGATGAGCGAGTAGGAGATGATTATCAGGATGCACGGAATGAGGTAACAGAAGACAAAGAGGGCCATGATGTAGAACTTGGCTTCTCTGGTTGAGGCTTTCCATTTGATGCAGCAAGCAGTCCCGTAGGGTTCTGGCCCATAACTGCCCCAGTCAGCCAGAGGAGCCGCTGCGAAGATGAGGGCATAAATCCAGACACAGGCAAGCAAGACTCCAGCATACGGCGGAGAGAATTTATTGCCTAAAGAAAGAGAGGGAAAGAGACGGATCAGAGCTTTTCCCAATAAGGCAATCTGTTTATTTGTTTAAAGGATTCTTTGCCTGCAATGGAAGCAAGCAAACAAACAGAGCAGCATAATCAAAGCTAACAGTTTTAAACAGGAATATTAAGCTCAAGGCCCAGGGGCCTGATCCAGCCCACATGGTGCTTAGTTCTGGCCCAACAGGCCACCCTGGAAATAATAATGATAATAATTTATTAGATTTGTATGCCGCCCCTCTCCAAAGACTCGGGGCGGCTCACAACAGCAATAAACAATTTGGTACAAATCCAATAATTAAAAACTGAAGCTAAAACCCACTGTTGTTTAAAAACAGTCAATACTACTCAATCACACCACACATAAATCTTACTAGTCAACAAGGGAATGCATCAATTACCTCATGCCTGGCGACATAGGTAGGTCTTCAAAGTCTTGCGGAATGCGAGGAGGGTGGGGGCAGTTTGAATTTCCAGAGGGAGTTGATTCCAGAGGGCCGGGGCCACTACAGAGAAGGCTCTTCCTCTGGGTCCCGCCAGATGACATTGATTAGTCGACGGGACCCGGAGAAGGCCAACTCTGTGGGATTTAATTGGCCACTGGGATTCGTGCGGCAGAAGGCGGTCCTCTAGGTATTCTAGTCCAATGCCATGTAGGGCTTTATCAACACTTTGAATTATGTCCAGAAACTAATCAGCAGCCAGTGCAGGCCGCGAAGTGATGACGAGACTTGGGCGTCTCTGGGAAGGCCCATGATTGCTCTTGCGGCTGCATTCTGCATGATCTGAAGTTTCCGAACACTCTTCAGAGGTAGCCCCATGTAGAGAGCGTTGCAGTAGTCGAACCTCGAGATGATGAGGGCATGAGTGACTGTGAGCAGAGACTGAGAGCAGAGATAATAACGATGGACTGGCCCGCTGTGTCTCTGCCAGTGAAAACGACGTTTGGGAGAGCTGTGTGCAGCCCTCCTAATCTCAGTTTTTGCTGGCAGAGGGTTGCAGGAGGCTATTGCAGGCCAAAACAGAGCTCACGAGTGCCACAGGCAGCACTCCCAAGCTCTGTTTTTGCTCACAGAGGTTTCAGGAAGCCATTCCAGCTGAAAACAGACCTTGGGAGCTTGTTACACCCCTGGTCTAAATTATAAATGGAAATACTGTACGTTGATTTTTACATTCTAGCTGGGTGAGAATTTGAGGAAGTCACATTTTCAACAGTGCTGACTGAAATGTCTTGGGATGGAAGCACTGATCGTCCACTAAACTTATGACAGTTGTAAAACAGTTTCAAGATGATTTGCTTCATGGTTGCTAAATGAACGTGATGTCATAAAATACTTTGGTAAAGTACAGTGATCCCTCACTTTTTGCTGGGGATGCGTTCCAAGACCAAGGGTTTGGAGATGTATCAACAGAGTCAAGTAGTGCATTCCAGGCATTGACCACTCTGCAACTGAAATCATATTTTCTGCAATTGAGTTTGGAGCGATTTACCTTGAATTTGTATCTATTGTGTGCTTGTGTATTTTGCGGTTGAAGCTTTTTAAATAATGCTTTTTAAATAATGGGGTTTTTAGGCTTTTAATGTTAAATTGTTATTTAGACTTTTAATATTAGATTTGTTATTGTATATTATATATTATATTATATTATGTTATGTTATGTTATGTTATGATATGATATGATATGATATGATATTATATTATATTATATTATATTATATTATATTATATTAATTTATATGCCACCCCTCTCCGAGGACTTGGGGCAGCTCACAGCATGTACAGAAAAACAGGAAACAATAATAACAATCCAATTATACCTTAAAAAACAATCTTAAAATTCTAATTAAAAACTATCAATATCATTCATTCAGCAGTCAAACTAAGCATTCATTGGTCAGGGGGGTGTTGTGAGCCACCCCGAGTCTTTGGAGAGGGGCGGCATACAAATCTAATTAATAATAATAATAATAATAATAACAATAATAATAATAATAATAAGCTGAAGTAGTTATTAACAGGTGGTACACTGTAGCTGATAATTTTGTATGCTACCTTTAAGTCGGACCATAGGCGGTGTAGTTTGAGGTTGCCCAAGTCCAAAATTTCAAGCCTTTAGGTGATATATCCAAAATATTACCCTTGGAGCCTCATTGTTAGTGCTTTCCAGGAGAATTCTGGCTTCAATGATTCATTAGTTTGTTTTCCTGGCTATCCAGGGTAAATGGCTTCTTCAGCACCAAAGTTCAACTCGTGTCCCGTTTCTTCAAAGTCTACAGTAGGTCTTGCATTCATAGAATGTCACAGAAGAAACTATTGCTGAATATTTCTATTCTTTGTTGGTACAGATTCATCATTCCAAGGCTTTCATTGAAATCCTACCAGGTGCTAGTCTGAGAGATATTTTGCTGTTGATGATCAATCCTAAAAAGCAAAGCTATCCACCACCTCAATGTTTGTTGTCAGTTCTGAAGGTGGTTGATGTATCTATGATCATTTCTTTAGCCTTCTTTACATTAAATTGTAGTTCTCACCGCCACCCACTATACTCTTTGATTTTCATTACTAGCCTTGAAGATTATCTACATTCTCAGCAATCAGACTGGTGTTATCAGCATAGCACAGATTATTGATGTTTCTTCCTCCAGTTTTAAATCCATGCTCATCTTCTTCCAATCCAGCTTTTCTAGTATATGTTTTGCATATAAATTACATAAAAAGGGAGGGAGTATGCAGACTTTCCGTTATTCCTTCACCAGTTTGGAACAAGTCCAGTTCGCCTTGTTTCACAACTCCCTTAGTCATCTTCAGTGGTAGTCTGATACATCAGAAGAGTGGAAAGTTAGAAAGATATATCTAGTGGGCATGCTAGAAATTGGCCCCATATTGGATATACACAAACTAGGATTTTTGGCTGGTTACATAACATAACTTCTTTGAGGAGCAAATCTTTCCTTTCATTCCTTTGTATCATTTATACCTCCGGAACTGCCTTCTACCGCACGAATTCCAGCAGCCGATAAGGTCCCACAGAGTTGGCCTTGTCTGGGTCCTGTCGACCAAACAATGTCATTTGGCGGGCCCCAGGGGAAGAGCCTTCTCTGTAGCGGCCCCGGCCCTCTGGAACCAACTCCCCCCGGAGATTAGAACGGCCCCCATCCTCCTTGTCTTTCGCAAGTTACTCAAGACCCACCTGTATCGCCAGGCATGGGGGAACTAAGACATCTCCCCCAGGCTTTTTATATTTCATGTTTGGTATGTACCGTGTTTCCCCGAAAGTAAGACAGTGTCTTACTTTCTTTTTACCCCGTCTTACTTTCTTACTTACTTACTTTACCCGTCTTACTTTCGGGGTATGTCTTACATTGGAAAAAAATTGAAAGGGTCGCGTTCCCGAAGGCATCTCCCCAGAGTCCAGAAGGGCAGCCGGGGGACAGGAGCCTCGTGAGCCCTTTTCCAAGTTCAACCTCAGGGCTCCAAGCGGCGTGCACGCGTGGAGCCGCAGACGCGTGTCGGGGAAGCGTGTGTCTGGAAGGGAGGAGCCGCTCTGCGCAGTTGGGCAGCCCCACCTGCCTGCCGGAAAGGAGGCGGGCAAAGGAGGGCGCAGCTCCGGCCGCTCGCCTCGGAGCCGGTCGGCCTCGCTGGCCGCTTGCAGCCGAGCCTCGGCAGGACTTGGTTGCTGGGACGAGCGCCTTCGCTGCAAGCCACCGCCCGCTCGGCTCGCTTCGGACCAGCGCCGTCCTTCGCTTTGCCAAGCCGGGGAAGAGGCGGTGGCGCCGCGGTGAGGCGAAGGTGAGGGGCGCGCGGGGAGCTTGGAAGCAACGTCATCGGGCTCCCTCCCCCGGCAATACCCCCGTGTTTTCCCGAAAGTAAGACATATTTCTTACTTTCGGGGTACGGCTTATATTAGCCGACCCCCCTGAAACCCCCGATACATCTTACAATCGGGGGTGTCTTACTATCGGGGAAACAGGGTATGTGCTGTATGGTTTTTAATTGTTGGGGTTTTTATATATTTTTTATTATTAGATTTGTCCCATTGTTACACTGTTTCTTATTACTGTTGTGAGCCGCCCCGAGTCTTTGGAGAGGGGTGGCATACAAATCTAATTATTATTATTATTATTATTAATAATAATAATAATAATAATAATAATAATAATTTACTTTTTAAGTACAAAATACGCAGAATTACTCATGGTTCTATACAGGCATTAGGTGTAGATTGTGTTGTGGCAGGGATGGTTGATGGTATCTCAAAACAAGCCACTGCAGGTTGCAGCCATTCACCAAAGTTAATTGACTACAAAACTCAACAGCACTTTTTCGTGAGGCTGTTGACAAAAATAGGATCACCAACATGATTGCCAGCGTCTGATGATTGATATCGGACAAGAAGGAGAAGAATTGATTATAATCTACCATGTTGATCAAGTATACATTGGCAGATAGATGCTTTGACTCATTGATTCTCACATGCCATGAATGATAAGCAGGGGTTTAACTGTAAATTGTTTTTAATCGGTTTTTAGATTACTGTTGTTTTATATGCCTGTTGTGAGACGCCTAGAGTCCCAATACCCAGGCTTTGTGGCTCCCATTGTTTTGTTTTCTGCGGGAAATGGGCCCAAGTGACTCTTTGAGTGTTTAAGGCTGCAGACCCCTGGTCTACAGCAAAGCATAGCTGGCTGGAGAATTCTGGGAGTTGAAGTCCACAAGTCTTAAAGTTGCCATGTTTGTAGACCCCTGGTCTACAGTGTGGCAGAATTAATCAAGTATAAATCCTAGGCTGAAACAGTTGGAGCTGTGGTGGGTTATAAATTGTTTGCTACCAGTTCATGCCTGCACTTACGGGCACACACATCACTTCTCTGCATACTTACCCTGTTTCCCCGAAAATAAGATGTACCCTGAAAGTAAGGCATGTCAGAGGTTTTGCAGAATTTGCTAATATAAGGCACCCCCGAAAATAAGGCGTAGTCAAGTTTACATACGGTACAGTGGAAAAACATACGGTACCATTCAAAGCTGTTCATAGCGGTACCGTAATAATGTGGCGTCCCCTGCTGGCCCCTTCCATCGCTTTGTACTGTTCAGTACAGCAGACACAGTCTGCTGCTGTCTCACCGCCATTACAGTCTCCACTACAGTGCGTAGACTGTAGTTCCTCTGGTGGCCGGAAGCTGCAATAGCGGGAGTATACTGTTGTACCATATAAGTGCCGTCGTTTGTGTGTGTGTGTGCCATACTGACAGGTACCGTACCGTAATCAGTGTACCGTACGGTACACTTTCTTTGGGGGTGTCAGCTTTTCTGCCTGTGAATTTGTCTTATTTGAGAAATATAAGGCACTCCCCGAAAATAAGATGTACACAACTTTTGGAGCAAAAATTAATATAAGACAGTGTCCTATTTTCTGGGAAACACGGTAGAAGCATTCCGGGCAGCTTGGCAGAGCCTCCCACTGCTGGTGCTACTGGTTCTAAGAACCAGTCCGAGCTGGGAGCTGTTAGTATGTCTAGGTACTAAATCTTCAACACACTTTAAAACAGAGTGTATGTAGGAATGTGGGCTAGTCAGACAATGAATCAGACTTAGTATCAATATATAACAATATTATTATTTACAAATAGAGTAAATGAGCAATACAGATATAATACTGTACTACTAATGGTTTACAAACCATGCACACAGCAAAAAATATAGTACACAGCAAATATATCTCTAACAAAGAACTCCTCCCAAGAGGAACGGCGTTGGCTCCCTCTTATGGTCAACCAACAAATGTTTCTTAAAGGCACAGTCTTTATATTGTACAAACTGACATTGTTGGCTACTGTATGGCAACACTCAACCAGGTTATGTACAGTATACTAACAAGAGCAACCCACCACTGAGTTGGGGGAAAAGAAGCAAAAATAAATGTTCCAAGTAATTGAGGAACTGATTGAAATTATGAAGCAACATCAGCGGCATCATTTAATTTTTTTAAGTAAAAAAGGTTGTCATTTTCATTTTGAAAAACTGCTCCCATATTGTATTTGCAATTTGTAAGTCTTTTTTAAAAAAAAATAAAATGTGTGGAAGAAAACTCTATTTAAAAATGTTGTGCTGATTAATGTCCACCATGGAGTAATTTATTTATATTTAAAAATGTAAAATGTGTCTTAAAAAAAGCAGAGGCTTTGTATTATATCAAAAATCAAACTCTTATAAATTGAAATTTATTTCTTAGGAATTGGTGTATGCCAGAATCCTTTCTACCCTTTTCATCTCCTTCTTAAATCTTAAACACTTTGATTCTTTAAAGACTTAAAACTCCAACCCTCCCTCCCTCTCCACCGAGTCTTCAGACATATATAGGAATAATATTTCTTTGAAACTAAGCAATTTGAGATATGCTGACTTTATTCACTGCCTCATGGGGACGAGCTAATGTGCATTAGAGGAAAGATAAGCTATTGAGGCCACAAAATTATTTCACAGTACTTAGAAGACAAGCCAAAACTGCACGAGGGAGAGAGGCTGGTTGGTGGCTGATGGTTAATAGCTAAAATTAGTCTTTTTCTCTTTCCTCCATTTTTTCAAACTTTGTAATTTGGAAGAATGGGCCTTTAAGTGCCGTCTTGACTGTGTAAATGAAGTTCCCCATGATAGATTTTCAAAAAGAAAGTAAGATGTATACTATTATAAGTACTGACATAATAGCAATACAGTGGTACCTCGAGATACGAGTTTAATTCGTTCCGGACCTGGGCTCTTAAGTCGAGCAGCTCTTATCTCGAACGACTTTTCCCCATAGGAATTAATGTAAATAATTTTAATTGGTTCCAGCCCTCAAAAAACTCACAAAGTTAGTCTAAATTATGCAGAAAGACATGTTTTTAATGAAGAAATGTACATGTACATATAAATGAATAATGAAGTTTCTTTCACTTAACTTGTAAACTTTCTTAAACTTTTAAATTTACATATGTTCAACTTCTCTGCCACCCAATCCTGTAGGACAGAGGTCCCCAACCCTTTTTGCACCAGGGACCGGCTTTAAGCGATCAAGAGAGGAATGGGTGAATGAATGGACGGAGGGTGGGAAGGAAGGAAGGAAAGAGGGAAGGGACAGGAACAGAGGAAGGAAGCAAGGAAACTTATGAAAGGGGAGAGTAAGAGAGGAATGAGTGAAAGGAGGGAGGGAGGGAAGAAGGTGGGAAGGAGAAAGAAAAGAAGAAATAGAGGAAGGGAGGGTAAAAGAGAGAAAGAAAAAGAGCAAGAAAGAAAGCTGCAAGCACCCCCCCGAGCCCCCCAGGCCGGCTGCAACCTTTTAAAACACGAGCGCCGCTTCGCAGCTGTCTCCTGAAGCCGAACGCGGAAGTTAGCGTTTGGCTTCAGGAGACAGCTCCTTGGCGCTTGTATCTCGAATTTGGGCTTGTAAGTAGAACAAAAATATCTCTCCCCTCCCAGCTCTTATCTCGAGTTGCTCTTAAGTAGAGCAGCTCTTATGTCGGGGTTCCACTGTATAGCATATTTTTTATGCAAGCATTTCTCTAAAGCTAATTTTGGAGTTAGCTGTAGGAATTGGGCTTATTTGGCTACATTTGGTCTCACCTTTCCCCCTCTCCCCAATACAGTGATACCTTGTCTTACAAACTTAATTGGTTCCGGGATGAGGTTCTTAAGGTGAAAAGTTTGTAAGATGAAACATTGTTTCCCATAGGATTAATGCGTGCAAGCCCAAAATTCACCCCTTTTGCCAGCCGAAGTGCTCATTTTTGCGCTGCTGGGATTCCCTGAGGCTCCCCTCCATGGGAAACACCACCTCCGGACTTCTGTGTTTTTGTGATGCTGCAGGGGAATCCCAGCAGGGGAATCACAGAATTGCAAAAAACTGAGTGCTTCGCTGGCAATGGAAGTCCGGAGGTGGGGTTTCCCAGCGAAGGGAGCATCAGTGAAATCACAGCATCGCAAAAACACCGAAGTCCTCGAAACCCCACCTCCGGACCTCTGTATTTTTGCGATGCTGTGATTTCACTGAGGCTCCCCTCAATGGGAAACCCCACCTCTGAACTTCCGTTGCCAGCGAAGCACCCATTTTTGTGCTGCTGGTATTCCCCTGCTGGTATTCCCCTGCAGCATCACAAAAACACGGAAGTTCGGGGGTGGGGTTTCCCATGGAGGGGAGCCTCAGTGGAATCTCAGCAGCACAAAAATGGGTGCTTTGCTGGCAGCGGAAGTCCAGAGACGGGGCATCCCAGCGGCAGCGGTGGGTTTGTAAGGTGAAAATAGTTTGTAAGAAGAGTCAAAAAAATCTTAAACCCCGGGTTTGTATCTCGAAAAGTTTGTATCACGAGGCGTTTGTAAGACGAGGTATCACTGTATTTCCTAAATCAGGGGTCTGCAACCTTAAACACTCGAAGAGCCACTTGGGCCTGTATCCCACAGGAAAGAAAACAATGGGAATCACAAAAACTGGATGAGTGTGGCCAACTTGACATCACTCACTCCTACCCTGTCATATGACTCCCCCAGCCGCATCTACCCATGTTTTGTGACTCCCCATGTTTTGTTTTATATGGAAAATATGTATCTCCCTCTCTCTGCCTCTCTCTCTCCCTTTCATCTCTCTCTCTCTTCTTCCCTCCCACTGAGCTGTTTGTCACGCTGTGGGTTGACAGCCTCCAAAGACATTAAGAAACATCCTGTAGTTAAATGGTTAACTCTGTTTGTTAATGTAGCTCCTCCCTCTCTATGATGTAACACTGCTTTGCTCACTTCCTTTCTTACACAGGAAGAGACGCTGGCAGACATCTCTCTTCTCTTAGTAGTTAAGATGTGAAGACATGTTATTATGCCGCTCTGGCAAAATATTCTTTTTTTACTTTTTACAATAAAAGTTAACTTCATTTTAATAATGAATACTTGTAGCTTTAATTCCTCAACCTCCGGAAAGCCTCACTTCAGTTCTACCAGGCTGATTTCTCTCAGTGGGACTCTCTTTCCGTCACTGTTATGCTTCATGCTCGATGGGGGAGAAGAGCACTTCGCCACACCACCACCTTCTTTCTCTTGGTCCCATTGACAAGGGAGGAGAAAGGCCAGGCTTGGGGGACGGCCCTCACCAGTCACGGGTGACTACCAGCATGGCTGACGCCATCATATCGGTAGCGAAAATTGAGCTGCACGCACAGTTATTATTATTATTATTATTTATAGGATTTGTATGCCGCCCCTCTTCGCAGACTCGGGGTGGCTAACAATGATAAAAAACAACATGTAACAATCCAATTTAAGAAAACAACTAAAAACCCTTATTATAAAAACCAAACATACACACAAACATACCATACATAACTTGTAATGGCCTGGGGGAAGGAATATCCTAACTCCCCCATGCCTGGCGATACAGGTGGGTCTTGAGTAATTTGCGAAAGACAAGGAGGGTGGGGGCCGTTCTAATCTCTGGGGGGAGTTGATTCCAGAGGGCCGGGGCCGCCACAGAGAAGGCTCTTCCCCTGGGGCCCGCCAAACTACATTGTTTGGTTGACGGGACCCGGAGAAGGCCAACTCTGTGGGACCTTATCGGCCGCTGGGATTCATACAGTAGAAGGCGGTTCCGGATGTATTCTGGCCCAATGCCATGTAGGGCTTTCCACGTCTCTGGTGCGCATGTGTGCCCAAGTGAGATTTTGCTTCTTCACATGTGTATGAAGCAAAATCTTGCAAGGGGATGTGCATGGCACGCATGAGATTTCAGTGATTTTTTGCTTCTGAACATGCACAGAAGCAAAAAATCGCCAAAATCTCACATACAGGTGCGCCCCCTTGCAAGATCTTGCTTTCTGTGCATGCACAGAAGCAAAATCTCACTTGGATGCGTGCTCATGCACGCCGGAGATCCGAAGCAGTAACAGTAACCCCCACCTGGCCTTCATTCCACAAGATCTGCCCCCGCCATTCTCTCACAGTTCTCTTTGCTGGCGGCAACAGCAAATGTATTGCAACAAAGGTGGAACACTATTGCTGCACAAAGGCAAGTAGAGGGGCACGTTGCTCCTGCAATAAGACTCCGCCCATGCCACTGCCATGAGAGAATGATGGCTCTTTCATTAATAATAATAATAATAATAATAATAATAATAATAATAATAATAATACTAGTAGTAGTAGTAGTCTTCAGAGAGGGGTGGCATACAAATCTAATAAATTATTATTATTATTATTAATGATAATGATGATGATGATGATAATAATAATAATAATAATAATAATAATAATAATAATAATTTATTAGACTTGTATGCCGCCCTTCTCCGAAGACTTGGGGTGGCTCATAACAGCCAAAGAACAATATAATATAATATAATACCAATCTAATAATTAAAAACTATAACTAAAACCCCGCTATTATTAAAAACAATCAAAACAATACAGTCACAACCATACATAACTCTTAATGGTCAGAAAACGGGGTACATTAATTGCCCCATGCCTGACAACGTAAATTTTAGGGTCTTGCGGAAGGCGAGGAGGGTGGGGGAAGTTCGAATCTCTGGGAGAGTTGATTCCAGAGGGCCGGGGCCACCACAGAGAAGGCTCTTCCCCTAGGCCCCACCAGAGATGACATTGTCTGGTCGACAGGACCTGGAGAAGGCCAACTCTGTGGGACCTAATCTTCCGTGAATCCCTCTGCCATGACAGGGTGACAGGGAGCCACAGCAGAGGGCCCAAAGAGCCTCATGCACCTCCGGAGCTGCAGGTTGCAGACCCCTGTCATAAACTTTTGATAGCGACTGGGCTAAATCATTTTTACTGAGGTCAGCGCAGTGATCAGTAGTGGGTTCTAAAACGTTTTGCTACTGGTTTGTGCTTGCATGCACATGCGTTGCTTCTATGCAGAAACATCCTGGTCAGTTGGGCGGAGCCTCCCATTGCCAGTGCTACCAATTCTTAAAACCAGGCCGAACAGGGAGCAACCCACCCCTGACAGTGATGACATAAATTGAAATGAGCCGAGGTGGCGCAGCAGGTAGAGTGCAGTACTGCAGGCCACTAAAGCTGACTATAGATCTGTAGGTCAGCGGTTCAAATCTCATCACCGGCTCAAGGTTTACTCAGCCTTCCATCCTTCCAAGGTGGGTAAAATGAGGACCCAGATTGTGTGGGCAATAAGCTGGCTCTGTTAAAAAAGCGCTATTGCTAATATGTTGAAAGCGGCCCTGAGACTAAGGAGAAGGGCGGCATAAAAAATCAAATCAAATCAAATCAATCGATCAATCAATAAATCAATCAATAAATTGTGAGAAACCCTTTGTACTGCTTAGTCTTTTCCCTTTTAGTGTTGAACCTACCATAGGCCACACAGTTTGTTTGTTTGTTTGTTTGTTTGTTTGTGTGTGTGTGTGTGTATTTATTTATTTATTTATTGATTGATTGATTGATTGAAAGGGACCATGAAGGCCATCGAGTTCAACCCCCTGCCCAAGCAGAAACCCTATAGCACACAAGTCAAGTGGCAGTTCAATCTTCTCTTAAAAATGTCCACAGTGTTGGAGTTCACAACCTCCGCTGGTAGGTTGTTCCATTGGTTGATCGCTCTGACCGCCAGGAAGTTCCTCCTTATCTCCATGTTGAATCTCTCCTTGGTCAGCTTCCAGCCATTGTTCCTCGTCCGGCCCTCTGGTGCCCTGGAGAATAAAGTGATCCCCTCCTCTCTGTGACATCACCTCGTATACTTGTAGATTGCTATCATGTCCGCTCTGGCCCTCCTTTTCTCTAGGCTATCCATGCCCAGTTCCCTCAGTCTCTCTTCCTAAGTCTTGGTTTCCAGTCCCTTAATCATCTTGGTTGCTCTTTTTTGCACCTTCTCCAGAGTTTCAATGTCTCTTTTGAAGTGTGGTGACCACAACTGAATACAGTATTCCAGGTGTGGTCGGACCAGGGTGTAATAGAGTGGTATTAAGACTTCCCTGGTCTTGGAGTGTATTCCCCTGTTTATGGATTGCCACTGCAATAGACCATGTATAATTGACAGACTAGATTTTATTCTAGATTTTAGTTGTTCGTTATTACTTTATATTAGAATTTTTAATTCTATATATAGTGAGTGTTTTTATTTATTTATTCTGGTCTCTGATCTAAGACTTTTTAAAAAATTGATTGAAAATATATGGAACTTTTTCTATTACGTGATGATTTGTACAAAGGCACATCATCTCTTCAGTTTAAACTCAGTCACCAGAACATGTTCTGATTCAATCAGGTTTTCCATTCCTGTTGCAACTTTATCCAAAATATATTGATGCACATTAATGAGAATAAATAAAGCTTGCATCCCACGGAGCAAAGGATGGATGCCAGCCAACACAAGGGATTTGTCAACTAAAGTTTGAAGCTGTTCATTCCAGCTTGATTTGGAAGAAATGTATTGGACATAATCCCTAGAGTTTGGCTGCAAATTAAGCCAGTTTCCTCTACCTTGGTTACATTTTTCTTTCCATCCATTTATTCCAAATATTATATATATTGCTTAGGTTGTCTACCTAAAGAACGTGTGCATTAAGTCTTGCCAAAGGAGTCCAGTACATTTTGAATTTTTCTCCTTCCCTTTGAGTGGTCGGTACACTTTCTGGTTGGTGAATAATGTGAGAAGAGTTATATTGATGAAAGCTGCTACATGAGCCAATTTTTCCACTGAATTGCTGTCCAGAGAAATTAGCACTGGCTGACCTTTGCAAGGGAATTATTTTAAGTTTTTAGATTCTGTGATTCTTCCATCAAAACATTTTTTTTGACATAAGCAATTTTGGACTATTATTTCACTATCGTGAACATGAAGCACTTCTTTTTAGTGATGTAACAAGTGATTGCATTTAGTCTGGATGCCGGGAAGAGATCAAGGATGATGAACGAGAAGAAAAAGTATAAGATACCTGAGGGATCAGCAGGGGTGAAAAATAAGTTGCCTCGTCTGTCAGATCCTTAAAACCTACAGGTTAAATGCAAAAAAGCCTAAAGTCTGGTCTACATATGCAAATGAAAAGGGGAAAATTGAAAGCTGTTCATTGTCTTCTTTTTTATGCCAATTATTGCTATATCAAAGGCTTGATGAATAGACTGTCCAATGGAAAGATTTCCAAAGGAAGATATTGCAGAGAGATCCATGGCTGTTTTGTTGGAGAAATGGCTAGTTTATATTATTATGAGAAGGTGAAAAAATGATGTTCTATGTTAATTCTTTATTCTCCTGCAACACAGGGAGTTAGAAGTCAACACCTTTTTTAATTTTTTTTTTATTTTCGCCCCTCCCCTCTTTCCCTTTCTCCTCCCCACTATGTCCTATTATTTGCTTTTGCATTTTATTTTATTCTATAAACCAGTGGTTCTCAATCTTTCCAATGCTGTGACCCTTTAATAACAGTTCCTCATGTTGTGGTAACCCCCAATCATAAATATAGCACCAATTCTCCCAACAGAGCTTTAAGCTGATTGGCAGAAAGGTCAGAGGGCCGCCCCCATTGTAAACACCTGATTGGTCAGATTGTAAAAATATGCTCCAATGAATAGAAGCTTTAGTTCCTAACCCCATGGGAAATTTGTCTTCTCCTATGGTCTTAGGTGACCCCTATGAAATTTATTTATTTATTTATTTATTGGATTTGTATGCCGCCCCTCTCCGGAGACTCGGGGCAGCTAACAGCAATAATAAGACAGCATATAATAATAATCCAATACTAAAAACAATTAAAAACCCATTATAATAAAACCCAAACAGACATACAGACATACTATGCATAAAATTGTAAAGGCCTAGGGGGAAAGGGAATGTAAATTCCCCCATGCCTGGTGGCAGAGGTGGGTTTTAAGTAGCTTACGAAAGGCAAGGAGGGTGGGGGCAATTCTAATCTCTGAGGGGAGTTGGTTCCAGAGGGCCGGGGCCGCCATAGCGAAGGCTCTTCCCCTGGGTCCCGCCAAGCGGCATTGTTTAGTTGACGGGACCCGGAGAAGACCCACTCTGTGGGACCTAACTGGTCGCTGGGATTCATGCAGCAGAAGGCGAGATAATCTGGTCCGGTGCCATGAAGGGCTTTATAGGTCAAAACCAACACTTTGAATTGTGACCGGAAACTGATCGGCAACTAATGCAGACTGTGGAGTGTTGGTGTAACATGGGCATATTTGGAAAAGCCCATGATTGCTCTCGCAGCTGCATTCTGCACGATCTGAAGTTTCCAACCCCCTGTTGAGAACCACTGCTATAAACTAATAAAATGTTTTTGACTTTTTTTAAAAAAAGAGATCTACGATTGTTGGGATGCTGGAACAAGGGTCAAGGTGAACAGGATTACGATTAAAACAGTCAGCAAGAAAAGGGACTTTAAGACACATGTCCCACCTACCATAAGCTGGATAACAGACCTTCATGCAGCAAACTGTGCTCAGTGCAGTCAAGCTGGTGAGGCTGCACAGACCAAAGAGAACTCCACAGAAGGCGTAGAAGGTACACATGGCATGGTTGAACAGCCACCTAGGAAAAGAGATAAGGGGAGAATAAATGACCAGCTGAAATTATGTCTCTCTTCTAATTGGAGAGAGATGTTTTAGCATCTGAGAAAATATCCAGTAATGTCCGATTCTGGAAACAATATACGGAAAGGGGCGGCATACAAATCTAATAAATAATAATAATAATAATAATAATAATAATAATAATAATAATAATAATGCATCTCCCAGGGAATGTTCTTTCTGCACCAACTCAGGAAGCTCAAGCTGCCCAGGGAGCTGCTGATACAGTTCTACAGAGGAACCATTGAGTCTGTCATCTGTACCTCTATACCAGCCTGGTTTGGTTCTACAACCCAACAAGACTGACACAGACTTCAGAGGTTAATCAGAACTGCAGAAAAAACAATTGCTGCCAACCTGCCTTCCATTGAGGACCTGTATACTGCATGAGTAAAAAAAGAGGGCTGTGAAAATATTTACTGACCCCTCACATCCTGGACATAAACTGTTTCAACTCCTACCCACAAAACGTCACAACAGAGCCCTAAACACCAAGACAACGAGACACAAGAACAGTTTTTCCCCGAACGCCATCACTCTGCTGAACAAATAATTCCTTCAACACTGTCAAGCTATTTACTCAATGTGCACTACTATTACTACTAGTTTTTTCTCATCATTCATATCACCCATTTCCTCCCACTTATGACTGGAAGACTGGAACTTGTTGCTTGTATCCTTAAGATTTTTATTAATATTGATTGTTTCCTGATTGCTTATTTGACCCCTATGACAATCATTAAGTGTTGTACCTCATGATTCTTGACAAATATATATTTTCTTTTATGTACACTGAGAGCATAAGCACCAAAGACAAATTCCTCGTGTTGAATGAAGAATTGAAGAATGAAGATTTCTATTCTGTTCTAGTTTACTTTCTGATTAACCGTCCCTTTGTATCTGACTATATCATTCTCAAACATCTCCTACCCTTTAAAAAGATGGCTATTCTGGAACATCTTTGAGTCCTAAATGGTGGGAGCAGGTAAGTTGATGTGAAAATGTTAATATAGTACAGTGATACCTTGTCTTACAAACTTAATTGGTTCCGGGATGAGGTTCTTAAGGTGAAAGGTTTGTAAGACAAAACAATGTTTCCCATAGGAATCAATGGAAAAGCAATTAATGTGTGAAGCCCTTTTCACCCCTTTTGCCAGCCGAAGAGCCCCTTTTTGCGCTGCTGGGATTCCCGAGGCTCCCCTCCAGACTTCTGTGTTTTTGCGATGCTGCAGGGGAATCCCAGCAGGGGAAGCCCAGCATCACAAAAACGAGTGCATCGCTGGCAAACGAAGTCCGGTGGTGGGGTTTCCCAGCGAAGGGAGCATCAGTGAAATCGCAGCATTGCAAAAACACTGAAGTCCTCGAAATCCCACCTCCGGACCTCTGTGTTTTTGCAATGCTGCAATTTCACTGAGGCTCCCTTCGCTGGGAAACCCCACCTCCGGACTTCCGTTGTCAGTGAAGCACCCATTTTTCCGCTGATGGGATTCCCCTGCAGCATCGCAAAAACACGGAAATCCAGAGGTGGGGTTTCCCATGGAAGGGAGCCTCAGGGGAATCCCAGCAGTGCAAAAACGGGTGCTTCGCTGGCAATGGAAGTCCGGAGATAGGGCATCCCAGTGGCAGTGGTGGGTTTGTAAGGTGAAAAAAGTTTGTAAGAAGAGGCAAAAAAATCTTAAACCCCGGGTTTGTATCTCGAAAAGTTTGTATGACGAGGCGTTTGTAAGACGAGGTATCACTGTATTTCATTTCAACTTTATATTCATGCATGTTTATTATAGCTTTATTATTGCTGTTGCTCTTTCTGTACCATTTAAACACTTTCAATATTTGGAAAATTTTAACATTGTATAAGTAAATAAATTTATCCAGGATATCAATTTGACTTAATTTCTGTTTGAACATTATTTGACCAAGTCAGTTTCCTCTAAGCTGGAACTTTGCAGATACATAGGGACATATCTTGAGGCAGCCAAAGTCCTTGATTTTATCCCATATTATTAGTTTGAAAACGGGGTCATGGAGGAAATAGCTAAACTCCATCATTCTCTGCTCTGGATCTACTGTTTCTCCCCTTCTATCTGATTTTTTTTTAAAGCAAGTACACCTTGTTGAGGGCTTCAAAATAATATATCTACGTTTAATCTTGATTAAACAGTGGGATTAATCTTGATTACCCCACTGTTGAAAAAGTAGCAGGAAGAAAACTGAGTCAATGGAAACGCCACTGATCTTCTGAAGGGAGGAAATAAATCCAATTGTCTTAATTAAACGGCTAAATGGATGGAACTACCTGTGTGCAAAGAAGGATGGTGTGGCCAGTGGAAAGAGGATCAAAGTCATGCCTATGTCACTGATGGCAAGATTCACAATAAAGAATTCCGCAGGCTTCAGAAGGGCTCTTTTTCGGTAGGCAACCCATAGGAGAAGGGAATTTCCAAAGAGAGACACTACACCTGAAAGCAAATCAGAATTGTGATTTAGAACCTGGAAAGAAGATTATGCATTCAGCCACTATATTTATAAACTGTTACGAGTTGCATAAGAGCCGCATCTATGACAACATCTTCGGAGAGGGGCGGCATACAAATCTAATTAATAATAATAGTAATAATAATAATAATAATAATAATAATAATAATAATAATAATAATAATAAATAAAAATAAAAATAAAAATAAAAATAAAAATAAAAATAAAAATAAAAATAAAAATAAAAATAAAAATAAAAATAAAAATAAAAATAAAAATAAAAATAAAAATAAAAATAAAAATAAAAATAAAAATAGTGAAATTTGTACTGCACATAGCTCCTGTTGCCCACCCATAGGTCACTACTACTGGTTCATTCGAACTGGTCCGGACCAACCTAATACCACCTCTGGACATTATATATATACATAAATATATATATTTATCACATGTTTTGATACATACAGAATATAGTTTGTCAGCTATGAATAAATTAACTGCCTTGAAATGGCCCTGGGTTGGGCCTAGAGGCAAAAAGGAACTGTGACATTCCTTCAATATACCAGGGTGATACGACACTCTGGTTTCAGTTTCTATGGCTATGACTATAGATACAAACGTATCCCAGCCATAGAAACTGAAACCAGACTCAGAACACACATTGCAAAACAACTAAGTAGCCTGCAAGCTCCAACTACTCAGGATATCACCCCCAATCCACAAACATTAACTAATCAGCATACCTCAGTTTCATCAACGATCCCAGGTGTTACCCCATTGACTCACCAGGAAGTTTCTACACAGCAGGCAATTGCTGGGCCATCAAACCACACCCACCCACCAGTATTTATAGAGGGAAGGCAGCTCAGGTCTCGCTGTGTTCGCCCTATTTGGGTCATATGATTTTTTTTTACAATAAGGGTTTTAAATACTGTTTTATTTGCAATCATTATGTAGTCATGATAATTATAGCAACGTTTATACATATTATACATATTTAGGGTACTCCTTCCTGACCTATATTTTCCTCATGCATCATGGCATCGGAACAGAATATCTCCGGGACCGCCTTCTGCCGCACGAATCCCAGCGACCGATTAGGTCCCACAGAATTGGCCTTCTCCAGGTCCCGTCGACTAAACAATGTTGTTTGGCGGGTCCCAGGGGGAAGAGCCTTCTCTGTGGGGGCCCCAACTCTCTGGAACCAGCTCCCCCCGGAGATTAGAACTGCCCCCACCCTCCTTTCCTTTCCTAAACTCCTTAAAACCCACCTTTGCCACCAGGCATGGGGGAACTAAGATATCTCTCCAGAGCCGATACAATTTATGTATGGTATGTTTGTATGTATGTCTGCTTAATAATGGGGTTTTTAAAATGTTTTTTTAAATTATTAGATTTGTTACGAATTGTTTTATTGTGATGTGAGCCGCCCCGAGTCTACAGAGAGGGGTGACATACAAATCTAATAAATAAATAAATAAATAAATAAATAAATAAATAAATAAATAAATAAATAAATAAATAAATAAATAAATAAATAAATAAATAAATAAATAAATAAATAAATAAATAAAAAATAAATAAATAAATAAATAAATAAATAAATAAATAAATAAATAAACAAACAAACAAACAAACAAACAAACAATAAATAAACAAACAAACAAATAAATAAATATAATAACAACAACAACAACAATACTGTAATAATAATTGGCTACATTGACTTGGAATTTGGAGAGATGTAATCTCAACATTTCTGGAAGGCATTGGATGCTTTATAGCCTGAATCTTCTTCTGTTTCTTTCTGTGCAAGAACACAACTCTCTTCACACAATATGTTTAACTCAGTTGTTAACCCAGACAAAAAACCATAGAATAGAATAGAATAGAATAGAATAGAATGGAATGGAATGGAACGGAACGGGATGGGAATGGAACGGGACGGGATGGAATGGAATGGAATAGAATAGAATAGAAGAGTTGGATGGGACCTTGGAGGTCTTCTAGTCCAACCCCTGCTTAGCCAGTAAACCCTATACCACTTTAGACAAATGGTTATCCAACATCTTCTTAAAAACATCCAGTTTTGGAGCATTCACAACTTCAGGAGGCAAGCTGTTCCACTGATTTATTGTTCTAACTGTCAGGAAATTTCTCCTTATTTCCAAGTTGGTTTCCTCCCTGATTAGTTTCCATCCATTGCTTCACGTCCTACCTTACTACTGGTTCCAGCAATATACAATCATTTGCTGAATTACAATCTACATTTTTGGGATTCTAGAGTCCCCATTTACTTTCTCTAATAACCCTTAAAGCCATGAATCAGGACAGCTAGATAAAGTGTCAGGAAATATTAGCTTATTTCCAAGGCTGCACAGAAAGCATCACAGCTGACTTGGGCAATGGAGCCACTCAGTATTAAAAACACATGTTCAGTATTTCAAGGATTTGTTTTTTCAGCCACTCTTTTTCTCCAATTTTTTTCCTTGACTTAATATGCAGACAAATCAAATGTTTCTCAGCACACATCTGTTTGGATAGAATTAGTTTAATCCTGCAAATCAGTGCTGCTCAAACCTGACAACTTTAAGATGTGTAGAATTCAACTGCTAAGCCAGCAGAGCTGTCTGAGGAATTCTGCGAGTTGAAGTTCAGAAAAGTTGCCAAACTTGAGAAACGTTGCTGTAGAGATGGCTTAATTTATTCTGGATTAAATTTAATCTCCTAGAGATCAGTTGACTAAGTCAATTTGCCCAGGTTCGCCTGGTGCACCAGTTGCAGCCCTGTTTGGACAGGGAGTCATTGCTCACAGTCACTCATGCCCTCATCACCTCGAGGTTCGATTACTGCAACGCTCTCTACATGGGTCTACCTTTGAAAAGTGTTCAGCAACTTCAGATCGTGCAGAACGTAGCCGTGAGAGCCATCGTGGGGCTTCCAAGATATAGAAACATAGAACATTTGCCCACGTTTCTTCAACACTCCGTGGCTTGCATTGGCTGCTGATCAGTTTCCGGTCACAATTCAAAGTGTTGGTCATGACCTTTAAAGCCCTACATGGCATTGGACCAGAGTACTGGCTGCTACTGCACGAATCCCAGCAACTGATAAGGTCTCACAGAGTTGGCCTTCTCCGGGTCCCGTCGACTAAACAATGTCATTTGGCGGGCCTCGGGGGAACAGCCTTCTCTGTGGCGGCCCCAGCCCTCTGGAACCAACTCCCCCGGAGATTAGAACTGCCCCCACCCTCCCTGTCTTTCGTAAACTACTCAAGACTCACTTATACCATCAGGCATGGGGGGAGTTGAGACACCTTTCCCCAGGTATTTTTTATACTTTGTTTTATGTTTGGTATGAATGTGCTGTTTGGTTTTTTAAAATAATGATAGGGTTTTATATGTTTTTTAATATTAGATTTGTTCCACTGCTATATTGTTTTTATTACTGTTGTGAGCCTCCCCAAGTCTTCGGAGAGGGGCGGCATACATATCTAACAAATAAAAAAACAAACAAACAAACAAACAAATAAATAACTCATTTATGGTCTTCCCACAATATATTACATCCTACTCACTTAAGTCCAAATAATAAAAATATAGTTAAGTTTGTTATAGGATCTGGGCTAGTATCTGACAAAGGCTATCTGTACAATCAAGCAGCAATGTTCTTTTCCTATTTGATCCTATTTCCCAAGCTTTTTGATATATGGCCATTGCAACACCTAGTTTAAGTGTCAATTTCCATATTTTATCCTTTCTCAGCCTACTGCTTCCATTTCTGTTGCACTTAAATTCCCATAAAATGTTGCTAAAACAGCTGTTAATTATAAAAGTTTGTCTTGTTTGGTCCTTTGGCCAAAACTATATTAATCACAACATTTCTCAAGTCGAATTCAGTTAACTTTTGTTAAGAATCAGTATCCTACTGAAAAATGCTGAAAAGAATAGTGTTTATTTTGAGTGGTTTTGATTGCAAGCTTCATTTTAATTAAACAGCCATTTGCAACCATTTCTGGCAGAGATTTATTTTATTGGTTTGAAATAAATTATAAGTTAGCTCTCTCTCGCTCTCTCCCCTCTCCCTCTCTCCCACTCTCTCTTATAGAATTATTTTATACAATAATATATTGCATGCCAAAATAAGTGAAAGAGAGGAAGAAAATATTATGCAACTGAAGCTACAGAGACAAGATGTTACATTGTTTGAACATACTTGAGACAATAGTGGTAATTAAAATTTAATGCCTAAGATTTTCCTTTTCCATTAAGTCAGGCTAATTTCATTTAAAAAGTGTTTTCCTACATAATTCACAAAGGAGGCCCCGATTACTCAAAGGACAGGTTTGGGGCATTTGGAATGACTGCCTGATAGATTGGGTTGCAAATTAAATATTATGATAACAGTAACATGCTGAAGATGGAAAATAGCTGCTCTAGTGATTTTAACGTAGCCCAAATCCTTTGGGGCTCATTCTTACACAACATGTATTGGAGCTCTGAATATAAATCACTTCAGTTGAAAAATTGGGATCTACATATTCATGTTTCCTCTTCATAATTTTTGGACACACTAATTCCTTATCCGTTTACTCAGGACTTTATTAATGTCTAATACGACGAGTGCTGAGTTTTGATAAGCAGATATTCTACAGTTCTGCCATATCTGGGATTGCATAAAATGAGATACCCCCTCAACATAGCTCTTATCTACCATCTCCTTCAGATGTCTCAAAGGTGCTTTTGCAAAAGACAACTGGACTTCCCCACCCCCACCTTTTGAAAACATCCAAGAAGCTTCTTCAGTCCCTAAAAAAAAGGAACCGAAAAAGAAGTGAACTGAAGAAGCTTTTTGGTTGAGAAATGAAATGTTTTTAAGGGGAATAAAACCCAGTTGTCTTTTGGGGGAAAAAAAAACATGTTTGGGACAACCATGACCCGGATCATTCAGAATAGAATAGAATAACAGAGTTGGAAGAAACCTTGGAGGTCTTCTAGTCCAACTTATTTATTTATTTATTTATTTATTTATTCATTCATTCATTCATTCATTCATTCATTCATTCATTCATTCAATTTTTATGCCGCCCTTCTCCTTAGACTCAGGGCGGCTTACAACATGTTAGCAATAGCACTTTTTAAAAAAACAGAGCTAGGCTATTGTCCCCGCAATCCGGGTTGTCATTTTACCCACCTCGGAAGGATGGAAGGCTGAGTCAACCTTGAGCCGGTGATGAGATTTGAACTGCTGACCTTCAGATCTACAGTCAGCTTCAGTGGCCTGCAGTACAGCACTCTACCTGCTGCGCCACCCCGGCTACTTACACCCTACACTATTTCAGACAAAAGGTTATCCAACATCTTCTTTTAAACTTCCACAATAGAATAGGATGGGATGGGATGGGAATGGAATAGAATAGAATAGAATAAAATAGAAGAGTTGGATGGGACCTTGGAGGTCTTCTAGTCCAACCCCTGCTTAGCCAGTAAACTCTATACCACTTTAGACAAATGGTTATCCAACATCTTCTTAAAAACTTCCAGTGTTGGAGCATTCACAACTTCTGGAGGCAAGCTGTTCCACTGATTCATCGTTCTAACTGTGAGGAAATTTCTCCTTAGTTCTAAGTTGCTTCTCTCCTTGTTTAGTTTCCACCCATTGCTCCTTGTTCTACCCTCAGGTGTTTTGGAGAATACTTTGACTTTGTGGATATTCAGAAACTCCATAGACAGAGTTTTACAGCCGGGGTTTTACAACTGAGTTACAACAGTCACATTATCCCGGATGAGATGCAAGTTTATTATTTGGATTTCTTTATTATTTCGATTTCTTTATTCTTTTGATTTCTTTATTACAGTGTTCCCTCGATTTTCACGGGTTCGAACTTCGCGAAATGTCTATACCACGGTTTTTCAAAAATATTAATTTAAAAATACTTCGTGGGTTTTTCCCTATAGCACGTTTTTTCCTGCCCGATGACGTCATATGTCATCGCCAAACTTTCGTCTGCCTTTAAAAAACATTTTTTTAAATAAACTTTAATAAATAAACATGGTGAGTAATAATCTAAATGGTTGCTAAGGGAATGGGAAATTGCAATTTAGGGGTTTAAAGTGTTATGGGAAGGCTTGGGATACTGTTCATAGCCAAAAATAGTGTATTTACTTCCGCATCTCTACTTCGCGGAAATTCGACTTTCGCGGGCAATCTTGGAACGCATCCCCTGCGAAAATCGAGGGAACACTGTATTTGGATTTATTTATTATTTCGATTTATTTATTATTTCGATTTCTTTATTATTTCGATTTCTTTATTATTTCGATTTCTAGGCTGTCCTTCTCGGTCTAAACCGGGTGGAAGTCACCACTACTGCAAACCCAATAAGGACAGAGACTCATATATGTTTCCCTTGTACTGTCAGAATCCTTTAGGCATCTTTCATTCACTTCATCTCCAGTGGCTTCTCAGAAAACTAGGGAGCCCATCAGGAAAGAAACATAGAAACATAGAAGACTGACGTCAGAAAAAGACCTCATGGTCCATCTTGTCTGCCTTTATACTATTTCCTGTATTTTATCTTAGGATGGATATATGTTTATCCCAGGCATGTTTAAATTCAGTTACTGTGGATTTACAAACCACGTCTGCTGGAAGTTTGTTCCAAGGATCTACTACTCTTTCTGTAAAATAATATTTTCTCACGTTGCTTCTGATCTTTCCCCCAACTAACCTCAGATTGTGTCCCCTTGTTCTTGTGTTCACTTTCCTATTAAAAACACTTCCCTCCTGAACCTTATTTAACCCTATATTTAAATGTTTCGATCATGTCCCCCTTTCTCTTCTCTCCTCCAGTTTTGGTAGCTCATCACTGCTGACGCCCTCCAGTTGATGGCCAGGTATTTGGGAACCCAATACATCTTTCAGCTGTGGCGCGGGGGACGTTTGCCCAAGTTCGCCTGGTGCACCAGTTGCGGCCCTATTTCGACCGTGACTCACTGCTCATAGTCACTCATGCCCTCATCACCTCGAGATTCGACTACTGTAATGCTCTCTACATGGGGCTACCTTTGAAAAGTGTTCGGAAACTTCAGATTGTGCAGAATGCAGCTGCGAGAGGAATCATGGGCTCCCCTAAATATGCCCATGTCACACCAACACTCCGCAGTCTGCATTGGTTGCCGATCAATTTCCGGTCACAATTCAAAGTTTTGGTTATGACCTATAAAGCCCTTCATGGCATCGGACCAGAATATCTCCGGGACCGCCTTCTGCCGCACGAATCCCAGCGACTGATTAGGTCCCACAGAGTTGGCCTTCTCCGGGTCCCGTCGACTAAACAATGTCGTCTGGCGGGTCCCAGGGGAAGAGCCTTCTCTGTGGTGGCCCCGACTCTGTGGAACCAGCTCCCCCCGGAGATTAGAACTGCCCCCACACTCCTTGCCTTCCGTAAACTCCTTAAAAGTCACCTCTGCCATCAGGCATGGAGGAATTGAGGCATCCCCCCCCTCCCCCAGGCCGATACAATTTTTGTATGGTATTTCTGTGTGTATGTCTGGTTTAATAATGGGGTTTTTAAATGTTTTTTAAAATTTATTATATTTGTTGTGAATTGTTCTATTGTATGTTGTGAGCCACCCTGAGTCTACGGAAAGGGGCGGCATACAAATCTGATAAATAAATAAATAAATAAATAAATAAATAAATAAATAAATAAATAAATAAATAAATACATACATACATACATACATACATACATACATACATACATACATACAGCTTGAAGGCTGACTTTCAGTAATCAACACACTTGTCTCACAGTTAATGGACTTTGCTTTCAGAGGGCACTCCACTTCATATGGGCACATTGACACCCTTCATCTTTAAGTCCTATGAAATCAAGTGTTTGTGCCCTTAGAGTCTTCCGAGAACAAGGTTGTCCATTCGCCTTTTCTTAAAAGTGTAAAGCAGACAAAGTATAATACCTGCCTGCTACTCAAAAGGGTTCCCGGGAGGAAACCTGTCTTTTACTGAGGCTGATTTCTGAATAAGGTTGAAAACATGGAGTGGTGTTGCAAGGATCTTGTCAATCAGGCTCACCCTGTCAGGATGGTTGCTAAAGGCTGATTCGGTGGTCAATGACAAATTAATGCCGGTCATCAGAGAGAAAGTCATTTGAGGGAATGGAGAATAAACAAACCACAAGGACGGTTGGAGAAACTTTCTTTTTTGGAACTATTTTTCCCCTGTCACCCAGTTAGCACAGTATATTCAAAGTCACATTCTAATTCTAATTTGGTAACAGAAACGCAGACAGTTCTATTTTTGGCCAAAAGTGATAGCTATTTAGGACACATTTGTGGAATGCTTTGGAATTTTTTTTTTTTAAAGATTTATTGAATATTTGTATTTGTATTTATTAGATTTGTATGCCGCCCCTCTCCGAAGACTCGGGGCGGCTAACAACAATATAAAAAGACAATGTGAACAAATCTAATATTAAAAACAATCTAAAAAACCCCAATTTAAAGAACCACTCATACATACAAGCATACCATGTATAAATTCTATAAGCCTAGGGGGAAGGGAAATTTCAATTCCCCCATGCCTGATGACAGAGGTGGGTTTTAAGGAGCTTGCGAAAGGCAAGGAGGGTGGGGGCAACTCTGATATCTGGGGGGAGCTGGTTCCAGAGGGTCAGGGCCGCCACAGAGAAGGCTCTTCTCCTGGGTCCCGCCAAACGACATTGCTTAGTCGTGGAGTGGATCCTCCGTCAGAAATGCTTGGAGGTACTGAGGGTCTCAAGGATCAAACCTACCAGTGATGGCCTGCTACCGGAACAGTAAGGTGTTATGTTCTGGTAGCGATTTTCAGGTTGCGTGCAAGAAACGAAATCTTGTATGAAGACGCTTGCACGAGTGAGATTTCAGCTATTTTTGCCAAATTTTTTGCTTCTGCAAAAATATCGGTGAAAATATCTGTGAAAATTGCCGAAATCCTGCTGGTGCGCATGTCTTCATGCAAGATTTCACTTGCTGTGCATGCACAGAACCCAAATCTTGTGCTGCTGGGTGCATATGCGCCCGCTGAGTGCATGTGCGCCCGCGACGACCGCAGAGGGCACCGGCAAGACTGATGGCAGGTCTTTGCTGGAACCTACCATTAGGCTGAGTGAGCTGGAGGTGTTAAGAGGTATGGGGTGAAATTAAGAGCAACAGGAGCTATGTGCAAACTATTGTTATTGTTGTTATTGTTGTTATTGTTGTTATTGTTGTTATTGTTGTTATTGTTGTTATTGTTGTTATTGTTGTTATTGTTGTTATTGTTGTTGTTGTTGTTGTTGTTATTGTTATTGTTATTGTTATTGTTATCGTTGTCGTTGTCGTTGTCGTTGTCGTTGTCATTGTCGTTGTGTCAGTACAACTCAGCAAACGAGATCACTATGCTGGATTTCGTATTTCATCACCAGTCGGGCGCTTCCCAAGCACCTAGGACTGCGTGATGTAGCGGCGAATTATGTTTGCTGATCCCAGTAAAGCGGCCTTTTGCAATTGACAGATGGAGATTTTGTCAATTCCAATGGTTTTCAAATGTCCACTGAGATCTTTTGGTACTGCGCCCAGTGTGCCAAGTACCACTGGGACCACTTTCACGTGCTTATGCCAGAGTCGTTGCAGCTCGATTTTTAGATCTTCGTATTTCACTAATTTCTCTAGCTGCTTCTCCTCAATTCTGCTGTCTCCTGGGATTGTAATGTCGATGATCCATACTTTCTTTTTCTCCACAATCACAATGTCTGGTGTGTTATGCTTCAGAATTCGGTCAGTCTGAAGTCGGAAGTCCCACAGCAGTTTTGCTTGCTCATTTTCAACCACTTTTTTGGGCTTATGATCCCACCAGTTCTTTGCCACTGGTAAATGGTAGTTCCGGCACAAGTTCCAGTGGATCATGTGCCGGAACTACCATTATTATTATTATTATTATTATTATTATTATTATTATTGTTATTGTTATTGTTATTGTTATTGTTATTGTTATTGTTATTGTTATTGTTATTGTTATTGTTATTGTTATTGTTATTGTTATTGTTATTGTTATTGTTATTGTTATTGTTATTGTTATTGTTATTGTTATTGTTATTGTTATTGTTATTGTTATTGTAATACTCGGAGCGGGTCACAACAGGCAATATACAGAGTACAAATCCAATATTAAAAACAGTATTTAAAACCCTTATTGTAAAAAACAATCATATGACCCAAATAGGGCGAACACAGCGAGACCTGAGCTGCCTTCCCTCTATAAATACTGGTGGGTGGGTATGGTTTGATAGCTCAGCAATTGCCTGCTGTGTAGAAACTTCCTGATGAGTCAGTGGGGTAACACCTGGGGTCGTTGATGTAACTGAGGTATGCTGATTAGTTAATGTTTGTGGATTGGTGGTGATATCCTGAGTAGTTGGAGTTTGCAGGCTACTTAGTTATTTTGCAATGTGTGTTCTGAGTCTAGTTTCAGTTTGTATGGCTGGGATACATTTGTTAATGAGGGCTGGTTTCCAGATGTCTGGTAGGCGGGAGGTGTCATCACGTGTTCGCCCTAGAACAAGGACAGAAGCACCAGCCTGAAGATGACGAGTGGGACCTCGTCGAAACGTCGCCAGAAATTTCTGAATCCTACATGGGAAGAAACCCGAATATGCCAAGACCATCATATATATATATATATATATATCTGTCGTATCACCCTGGTATATTGAAGGAGTGTCACAGTTCCTTTTTGCCTCTTGGCCCAACCCAGGGCCATTTCAAGGCAGTTAATTTATTCACAGCCGACAAACTATATTCTGTATGTATCAAAACATGTGATACATATATATATTTATGTATATATATAATGTCCAGAGGTGGTTTTCAGTTGGTCCGGACCGGTTTGAATGAACCATTAGTAGTGATCTGTGGGTGGGCCTGCCCACCCGCCCCGGTGCTATGCCATATTGAAGCTGCACACATGTGTGTAAGCTGCTGTTCTGTCCCCAGTTACAAATGCAACAAAAAAGTTTAATTTAGTTTAATTAATGAACCACTGCTAATAACTGGCTTAGCAGTGGCGAAACACACAAATCAAAAGAAGCAATCCTTTTTGCAGAAAGTCAGCTGCTAATTAGCATTCATTAATAGCAGGTGTAGATTCAGTCAGTCTTAGTTCAAAACAAGACAATTAGTTCTCGTTATCTCACCTAATGTCTGAAGGCTTGGCTAAATGCCCAGGAGTTCCTCTTGATAAGAAATCCAACACAAGAAAAATAGCATTTCACAATACAAGGCAGGCAGAGATCTGAGTTTGAACAATTGATTCCTGTAGCTTTCCAGCTGCCTCTATTTTTCTTAAATAGACTGGAATAGTGGCCAATTAGCCCACAATCTTACTCCTGAGGAGACCTCCTCTAGAGTAAACCTTCCTGTCACTTGGCATGCTTCCTATGTGCTCTTGCATTCAGAAAGGCCCTCCTTTCTCATCACTACCAAGAGGTGTTAGAGGTTCTAAAGTCCCTGGCTACACAGGCTGCTGGTGGGCCACAACAGCTGCATGTGTGAGCAAACTGCATGCACTGAAGGCTGTGCACATATGTGAAAGGCATGAAGCGAGTGAGCGATCATGCTCATGGGCTCACATTTGCAAACTGTTAAGGTATGTAACTGAATACCCCTCTTGATCATTTCACATTACATTACAGTTCCCCAACCTTGGCAAGTTGAAGACATGTGGACTTCAATTCCCAGAATTCCTCAATCAGCTATGCTGGCTGAGAATTCTGGGAGTTGAAGTCCATTTGTCTTGATGTTACCAAAGTTGGGAAACCATGCACTACGCCGACTAGAAGTATAGCTATGTGAATTTGTTAATGGAAGAATTTGAAACTGAGATTAGACTGCTCAGCAATGATTGAAAAAAAAAAGATGAAAGGGTGACCCTTTTGGGATGGATGGAAAAGTTATCTCTCCGGTATTATGTATTCTATTGGGTCAGCTAAAGAGTTTTGAACAGTAATATATTACATACAAAATTATGCCAAAAAAGAAAGCTGTGCAAATATCATCGGTTTCATTAATGCATGCAGACTGCAGAATTCAACTGTGCTCACTGCAGAATATGAATATAGAATTCCTTAAAAGTGGAGACAGAAATTGAATAGATAACTTGATCCTGATTCGAGAGATCTGGTTATGAGTACAAAGAAATTTGCTTCCGAGATGTTCTTCCAGAAGATGAAATAATAATAATGATAATAATAATAATAATAATAATAATAATAATAATAATAGTAATAGTAACAGTAACAGTAACAGTAACCGTAATAGTAACCATAACAGTAATTGTAATCGTAACCGTAACCATAACCATAACAACAACAACAATAATAATAGTCGTCAGCAGCAGCAACAGCAGTAGCCAGAGCAATATCTTTTCGAAGATGGATGGTCATAATAATTTTTATGGCACACCCCGTTAAATATTTCCACATATTTTCAAGCTAGATATTGACACTAGAAAGTGGTGCAGTGGCCTCACGATCAGAAGGTTGTGAGTTCGATCCTAGTACTTTTTAAGGAGTGAGCAGAGTGACCCTTGAGTTACCAAGGATTCACAGAGGAAACGTGGAGGCCTGGCAGATACCCAGCTGATAGTCCAGAGATATGAGTAATGGTTTAGTAAGACAAACCAGATACATTTAGTGTATAATCATTATTTACTTTGGCAATTAATCTTAGTCAAGAACAATCCTAGTCGTACACAGTTAAATCAGTCAATACATATACACAGCGGTGGGCTATGAGCCGGAACGCTAAATTGTGCTCGTCGCTGCGGCTTGTAAGTTCTTGTGGGACCACCGCGATTTTGCTGTTGCACCTGTGGAGGAAGCAAAATCACACATCAGTGCCGCAGGTGCACCCGTGTTTTAGCATGCGCGGAAGCACAAAAACCTCACCAAAACATAGGTACACCTGAGGTTCCGTCTGCGATTTTCCTTTCTCCACAGGTGCAGCAGCTGGTCCCGCAAGAATTTATGAGCTGCGGCAGCGAGCGCAATTTAGCATTCCGGCTCATAGCCCACCGCTGCATATACAATACTATATCTTACTTGTTCAGCTTACAAATACATAAACCAGCATTTAGCACAAAGCAGTTACAGAGAACATAACAGTAATAGTGGAGAATAATCAGAGAAAGAGAGAGAGAGAGAGAGAGAGAGAGAGAGAGAGAGAGAGAGAGAGAGAGAGAGAGAGAGAGAGAGAGAGAGAGACCTTCTAGCTCCCTCTTATGGTTAACTGCAATGCTAGCTCTTAAATGTATAATTTATTTATTTATTTATTGTTAGAGTTGAAAGGGACCATGAAGGCCATCGAGTTCAACCCCCTGCCCAAGCAGGAACCCCATAGTACACCAGTCAAGTGGCAGTTCAATGTTATACTTTATTTAAACATACATTGATAGTTTGTTTATATATTGCCAAACTCAACCAGTTATGTACATAGTACAACAGTAGTGGCAGATACAGGTATTTCTGTCTCTTGGCCCCAGTGGTGGGTTGCTCCTGGTTCGGACCGGTTGTTAGAACTAATAGTGTCGGCAGCAGGAGGCTCTGCCCACCCACCCAGGACACTTCTGTGCATGCACGCAGGAAACAATGGCAACGTTATTTACAACCCACCACTGCACCATGAGTAATTATAATTACTCATGGTGCAGTAATTATTTGCTATGAACTCTGCATTGGTGACAGGAAGGGCATCCGGCCAATAAACACTCGGCTCCATTCAGTTGCTCCAGCTCCACCTTAATGTAAGGGATTATGGGGTCATTAAAAGACCCTCCCCCCAAAAAATATTGACACTAGAAATCTGGGACCTAGTTGACTGGTGCCCTGAGATCTGGATTGCTTGCCTGATTAGACTCCCAATTAGATCCCTTCATTTCAGATGTTTATTTTTGCCATCAATCCCTTTTCACTCTGACAGCAGTGATCCCTTTTTCAGTGCATTATTAAGCATCTCCAATAAACAGACAGGACTGTCATTAATTTCTACTGCTGCTTCTGGAAGACTAAAACGGACAAGTTCCCTGGGAAGGCAGAAGACTGGGTTGGTGTGCAATTGAGTTTCAATTGAAATGCTATTCTATTCATCCAGTTCTAACTGGATGGAATAAATTTACCCCATTTTTTTCATTGTAATTAGCATTGCTGAGAACTCTGAGGGTTCCCCCCTCCAAAAGTAGAAATGCCTACTAATTTATTTATTTATGTATTTATTTTATTTATTGGATTTGTATGCCGCCCTCTCTGTAGACTCGGGGCAGCTAACAACAGTGGTAAAAACAACATGCGACAATCCAATACTAAAACAGCTAAAAACCCTTATTTTAAAAACACACCATACATAAATTCTAGAAGCCTAGGGGGAAAGAATATCTGAGTCTCCCCATGCCTGACGGCAGAGGTGGGTTTTAAGAAGCTTATGAAAGGCAAGAAGGATGTGGGCTATTCTAATCTCTGGGGGGAGTTGGTTCCAGAGGGCCGGGGCCGCCACAGAGAAGGCTCTTCCCCTGGGTCCCGCCAAATGACATTGTTTAGTTGACGGGACCCGGAGAAGGCCCACTCTGTGGGACCTAACTGGTCGCTGGGATTCGTGAGGGAGAAAGCGGTCCCGGAGATAATCTGGTCCGGTGCCATGAAGGGCTTTATAGGTCATAACCAACACTTTCTGCTAGTCACAGAATTGAATAGTGATTATTTTTCTATATTAGGTGGGCAATTTTCAGGGTATATAAAAAAAACTAGCATAACAGGGAGAAGTCTAGTAACAGGGTTTTGACCAAGAAAAATCCAGTTGTTTATTAGAACCATGTCAGCATGACCTAGGCGAAGCCAGCTCTGACTTCACCCAATTTTGGCAATATTGTTACAATGGGCTCTAGGACTTAGGTCAGTGATGGTGAACCTTTTTTCCTCTTGGGTGCCAAAAGAGCGTGGGCGTATGCTATCGCACATGCGCAAGTGCCCACACCCATAATTCAATGCCTGGGGAGGGTGAAAACAGCTCCCCCCTCGGAGGTCCTCTGGAGACTGGAAACGGCCTGTTTCCCAACTTCTAGTGGGACCAGCAGGCTCGTGCTTCACCCTCCCCAGGCTCTAACGGCTTCCCTAGAGCTGGGGGAGGGTAAAAACGCCCTCCTCTGTCCCCCCAGAGGCTCTCTGGAAGCCAAAAATGCCCTCCCAGAGCCTTAGTGCGAGCCAAAAATCAGCTGGCCAGCAGACACATGCACATTGGAGCTCGTGCCATAGGTTCGCCATCACTGACTTAGGTCATTGGATATGAGATTGTAACTTGTTGCTTGTATCCTAAGATTTTCATTAATATTGATTGTTTCTTCATTGCTTATTTGACCCCTATGACAATCATTAAATGTTGTACCACATGATTCTTGACAAATGTATCTTTTTCTTTTATGTACACTGAGAGTATATGCACCAAGACAAATTCCTTGTGTGTCCAATCACACTTGGCCAATAAAAATTCTATTCTATTCAACTCTAAGGTCTTTGACAGAGTGAGGGTCATCGACAAATTCAATTTCTCCAAGTTTGTAGTTAGTATTCTGATTCTTTTTACTAATGTGTAAGACCGAGCATTTAGTGGTAGAGATTTGAAGTTGCAAGTTTTTTGACCATTGAGCTACATGCTCAAGGTCTTTTTGAAGGGTAGCAGTATTGTCAGAAGTATTAAAAAGTTTAACATCATTGGCAAAGAGAACACAATTTATGATTTGATTTGATTTGATTTGTATGCCGCCCCTCTCTGTGGACTCGGGGTGGCTCACAACAAACAAGGAATATACAATAAAACAATTTGATCCAATTAATAATAATTAAAAAATTAAAAACATCCTAAAAATTAAAAGATTCAGTTAACATTCACTCAATTGCTTGTAATGTGATCACAAAGATCGTTTATGTAAAGTATGAAGTGTGTTGGTCCTAAAACACTGCCTTGAGGGACTGTTGACTGTTGACAGAAGCAGGATTAGAAATGGCACTTCCTATTTTGACCATTTGTTGTCTGTTAGATAGGAACGCTGTTAACCAATCGAATAGTGGTCCAGAGATGCCATAGGATTTTAGTTGCAGAAGAATTTCTTTTTTTTTCAGACTAGCACAGAAACCTGAAAAATGCAGTTGCTTAAAGAACATGATGCTCTCACACGTCTGTAGTTTAAAAGAAAAAAAAAGAAAAAATTTAACTGCATCATTTAGATAATTATTAATTATTATATTCTGGGATTATTAATGCCTAAATCAGTCTATTGAGTGAAAGACTGGAGGTCTCAACCTTCTTTTGTAGATATTTTCTGACTATAAATCTTTTAGCCCCATCTTTCTGAAACTGCCTGGTAATTTGGCTAGCACCAGATATCTTTCAGGACAGAATCCCAGCGACCAGTTAGGTCCCACAGAGTGGGTCTTCTCCAGGTCCCGTCAACTAAACCAGCGTTTCCCAACTGGTGTGCCGCGAGACACAGGCAGGTGTGCCGCCAAGCTCCCTGCCCGATCTGCCCCCTCTCCTCCGCTGCCGCCCCTTGCCTTGGGGCGCGACTTCTCTCGCGGCGGCTGCGGCTGCAGCTTCAGCTCCTCGGGACGAAAGCGCTCCCAGCCCTCTCTCGCAGCCCCCTGGCTGGGAGCGCTTTCACTGCGAGAGAGGGCTTTCTCCATCCGTTTCGGGAATGCACGCCCCGCCCATCTCTCTCGCGCGCCACTCCCCTTTTCTCTCAGCCCTCCCTGGCTTCGCTTCTCAATCCCTCCCTCCTTCCGTCTTTCCTTCCCCTCAGCCATTCTGTCTGGGGGTCTCCCGCTCTTCCCTTCCCCGCCTCCCAGGCTTTGCCTTTGCCACCCCCACCCATTTTTGGTTGGCAAGGAGTCCTTTGCCGCATCCCGCAGTTCGCACTCGGCTCGAGGCCGCTTTCCTTGGCTGCGCTCGGAACCGACAGGGCGCTGCTCTTTCTCTCTCTCAATCTCTCCCGTGAGGCGGGGGAAGGAAAAAAAGCAAAAAAAACCCTTCTTGCAGCGTGCCCGCGCTCGTCCCTTCAGCAGCGAGGGAGGGAAGTCAGAGGGTGAGGGAGCGAGCGAGCGCTCTTGTCCTCGGTGCCCTCTGCAGCCTTCCTTCCTTCTTCTTTGCTGCCACTGAGGGACGGAGAGAAAGATAGAAAGGAAAGAGGGAGGGAGAGATAGAAAGAAAAGAGATAGAAAGGAAAGAGGGAGGGAGGAAAGAGGGAGGGAGAGATAGAAAGGAAAGAGGGAGGGAGACGGAGAGAGAAAGAGAGACATAGCAAGAGAGAGAGAAAAAAGAAAGAAAGAGATAGCAAGAGAGAGAGAAAGAGATAGCAAGAGAGACAGAGAGACAAAGAGATAGCAAGAGAGACAGAGAGAGAGAGAGCGAAAGAGAGAGAGAGAGAAAGAGACATAGCAAGAGAGACAGAAAGAGAGCGAAAGAGAGAGAATGAAAGAGAGATAGCAAGAGAGGCAGAGAGAGAGCAAGGGAGAGAGAAAGACATAGAGGGAGGGAAGGAGGGAGAGAGAAAGAGAGCAAAAAAGAGAGGAAGAAAGAAAGAAAGAGGGATGGAGAGAGAGAAAGAAGGGAAGGAAGGAAGAGAAAGAGGGTGGGAGAAATAGAGTGAAATGGAGGAAGAGATATTTTTTTTGTCCAAACTTTTCTTTAGCCCCCCTGCGCCCCCCTGCGCCCCCCCGCGCCCCCCCGTTCAGTGTTCCCCAGGATTTTGAAAATATGAATAATGTGCCGCGGCTCAAAAAAGGTTGGGAAACACTGAACTAAACAATGTCGCTTGGCGGAACCCAGGGGAAGAGCCTTCTCTGTGGTGGCCCTGACCCTCTGGAACCAACTCCCCCCAGAGATTAGAATTGCTCCCTCCCTCTTTGCCTTTCGTAAGCTTCTTAAAACCCACCTCTGCCACCAGGCATGGAGGAATTGAGATACTCTTTCCCCCTAGGCCTTTACAATTTTATGCATGGTCTGTCTGTATGTATGTCGGTTGTACAATAGGGGTTTTTAACTGTTTATATTGGATTGTCATATGCTGTTCACTACTGTTGTTAGCCGCCTCGAGTCTACGGAGAGGGGCGGCATACAAATCCAATAAAATAAAATCAAAATCAAGTCAAACAAAGTTTTTAACCTTCTGTTTTTTCGCTTAAAACATGACATCATATGTAAAACATTTCATGGCAAGGACTCCACAGCCCACATAACTCACTTGCAACTGGTGGGGAAATAAACTCAATAAAAATGAAATAATTTTTACAACATCACATCCTTGGCCTGTAGTCTGAGATGAGTAGCATCTCCCATTCCATTTGGAAGACAGATCACTGTGACGAGTAATAACATTATTCTTTAAAGAAGGAGATGACAATACTCCCCCCACCTTTAAGTAATCATACGTACAACATTTCATGGCAAAGAGGAGAAATGTACAGGTATTTGAAACACTGAAAGGATATGAAAGTAATTTCCCATGGAGATACAATAAAAGATAATATACAATCCTTGGCAGACACTTTCTACTCACAATGAAATAACTCTGATGGTCCAGGGAACATAAGTATCTCAAGCATTAACAGGCCGACTTTGTGACATCATAAAGCAAGTACAAAGAGCAGTGGTTAGAGTGCAGTACTGCAAGCTACTTCTGCTGATCACCAGCTGCCAGAAGTTTGGCAGATCGAATCTCAGTAGGATCAAGGTTGACTCAGCCTTCCATCCTTCCGAAGTCGGTAAAATGAGGACCCAGATTGTTGGGGAAAATATATGCTGTAAACTGCTTAGAGAGGGCTGTAAAGCATTGTGAAGCGGTATAACAATGCTATTGTTATTGCTATTGCGAAAGTAGGTACAGAAAGAAAATTAAGCTTGGTGCCATCCTTATTTAATTGTTAGTTGTTAATTGTTCACTTGTACCCCCCAAAATAGATAAAAGTTTGAACAGATGTGAGCTCTGTTGTAATAATGGCACTTGAAAATTATGGTTCCTGCAGGTTCTAGTTTAAATTTGAGAAAGGGAAATGGTAACAATGATTTCCAGGCTCTTGTTCAACAACTTTGCTTTATTTTTTTAAAAAATACTAATGTTTCATTCTATCTAAAAGGGAGAGTTTCAGACCATCTGCTTGTTGAATATATATCTCCATCTCAAGCAGAAATACATTATTTGGATAAACAATGTATTTCTTCTTGAGAGGGAGATATATACTGAGATGTGTAGCCTTAAGGGAACTTGCTATCCATTTATTGCAAGTTTTATTAATTTAAAAAAGACACTGAATACCTGGTGTCTGGATTTTAATTCTTAAGAAATTTTAAGTTCTGGTTGTTCTCTTAGGCAGCCTTGCCTTGATCCACTAGGATTTTAAAATCTTGTGATTAGTGATGGGCGAACCGAACCCGCACCGAATTTTGCGGTGTTCGTTATGCCGAACACGAACACGATTTTTTTTCAAACTTCGGGCAAAGTTCAGGATTGTGTTCGGTGTTCGGAGCTTTGACGTCATCGGCAGGTTGCTAAGGACGCCAAGGTGATCACTTCCTGGATTCCATGGAATCCAGGAAGTGATCACCTTGGCATCCTTAGCAACCTGCCGGTGACTTCAAACTCTGCCTCTGGAATCTCTTTGTGGGAGGGATTCCCTGATCGGGTTCGGGTTCGACCAAATTTTGCGTAAAGTTCATCCGAACTTGCTGAACCCGAACACCGTTGGGTTCGCCCATCACTACTTGTGATTGATTTTCCAGCCCTGCCAGCAAGTCAAGTACTTGTAAGAATATTAGATTTTGCTTCTTGAAGCAAATTCGAAAATCCAAAATATTTTTTTTTAACAATACTTGCAATACTGGGAGAAGATTCAGAACAGTCCCAAGAATATAGTAATTTGCCCAGCACGTACCACAATGAACCTATAGAATTGATTTGTCACAACGATCACCAACTTGAAATGCTTTAAAAGGTGGAAGGGTGAGATATGGAGTAATACAGGCCTTGGCCTCATCCAGTGGGGCAAAAGACTCTCCAAATTGTTTTCTTGCAAAAAAAATCCCCACTTCCTTTCCTCCCCGGCTTACCAAAGAATGAATAGAGAGTTCCAAAGATCAGATCTTCTCCTTCAGATAAAGTTGACAAGAACGCTGGGGCACTGGAGGCATTTTCCATCTGGAGATAAATCAGAAAACAGAAAAGGAAGCGAAGGCCAGTCAGCTTCGGTTTGGTCAGACTGCATCATTCAAAGCCCCCCCCTCCCCTCCAACTCTCATACAGAACATTGTCCAAAGGCGTCCGTGTTCCTTCTTGGCTGTCAGCTTCAACCAAATCAACCATGGGATTGCAAGCACACTGCCGTGAAGAAAAAAAGATGAACTGTTCCTATGGATGCTGGCACGTAGATAGGGGCTGTGCAGCCGGCAGATAATAGAAGCTGGCTGAGCCACCCAATTTGTGGTAATCTTTACTTAATTATGGCTTTGTGCATTTAACAATACAATATGTTAATTAGTATAGTATAGTTAATGTGTGTGTGCTTTCTGTTGAATCACACTGGTATTACCAAATATGGAAGGGAGCATACGGCTTTATAGCCGACAAACTATAAGCCCTTCATGGCATCGGACCAGAATATCTCCGGGACCGCCTTCTGCCGCACGAATCCCAGGGACCGGTTAGGTCCCACAGAGTTGGCCTTCTCCGGGTCCCATCGACTAAGCAATGTCATTTGGCGGGACCCAGGAGAAGAGCTTACTCTGTGGCGTCCCCGACCCTCTGGAACCAGTTCCCCCAGATATCAGAGTTGCCCCCACCCTCCTTGCCTTTCATAAGCTCCTTAAAACCCACCTCTGTCGTCAGGCAGGGGAATTGAAATTTCCCTTCCCCCATGGCTTATAGAATTTATACATGGTGTGCTTGTGTGTATGAGTGGTTCTTTAAATTGTGTTTTTTAAGATTATTTTTAATATTAGATTTGTTTACATTGTCTTTTTATATTGTTGTTAGCCACCCCGAGTCTTCGGAGAGGGGCGGCATACAAATCCAATAAATAAATAAATAAATAAATAAATAAATAAATAAATAAATAAATAAATAAATAAATAAATAAATAAATAAATAAATAAATAAATAAATAAATAAATAAATAAATAAATAAATAAATAAATAAATAAATAAATAAATAAATAAATAAATAATAAATAATAAATAAATAAATAAATAAACAAACAAACAAACAAACAAACAAACAAATAAATAAATAAACAAACAAACAAACAAATTCTATATGTATAAGATATTTTTGCTGATAATGAAAAGGAAGGGAGACTAGTATAGTATACTGTAGATCTATTTCAAGCTATTTTGCTCTCATCAGCTAGCCATACCCTTACAGGCAGACACCCCAGGTTCAAATCCCGGTAAGGGTATGGCTAGCTGACGAGAGCATAATAGCTTGAAATAGATCTATACTAGTCTCTCTTCCTTTTCATTATCAGCAAAAATATCTTACACACAAGAGTGCCTTCTATCCCCTGTCCCTGTCTCTTTTACTAGTATCATGTATATAAATACAGTGGTACTTATACCTAAGAACGCCTCTACTTACGAACTTTTCTAGATAAGAACTGGGTGTTCAAGATTATTTTTGCCTCTTCTCAAGAACCATTTTCCACTTACAAACCCGAGCCTCCGAAACTGTAACCAGAAGAGGCAGGGAGAAGCCTCCTTGGGGCCTATCTAGGAATCTTCTGGGGGAAAATAGGGGCGGAAAGGGCGGGGAGAAGCCTCTATGGGATCCCTCTAAGAATCTCCTGGGAGGAAACAGGGCCAGAAAAGGTGGGGAGAAGCCTCCATGGGGCCTCTCTAGGAATCTCCTGGGAGGAAACAGGGCCTCCACTCTCCCCGTGGTTTCCCCAATCATATGCATTGTTTGCTTTTACATTGATTCCTATGAGGAAAATTGCTTCTTCTTACAAACGTTTCTACTGAAGAACCTGGTCACAGAATGAATTAAGTTCGTAAGTAGAGGTACCACTGCATTATTATATCTTTGTACTACACCAATACGTGCTTGACAAAAATAAACAAAGAAAGAAAGAAAGAAAGAAAGAAAGAAAGAAAGAAAGAAAGAAAGAAAGAAAGTTCTGCCAAGCTTCCAGCCTCCTCTGCTCACATATACTCTTGGGCTGTCTGTTGCAGACTTTATGGTAATCGCAGTAAGCTTTACCTGCTTAATCTAAAGAGAAGCAAGGGCTCTTTTTAGCCAGGTGCTTTGGAACCTCTGTACCCTGACTAGATTAAACTACATCTTTAAGCACAAGTGGCATCCCACCATCAACAAGCTGTCTAATTCTGGTACTTATCTTCTACTTCCACTCCTTCCTACAATGGACGTTTGGTAGGGAAAACACTGGAATGTGTCAACTTTCACAAAACTTTTTTTGGGGTGTGTGTGTGGATTGTGAGGTTTTCAAACAAAAGAGATGTACTAAGCTTTTATTCAGTAATTTTGTTTTCTCCCACCCTTTATTTTTCAAGCTATTAATAAATGTCAAATTAACTTTGGAGTGGGGCAAATGTAGAAGGATAGTGCTGTGGTATCTTTGGATGTTGCCAGTAGAGAAAAGCTAAAACAACTCAAATTGCATTTACAGTATGATTGTATGATGGCTTGAAAAGACATTCATGTTAGTAACTTGAGTTTATGTACACTGCTGAAAAAAATAAAGGAGACACTTAAACAACACAATATAACTCCAAGCAAATCAAACTTCTGTGAAATCAAACTGTCCAGTTAGGAAGCAACACTGATTGACAATCAATTTCACATGCAGTTGTGCACATTCAACTTTGTACAGAACAAAGTATTCAATGAGAATATTTCATTCATTCACATCTAGGATGTGTTATTTGAGTGTTCCCTTTATTTTTTTGAGCAGTATATTTTTTCTTTAAAAAAAAATATTTTATTGAATTATATATATTAAAAAAATACAAAAGAAAATTACAATACATACACAAATAAACAAACAAAATAACAAAGAAAATAAACAATGACACAATAAAAAGCAAAACCTTTCATAAATATTATATTCACATTACAGTGATCCCTCTATTATCGCGAGGGTTCCGTTCCAAGACCCCTCGCGATAATCGATTTTTCGCGATGTAGGGTTGCAGAAGTAAAAACACCATCTGCGCATGCGTGCCCTTTTTTTCTATGGCCGTGCATGCGTAGATGGTGGAGTTTGCGTTCCCCGCCGCCCACGCAAAGGGGAAACCCAGATTCGGCTCCTCGCTGCTGCTGCGCTACCGAGCAGATCAGCTGCTGGGCGGCCGAAGGAACCTTCCCTGGGTCTTTCCGGCCGCCCATGCAAAGGGGAAACCCCGGCTCCTCGCTGATGCCCCCGCTCGCCCGCCCGCCGCCTGCCTGCAAGATGGGGAGAGATAGAGAAAGAGAGAGAAGGAAAGAAAGAGATGAGAGAGGGAGGAAGAGAGTGTGAGAGAGGAAGAAGCAAGATAGAGAAAGAGAGAGAGAAAGAAAGATGAGAAAGGAAGGAAGAGAGTGACGTCATCGGGTGGGAAAAATCGCAATATAGCGTTTCGCGAAGATCGAGATCGCGAAACTCGAGGGATCACTGTATTACCCTATAACTTATAGGGTTTTCTTACGGCACCTCATATCACAAATTAACTGTTACGGTTATATATATATTACATATTTCTCTATTTATATTTTTCTCTGCTCTGGTAATATCTTTTCTTTACTACACAGTTACTACAGATATTATCTCTTATTATATATATATCTATACCAATTCTATTGATAAAATTATTATTAACATTTCTATGATTAATATTAATTTCTTATTTTTTATTTATTGATTTTTATTTTTCTTTCGTTCTAGCCATCCATAAAACCAGAGGATAAAGTAATGTGCTGGCTAAGGACACTAGCTGGATGAATACATGGCAAGCAGATTCTTTCCCTTATTTTCCTCCCAAAAAAACTAAGGTTCATCTTATACTCTGGTGCATTTTATACTCTGAAAAATAGGGGAGTTGCAGGGAACAACTATTTGTTTACACAGTGCAAACAATACCAAAACCAAATGCATCGAATGTTGCATGAGTGTACAGACGTTGCATTATAAAAGGAGGGAGAAAATTAGTTACAATTGGTCAAGGTGACATATGTAGTTGTTTAGGTCACCATTCAAAGCACTTATGGACAGCATCAAGATCTGGACTCCTTTTTAAATCTTTCACTGGACTTGAATTGAACAATCTTCTAAATAGAGATTTGTCCTTGCAAAGATCAAAGCTGCTGTATATTTCAATCTTCAAAACAAAGATTAGATATTATTGGTTCTGAAGTTCCACCCACACATTCTTATAAACCCATCAATTTAAAACATGCTCTGTTAGCTGGAGATAAATATTTATAGTGCATCACGCAGGTCAATAAAACAAATTGAATCTGCATCACTTTTGGGCATTTTGTAAATCTCCCCTCATGATCCAGCTAAAGTTAAACACTTGTTAAGTATCACTGATTTCAGCGATCTCTTCAGTGATAAGCATGTTTTATCTATCACGTAACTGAAATCAATGGGATTTAAAGATGTTCCTTGCGTTCATATAAAATAAGTAAAAACTGCCCCAAGTATTTGAGTAGGGACATTAATTGTACATTCCTGGATGTTCCCTTTGGAGGAAACCGGCAAGAGGGAACAAATGACAGAAGTGCAGAATGACATAATAGAAACATAGAAATATAGAAGACTGACGGCAGAAAAAGACCTCATGGTCCATCTAGTCTGCCCTTATACTATTTCCTGTATTTTATTTTACAATGGATATATGTTTATCCCAGGCATGTTTAAATTCAGTTACTGTGGATTTACCAACCATGTCTGCTGGAAGTTTGTTCCAAGGATCTACTACTCTTACAGTAAAATAATATTTTCTCATGTTGCTTTTGATCTTTCCTATTTAAAACACTTCCCTCCTGGACCTTATTTAACCCTTTACAAGTGACATGACTTCTGTACATATGCCAAGTGTTGTGATGAAAGTACAATATTTTCATTATTATGCAGGTGTCACAAATTAATTAATTAATTAATTAATTAATTAATTGATTAATTAATTTATTTATTCATTCATTCATTCATTCATTCATTTATTTATTTATTAGATTTGTATGCCGCCCCTCTCCACAGACTCGGGGCGGCTCACAGCAAGATACAGCAATCATGACAAATCCAAATAAATGTAAAATATTTAAAAAGATTTAAAAAGAACCCCATTTATTAACAAACACACACACAAACATACCATGCATTAATTTTACATGCCCGGGGGAGGTGTTTCAGTTCCCCCATGCCTGACGGCAAAGGTGGGTTTTAAGGAGTTTATGGAAGGCAGGGACAGTAGGGGCAGTTCTAATCTCTGGGGGGAGTTGGTTCCAGAGAGTCGGGGCCACCACAGAGAAGGCTCTTCCCCTGGGGCCCGCCAACCGACATTGTTTAGTTGAGGGGACCCGGAGAAGGCCCACTCTGTGGGACCTAATCGGTCGCTGGGATTCGTGCGGCAGAAGGCGGTCTCGGAGATATTCTGGTCCAGTGCCATGAAGGGCTTTAAAGGTCATAACCAACACTTTGAATTGTGACCGGAAATTGATCGGCAGCCAATGCAGACTGCGGAGTGATGGTGAAACATGGGCATACCTAGGTAAGCCCATGACTGCTCTCGCAGCTGCATTCTGCACGATCTGAAGTTTCCGAACACTTTTCAAAGGTAGCCCCATGTAGAGAGCATTACAGTAGTCGAACCTCAAGGTGATGAGGGCATGAGTGACTGTGAGCAATGAGTCCCGGTCCAGATAGGGCCGCAACTGGTGCACCAGGCGAACCTGGGCAAACACCCCCCTCGCCACAGCTGAAAGATGGTTCTCTAATGTAAGCTGTGGATCGAGGAGGACGCCCAAGTTGCAGACCCTCTCCGAGGGGATCAATAATTCCCCCCCCCTCCAGGGTAATGGACGGACAGATGGGATTGTCCTTGAGAGGCAAAACCCACAGCCACTCCGTCTTATCCGGGTTGAGTTTGAGTCTGTTGACACCCATCCAGGCCCCAACAGCCTCCAGACACGGGCACATCACTTCCACTGCTTCGTTGACTGGACAATCTGCAATGTTTTGCAGATGCCACTAAGTTCATTGCAAGAACTAAATACCTCAGACAGTCCAATATCCTGAATCTCTCCACCCTCCCCACACCCTATGGAGTAAAGTACACACTATTGCTGCATCATGTTCGGAAATATATTTTTTCATCCTCAACTGTATGCGAGTTTGTTTCTACCTCAGTCTGAAAACCTCTTTAGAATTTCCTTAGAATTTATTTTGATAGTGCTCTTCATTATTGTTTTACCATTTGTTTTCACAAATGGTATATTCATTCTGTGACTTGTGGACTTCAACTCCCAGAATCCCTGAGCCAGTCATGCCAGCTCGGGAATTCTGGGAGTTGAAGTCCACGTGTCATGGAGGAGCCGACTTGGCCTACCCCTGGCCTAGTCCAACCCCACTCCATCCCAAGGCAGGAGACCTTTGTTCCTTCGTAAATGCCCGTCCAGTCTTTCCTTGGGGACCTCCAGCCTCATGAGGATGCCAATTCCTCTGGTGTTTTATTATTATGATTTTATATTTTTCTTTATATATATTACCTCATGTCTATTCTCTTCTATATTTTGTGTATTGGACAAAATAAATAAATAAAATAAATAAATAAATAAAATATGTCCCTCCCAAGATACAGAGTGGCATGAGATTTCATAGAATACTAGGTTTTTGAAGAAAACCCAAATGGCTATTTCTTCCTGGTGTCAAATTGTATTTTTAGTGTTAGCTATAGGCTAAAAAATAATATAATTCTAAAATGAAAACAGATGTTCTATTCGGCACAATCTTCCCTACAAAGAAACTGAATTGATCTGGAAAGCAGAATTTCTTAATCATTCTTAAAAAGAGTAAAAGGGGTAGGAGGGCGTATTTTGAACCTACTTACTTTAACTTCTACACTCATTTCACCCCCCCAAAAAGATGTCTGACTTTCCATATGCAACATTTAATGAATCCTCTTAACAGAGGAAAGCTTTATATCATCAGAATTTTAACATATCCTTTTGCCTTATATCGCTTTTATGGTGTTTGTAAATTGCCTCAAATATATTGTTTTTATTCCACTATAAAGTAAGTACAATCTTGTGAGCCCCCAGCTATAATCTGAAGTGGTTGCAATTCTCCAAGTGAGAAATAGGTTTCGGTCTCATTACAACTGAACAACTTAATTGCGAAAGCAACAAAGCTTATAGAACCTGTCCTGACCAAAAGACAGGATTGCCTGAAGCATACTTCTTGATTTCATCATGAACATAATTCAATTATCTTCAACCTACTATTCTCCTTGATTCTAAGCACATAATAGTTTGGGGCGGGTATTAGGCTAACTTTCCCCAAATATATCGATTACAACCTTTGTTATCTGACAGTCGGCATGTTTTGGGGAGAATGGAAATTGTAGTCAATCATATTTCAAGAGGACTAAATTAGGGAAGGCTACATTAGATCATTTCAATGCTTTTTCTGCTTCCAATGCGGGCAAAGCCACAATATCTTTATCTGTAGTCCTAAAGTCTTTATCATGTCCATCATGCATCACATGTCTTATAATAAAACAGTGATGGGATACCAAAATTTTTACTATCACACTGGCTTATACATTTTGTTTCAACATCTTTCAGTACAAATTGAGTGCTCTGGGGTGGGCTTTGCTGGCCGGCACAGGGCAGCCGCGACAACAACAACAACAGCCGCTGATGCCGAGAGCCCGAAGCCCACTCTCCAGTGTCAACGCCAGGCTTCGGGTGAGCAGAGCTGCGCACCGGCGGCGAGAGTTGTTTGGAAAGCAGACGCGGTGCCTCTGCTGGGAAGGGCTGAAAGGGGACAGGGCGGTCCCCGCCGCCTGTGTCAGCAGCGAGGTGGCCGCACCGGCTGGGGCAGGAGAAGGCTGGAGTTGCACGGAAAGCGGCACCCGCTGGTGGGGCCTGGTCCGAGAGGAACCGCCGCTGTCGCAGCACCAATGGCAGATGCTGTGGGGGCAGAGCGAAGGGGAGGGCACGGAGGCAGTGCCCGCTGGAGAAGCGGAGAGAGAGAGAAGTGAAGGTGTGCTCGCCTTGTGCCATGGGGGTGGGGAGGCGGTGGAGGTCAGGGGTTTGCAAGCAACCACCTCCCCCTTCACACACTTAGCCATGGCACACTTAGCTGTGACTTTCAGTGGAGTTTTTGAATCGCCAATTTCCTGAATCTCCCGTCCACACACCGCGGAGGAGGAGGTGGGGAGGAGGTGGAGAGGCAAGAGGCGAGGAGCAAAGCAGGCCTGCAATTGGCCCCTTTCTTTCTCGCCTTTAGGGAGAGGAACTGTTGCTGCTCTGCCATAGGGCAGCAGCAGTTCCTCTCCCTAAAGGCGGCAAAGAAAGGGGCCAACTGCAGGCCCACTTTCCTCCCCACCTCTTGCCTCTCCACCTCCTCCTCGCTCAGCAGCCGACAACAGTGAGTGGACAGGAGATTCGGGAGCTTATTATATCGATGGGTAAAATCTCGTGTGCTGCTGCGGGCCAGTTAAAAGACCTCAGCGGGCCGCATCCGGCCTGAGGGCCGTAGTTTGGGGACCGCTGAGTAAATAGATAGGGAAATTGTATCTCTCTGAGGCAAGGAGAGGCCAGGCACCCTAACCTTAACCCTTGACATGAGTGACATCAAGTTGGCCACCTTTAAGTCAGTCACATGACCTTTAATCCACCCCCAGTCACATGATCGTCAAGCCACTCCCACCTGGTCATATAGCTGGCAAGCCACACCCACAAAATAAGCTACATCCACAGTGTGGTAGTAAAATTTTTTGCAGCCTTTCATTGCACCTGTGTCACAGGTACCATAGGTTTGCCATCACAAGTAAATACCATTCTTCTGTAAAACACTTTACTCTTTTCTGGCTTCAAGCTTTTCTTTTATGTTGTTGACTGCAAAGTAATTTATCGTTATAATGTCTTGCAACTTGGTTATGTGCGCGTGCACACACACACGCACACAAAGTAGAGAGAAAATCAGAAAGGGTTGTTCTCTTCCTCTGACGCCCTCTGACTGCCTGACAAAAATCATCATGCTTTATTGCCCTAATTAGTTTTCTTGGTATTTTATGCAAAGGTTCCAGGGTGCTTAGAAAGTTAATAGGGGGTAATGGAGTGGAACGTGTGGGATGACTTCTCACCTCACAAAGCACTCCTTTCCCTTGCTGATAACAAGTGTGTGTTTTTGTGGAGGGGGGGAAAATCCCCTCCTTTTTTAAGGAACAAAAGTTCAGTGAGTTGGGCGAAGCTGGTTTCATAATTAGCTTGAAATTGCTACAGCCTGCATTAACACTGTCCTACACCTGCATACCACTGCAGGACATGAGACCCTGGTCCAAAGTATAATCTGCATTTCTATCATCCCTGAATCAAGACAAAAATGGACTAGCGTAATTTTTCCTGCAACTGAGCTCTATTTTGCTTTAGTTACAAGCCCATCTCTGGTACTGACCTTATAGGATTAAGAATAATTCAGGATAAAGCATTTCGCTTTCCTAAAGATCCTTCCTTCCTTCCTTCCTTCCTTCCTTCCTTCCTTCCTTCCTTCCTTCCTCCCTCCCTCCCTCCTTCCTTCCTCCCTCCTCCCTCCCTTTTTCCCTCCCTCCCCCTCCCTTCCTCCCTCTTCCTCCCTCCTTCCTCCCTCCCTCCCTCCCTTCCTTCCACCCTTCCCCCTACCTTCATCCCTCCCTCCCCCTCCCTCCCTCCCCTCCCTCTCTCTCTCCCTCCCTCCTCCCTTCCTTCCTTTCTTCTCTGGATAGCATAAAGATTAAAAACAGATACAATACCTAAAACCGAAAAAGGTAGGCCAAAAATATAATGGGGCAACAAACACACCTTACCTAAGAAAAGCAGACATTGCACATCAAATGTATAGGACATAAGGAACAACTGTGAAGGACAGGAGGAAGAACTACTACCAAGATGAGATAAGTGGGGTTTAAGTCCCAGCCAAGAAGCTCTTTTGAGGAAATGTCTCAGACAACAGAGGTAAAATGAGGGAGGGAGAGTACATTGGACTTGCAAGATTCTGCTCTTGTAGCTTTACCATAAAAACAGTCCTGATCTACACTGCATTTGTTCCTTAGTCTTGCAGGATTGTTATCAACTGAGTGCATTCAAAACCAGCGAACTAATGTGCTGAAACAGACCAGGGTATGGACGCTAGCTAGATAAATACCTGGTAGGCAGAATTTTTTGCCCCTTATTTTCTTCCCCAAAAACTAAGGTTCATCTTATATTCTGGTGCATCTTATACTCCAAAAAATACAGTAGATAGAAACATAGAAACATAGAAGTCTGACGGAAGAAAAAGTCCTCATGGTCCATCTAGTCTGCCCTTATACTATTTTCTGTATTTTATCTTAGGATGGATATATGTTTATCCCAGGCATGTTTAAATTCAGTTACTGTGGATTTATACAGATATATACAGTACTTGGTGCAGCACTTAGAAACAAGAATAAAAATAATGTTTATTGTTCACCATTGACAAGGGAGTTTGTTCTAGAAACACCAAGCATTCATATTTATTTATTTATTGGATTTATATTTGCCATTATCATTTATTTGCAAGAGTTCTATTGGAAAGCATGAACTTTTAGTTAGAGATGTCAGAGATTGAACCTACCAGCTTCCATGTCCAAAGTTCGTTCACTATCACTAAGCTGCACATACGTATTACATATGTGCCTGGTCCCCTGAATTTATTTTGACAATTTGTATGTCAAGAAGAACATAAAGGTAAGTAAACAGCACCTTTATTCTCATATAAGAGGCTGTTCCTTGGCCAACTGCTTGTGAGCAAGATAAATATTTCTTCCCGAGCTTGCTTCAAATAAATATTCTCCTTTGAATTTAAACTTGGCATAGATCCTATTTCATAGCTGGAAATCTTCTCTATTTGGAGACCTAGCAATCCATATTTTCTGCTTGAAGATGATTTCTGCTTGAATGTTTTCCAATCTAAATCCAGATTGGGAGGAGGAGGGAGAAATACTCACCTGTTAATAGTTACTATTACTTAAAAGCGTTTTACTCTACAGTTGTTTTTAACTAAGAAATAAACATCTCAATTTAGCCCCTAGGTTGCAAAATGAGCCAGCATGCAGATCATCTAACCACAATTTTCTTTAAATAATAATAATAATAATTTATTAATTTATTGAAAATGGGGGGTGGGGTGGGACAGGGGGTACAAAAAAATAAAAAGGGTATTAAGGGGGGCAGAAAGAAAAAAGAAATTAATACACAAGTTCTATTACCATCTATGATTTGTATAATTTGTTATATATCAGTTCATAACATTGGGTTGAAGTTGATTCTATTACATTGAAGGTGAGATCATCTATTTATTTAATTTATTGGCCTATATTTATTACTCTAGTCTAGGGTAATTCTGGGTGGCTCACAGTCATTAAATTATGCTTCTATGTACCTTAAATTCACTCAACAATTCAAATTTTTCATCTCTATTTATTAATTTCTATTATTATAGGTATAAAATGTAGCTTCCTCCTCCTGTCTCTTTTCATTTTCTATAACTGGGTATCCCTGTCAAGGAAAAACAGTAGAAAGAGAGCGGGAAATATTTGCCCTAAAGAACTCAAGTTTACAAAGCAATGTTCACACAACCTTTTTCTCAATGAAACACCTTCTTCTTCTTCTTCTTCTTCTTCTTCTTCTTCTTCTTCTTCTTCTTCTTCTTCTTCTTCTTCCTCTTCCTCTTCCTCTTCCTCTTCCTCCTCCTCCTCCTATTATTATTATTATTATTATTATTATTATTATTATTATTATTATTATTATTATTATTATGTCAATACAACACAGCAAACGAGATCACTATGCTGGATTTTGTATTTCATCACCAGTCGGGCGCTTCTCAAGAACCTAGGACTGCGTGATATAGCGGTGAATTATGTTTGCCAATCCCAGTAAAGCGGCCTTTTGCAATTGACAGATGGAGATTTTGTCAATTCCGATGGTTTTCAAATGTCTGCTGAGATCCTTTGGCACTGCGCCCAGCGTGCCAAGTACCACTGGGACCACTTTCACTGGCTTGTGCCAGAGTCGTTGCAGCTCGATTTTTAGATCTTCTTATTTCACTAATTTCTCTGGCTGCTTCTCCTCAATTCTGCTGTCTCCTGGGATTGCAATGTCGATGATCCATACTTTCTTTTTCTCCACAATCAGGATGTCTGGTGTGTTATGCTTCAGAATTCGGTCAGTCTGAAGTCAGAAGTCCCACAGTAGTTTTGCTTGCTTGTTTTTGACCACTTTTTCGTGGTGTTATGCTTCAGAATTTGGTCAGTTGCTATTATTATTATTATTATTATTATTATTATTATTATTATTATTATTATCAACAATACAACAGAGCAAACAAGAATCACTATGCTGGATTTCGTATTTCATCACCAGTCGGGCACTTCCCAAGCACCTAGGACTGCGTGATGTAGCGGCGAATTATGTGTGCCCTCTGCAATTGACAGATGGAGATTTTGTCAATTCCGATGGTTTTCAAATGTCCGCTGAGATCCTTTAGCACTGCATCCAGCATGCCAAGGACCACTGTGACCACTTTCACTGGCTTATGCCAGAGTCACTGCAGCTCGATTTTTAGATCTTTGTATTTCGCAAATTTCTCTAGCTGCTTCTCCTCAATTCTGCTGTCTCCTGGGATTGTGATGTCGAATTGTTATTGTTATCGTTATCATTATGACTTCTAGGCTGCCCTTCTCAGGGTGGCTTACAAAGCAAGAATAAATACAGATTAAAACATATTAAGAAATCCAAACATTAAAACTCTAGGGATTAATTCCAGAAGTGGGTTCTAAAACCCATTGCTACCAGTTTGCGCTCGCATGCGTGCACAGAAGCGTCCCAGGTGAGTGGGCAGAGCCTCCCACTACCGCCACGACTGGTTCGCAGAACTGGGCTGACCTGGGAGCAACCCACCTCTTATTAATTCTTGGAGAAGGGAGCACAGAGGAGTGGCTTATTACTAATTCTGTAAAATGATAGTTTTTGAGGGGAAAAGTGGCATTTATTTATTTATCAGTTCATGATAGGAGTAAAGGCATACTTAGGCTTCCCAACTAGTAGTCCTCCAAAAAATGTTGAACTAAATGGGGAATCATTCCCCGTTAGCTAAAACAGTCATATCTGTCATGCTTTCTTTCTTTCCTTCTTTCCTTCTTTCCTTCTTTACTTACTTCTTTACTTCTATACTTCTTTACTTACTTACTTACTTACTTACTTACTTACTTACTTACTTACTTACTTACTTACTTACTTGATTTTTATGCCACCCTTCTCAGACTCAGGGCGGCTTACAACATGTTAGCAATAGCACTTTTCAACCGAGCCAGCATATTGGCCCCACAATCCGGGTCCTCATTTTACCCAACTCGGAAGGATGGAAGGCTGAGTCAACCTTGAGTGGGTGATGAGATTTGAACTGCTGATCTTCAGATCTACAGGCAGCTTCAGTGGCCTGCAGTACAGCACTCTACCTGCTGCGCCACCCCGGCTCTATCTATTCATTGCTCCAATTGAAGTAGCAATCCACGCTGTATAGTATCCCAGTTGGGGGGGGGGGGGTTGAGACCGGGGGCGGGAAAGAGGTTAACTGCAGAACAGAAGACCAAAGCAAAACATTACCTTCATAGCTTCATTTTTACATTGAACCCATAATAATGTCTCATGATCCATTGTAATAATGTTTCTGGAGATAAGAAAGCTTTAGATTTGCCAGGACTCTATAAAAGAATATTTATTTGTTATTTCTTTTTCCTAGTTCTGAATCAATTTTGTTTTTTGTTTTTTTAAAAAATCTAGTTCTAATTTTAGGTTAGACAAACAAATAGGAGGGGAAAAACATATTAAAGCACCGAGAAAGCTTCCTTCAGGCATCCAAATGTCAGGTTGGGATTACATTTTATATATACCTGATTCCCACTGCAATACTTACCTCTCGAGGTCATGCTCCTAATTATAGACTTTGATGAAACTTCGAAAAGATGCTTGACTTCCTAGAACATTTCCTAAAGTATTTCTTTTCACAAAGTGCCTGATTCAAAAATGGAACAGCCACAAATTGTTATTGTGACTCTCTGTCTTTTTAAAGTCAAGTTCAGATTCAACCGTCTACTTAGACAGATGGAGCTAATTACTTCAAGTGGCAAGCAAATTGGCTTAGAGAGCAAGAGTATTTTAACGCACTAATTGGTGTTAAACTGCCAATGCCTCCTGCCAATGGATTTTAACTGGGCCCCATGCAATACTTGGCTGCACATTGCTACATCACCAGGACTTTGGCCTTCAAACCAAGGGGTAATTATCATTTGGGTCTTTTTGACTTCCTAAAGATGATCAGGAACAAATCAGGGGACAAGGGAAGCTTTTGAGTTAAGAAAGGAATCTACTGCTGAATATTGCTGAGGATAATTTGTAGATCTGCACAAATTCATTTACTATTTATTTATTAATTGGACTTGTATGCCACCCCTCTTCGAGGACTCAGGGTGGCTCACAACATATCATAAAACAATATACAATGAAACATCTGAAATCCAATTAATATATATAACTAATCTAAAAACCATTCTAAAAATTTTGAAACATTAAAAATAATTCATTCCGATTAAGACAACAAACATACAATTTACTCGTTGGCAAGGGGGGAAGAGCCTTCTCTGTGGCGGCCCCGGCCCTCTGGAACCAACTCCCCCCAGAGATTAGAATTGCCCCCACCCTCCTTGCCTTTTGTAAGCTACTTAAAACCCACCTCTGCCGCCAGGCATGGGGGAATTAAGATTTCTTCTCCCCCTAGGCGTTACAATGGTATGCATGGTATGTTTGTATATGTGTTTGGTTTTGTATATTAAGGGGTTTTAATTTGCTTTTAGTATTGGATTATTATTGTATACTGTCTATGATTGCTGTTAGCTGCCCCGAGTTTTCGGAGAGGGGCGGCATATAAATCCAATAAAACTTGAAACTTGAACTATGGCTTAGTGGCCCCAAGCCTGGCGGCATAAATAGGTTTTTAGATTCTTTCGAAAGGCGAGGAGGGTGGGAGCAGTATGAATCTCCGGGGGGAGTTGATTCCAGGGGGCAGGGCCCCCCACAGAGAAAGCCCGTCCCCTAGACCCCACCAAGCGACATTGTCTAGTTGACAGGACCTGGAGAAGGCCGACTCTATGGGAGCTGACAGGTTGCTGGGATTTATGCGGCTGGAGGCGGTCCCACAAGGGAATTGGGAGGGTTAGGAGAGAAGTTGACAGCCAAAACAAATTCCTTTCTCAGAGTCCAAGGTCATCTTTAGTTCTGCGTCAACTATACAACTGGTGAATCCCTGCACCGGACTGGTCCACATGATTGCATTTGTGGGTGTGGGGATGTGAAATGAACCTTAACCTGGATGGAGTACCGGAGAGAAAATAGTATCAGAATGGCTGAAACGTAATCCAACATGGCTCTGCTAATAAATCAAACCTCTTGTGTGAGAATTGGAGTGGATTCTGATTTATTTCTCAGATGCTATTTGGGGCATTGACAGTAAGGGATAGAGTTTGTGGTCATGACATCACACTGCATGTATTTTTATTTTATTTATTTTATTTTATTTTATTTTATTTTATTTTATTTTATTTTATTTTATTTTATTTTATTTTATTTTATTTTATTTTATTTTATTTTATTTTATTTTATTTTATTTTATTTTATTTTATTTATTTTATTTTATTTTATTTTATTTTATTTTATTTTTTTTTATTTTATTTTATTTTATTTTATTTTATTTTATTTTATTTTATTTTATTTTATTTTATTTTATTTTATTTTATTTTATTTTATTTTATTTTATTTTATTTTATTTTATTTTATTTTATTTTATTTTATTTTATTTTATTTTATTTATTTATTTATTTATTTATTTATTTTATTTTGTCCAATACACAATACATAGAAGAGAATAGACATGAGGTAATATATATAAAGAAAAATATAAAATAGTGAAGATATATGAAAGGAAGAAAATATATATGATATATGAGATAAAGGAAAGAAAATTGGACAGGGGACGAAAGGCACATTAGTACACTTATGTACGCCCCTTACTGACCTCTTAGGAACCTGGAGAGGTCAATCGTGGATAGTCTAAGGGACAAATGTTGGGGGTTAGGGGTTGACACTATTGAGTCTGGTAATGAGTTCCATCCTTCAACAACTCGATTGTTAAAGTCATATTTTTTACAGTCAAGTTTGTAGCAGTTAATATTAAGTTTGAATATGTTGCGTGCTCTTGTGTTGTTGCGGTCACTCACGCTTCCTTACCTTATCCCACAGCTCTCTGCCCTTTTTACCACTTACTCAGAGGACTTTTGTCCCACAAAGATGGAAGTAAGCAAATGATATGTGTTCTAAATCTCCAGCTCCAAGACTTCGTAACAGCCCTACTGACTTTCCTCTCCCTAAGCGCCGTCTTCAGTCTCCCACTGGTTATGTTACACGTGGCATCTTGGCCAGATACTGGTCACTTCCAGAAACTTACTTTACTCTGCAGGCAAAATAATCAGGCAGTGTTAAGAGTCTGAAACACCAATCTTGTACGAGGCTGAGAAAATGCAGAAATCTACCACCTCCACCCAATCTTTCAGTTGCTTAATGTGGATAGCAATTCCAGTGAGAATAAGATGTTAAATGAAGTCATGGCCCTTTGCTGTTGATCATACAGAATCTGAAGCGCCTCCTTTAAAACCTGCCAGGCTCACTTTCCATCCTTCCCTCTTAACTTGCTTTTTATGCATACTGCTTGGAAATAGCTCTACTTTCCTCGGGTGTGTGTGTGTGTGTGTTGTGTCATGGTTCCAAATAGCATCCAAAACTAAATCGGAGTCTGAGGCATAGCATTCCTCAAAGTTCCAATTTATTAGCAGAACCATATTGGCACATTTCTGAGAAACCCAAATCGAAGGCTACCAGGGTTTCTCCGCCCAGTTTAAAGTTCATTCCCTTGTTCCCACACCCCCAAGTTCATCACATTGACCAGACTCCTTCATGCCAACATGTCTCTTACTCCCAACCACTTCCGGGCAGGTGTTGAACAAAGGATGACCTTGAGAATCTAGAAAGAATTTGTTATGGCTACATTTCTACTTTCCTCATGCAGCAACCCCTCTCAAATTCCCACCACACGAATACAATCTTATGCATAATGTTGTGGTTATTTGATGATGTTTTTGATGTTAGGTGACCATTTTTGGTCTTGAGATATAATAGAACCTAGAAATTTGAAGGTCTCTACTGTTGATACTGTGTTGTCTAGTATTGTGAGAGGTGGAAGGATGGAAGGGTTTCTCCTAAAGTCTACCACCATTTATACTGTTTTGAGTGTGTTCAGTTCTAGATTGTTCCAGCCACACCACAAGGTTAGTTGCTCAACCTCCCGTCTGTATGTGGATTCATCAATGTCTTGAATGAGTCCGATCATTGTTGTATTGTCTGCAAACTTCAATTCTTTTTTAAAAAGACAGATATTAAAAGAAAACAGGTCAGGATTATACATTGCTCAAAAAAATAAATAAATAAAGGAAACTCTTAAACAACGCAATATAACTCCAAGTAAATCAAACTTCTGTGAAATCAAACTGTCCACTTAGGAAGCAACACTGATTGACAATCAATTTCACATGCTGTTGTACACATTCAACTTTGTACAAAACAAGGTATTCAATGAGAATATTTCATTCATTCAGATCTAGGATGTGTTATTTGAGTGTTCCTTTTATTTCTTTGAGCAGTATATATAGTTTCAGGAAAGTTAAAACTCAAAATGAGTTGAAGTGAGCCAAAAGTAACAATTAAAAAAAGGTCCTCTTGTGGGTTCAAAATGGAAGGAAAGAAAAAGAAATGGAATATCAGCTGCTCGGTGTAATATCACAAATAATAAAGGTTAGTTACTCATTTCTTATTTGACTCTGACATCTCCGAGAAGAAGATATATGTTATACCAGCCAATTATGAACCGCTAGTTGAAGGGAAAGGACTTTAGCTGGTGCTTGATAAAATTAAAAAAAAAATACAGCAAAGGATTTCTTGTGACTTAAATGAGTTCAGATATCCAGGGCCAGATTAATTTCCTTCTATCGTGCTGAAGGAAATTGCTTATGGTCTAGCCATACTTTTATGAAAACTCAGGAGAAATCATTACTCAGAATTAATCAAGAATCAGAAATTATGAACCAGAATTAACTCAGGAAAAAAAAACCCTGCTTGATCAATGCTCAGCAATATCTCCTTGACAAATTAGAGGACAATCTCAAGTGGACTATCCCGAGTATTTACTTTTTGGAAGGACAGTGGTACCTCTACTTAAGAATGCCTCTACTTAAAAACTTTTCTAGATAAGAACTGGGTGTTCAAGATTTTTTTGCCTCTACTTAAGAACCATTTTCCACTTAAGAACCCAAGCCCGGAAAAATTCCCCAGGAAATTTGAGAGCGGCACAAAGGCCCAGCCAGTTTCCTGTCATTTCCCCTTTAATCCCGTCCATCCGGGCTACCAGAGGCGCTTTTTGGTGGCGCTTATGGAGACTTTGGCAGTCCAGAGTGAATGAAGCATTTTCCTTTCTCTGGATGCTTGGACAGGGAATAAACCTCTGCCAGTGCCCAGAGAAAAGAAATGCTCCTTTCGCTCTGGGCAGCCAAGGAATCACCACAGTGAAGGAAAGGCACCGGCGACAAAGCGAGCGAGTGAGAGGAGAGGGGAGCCCTTCAGCATGGGAAGGAAGAGGCAGCAGGTAGCAGCAGCAGCAGCAGCCAGTGTATGGGAGGCAGTGTATGGGAGGCAGCCTCACGCCGGGTGTATTGGAGGCACGTGCTCCTCCTTGCCGCCTCATAGTCCCTCTTTTTTTTTTTAAGCCTTAAAGTTTTGGATTCTTTTGATTCCCCTCACCTCACCTTCTTCCTTCGGCAGTGACTATCCTCCTCTTCCTCCTCCTCCGACCCAAATTCTGAGCTTTTATTTCTTTCCTAATGGGTTTGCATGCATTATTCACTTTTACATTGATTCCTATGGGAAAAATTGCTTCTACTTAAGAACGTTTCTGCTTAAGAACCTGGTCACGCAACGAATTAAGTTCTTAAGTAGAGAATTCATTATAGAATTGATGAAGGGAATGTTTACCAGATTTTCAAGTAATATGAAACCAGTGGGATAGCTGAAGAATTCGAAGAGGGAGACAAAATTAAAAATGAGTTGAACCAGGCTGAAATTAAAAGAATGAAATTGAATAGAAGGAATATGAAGATATTCAGTTGAGCAATAATTGGAAGGATCAAATATAGGGTAGGGGATGCTTATCATTTTTTAAAAAAATAATTATGATCTTTGAACTGTAGTGGAGCACAAGATTCAGGCTGCATCTATGTTCAAATCTAATCAACTTAGCCTGATCTTTAAAAAAAAAAATATCTAAGGAGGCTTAGAAATTGTTAGTAATGGAACTGTTGTGGTTAGCTCTGGCCCAGCTCCTGCCCCAAGGACTGTGGATGTGGGGGAGACATCCACATGCTGCAGGCCTGTTTTGCCCCCCCCCCTGGTGGAATCTGCTGATGAAGGCTCCTCTGACCAAGAAGACATGAGTGACAGGGAGGAGGAGAGTGGGGCAGACAGCTCAGAAGGAGATCAATTATCTAGTTCCTCCTTGGATTCAGAACAAGAGTTAATGATACAGCCACGCATGGGGAGAGCGATGCAGAGGCAACAACAACTGAGAGATTATTATCAAAGAAAATCAGGCCACCTGTGGTTGGGTGGGGCTGTGATAATTAGTGAGGCTGCTATAAATAGCAGCTTGTGGGGTTGGCCATTGTGGAGGATTATCTGATCGTTGTGTTTCGTGACTGCTTTACTGACTTTGACCTCTTGTGTGCTGATTTTTCCCCACTTTGAAACTAAACCAGGGCAAAGTGTGTTTCACTTTGTGAAAGAAGAAGGACTGTGAATTGCCTCACAGCTGCAAGCTAAGTATCACAGAACTGATAAGGGACTTGTACAAATTACCAGTTTGTTTGGAGACGAGTGCTCTTTGCTATACCAAAAGAGGGCTTGGTTTAAGTGAATTTTCATTATAAAGAACATTGTTTTGAACTTTCAAACGTGTGTGTGTCTGAAATTGTATCTGTGCATTTTTGGGAGAATTCTACCAGAGAGCTCGACAGAACAGGAACAAGACTAGAAAATGAGAAAATAACCAAGAATAAAGTAAGAATAAGCTATACTGTTGCTAGGAAAATAGACTCAACTGCATAAGACTTTTGTACACAGTAAAACTTTCATTAGTTAATCCGGTGGTGTGCATCTGATTCTTGGGGGGCTCGGTGCTGGGACAGAACAGTAGTCCTTAACTTACAAGTAGAATTAAGACCAGAATTTGCAATGCTAACTAAGGTAGTTGTTAAGGGAGTCATGCCTTTTTAATGGCCTTTTTCACCATGGTTCCTAAGTGAATCATTGAAATTCTTAAGTGAATCATGTGCTCATTAAATAATTATAGCGTCCTGCATTGACTTTGTTTGTCAAAAGTCACTTGAGGAAATTGCAAATGACAGACAGATAACTGAGGACATTGCAACCATTGCCAATACATGCCAATTGCTAAAGCACCTGGATTTTGATCACATGACTATGGGAGTGCTATAATGGATAGAAACATGAGGACCAGTCATAAGTCATTTTTCCCCACGCTGTAACTTTGAGCAACTGTAAACAAGTAGCTGTAAGTCAAACACTACTTGTAATTGCCTGTAATGCAATAGAAAATAATCACCAAATCACAGAGCATTTCCATTTTCTCAGAACTGTTTCCAACATGTATCAGATTTTTATAATATGATTACTTTACTGTACAAAAGTCATCTGTACCCACTCAGTGACATTTGGTAATAGAGGGAAAATTTCTAGCTTTTTTTCTCTCTCTCTAATTCTAAATATAACAATGTCTTGAAAACTAGCAGGGGATGCAAACTGTCTTCACACATTATCTCCCCTGTGGCAAAAAAATGTTTCCAATTAAAACAAATAGATTAAATTTCATGTCAAAGCCACACGTTTAGACACTGGTTTCTAACATTTGTTAGATAATGAAGCAGAATCATGTAGTTTGTATCAACGCCATTAGAGAATCTTCTGTAAGAAGAAAGTCATTTGATGGGACCTAAGAAATGTGTCATTTCTGTCCTGGTGCTATGCAATTCACAAGCTCCCCCAAGTTTTGGGGGCTTCAGCTCTCTTGGCTTCCCAGAAAGCATCTACTTGTACCACCTATTTTACATCAACCACAAGAATTCTGTTAATTCCTGAAGTCTAGGAGATGAGAAGGCTATGAAGGTGGGGTTAAATGCATCATCAGTTCATAATTGCTGCACAATCACAAGAGACCCAAATCCATCCCTGTGAATTTTATTGACCCTTGTTGTTCTGGTCTGGGTGGCCTGCTCCAAGAATACTCTCTTTACAAGTTTGTATTTCCAAATTATCACTTCTTTATTTACTTTCTTCCAATTTGGAATTTGTCACAATACATCTCCAGCATGCAAATTGTATTCCAAACTCACAGACTAAACTACAGAGTCATAAATTCTTTCTAAATGAGCAGGATGTCCACTTCAAACATCTCCTTATCTCTGGATCAGGTTAACGCTACTTCCAAACAGTTTTATCATGCAATATAAAAACTCACTTTTCCAGAGAAATGGCAGAAAGCATCTATCTTGGCTTTTTCACTTTATATAAAAGCATCCATCATTTCCGGTCAATTCCGGATGTGAGCTAATTAATTAATTTACACACTCTGAACAGTATTTTCAAAACCTCTTTCCCCCATGTTCATCTTTCCTCTTCTCTGACCTCCTAAGTTTGGTACTTAACCAAGGACTATTCTTTACAATCTGAAGAATTATTACTATCCATACTAACACCCACAGTGTTTTCTATTAAGTTCTCATCATCACTATCATCCTCCACTCTTAAATCAGGGTAATTGGCAGCTTCTATGTCATCTTCCTTTTCTGAATCTGACATTTCCAAAGACTGACAGGAAACACTCACAACACTTGTCTAGTGCCAATTTGGTTTGACTATTCGTAGAGCAGATTCTTATGTATGGGTAGCATGTAATAAACGTTTAGTGCTTTGAATGTAATTGCTGTTCCTGGTTACTTGTGCTTGACATCAAATCCCTGTTAATCTCCATTTTAACTGCAATGGTATAAAATCTACGCAATTTCTCATTTTTCCTCTCTGGTTTTCTACCTTGTTCTCAAAATGCTTGAAAACCCCTTCTGGATTTTGATTATACCACCTGTTTCTCTTGTTTCAATGATTGTACAACAAAGGGAATTATTCTGAACATATACTATGTATTGGTGGGAGACAAAATGATAGAGCACAGCCAAATGTGACTGGGCTTCTTGGAGATCCAAGAATGAATGAGAATATTGATATGTGAATTTAATAAACACATGGAAGAGTTTTCAGCATGTGGAAGAAATGTTTTTTTGGGTGTCATCAAGAGTGGACTTGGAGGAAAAATGAACAGAAGTAACAGAGAAGAGGAGTGGAATAAATAAAAATGCAAGTCCTGTATTTTAAGATAAAACAAAATGGAATAGAAAAAACACATAAGGAATTATTATACAGAAAGTACTTTGAATAGAGGGAAAACAGTTATTAGAGTGACAAAGTAATGCATGAAGAAGTATGAAAAAGATGATTACTATAAGTAATTACTAGAATAGAGTAGATTTTTTTCCTTTTAAATATTTTTTATTAATTTTCCTCTTTTAAAAAGAAAACACAAAAGTAAATATAGAAGAAAATCAAACAAAATCAAATTAATAATGTATATACAGATATTAGCATTATATTAGCTTTAAAGTCACTATATTTATATTATATTAATTATACCCTAGACTATAATTTGTCTCAAGTATATAAATTAGTACATGTTTTTTTTCCGTTAACAAAAATAATTTCATATATACTTCAATGATTTATCATGCGGGCTACATTACTCCCTCCCCTAAATTGTAAAGTCTAGATTTTATTTGTTACATACTTAAAAATATTTAAGAAAATAAAAATAATAAACAAATTAACATAATTTTAAAAACTGTAAAGCAAAACTAAACTATCTATACCTTTCTTTATCTTAACACATATTTTATTGTTGTATATATTTTCCCAAGTAATCTTTTATGACTATGCATTACTAGAATAGATTTTTTTATTGGCCAAATGTCATAGGACACACAACAAGAAATTTGTCTTGGTGCATATGCTCTCAGTGTACATAAAAGAAAAGACAAATTTTTCAAGAATCATCAGGTACACTTAATGATAGTTTCGGTAATTACTATGATGAGAAAAATCCATATAAACTGATAACCTGCAAAAGAATGATGAGAGAATTATGTAAAGCAGGGGTATCAAACTCAAGGACCTGGGGTTACTTAGACCCTGCGGGGCTACCCTGGAAACAGCAAAGGACTGTCCCGAGATGTCTCTGCCAGTGAAAACGGTGCTTATGAATGACCAGTCATGTCCCACCGAGTCGGCCTTCTCCAGGTCCTGTCGACTAGACAATGTCGCTTGGCAGGGCCTATGGGAAGAGCCTTCTCTGTGGGGACCCCGACCCTCTGGAATCAGCTCCCCCCAGAGATTTGTACTGCCCAAACCCTCCTTGTCTTTCATAAGAATTTGAAGACACACCTGTGTCAACAGGCTTGGGGACACTAACCCTGGCTATGAATGAATGTATGTTGAGTGGAAGATATGTTGATTGAATATGACTGTTTTTAGATTAAATTGGGGTTTTAGACTGTTTTGGTATTATTCGATTTCAGAACTGTATTTTTTCATATATTGTAAGCGGCCCCAAGTCCTGGAGAAGGCTGAGATAAAAATCCAACAAACAAACAAACAAACAAACAAACAAACAAACAAACAAGCAAAATATGATAACATAATCAAGTAAAATGAAATATGGAATGTTTTGTGCAAACATGTGGTTGAAGGTTGGTTGCTGTTGGTAAAAACAGATATGTATGCGCAAAGTAAAACATCCATGAGAATAAAATGTAATACTTAGGAAATGGTTTAGCTTTGAGCAGAGATTAAGACAAGGATGTACGATATCCATGTTTATTTAATGTATTTATGGATGGTTGGAGTCATTTTAGAAGTGTATAGGTTGGAAATTGAAATACGTATGTATTTTGTATGCAGATGACACCTTGTTGTTTACTGAAAACCTAAATGATTGCAATGAATGTTAAATAGATTACATGTTCCAGTGCAGAGTATGGATCTGCAAATTAATAAATTGAGGATAAAATTAGTTGTGTTTGATAGTGAACATGAAGTGAATGATTTCAAATTATGCATAAATAACAAAAATCTAGAGCAACTTAGATAAATTTGTATGCTTTGATAGAATATTTATTAAAGTTGGGAACATGAATGGAGAAACATAAAGATATAGAATAGAATTCTTTATTGGCCAAGTGTGATTGGACACACAAGGAATTTGTCTTGGTGCATATGTTCTCAGTGTGCATAAAAGAAAAGATATTATTCATTAGGAATCATAAGGTACATGATAGCCATAGGGTATAAATAAGAAATCAAATCACATTAGGAAACAGAATGCAAATTAGAAGAAAACAAACAACAAAGGTACAGTCATACAGTCATTTGTGGGAAGAGATGGGTGATGGGAACAATGAGAAGATTAATAATAGTGCGGAGTTTGTAAATAGTTTTGACAGTGCTGAGGAAATTATTTGTTTAGCAGAGTGATGGCATTTGGGGAAAAACTGCCCTTGTGTCTAGCTGTTCTGGTATGTAGTGCTCTGAAGCATTGTTTTGAGGGTGGGAGTTTAAATAGTTTATGTCCAGGATGCAGTGATGGGCTCCTACGTGTACGGTCAGTACCGGTAGCAAAAAAAATGTGTTTTTTTCTTTTTTTTCCTTTCTGGACTCTGGGTATGCTTTTCCTATCACAGTAAATGGGGTTGAATGTGTATAATTTTAGAAGGGCTGTGTGTGCATGTGTGTACATACACTTTATCTGGTAGATAATCAGGGGTGGGCTACTGCCCGGATGGGAGGGAACGCAGTGGGGTAGCGGAAATGGAGCTCCACCCCAGAGCGCTCAATTTGAACTGAAAGATGTTGAAACAAAATGCATAAGCCACGCCCACAGTGTGTAGTAAAAAGTTTGGTAGCCCATCACTGCCAGGATGTGAGGAATCCCTTAATATTTATTTATTTATTTATTGGATTTGTATGCCGCCCCTCTCCATAGACTCGGGGCGGCTAACAACAGTAACAAAAAAACAGCATGTAAATCCAATACTAAAACAACTAAAAAACCCTTATTGTAAAACCAAACATCCATACGTACAAACATACCATACATGAATTGTAAAGGCCTAGGGGGAAAGAATATCTCAAATATTTTCAGTTTGTATCTGTTGTGTGGTTGTGTGTTGTTTTGGTTGAAGCTGAAGTAGTCATTGACAGGAAGGACATCGTAGCAGATAATATAATGGGCTATGGTTAGGCAGTGTTTAAGGCGATGTAATTCTAAGATTTCTAAACCTAGGATTGTAAGTCTGTTTGTGTAGGACATACTGCTGTTTTAGTCTAGGAAGATCTGATGACTCCTTGCCTTCTGGAGCTGTGACTTTCCTTGAGGTATTGCATTTGTACTAAAGACCTTTTCTGTCAGGCTTCCCGCAGGTACAATTTGATTCATGATTCTTAAGACACTCAACTCCCATCACTGCATGCTGTAGCTAACAAAACAGTGGAACACATAGAAGCTTTATTGGAAATTGGAAATCATCATCCCTATCCTGGAGATCAACTGCTAGCAAGGAATTCAGCCCTACATACTCTGTATGTCAGTAAGTCTTGGTGTTTAAATGTTGGTCTCTTCCTATTTTCCTTTCACGGTAATGGACAATTTTTAAAATAGATTCTGTATGAAGATTACCTGCACCCTGTTTATAGTTTGTTTGTTAGTTTGTTTGAGTTGGAAGGGACCTTGTTGGTCATTTAGTCCAACCCCTCGCTCAAGAAGGAGTCCCTACACCATTTTGGACAAATGGCAGTCCAGTCCTCCTTTGAAAGTCTCAATAACCTTCGCTGGCAAGCTGTTCCTCTAGTTGATCTCTTTCACTGTCAGAAAGTTCCTCCTTATTTCTTGGTTGAATCTCTCTTTGGTGAGCTTCCATCCGTTATTCCTTGTCTGGCCTTCTGGTCCTTTGGAAATCAACCTGACCCCCTCCTCTCTGTGGAACACTGCTATCATGTCTCCCCTGGTCCTTCTCTTCGCCAGACTGCCCATGGTCAGTTTTTGCAACCGCTCTTTGTATGTTTTAGTTTCCAGTCCCCTTATTATCCTGGTTTCTTTCTTCTTCACTCTCTATAGTGTTTCAATGTCTTAAAAAATTTTTTCTGTGGCCATCCATCTCTGTTTTTGCATTCTCTTCCTCCCATTTTGCCTAAATGGACCAGGAGTACATCTTCTCTACTCCTGGTTATGAGAAACTAGAAGGCATTATGCCCCTCATTCTGTATCCATCTGTTCATTGGCAAAGTTGACTCTTGGGATCTTTAGTCAAATAATAAGAATCACTGACAACAAAAAGCAACGTTTTGCATCATGACTCTGTCAGTTCCTTCCTTAAATTGTAAGGTCACACAAAACATTTTTATTTATTTATGTATTTTGTCCAATACATAATGAGGGTTTTAGTGGGTATATATCTATATACATATAGTAAAATACATGATGAAGGTTATAGAGGAGATACTCATAGTAAAATATATCTAAGAAATAATAGAAAAGAAGATATAGTAATAGAACATATCAATGAAAGAATAGAAGAAGAGATATAGGAATAGAAAAAAGGTATAGGAGATATAGGAGAGCAATAGGACAGGGGACGGAAGGCACTCTAGTGCACTTGTACTCGCCCCTTACTGACCTCTTAGGAATCTGGATAGGTCAACCGTAGATAATCTAAGGGTAAAGTGTTGGGGGTTTGGGGATGACACTATGGAGTCCAGTAATGACTTCCACGCTTCGACAACTCGGTTACTGAAGTCATATTTTTTACAGTCAAGTTTGGAGCGGTTAATATTAAGTTTAAATCTGTTGTGTGCTCTTGTGTTGTTGTGGTTGAAGCTGAAGTAGTCGCCGACAGGAAGGACGTTGCAGCATATGATCTTGTGGGCAATACTTAGATCTTGTTTTAGGCGTCTTAGTTCTAAACTTTCTAGGCCCAGGATTGAAAGTCTAGTCTCATAGGGTATTCTGTTTCAAGTGGAGGAGTGAAGGGCTCTTCTGGTGAAGTATCTTTGGACATTTTCAAGGGTGTTAATGTCTGAGATGTGATATGGGTTCCAAACAGATGAGCTGTATTCGAGGATGGGTCTGGCAAAAGTTTTGTAAGCTCTGGTAAGTAGTGTGAGATTGCCAGAGCAGAAGCTATGTAGGATTAGGTTTACAACTCTTGAAGCCTTCTTGGCTATATTGTTGCAGTGGGCTTTGGCACTTAAATCTTTTGTTATTAGCATACCAAGGTTTTTAACCAAGTGGGGATTATCTGGGCCAAAACATATTGTTCTGAACCAAGTAATCTATTGATCCTCAAAAATATGATGCAGCTTCTTGTCTGAAGAACAATCAGGGGACAAATGCTTCTGAGGGCTTTTTCTACATATATGTACATGAAGATACACTTTGCTGCTAGTTTCAGTATATATATGTTGTCTTACCTTCGCTACCAGTTTGGAATTGTGAATGCATGCCTTCGAAGGTTTTCATTTGACAACTTTTGAAGTGATATCAAAAGATCCCTCCAATCAAAACAAAAGCAACACATCTAATTAAAAACAATCCTACAGTATAATAAAGGACAGGAACCTCACGAATCACCAGATCTCGAAACAGATTCATGCAGAACTTGCTTGCAAAGTCTCCCAAGAGAATAATGTACAAGATTTTACACAAGAAATTTTCCACTCCCGTGTGACAATTATGTAAAATCTCAAGCATGAGAGTGCTGAATTCTCATGAGATATTATAATAATAATGTAATTAGAGTTACAGGCAAGTTTTGCAGACTTTATTTGGCAGAGTGCCCCTGTACGTTATTCTGCAGCGTTATATGTTTCCATGATGCACTGGAAACGTTCACCGACTTCTGGGTGTAATTAGATAATACAGTTTAATTATGCTTCAGGTATGAACTCAGACATTCTGTTTTGGAAATCATGATTTCTGCATTATAGTTCCACATGAATCAGACCTGGCTAGTTTCAATAAAATTGCGGCTTTGCATGTGTGGGAAATCCTCCATGCCACCCCATCCCAGAAGAATGAAATATTTATTTATTTTATTTATTTATTAGATTTGTATGCCGCCCCTCTCCGTAGACTCGGGGCGGCTCACAACAATAACAAGAACAATGTAAAAAACCAAATCTAATAATTTAAAAAACACTAAAAACCCCATTATTAAAAGCAAACACACACACAAACATTCCATGTATAAACTGTGTAGGCCGGGGGGAGATGTGTCAATTCCCCCATGCCTGACGGCAGAGATGGGTCTTAAGAACTTTACGAAGGGCAAGGAGGGTGGGGGCAGTTCTAATCTCCGGGGGGAGCTGGTTCCAGAGGGTCGGGGCCACCACAGAGAAGGCTCTTCTCCTGGGTCCCGCTAAACAACATTGTTTAGTCGACGGGACCCGGAGAAGGCCAACTCTGTGGGACCTAACCGGTTGCTGGGATTCGTGCGGCAGAAGGCGGTCCCGGAGGTATTCTGGTCCGATGCCATGAAGGGAAATATTAAAAAAAGACAGAATACAGTGATACCTCATCTCACAAACCCCTCGTCATACAAACTTTTCGAGATACGAACCCAGGGTTTAAGATTTTTTTGCCTCTTCTTCCAAACTATTTTCACCTTACAAACCCAAGCCACCGTCACTGGGATGCCCCGCCTCTGGACTTCTGTTGCCAGTGAAGCGCCTGTTTTTGCGCTGCTGGGATTCCCCTGAGGCTCCCCTCCATGAGAAACCCCACCTCCGGACTTCCGTGTTTTTGCGATGATGCAGGGGAATCCCATCAGCGGAAAAATGGGCGCTTTGCTGGCAATGGAAGTCCGAAGGTGGGGTTTCCTAGCGAGGGGAGCCTCAGCGAAATCGCAGCATTACAAAAACACAGAAGTCCAGAGGTGGGGTTTCGAGGACTTCCGTGTTTTTGCAACGCTGCATCGTGCCTAAATAAAATGTTTATAGTACTACCACAGTGTGGTAGTAAAAATTTTGGTAGCCCTTCACTGGTCACAGCCAGTCAATTTTTATTGTCCCCTGCCTCTTCACCATTCAGTAGCCCAACAATATTTATGGTGGCTGATAATGGGCCCTTGGTTCATTTCCATCCATGCTGACTTAATGAAGTAAGGATTACTACATATTAGAGCAGGAGAAACAGAAGTTTTTCCAACATCTTCATTTTTTTTCAAAAATCCCCCCTTTCATACTAGAGTGGGGATGAGGAATTAAACACACTTTTTTTTTCTTTGCAAAAGCCTTCCTGCTTAGTAATGGTTTAACCAAGAATTAACCACCAATGTGGCTTGGGTGACATGCTACTCTGTATTCAAGTTAAGCCAATCTTAATGTCTGGCTCTCGGTACCACTATACTTACAAAGTGTTCTAGATAAGAACTGGGTGTTCAAGATTTTTTTTGCCTCTTCTCAAGAACCATTTTCCACTTACAAACCCGAGCCTCCGAAGCTGTAACCGGAAAAGACAGGGAGAAGCCTCCGTGGGGCCTCTCTAGGAATCTCCTGGGAGGAAATAGGGCTCGAAAAGGCGGGGAGAAGTCTCCATGGGGCCTCTCTAGGAATCTCCTGGGAGGAAACAGGGCCTCCACCCTCCCTGTGTTTTCCCCAATTGCACACATTATTTGCTTTTACATTGATTCCTATGGGAAAAAAATTGCTTCTTCTTACAAACTTTTCTATTTAAGAACCTGGTCACGGAACAAATCAAGTTCATAAGTAGAGGTACCACTGTATGCCTAATCTCAAAATATTTAGTGTGTTCTATGAATATGCTTTTTATTTGAAGACACTATCCTGAAAAAAGAAACGGTAGAATTCTTATGTAGTGTTTTGCTTCCTTTACAAAAAAAAAAAGAAATTAACCCTGGCCTTGAAATTGCCAACATTTTATTGGTCTAACTGCAATCTGGCATATAAAGATTAAACAAGTGCAGTATTGGCCACATTTCATTTCCCTGCTAGGAAAATCTTTTGGTAACGTCAGGTGCTTTTAATAGGGCCAGAAGCTAATAAAAATATACCACCCTTCAGCTTCCAGCATTCTAAATTTAAAGTCTGAATAAAGTGTCTTTAATTAAGGCTTAGCAAAACTGGCGGCAAAGATCTGGATGAGTCGATGGCAGTACAAGGTTATAGGTTTCTATATCTCATTGCTGCCAGTAAAACTTATCTGATCGAAGGCAAAGGGAGCAAGAGAACTGCAGAGGATGGAGATGCTAAGATTATGTCATCGAAGCAAGGAACATGAATTTGGGCAAACTCTGAGAGACAGTCGAGGATGTGTGTGTGTGTGTGTGTGTGTGTGTGTGTATGTGTGTTGAGAGAGAGAGATACTAGGGTCCACGGGATTGCGAAAAGTCAGGCATGATTTAGCAATTGAACAACATTTTCTTTGTTTATTTTAGGAAATTTATATTGCCCCCTATTTGCATATGGCAACTCAAGGCAGCTTGCAAGAATATAAAAATCTCATATATAAAACAGTGAAACTAATAAAAGAGAAAAATCATATCATAAATTAATACAATAATATAATTAAATAAACACTCCCCCTCCCTGGCGACAACACATCATATGAGTCGTTTAATGGGCTCTATCCTGCTCTGAGTTCCCCAGGTTCGCTGGCAGAACCGGGTCTTTAATGCCTTCTGGAAAAGTGTCAGAGTGGGAATCATTCTAATCTCTGGGGGAATGTTGTTCCACAGAGATGGAGCCACCACAGAGAAGGCCCTTCTTCTGGGTCCCACCAGGTGTATTCCCCTAGAATCTTTTTCGGCTTAGGTGCCAAAAGGTTGTGCATGCATGTGATAGCGTGCGCGCATGTGCTCACACCCATAATCTAATGCCTTGCGCATGCACACAACCCCACCCACACATGTGTGCAGGCCTCACTGAAGCCTCCTGACTTCCGGTAGACCCGTTGTGCTGTTTTTCATTTTCCCTAGGGTTCGGGAAAGCCTCCTGAAGCCCAGGGATGGCAAAAAATAGCTCAAAGGGACAATCGGAAGTTTGAAAATGAAAGGAAGCGGAGCTGCCCTACTATCTATCCATCCATCCATCCATCCATCCATCCATCCATCCATCCATCCATCCATCCTTCTATCTATCTTTCTTTCTTTCTATCTATCTATCTATCTATCTATCTATCTATCTATCTATCTATCTATCTATCTATCTATCTACCTACCTACCTATCTATCATTCTTTCTTTCTATCTATCTATCTATCTATCTTTCTATCTATCTATCTATCTATCATTCTTTCTATCTATCTATCTATCTATCATCTATCTATCTATCTATCTATCTATCTATCTTTCTATTTATCTATCTTTCTATCTATCTATCTATCATCTATCTATCTATCTATCTATCTTTCTTTCTATCTATCTATCTATCTATCTATCTATCATTCTTTCTCTCTATCTATCTATCTATCTATCTATCTATCTATCTATCTATCTATCTATCATTCTTTCTATCTATCTATCTATCTATCTATCTATCCATCAATTTTCTTATTTATTTACTTACTTATTTACTTATTTATTCATTTACTTCCTTATTTACTTGTTTATTTACTTACTTATTTATTTACTTATTTACTTACTTATTTGCTTACTCACTCACTCACTCACTCACTCACTCATTTCCTTCCTTCCTTCCTGCTTGCTCACTTACTTACTTACCTACCTACCTACCTACCTACCTACCTACCTACCTACCTACTGGATTTATATGCCGCCCCTCTTCAGCAGCTGGGAAGGCTTATCTGAAGGCCTCTGTAGCTGATAACAGAGCTCAAGATCAATCTGGAGCGTTGCAGAGGCCTTCCGGAAATGATTAAAGCGTTTATGGGTAAAAACATACTATTTAATTATTTCCTATCTTAAAGTAATTAAGGATCATGCTAAGGTACTAGAGAAGGAAGGACAATAAAAAAACTACACTGCTCAAAAAAAATAAAATAAAGGGAACACTTAAAAAACAGAATATATAACTTCTAGTAAATCAAATGTCTGTGAAATCAAACTATCCAGGCAGGAAGCAACACTGATTGACAGTCAATTTCACACGCTGTTGTGCAAATGGAATAGTTGTGCAAATAAAATATTCAATGAGAATATTTCATTCATTCAGTTCCAGGATGTGTTACTTGAGTGTTCCCTTTATTTTATTTTGATTAGTGTATTAAGTATTCAATAAATACTGGTTGATGGACAGAGGAGAGATAAATGAATGGGCCAGCTTGCAAGACTTGCAATTTTGACAGGCAGCATAACTTGTGCAGACTGCTCTTTTGCCCTTATAGTAGCTCTTGTGTTTGTATGCATTGGGAGCAAAGGTGGATTGTTTCAGTTGGCCTTTATTGGGGCAGCAGAATAAAGTTACACGGAAGCGTTTTAATCCAGTTGATTTCCCCCCTGGGCCTGATTTGCTGGCATGACATAAGCACCGATGATACTAAACGCACCATTGCAATGGATAAGAGTCCCTTGCCCTCAGCCCTCTCCTTACTGCAGGCAAAGCAAACAGTTTAATCCCCACAGCTTGTTGAGCAGCAACGGGCCAATTTGTCTTCTTCAGTGCCCCCATTTGTCTCTCTGAGAACTGAATGAAAACATTCCTGGGCAACAGGTGGGCATGTTTCCACAGCACTTAACCCAGACTTCTGCCTCTGTTGTTTTTAAAAATGAAATTTCATTTTGGCACAGACAAGCTATTGACTTTGAGACGTGAGTCAACTGCAAATAGGCAGGCTGCTTCTGCAACAAGTTTTTCTTCGCAAGGCAATTTGACTCGAGTCCAGCACCCTGCTTGGATGGAAATTGGGTCTCCACTTTTCCCTTTTACACCATCCTCTTCATCCTCAGATGACTTGGAAAAACTCAGAGGATGACAAAACATCAAATTTGATTTTGTCTTCCTTGTGTAAACCCCGGTCTAGAAATTTGTGCTATGAGATATGTTGTATCCTGAAATGGCTACCTTGTAACTCTGTAAATAGTTTGTTCCTCTTTCTAGCGCTGTCTGAGCCGAAGCAGGAAGTCGCTCCTGATTGGCTCAGACGCGGCCGGCTCTAGCTTTGGCGGGAACCGCAAATGTATAAAAGGAGCGGTTTCTCCAGGCAGAGCCAGTCGGTACTCGCTGAATTGTCACTTTGCCTTGCTGAGCTGTCACTTGTTCTCTGAGCTGCATAAAAGTACCGATTGCTTGAACCCTGCCTCTGGGTCTACTTCACTGGCGACGAACGGACGGAAGAAACATCGCGTGCAACATGAACAAAGTCCAGATCGGCCAGGCTCCGGAACTCTTCGATCCCGAGAAAACGACCTGGGACGAATACATGGCCACCTTCGAGATCTTCCTCGAGGCGGCGGGAATACAGGACGCCGAAGCCGATCGCAGACGGGCTATTTTCCTTAATTACTGCGGCCCAGAAATCCGTGGACTGGCCCAAACTCTCACCGAACCGCAGCAAGCACGAACCGTAGCGTGGGACGTCCTACAGGAAAAGCTAGCGAGCCACTTCAAACCGACCAAACCGCCATGGTTTTTCGGCATCAATTTTCCATGATGGCTCAGAAGGAAACCGAGTCGATCAACCAGTTTACAACGCGGCTTCGAACGGTACTTGCCCAATGCAAGTTTAAAGACCCGGAAGCTCGCCTCACCGACGCCTTGGTTTTCGGCATGAAAAGCAGCACAGTGAGAAATAAACTCCTCACCGAAGAAGAGCCGACTCTACAAACCGTGATTAAACTAGCGCAAACCGCAGAAGCAGCCGACGCAGCGGCTAGGGAATTGAAAGAGCACGGAAGGCGAGAACTCATTGCCAAAATTGACTCCGCGTCTCCCAGCGCCGTGGAATCAGACGACCTCAGCCAACCAACTCACAGCGGGGACAACTGCCTCCTGGTGCAAGACCAGCCGAGACACCTTAGAGCTACTCACCCAGCCCCCTGCGCGGGCTGCCGGGGAAATCACCAGCGCCATCGATGCCCTTTCCGAGACGCTACATGCCGCCGCTGCAACCGTAGAGGCCACATCGCCATTGCTTGCAGAGCAACGGCACCAGAAGAAACATTCGCCACACCGCAATACCAGCGACCACAAAACCAGACCCCCCAATCGCGAGAAAGGAGACCGTTCCGCAACTCGGGTCAAAGGAACTACTCAACCGCTAACCGCGACTACTATAGAGGTAACTCTCAATTTTCCGTGAATAACACGGCAACTAAAAAGGGGGCTAAAATTGTTATCTCACTATTACTAAATAACCAGCCTTGCTCAATGGAGCTGGATACGGGCTCTAGATATACCATCATGCCCTGGGAAAAGTTTAAACTGTATATGCCTAATGTGTCTAAGGCTGACCTAAATCAAACCTCTTTGGTGATCAGAGACTTTCAAGGGGGAGTAATCTCGGTCCTGGGAACAGCAAATGTACCTATTGCATTCAAGAATGTTAAATGTACCCTTCCCATGCTTATTGTAACGGGGGCCAAGCACTCTCTTCTGGGTTTAGCGTGGATGGAACCGTTGGGGATCGAGATTTCGGGTGTGTGTAATGTAAACTGTGATAATATGCCTAACTTTGTGAAAGAGTTCCCTGAAGTGTTCAGCCCCACCTTGGGATTGTATAAGGGGCCCCCTATATCATTCTCTATTGACCCCAAGGTCCCACCGATCAGACTAAAACCTCGCAGGGTCCCCCTTCCGCTTCTCCCCAAACTAGACATACAGCTGGATAAACTCATTAGCCAAGGTATTTTGGTCCCTGTGGAACAGGGGCCATGGGAAACTCCCATAGTTACACCTCTGAAGCCAGATGGTTCTTTAAGAGTTTGCGCTGATTACAAATCGACCCTGAATAAGACACTCCAACACCACCCCTACCCCATCCCAGTTGTACAACAACTTCTACACTCCCTGGGGGAGGGGAAAAGGTTCGCAAAGATCGACCTGGCGCAAGCTTACCAGCAACTTCCGGTCGATGAACAAACAGCAAACGCTCAAACAATTGTAACGCACAGGGGGGCTTTCAAATGCACGAGGTTACAGTTTGGGGTAAGCATAGCCCCAGGAATATTCCAGAGCATTATGGAACGCCTATTGTCAGGGGTAAATGGGGCCATTCCATACTTTGATGACATCTTAATTGCAGGGGAAAACCAGGAACAAGTAAACAAAAGAATAAGGGAAGTACTTAAGAGGTTACAGGACAAAGGGTTAAGAATCAAGCCTGATAAATGTGTCTGGGGAACCAACAGTATAGAATTCCTAGGTTATAAAATAGATAAAGAAGGCATCCACCCCACAACAGAAAAGCTGAGAGCAATTAGAGAAGCCCCAGAACCACGAGATAAGAATGAGCTACAGGCATTTTTAGGCCTCCTTAATTTTTATTCCGTTTTTTTAAAGCAGAAGGCAACAGTAGCAGAGCCTCTCCATCGTTTACTCCAGAAGGAAGCCCGCTGGACATGGGGGAAAACTGAACGTGAAGCTTTTTCTCAAATAAAGGATTTATTAACTTCTAAAAGTGTAGTAGTCCAATATAGTGCTTCACTACCCATTAGGCTCACGTGCGACGCTTCGCCGTACGGCATAGGAGGAGTCCTAGCTCACGTTCTACCTAATAAGACAGAGGCCCCAATAGCATTTTTCTCAAGAACCATGACCAGCACAGAGAGGAATTATAGCCAGTTAGACAAGGAGGCCCTAGCATTAGTGGCAGGGGTAAAGAAGTTTCACAATTATATTTTTGGAAGAAGTTTTGAACTAGTCACTGACCACAAGCCCCTACTAGGTCTGCTAGCCCCCAACAAGCCCACTCCACCTTTTATGTCTCCAAGACTAATCAGATGGGCTCTTTTCCTCTCTGGGTACCAGTATGAGCTCACCCACAAGGGGGGGAAGGAAATCAATCACGCAGACGGCCTCAGCAGGTGCCCCATAACAGACTTAGTGGAAGACCCTGTTCCTTCCACAGATGTGTTAATGATAGAACTCGAGGATAACCCACTAACCACGGCCAAAGAGGTAGCTGCACACACGCAGCAAGATCAAATCCTTAAACAAGTGGTGAACTGTGTTCTAAAGGGATGGCAAAATGATGTTGTGAAACCTGAATTGTGTGATTTTAAAAACAAAAGACTTGAGTTATCGTATGTAAAGGGTTGTCTGTTGTGGGGAGATAGAGTGATCATCCCCAAAAGCCTAAGGGAAAAGGTACTCAAAATGTTACATGTGGGTCATCCTGGGATTGTCAGGATGAAGAGCCTGGCAAGGGGGCATTTATGGTGGCCAGGGCTGGATGCTGATATTGAAAATTGGGTTTCAAAGTGTGACCCGTGCCAAGAGTCACGGCCTAGTCCCCCCAAAACAACTCCGGCTGAGTGGGAACAGCCTGCTGGTCCTTGGTCTAGAATCCACATTGATTTTGCTGGCCCAGTGGGGTCCCAGTATTTTTTAATAGTGGTTGATGCCTTCTCCAAATGGGTGGAAATAATAGCAATGAACAACATAACCACAAGTGCCACCATCAAGGTATTGAGTAGACTGTTTGCATCCCATGGTTGCCCAGATATCTTAGTGTCTGACAATGGGCCACAGCTAACAGCCAGGCAATTCGAATTGTTCTTAGATGGCCTAGGGGTCAGGCATGCCCTCATCTCGCCTTATTCGCCCTGGGCTAACGGATTGGCAGAACGCTACGTTCGGGTGGCAAAGGAGGCATTGCGCAGGTCAGGCCCTGGGGATGTGCAACAAAACTTGGACCAATTCTTACTCACCCAACACATTACCCCTAACTCGCACACACATGTAAGCCCTGCAGAGTTATTGATGGGAAGGAAGTTGAGGTCACCACTAGACAGGTTAAACCCAAGGTTCTGTGTTAATAATAACCAAATGTGTGTAAAACCTGAAAGAGAAATGTATTTGGGACAAAGTGTATATGTAAAAAGTTTTGATGGAAATGTAAACTGGATGAAAGGAATTGTTGTTAAGCAAAATGCACCAAAGACTTATATTGTAAAACTAGAGGATGGCCGTTTGTGGAAACGACACATAGACCACATTCGGAAGCGAAGAGAAAATCAATTGCCACAAACCGCTGACATGGACTCTCCCCCTTCAACAGACTTTAGTACATTGCCCGAGCTAAGAAACACGCAAAGAGACTTATCGGGCCAGGGGGAACCATCCAGCGACGCCGAGCCATCCTCGTCCTCCGAAGCCTTCGTTGGGCCCGCCAGGCCAAGTCCGCCGCGCCGGGAGAACAGCGGCGAGCCATCCTCCACAGTCAGTGTCGAAGGAGAAATTGAACTGCGCAGGTCAGCGCGAGCTCCTCGGAGGCCCCACCGATTGGACGACTTTGTCACATGGCTTTCATGATGGATGTGTCCAACTATGAGGGGAGGGGTGTTGTATCCTGAAATGGCTACCTTGTAACTCTGTAAATAGTTTGTTCCTCTTTCTAGCGCTGTCTGAGCCGAAGCAGGAAGTCGCTCCTGATTGGCTCAGACGCGGCCGGCTCTAGCTTTGGCGGGAACCGCAAATGTATAAAAGGAGCGGTTTCTCCAGGCAGAGCCAGTCGGTACTCGCTGAATTGTCACTTTGCCTTGCTGAGCTGTCACTTGTTCTCTGAGCTGCATAAAAGTACCGATTGCTTGAACCCTGCCTCTGGGTCTACTTCAAGATACATTCAAAGTTGACTTCAAATAACCCTGGCCTCCAAATTTATTAAACGTATTGAATTTATTTATTAAATTTATATGCTGCCCCTCTCTGAAGACTTGGGGTGGGTTACAGCAATAATAAAATTATAAAATATACACTGCTCAAAAAAATAAAGAGAACACTTAAGCAACACAAAATCACTCCAAGTAAATCAAACTTCTGTGAAATCAAACTGTCCACTTAGGAAGCAACACGGGTTGACAATCAATTTCACATTTTAATTTAATTTAATTTATTTATTTTGTCCAATACAAATTGAAAGTAAAAGAGAATAAAAACGTGTAGTAGTAAACTGTTGTGCTGTTGTGCACATTCAACTTTGTACAGAACAAAGTAATCAATGAGAATATTTCATCCATTCAGATCTAGGATGTGTTATTTGAGTGTTCCCTTTATTTTTTTGAGCGGTGTATATGAAATATTTTAATAGCAATAGCATTAGCAATGGCATTTAGACTTATATACTGCTTCACAGTGTTTTGCAGCCCTCTCTAAATCAGCATATTGCCCCCAACAATCTGGGTCCTCATTTAACTGACCTTGGAAGGATGGAAGGCTGAGTCAACCTTGAGCCTACTGAGATTCGATCTGCCAAACTGCTGGCAGCCGGTGATCAGCAGAAGTAGCTTGCAGTACTCCACTCTAACCACTGCACCACCAAGGCTCTTTTAATGTATGCATGTATGCAGTGTTCCCTCTAATTTTTTTGGGGGGTGGGCGGAAAAGTATAGTGTCTGAGCGGCAGTCCCTTTGGGACTGGGCGGCACAGAAATAATAAATAAATAAACAAACAAACAAAAACCCCACCCTGTTTTGCCTCAGAGAATTTCAAAATAAAATACTGTACTGTGTGTCTATAACAGTGAGCTCATAATAGGGCAACTCTATCAATATCAAAATGCCACTTAAATAGTTGAGCTAGTTTCAAACTAGATTTTGATTTTCTTTCTCTCTTCCTTACTCCCATTCTTTTTCTTTCTCTTTTCCTTCCTCTTTTTTCTATCTGTTTCTCTCTCTTCCTCTCTTCCTCTCTCTCTCCTTCCCTCTCACTCTTTCCCTCTCGGCTTCTGGGCAGGTTTGGAAAACTCTGAGTTGATGATGATTTTTAAGTGAGCGATTGCTCACTGCTCAGCTTAGAGGGAACTATGCATGTATGTATCCTTGGATTTGTATTTCACACTCTCTTCAGAAACTTAGGTATGAGAACTTTTAAGGTTTTCTGAACACGTTACACGGGTGTTTTCCCCCCAAAAGATTTTTATTTTTCTCCACCATTACAACCATACAACATATCACCTATACCTTCACTATAAAATGATAATCATATATTAACTCTAACAATCAGTAACCTAAATTACAAAGCAATTTAAACTTATAGTGCTCAGTCTGTCCCAAGTTGTTCTCTCCCCACTCCCCTCTTTCCATCTCAGGTGGTTATTCCACCTCCCTTTCCTACTTTCTTACTCTTTCTCTCTCCTCTCCCTTCCTTCCGCCTCCTCTTTTATCTCTACCTTCCTTCGTTCTACCCTAGCCCCCCTTCTCCTCTCTCTCCTTTTTCTCCTTCCTTCCTACTTCCTCTTACTCCAGTGGTTCTCAGCCTGGGAGTCGGGATTCCTTTAGGGATTAAATAATCGTTTCACAGGGGTCACCTAAGACCATGGAAAAAGACAAATTTCTCATGGTGTTAGGAACTAAAGCTTCTATTCTGGCGCCTTGGAACATATTTTTTACAATATGACCAATCAGGCGTTTACAGTGGGTGTGTCCCTCTGACCTTCCTGCCAATCAGCTTAAAGCTCTGTTGGGAGAAATGGTGCTAGACTTATGACTGGGGGTCACCACAACCTTTCTATGAGTGGTAGATTTCTAATTCAATTATTTAACAGTCTGGAAAAACTAATTTTCAACTTCTATATTGATCATAAATCTCCTTTATTATATTTCTATATTTATTCCATTATATTTTAATTTTATGTATATGTCATTTATCTAATGTTTCCTCCTTTCTCTAGTTTCATCATCTGAGTTGCACCCATTATTTCAATCCCCTTCCTCAAACTCTTATTAAAATTGATAATTAAGTCTCTCTATATATATTCTTTAGCCAAACATAAAATTTCACCCCAAATTACATACTTTAACATATTCTAGTTGTTTCTCCTCCTTAAAAACGTTACACAACAGTATGTATAACTTGAGTAAACTTCCATATATTTTTTAAAAAATATCTAACATTAAAATAGTAAATATAATCAATCAAAGTTCAAGGTCCAATTATTTCAACCTGAGTCCTTCGGGATTGGGCGGCATAGAAGTCAAATAAATAAATCTATCTAACAGGTGTTTTTTTTTAGCAACAGCAAAACCTTCCCTTTAAATGCATTTTGAGCACTGAGTACCATGACAAACTATTCTTAACTGGGAAGAGAAAAGGGAAGGTCAAAGAAATAAGAGCGGGATAAACATATAAATCTGTAAATCTGTGGTGCTCCCAGAAATTCTTGGAATTTTAGTGAAGTCACATCACATGCCTGAAATATGTTGGCCTCCTCCGGGCCCTGTCGGCCAAACAATGCCCACTGGTGGGTCCACAGGGAAGGGCCTTCTTTGTTGCAGCCCCAATCCTCTGAAACCAACTTCCCTCAGAGATCTGCATTACCCCCACTCTCCTTGCCTTTCGAAAGGCATTAAGAACACATCTATGCTGACAGGCCTGGGGACTATGAGTGACAGCTTCGCTCCGGCCATTACTATGAAAGAGGAATGATAGTTTGTTTTTATTGTGGGTTGTTGTTGTTGTTGTTGTTGTTGTTGTTATTATTATTAATTTATTATTTATTAGACTTGTATGCCACCCTTCTCTTATGCATTTTTTAATGTTTTAATTATATTTATTGTTTATTGTATCTATTTTTTACCCTTCTGAGCCACCCTGAATTTGCGAGAAGGGTGGCCTATAAATCTAATTAATTAATTAAAGAATTAAAGAATTAAAGAATTAAAGAAATAAAGAAATAAAGAAATAAAGAAATAATAAATAAAGAAATAAAGAAATAAAGAAAGAAAGAAATAAAGAAAGAAATAAAGAAATAAATAAATAAAGAAAGAAATAAAGAAAGAAATAAAGAAATAATAAATAAAGAAATAAAGAAATAAAGAAATAAAGAAATAAAGAAATAAAGAAATAAAGAAATAAAGAAATAAAGAAATAAAGAAATAAAGAAATAAAGAAATAAAGAAATAAAGAAATAAAGAAATAAAGAAATAAAGAAATAAAGAAATAAAGAAATAAAGAAATAATAAAGAAATAAAGCAATAATAAAGAAATAAAGAAATAAAGAAATAAAGAAATAAAGAAATAAAGAAATAAAGAAATAATAAAGAAATGAAATAAAGAAATAAAGAAATAAAGAAATAAAGAAATAAAGAAATAAAGAAATAAAGAAATAAAGAAATAAAGAAATAAAGAAATAAAGAAATAAAGAAATAAAGAAATAAAGAAATAAAGAAATAAAGAAATAAAGAAATAAAGAAATAAAGAAATAAAGAAATAAAGAAATAAAGAAATAAAGAAATAAAGAAATAAAGAAATAAAGAAATAAAGAAATAAAGAAATACATAAAGAAAGAAATAAAGAAATACAGAAAGAAAGAAAGAAAGAAAGAAAGAAAGAAAGAAAGAAAGAAAGAGAAAGAAATAATGATCATAAGATTGCAAGGAATATTTCCCTTCTATTCTCCACCATTCAGAATGCTTCCATCAATGCTTCTTTTTTTCATTGGCTCTTCAATGGACTTGTTTTCCAATGGCCCAAAAGATGTCAAACAAATTAATGGTTTTTCTTGACTTTTCGAGTGACTGACAGCCTCACATACTTTGAAGATGTAAATGAAGCCCCAGAAAAGAATAAATCCAAGTTGCTCTGGAAATATCCATCCAGACCAACCTGGATGGTTCTGCAATATCGGCTCACTGAGTAACAATTTTGACTGTTTCATAACAAACTAGAGTGTTTCCTTTTTCTGTAAATATAATGTGAACCAAAAGCCACCGATATTCGCCACAGATGCTGGAAACATGTACAGATAAAGTTTCAGAGACCTCTGCTGTCTTAGCAGAAGAAAAGCAGGTGATGTCTAGATAATTTAGCAAAGGGCTCTTTTTCTTTGAATGGCAATTAATCTTTGTAAAGAAGCTGTGTTTGGAAATTCAAAGAAAAAAGCCAGGCTTTCTATGTACTTTCAAAACAGTTCTGAACAAATAGATATCTTTGCACTCCCTTGCCTGCATCTACCCACAAGAATTATGGGTCACATTTAGATTTTTCTTTTCAAAGGATATTCTGAGCATTTACTTTTAACATTTAATGAATGTCATCCCCATATATATTTCTTTATGCCGATTTTTTTCCCTTCTGACCAAAACTTTTTTAAAAAATGATATGGCAGTCCATGACCTAATTATGAGAGGGAATTCAGTAACCATCATTTATATTTGTCATTTTTCATTCTAGTCAATTGTTAAATTTTATCATCTGCTTACATTGGTCTATGACCTCAATAGGGATGTGATTTGATGCAATCCGTCATTCTGTATGGTTGGACTACGATTCAATTGCATTTTCAAGTACAGTATGTACAGTTTAAAAGCAGTGTGGCATAATAACCAAATAACCAAATTAAAAGGGATCTTGGGGGTCTTCTCGTCCAAGCCCCTGCTCTTGCAGGAGACCCTATGCAGTGTTCCCTCGATTTTCGCAGGTTCGAACTTCGCGAAAAGTCTATACCACGGTTTTTCAAAAATATTAATTAAAAAATACTTTGTGGGTTTCCCCCCCCTATACCACGGTTTTTCCTGCCCGATGACGTCATATGTCATGGCCAAACTTTCGTCTGCCTTTAATAAATATTTTTTAAATAAACTTTAATAAATAAACATGGTGAGTAATAATCTAAATGGTTGCTAAGGGAATGGGAAATTGCAATTTAGGGGTTTAAAGTGTTAAGGGATGGCTTGTGATACTGTTCATAGCCAAAAATAGTGTATTTACTTCCGCATCTCTACTTCGCAGAAATTTGACTTTCGCGGGCGGTCTCGGAACGCATCCCCCGCGAAAATCGAGTGAACACTGTACATACTATTCCAGACAAGTGGCTACCCAGTCTCTTTTTAAAAGCTCCAAGGATGGAGCACCCACCTTCTGAAAGCAAGCTGATCCACTGGTTAATTGTTCTCATTGTTAAGAAATTTCTCCTTGCTTCTCTCCTTCATTAGTTTCCATCCATTGTTTCTTGTTTTACCTTCAGGTGCTTTGGAAAATAGGTTAATCCCCTCTTCTTTGTGACATCCCCTCAAATATTGGAGTGCTCAGGTCACCCTTCGTCCTTCTTTTTGTTAGACCAGATAATCCCAGTTCCTGCAACTGTTCTTCATATGTTTTAGCCCGCAGCCCCTTAATCATCTTTGTTGCCCTTTCCGGCACTCTTTCCAGATTCTCTACATCTTTTTTTTAATAATATGATGATCAAAACTGGATGCAGTATGGAATAGAATAGAATAACAGAGTTGGAAAGAACCTTTGAGCTCTTCTAGTCCAATCTCCTGCTTAGGCAGGTGTTGTGGCTAGCTCTGGCCCAGCTCCTGCCCCAAGGACTGTGGATGTGGGGGAGACATCCACATGCTGCAGGCCTGTTTTACCCCCCCCCCCCCGTGGAATCTGCTGATGAAGGCTCCTCTGACCAAGAAGACATGAGTGACAGGGAGGAGGAGAGTGTGGCAGACAGCTCAGAAGGAGATCAATTATCTAGCTCCTCCTTGGATTCAGAACAAGAGTTAATGATACAGCCACGCATGCGGAGAGCGATGCATAGGCAACAACAACTGAGAGATTATTATCAAAGAAAATGAGGCCACCTGTGGTTGGGTGGGGCTGTGGTAATTAGTGAGGCTGCTATAAATAGCAGCATGTGGGTTTGGCCATTGTGGAGGATTATCTGATTGTTGTGTTTCGTGACTGCTTTACTGACTTTGACCTTTTGTGTGCTGATTTTCCCCCGCTTTGAAACTAAACCAGAGCAAAGTGTGTTTCACTTTGTGAAAGAAGAAGGACTGTGAATTGCCTCACAGCTACAAGCTAAGTATCACAGAACTGATAAGGGACTTGTATAAATTACCAGTTTGTTTGGAGACCAGTGCTCTTTGCTATACCAAAAGAGGGCTTAGTTTAAGTGACTTTTCATTATAAAGAACATTGTTTTGAACTTTCAAACATGTGTGTGTCTGAAATTTGTACCTGTGAATTTTTGGGAGAAGTTTACCAGAGAGCCCGACAGAACAGGCAGGAAACGCTACACCACTTCAGGAAAATTGGTTATCCAACATCTTAAAAGCTTCCAGTGTTGGAGCTTTCACAACTTCTGGAGGTAAGCTCTTCCACTGGTTAATTGTTCTAACTTTCAGGAAATTTCTCCTTAGTTCTAAGTTGCTTCTCTTATTGATTAGTTTCCACCCATTGCTTCTTGTCCTACCCTCAGGTGCTTTGGAGGATAGCTTGACTCCCTCTTCTTTGTAGCAGCCCCTGAGATATTGGAACACTGCTATCATGTCTCCCCTAGTCCTTCTTTTCATTAAACCAGACATACCCAGTTCCTGCAACTGTTCTTCATATGTACTAGCCTCCAGTCCTCTAATAAACTTTGTTGCTCTCTTCTGCACTCTTTCTAGAGTCTCAACATGCCTTTTACATCATGGTGACCAAAACTGAATGCAGTATCCCAAGTGTGGCCTTACCAATTATATGTTAATACCACTTATAAAGTGGTATTATGTGATCTTGATTCTATCTTTCTGTTAATGCAGACTAGAACTGTGTTGGCTTTTTCAGGTGCTGCAGCACTCTGCTGGCTCATATTCAAGTGATTCTCTACTAGGCCTCCAATATCCCTCTCAATTTTACTGTTATTTAGCCAGTCTCTGCTTGTGTACATTTTATTTTTCTTGTACAATTTTCTTGCATAATGTTAGAGTAATTTTCTCCAACTTGATACTCAGTAGGTATGTTGGGCTACAATTCCCAGATTTCTCCTGGAGTCTCAGCTATTTCACCACTGAACTTTGCCTATTCTTCTCATATACCCCCTGTAATATGTTTTCCCCCATTTATAGATTCAATCATCATTGGTTCTCTCTGTTTGTAGATTGAATAATCATTTCTACATTAAAAACACTGGTGCAAAAATTCAAGAATTTCTGATGCTCTATTTCTCAAACCTAAGAGAAAAAAAACTTCCATTGTCCAGTGACACCGAGAAACAAAAAGCCAGAATATGTATCAAAAATCAGTGATTAAACCATCTTATCTCACAAGAAGTCTGACTCCTTCCTCTTGTGCATAGTAATTTTACTCAATGTTTTTTGAATCACTATAAAATGAACTATTTATTATTTATTCATTCGTTTGTTTGTTTATTTATTTATTTATTCAGTGTGCAATAATACCACTGGATCCAATTAATATAGATAGTTAATTTAAAACATTCTAAAAGCTAAACATCAAAAATCATTCATTCAAATATAAACCATAAACATACTAACGTTCAGTGGCCAGAGGCTGGGATCTACTGACCTCAAGCCTGATGGCATAAATAAGTTTTCAAATTTCCTAAGGAATGGGCAAGGCTAGCTTCTCTTACTTATACGCTGCCTTCATTCTCTTGTTATGTTAGGGGGGAAACAGGTCACAAATTAATGCAAAAATCAACCATGAAAATCAACCATGAAAAAACCATGAAGTTGTGAACTGCAAATAGCTCAACTGTTGTTGTTTTTTGTAGATTATAGTCCTAAAAAGGAATAGCTTCAAGGATCACCTGAATGTTGGCAACCTTCCCCAATTGCATTCACATGGGTTATACTGTACACCTGGAAGCAAAGCATGAAGCAACTAGAAGGACCAGATTAATTCATTATGTTACCCATGAGGGGTCCTTGATGTTATTCAGTTAAAGCAGAGCTACACAGTGGAACCTAAATAGATCCCCAGATTATATTTATGTGATGCACTTAACCACAATTTATTGAATACACCATCGCATCTAATTAGATGCACATAAAACACGAAGCCATAAATTGCTATTCAAACCATAATAGTGTGTTCACACAATATGGTTGACCTATGAAAAGCAAACTAAATTTTCATTTTGCATGCACTATGGATATAAATTTACATTGGATGACTGTTGGTACATCGGAACAAGGATTTTGTACCAATTCAAAAGGAACTCCAAACCTCTGTGATTAGTGGTAATAGAATTCTGTTGTAGAAGATTCATTTTTGCAAGTATGCTTGCTGCTTAGATTAAAACTGACCTGGACAGGTGGACAAACTTACAGCTTTCTTTCCTGGGAAGAATTGCAGTAATCAAAATGAATTTGCTACCCAAAATACTATTTTTGTTTCGATGCATACCAATCAAATTACAGAAGGATTTTTTTCAAAATGTAAACAAAACCACACTCAAATTTATTTGGCAAGGAAAAAAAGTGAGGATTAAGTTAAAATTGTTACAGGACTCTAAGGAGAGGGATGGATTTGGTCTCCTGGATTTGGGAAAATACTATCAAGCTGCAATATTAACATGGGTACGGGACTGGATACAATTAAAAATAGAAGATTGCTAAGATTGGAAGGCCCTGATATGAAGATTGGGTAGCACGCCATATTTTGGGAAGAGAAATAGAAAGTTCACCAGTACTTCTGGAGGTACTATATCAGACAAGAGTTAATAGATGTTAGGTCAAAATTAAGCAACAAAATTATATGTTTTGCTTCACACCCAAGAAGCTTCTTCGCTCTCTTTTCAAAGAAAAAACAGAAAGTCCAATTGCCTCTTGAAAAAGCTCCCTTGGGCTATCTATCTATCTATCTATCTATCTATCTATCTATCTATCTATCTATCTATCTATCTATCTATCTATCTATCTATCATCTATCTATCTATCTATCATCTATCTATCTATCTATCTATCTATCTATCTATCTATTATCTATCATCTATCTGTCTGTCTGTCTGTCTGTCTGTCTGTCTGTCTGTCTGTCTGTCTGTCTGTCTATCTATCTATCTATCTATCTATCTATCTATCTATCTATCTATCTATCTATCTATCTATCTATCTCCAGAAAAACCCGGGGGAACACAAATTAAAAATACAAAAAATGTCAAATAATACTCCAAACCACAAATAAGGAAAAAAATTGCCACCGTGGAATACAAGAAAACCAAGACATCTGCATGTTTTAGCTCAATGCCTCAGTTAAGGTTCTCCTAAAAGAGAGCAAGTCTGAGGCTTTTTGCATCTCAGGAAAGACGCTGTTCTAGAGAAAGTACTGAAAGATAGAAGATGCTTTTTTTCCTGGCTCTTATTAGATGACATTGCTTGATGGATGGGACCTGAAGCAATGCTGATTTCTGTTAGATCTTATAGCAAGGGCAGACACCACAAGAGGAACATAATTCCTCAAATAATGAGACTGTGTGTCATAAAGGTGGGTGGCATACAAATGCTATTACTGGAAATAGTATAAGGGCAGACTAGATGGACCATGAGGTCTTTTTCTGCCGTCAGTTTTCTATGTTTCTATGTTTGTCAGGTATATTGGGTGGGGGGACCTCAAGTTGGTTGTATGAAGTGAAGTTCTAAAAGTATCAAGGCACCTTGGGAACAGTTGCACCCAGGTAGGCCTTGCACAAATCCACCCACATATCCATTTTATCTTACAATGGATATATGTTTATCCCAGGCATGTTTAAATTCAGTTACTGTGGATTTACCAACCACATCTGCTGGAAGTTTGTTCCAAGGATCTACTACTCTTTCAGTAAAATAATATTTTCTCATGTTGCTTTTGATCTTTCCCCCAACTAACTTCAGATTGTGTCCCCTTGTTCTTGTGTTCATTTTCCCATTAAAAACACTTCCCTCCTGAATCTTATTTAACTATTTATTTATTTATTTATTTATTTACTTACTTACTTACTTACTTACTTACTTACTTACTTACTTACTTACTTACTTACTTACTTATTTATTGGATTTGTATGCCGCCCCTCTCTGTAGACTTTAACATATTTAAATGTTTCGGTCATGTCCCCCCTTTTCCTTCTGTCCTCCAGACTATACAGATTGAGTTCATTAAGTCTTTCCTGATAACGTTTTAAGACCTTCCACCATTCTTGTAGCCCGTCTTTGTCAATATCTTTTTGTAGGTGAGGTCTCCAGAACTGAACACAGTATTCCAAATGTGGTCTCACCAGCGCAAAATGAATTAAAATCATGGAATAGAGTTGCAAGGAATGAAAGAGCTATAGCGAGGCACATCCTCTACAGGTGATCCACAAGGGGAGATGGGGTCAAAATTTATTTATCTAATTGTTAAGATGGTGCCTCCAATTAATGATCAGAGCCAGATCAATGAATTTTGTTCTTGGTCATCAACTTGAAAAGTTAGCACGCTTGAAAATAACTACAGATACTTTACAGTTTATTTGCAGATAATTTATGATGGTAGCTTGGAAATGTTTTTTTTTTGTTTGCAAAAGTCACAAAAAGGAGAATGCTTGTTTTAGTCCTTGAACTGCTAGTTTTGCTGGGTGCAAGTTACTGAATGAGCAGTGCCAATTCACTGTTGAAAATGGCACCTTAATGGTCTTAGCATTGTTTTCTTGGCATGGCAATAGGTATAACTTGGCAATAGCAGTCGCATTGTAGGAAAAATAAATAAATAATGGCAGGAGCAGCCCTGACAGCATGCAAAAAATAACATCGGCGGATCCTAAGTGAGATCATTTCAAATTCACCAAAATGAATGCTATCATCCTGGAGACTGGGACTCCCTAAGCAGTCTCTATAAACCTCACAGCTGCAAAGTCAAGAGTTAGGTCCAGGCACTTAACTATACCAAAAAGAAATAAAATAAATAACAACAATTTTGTGGGAATTAAAAGAAAAAAGTCACTGCAGAGGAGTTTGATTTAATTTCGCCAAGAATTAAATTAATTCCATCCACATAATCATGGTGCAGGAACCACAAACCCCAATCAATAGTCCTGGTTTAACTGGTAGCCTTCCAAGAAAAAGAAGTGGAGGAAAGAAATGAAGAAACTCCAGTTGCCTTTTTTGATTTCAGTGTTGTAATCTCAGCAAACACTAAATATGCCTCCTAAATGCTTGCAGGCTTCAGGGATGAGCCAAACCATGTGCTTCTGGTTGCTTGAAGCCATTCTTCTTGCAAGCAATCAGTGATAATCAAGGAAGGGGAATTTTGCCTCTTGCACCTGTGTTCCATAAATATCCCTCAGTTATCTCATGTTCTCCAAAAGTACTGTAAATTGACAATACAGCCTAACAATAGTTTCTAGTTTATGAGTCATGGTGGCGCAGTAGGTGGAGTGTAGTACTGCAGGTTACTTTTGCTGACTGCTGGCTGCCTGCAATTTGGCAATTCAAACCTCACCAGACTCAAGGTTGACTCAGCCTTCCATCCTTCCAAGGTGGATATTTTTTGGTTGTATTTTATTATTAGACTTGGAAGGGACCTTGCAGGTCAATTGATGTCTGGGTAATTGAAGCCTCCCATTATTATTACTGTGTTATTTTTCTTACATATATGTGCTAGCTGGTTGGTAAAGAGGCAGTCCATTGTTTCTGTTTGGTTTGGTGGTCTGTAGTATACTCCTATTGTGTCACACATTTTTTTTCTTTAATGTTGACCCATATGCTTTCTAGATAGATTTCTTCTCTTGTTACTTGTATCTCTGTGGCATTGTAGTGGTCCTTTATATACAGTAAAATTCCACCTCCTTTTCTGTGTGAACTATTTTTTAAAAAAGTTTGTATCCTTTAATCTGAGTGTTCCAGTCATGGGTTTTATTCCACCAGGTTTCAGTTATTCCAACTATGTCGGGTTAGTCTTCGTGGGTTAGTATTTCCAGTTCACCCTGTTTGTTCCCCAGGTTTTGTGCATTTGTAAAATGGTAAAATGAGGACATTTGTTGGCGATTTAATGACTCAGTATACCGCTTAGAGAGGGCTGTAAAGCACTGTGGGGCAGTATGTAAGTCTAAGTGCTATTGCTGTTCTCAACATTAACAACTTCCAGGTTGTGTGGACCAGATTTCTCATCAATGACCATGCTGGTTGTAGAAATTAAAGCCGTCCATCCGTCCATCCGTCCATCCGTCCATCCGTCCATCCGTCCATCCGTCCATCCGTCCATCCGTCCATCCGTCCATCCGTCCATCCGTCCATCCGTCCATCCGTCCATCCGTCCATCCGTCCATCCGTCCATCCGTCCATCCGTCCATCCGTCCATCCGTCCATCCATCCATCCATCCGTCCATCTGTTTATTTATTTGTTTATTTGTTCATTTGTTCATTTATTTGTTTGGATTATATGCCGCCCCTCTCTGTGGACTCGGGGTGGCTCACAACAAACAAAAAGATACAACATAAAACATGTCTAAGCCAATTAATAGAATAATTACTTTAAAAATTATCTTAAAAACTAGTCATATTAAAGAATGAATGATTCCATCCATACTATCGCATTCAATACATTTACTGGATAGAGGCTGAGGTCTAGTGACCCTAAGCCTGCTGACATAGGTAAGTTTTCAAGTTCTTACAAAAGGCAAGGAGGGTGGGGGCAGTGCAAATTTCTGGGGGGAGTTGATTCCAGAGGGCCGGGCCCCCCATAGAGAAGGCTCTTCCCCTAGGACCCACCAAACGACACTGTTTAGTTGATGGGACCTGGAGAAGGCCAACTCTGTGGGACCTGACCGGGCGACGGGATTCGTGCGGCAGAAGGCAATCCCGCAGGTAATCTGGTCCCATGCTATGTAGGGCTTTATAGGTCATAACCAACACTTTGAATTGGGTCCGGAAACCAATTGGCATCCAATGCAGTCCGCGGAGTGCTGAAGCAACATTGGCATATCTTGGTAGGCCCATGATAGCTCGCGCGGCTGCATTTTGCACAATTTTCGAACACTTTTCGAAGTTTCCAAACACTCTTCAGAGGTAGCCCCATTGCAGTAATTGAACCTCGAGGTGGTAAGGGCGTGAGCGACCGTGAGCAAAGACTCCCTGTCCAAATAGGGCCACAACTGGTGCACCAGATGAACCTGGGCAAACGCCCCCCTTGCCAAAGCAAAAGATGGTGTTCCAAAGTCAGCTGTGGATCAAGGAGGATGCTCAAGTTGCGGACCCTTTCTGAGGGGGGTCATCAATTTCCCCCCAAGGTGATGGACGGACAGATGGACGTGTCCTTGGGAGGCAAAACCCACAGCCACTCCGTCTTGTCTGGATTGAGTCTGAGCCTGTTGGCACCCATCCAGACCCTGACAGCCTCCAGACATCTGAAGATGCTTTCCAAGGTTGGGAAAGAACTGGCTTAACTATCCCAGCTAGGAAAGTTTTCAATGTAAGTGACAGGCAGAGGACAATGTCTGCTTTCTTTATTTTTCCAGGGTCTTTGAATCCCAGATGCTCGGGTACCCTGAGCCTATTTGTAGGATTTCCTCTCAATGCTCTCCCGTTTCTCTCATCTATGACTCCTGTAGAAAGAAAGTCTGTTTTTGAAGATGGTGATTATTATCCTTCGTGCAGGGCCATCGGTGACCGGAAAGTGGGCGCGCACAAGATTTTGCTTCGTGCACATGTGCAGAAGCAAAATCTTGCTGGGACACGCATGCCTTCCTGCCAGTCACTCAGAGCTATGCGTGCATCGCTCCAGTAGTGGCGGTAAGTAGGAAACCCTGCCTTAACTGCAATGATTCACATAACAACCATGGCAGAAAGGTTGTAAAAATGGGGCAAAACCTGCTTAACAACTGCCTCACAATGACAGAAATTTTGGGGCTCTGTTGTGGTTGTAAATCCGCACGAATCCCAGCGACCGGTTAGGTCCCACAGAGTTGGCCTTCTCCGGGTCCCGTCGACTAAACAATGTCATTTGGCAGGACCCAGGAGAAGAGCCTTCTCTGTGGCGGCCCTGACCCTCTGGAACCAGCTCCCCCCCGGAGATCAGAACTGCCCCCACCCTCCTTGCCTTTTGTAAAGTTCTTAAGACTCACCTCTGCTGTCAGGCATGGGGGAACTGAGACATCTCCCCTGGGCCTATACAGTTTATACATGGTATGTTTGTGTGTATGCTTGCTTTTAATAATGGGTTTTTTAGTGTTTTTTAAATTATTAGATTTGTTCTTACATTGTCTTTGTTATTGTTGTGAGCCGCCCCGAGTCTACGGAGAGGGGAGGCATACAAATCTAATGAATAATAATAATAATAATAATAATAATAATAATAATAATAATAGTAGTAATAATAATAATAATAATAATAATAATAATAAAAAATAATAATAATAATCAAGGACTGCCTTTATTTATTCGTGAGACCAATGATTTGTATGTATATATGTATCACATGTTTTTTGCTGAAATTTTAAAATTAAGGGAGACTAGGATGGCACCATTTCATAGAAACATAGAAACATAGAAGTCTGACGGCAGAAAAAGACCTCATGGTCCATCTAGTCTGCCCTTATACTATTTTCTGTATTTTATCTTAGGATGGATATATGTTTATCCCAGGCATGTTTAAATTCAGTTACTGTGGATTTATCTACCACGTCTGCTGGAAGTTTGTTCCAAGGATCTACTACTCTTTCAGTAAAATAATATTTTCTCATGTTGCTTTTGGTCTTTCCCCCTTGTTAAGGTCTCATCAGCTAGCCACACCCTTACTGGGATTTGATCCGGCAGCTTAACCTCTAGTCCACCAGACCTGATCCTTTCAGCTCTGTACCAGGGAGGGGTTATATGTTTTTTATGTCGGATCACGCTGGTATATTGAAGGAACGTCACAGCTCCTTTTTGCCTCTAGGCCCAACACATTTTAAATAATTGTAAACTTGGTATTTATTATAATTTTATTATTTCAAAAATATAAAAATGTTTACAAGTATCATTTTATTGTTTTTTCACTGCATTTTAACTAATTTTAAATAATCGTAAACAGCCAATAATTAAACTGATTGTGTTTATTTTGCAGATTCAATCTCTGAACACAATAATGACAGTCAAATTAACCTTTGAAAACAAACAAAAACAATAAAACAATAAAAACAATAAAATGATACTTGTAAATATATTTACATTTTTGAAATAATAAAATTATAACAAACACCAAGTGTACAATTATTTAAAATGTGTATACATTTTTTGGGGACACCCTGTATATATGTTTGCCCTAGCACAAGGACAAAAGCACCAGCCTGAAGAAGATGAGTGGGACCTCGTCGAAAGTCACCAGAAATCTCTGAAACTTACAGGGGAAGAAACCCGATAATGAAGCATTCTGCGTCCAGATATAGAGCGATGACTGTTTGTAAATGCAAATCCTTACATTTACAGCTAATTGAGGTCATTAGTCTGAATTCAGGACCGATGTTGTAATTGCAATGTGATCTGTGCCTTCCCTGTTTGTAAGATCTTTCAGCTTTGATTGACCTTAAGCAGGCAAGAGAACCAAGACAATGCTAAAACAAACACGGGAAGAAGATACACCTCCCTCCTCTTCTGTGGAGGTCAGACTCAAGGAGCTTCTGGAAAAAGAAAAACAAGGAACCTTTTGTTACCGTCTGGTTGTATAAAGTAAGAATCTCCTACTTGAAGTACGGTAGAAGGTGTGTTTTTTTTTTTTACTCTGTTTTGATAGGTTCATAGTGGTTAGAATGAAAAGCTGCTCTGCAGTATTTAATTTTACAGCTAATGAAAAGCCCAGTATATGCTAGAGCAGGGTTGGGCAATTAATTTTGCCATAGGGCTGCATGAGAAATTGGAATGGTTTTAGAGGGCCGGACTAATATAATTAACTCAGTTCTACCTAATACTGTATATTATTGGGTAGAACTGAGTTAATTATATTAAAATTATAAATTATAATTATATATTATATTACAATACATTAATTATATTATATTATATTATATTATATTATATTATATTATATTATATTATATTATATTATATTATATTATATTATATTATATTATATTATATTATATTATATTATATTATATTATATTATATTATATTATATTATATTATATTATATTATATTATATTATATTATATTATATTATATTATATTATATTATATTATATTATATTATATTATATTATATTATATTATATTATATTATATTATATTATATTATATTATATTATATTATATTATATTATATTATGTTAGATTAATATATGTAGATTGTTCTGAGTTCGGGATTTGCCCCATGTAATATTTTGAGTGTCTATGCGACGTTTCGGTGAAATCACATTCACCATCATCAGGCTGAAGTTGTTAGCTTCGTGCTGCTGTAAATATAGTTTGTTTGCAACTGCCATTTGTTCCTTATAAATAGTGGTGGGGGTGGAGATTTGGTTTGAATATAGCAAATAGATTTGGTGGCTCTGTTTTAATGATTTGATTGGTTGGTCCAAATTTCTGGTAGGTGGGACGTGTCATCACACTTATTCATACTGAGGGGGTGTTTTTCTATTTCTATGGCTTCCATGATTATTCTTTTATATACATGTTCTGTTTTGGAGAGTAATTTAGTTTTTTCGAAGTCAATTTCATGTCCTATTTTTTTAATGTGCTGGAAAAGAGAAGAAGTTTTTTCTTCTTTTTTGACTGCATTTTTATGTTCTGCAATGCGTGCGTTTTTTCTTCAATTAGTTTGTCCAATCTATGTGTCTGCACATGTTTTGCATGGTGTTCCATAGATTCCTTGGTTTTCAAGTTGGATTTTGTCTTTTGGGTTTCTTAGGATGTTGGATATTTTCTGGTTAGTAACAAATGAAGTTTTGATATTATGTTTGTGGAGAATTTTGCTAATTTTGTCTGTGGTGCCTTTAATGTAAGGGAGGAGGGTGATGCCATTATCCTGTTCTTTGTCTTGATTTTTGGGGAATGTCTCTTTTTTGATTAGGTTTGTAATTGTTTTTCTTTCAAATCCATTAGAAATTAATACATCTTTGAGTTTGTTCAATTCAGTTTTCAAGCGTTCATGGTCAGCTAGGTGTTTGGTTCTGGAGATGAGGGTTTTGGCTACTGAGGTGATCTGTGCAGGGAATTGGAAAGGCCAATTAAACCAATGAACAATTAAAAAATGAGCATTTATTGGACTTTTGCAAAAGGGCATGGAAAGAGAATTTCTCCTTCCTCCCTCCCTCCATTTCTCCTTCCTTCCTTCCTTCCTTCCTTCCTTCCAACCTCCACGGGTTAGGTCCCACAGAGTTGGCCTTCTCCATGTCCCGTTGATCAAACAGTGTCGACTGGCGGAGCCCAGGGGAAGAGCCTTCTCTGTGGTGGCCCCGGCCCTCTGGAATCAATTTCCCCCGGAGATTAGAACCGCCCCCACCCTCCTTGCCTTTCACAAGTTGCTAAAGACCCACCTCTGTCGCCAGGCATGGGGGAACTAAGATACCCCCAGGCTTATATAGTTTACGCATGGTATGATTGTGTTGTATGGTTTTAATGTTGGGTTTTTAGATGTTTTTAATATTAGATTTGTTATACTGTTATTATTTTGTTGTGATCCGCTCCGAGTATATGGAGAGGGGTGGCATACAAATCTAATAAATTATTATTAAATTATTGAATTAAAAATAAGAAAGAGAAAGAAAAAGAAGGAGAAGAGAGGAGACGAGGAGAGGAGACAAGAGGACAGGACAGGAAGGATAATGAATTCCTAGAATTTCTTTCATTAAAACTTCGTTGTTGACATTTCCATCTTCGATTCAAAGCAACATGTGTCCTGATGCCAGTGGCCGGCTGCTGTAAAACCAGTCTGGCAAAAAATAAGTCCAGGAGATGAAGTTTTATTTCTGATACATTGCATCAGATGTGTCTGTTTTAATGGTTATGCTGAAGCCATTTGTAAGGTATTCATCTATCACTCCAGCTATTACAATGAAAGGCATGTCTGGGCCAGAGTGATAGATGTGCTGCTATCATTAACAGTAAGGTACACTTACTGCAAAGAAGTTGTGGTGAAACAAGGAGATTTGTCAATTTCGCCACTGAAGAGAGAAAATAAACTAGGTCTTTGAAACTTTCTTGTACCACACAGAGAAACAACCATCAAAGGTCGGTTAGTATTGCAGGGGGGAGTGTACTGTGAATGTCATGTTTGTGTTGTGTTGCCCGACACCCTTTATGGTAGAGATTTAAAAAACTAAATTAAAAAAATCCACCACACAATTCTATGTATAGTATACTGTATCTCTCTGCATTGAATCCCCACTACTGATTATCCTGAACGTTCAGATGTTCTAAAGTTGAACCAGGATAAACTCATAAAGACAATCCCGTTTTGGAAAAGCATCAGGCCTTGAAATTGACACAAAGCGATAGAATGGGAGAAATGGATTTGGAATCTAACTGATTCAAGGAAGAAAGGTGGAATATCAAGAAGATGTCTCTTGATGTCACCTTTTTTCATTGAAGCAGAAAGCTCCAAATGTCACCACTTCTCCCCCTTCTGTAAATAGGACTGCATAGTACTTCTACTCATAGTTGCTGCCTATCAGAATAGAATTATAGAGTTGGAAGGGACCTTGGAGGTCTTCTAGTCCAACCCCCTGCTTAGGCAGGAAACCCTACACTACTTCAGGCAAATGGTTAGCTAATCTATTTTATTATTATTATTATTATTATTATTATTATTATTATTATTATTAGTATTAGTATTAGTAGTAGTAGTAGTATTAGTATTAGTAGTATTATTTATTAGATTTTTATGCTGCCCTTCTCCGAAGACTTAGATTATATATAAGAGATTAGATTAGATCTTATATTTTGGTCACCACACTACTAAATGTCAGTTTTGGTCACCACACTACAAAAAAGACATTGAAACTCTATAGAGAAGAGGAGAGGAGAACAACAAGGATAATTGGAGGACTGGAGACTACAACATATGAAGAGCGGTTGCAGAAGGACCAGAGGAGGCATGATAACAGTGCTCCAATACTTGAGGGGCTGCCACACAGAGGAGGGGGTCAGACTGTTTTTAAAGGCACCAGAAGGCCAAACAAGGAATAATGGATGGAAACTGACCAAGGAAAGATTCAACCTGAAAATAAGGGGAAAATTTCTGACAGTGAGATCAATTAACCAGTGGATCATCGAGCTTTGAGACTTTCAAGAGGACATATCTATCTATCTATCTATCTATCTATCTATCTATCTATCTATCTATCTATCTATCTATCATCTATCTATCTATCTATCTATCTATCTATCTATCTATCTATCATCTATCTATCTATCTATCTATCTATCTATCTATCTATCTATCATCTATCTATCTATCTATCTATCTATCTATCTATCTATCTATCTATCTGAGATTAGGTTTCCCCCCACCCTCCTTGCCTTTCGCAAATTCCTTAAAACCCACCTCTGCCGTCAGGCATGGGGGAACTGAAACATCTCCCCTTGCCCATGTTGTTTTGGTGTTAGATTGATTGTGTGCTTGTTTTTTTAATATTCTGGGGTTGTTTTTAATGAATTTTTTAGCTTAAAATTGTAATTGGATTGGTGGGTATTGGATTTGTTATTATGTATTGTTTTTACCTTGTTGTGAGCCGCCCCGAGTTTGCGGAGAGGGGAGGCATATAAATCCAATTAATCTAATCTAATCTAATCTAATCTAATCTAATCCAATCCAATCCAATCCAATCCAATCCAATCTAATCTAATCTATCTAACATGTATGTATGTATGTATGTATGTATCTATCTATCTATCTATCTATCTATCTATCTATCTATCATATACTCACTTATTTACTTATTTATTTGTCAAACATGTATAGAATAATAGCAGTTTCTATGAACATAAGTAAAAAGTAACAATAAAAGAGGACAATAGGACAGTAGGACAGGGATGGTAGGCAGACCTCTTAGAAACGGGGAGAGGTCGACTGTAGACAATCTAAGGTTAAAGTTTCTGGGGTTTGGGGTAGAAACCATAGAATCAGGTAGTGCATTCCAGACACTGATCACTCTATTGCTGAAGTCGAGTTTAGAGCGGTTTACATTTAGTTTGAATCTATTATGTGCTCATGTATTGCTGCGGTTGAAGGTGAAGTAGTCATTAACAGGAAGGACATTTGGGTATATGATTTGATGAATTACATTTAGATCAGACCAGAGGCGACATCATTGTAAATTGTCTAATCCCAGTATTTTAAAACCTAAACGTTCCCTTCTACTCTAACAGTAATCTAATCTAATCTAATTATATATTATAGTATATTATACTATATTCACACACATCTCATGCCAAGCATGGAACTTGAAGGAAAGTTCCTGCTGGATTCCAGAGAATTTTTGCTCAAAGCACAACAGTCAGAACTAATTATGGAATCAGGATGACGTAGTGGTTAAGAGGGCCAGACGAGGATAGAGCTCTCAATGAGGCGCACGTGGTACCATTAGTCAGCCTTCCAGTATCCTGCCTTCTTAAAAAGATGATCTTTATTTTCTTTACAAAACAAATAACCAATGGGAAATGTCATGCTGCAAAGCAGACTGCTAGCCTTTGGCACTAGCATTATTTTTATTCTGCGTGAACCCTGTATGAACACGATAGGCATTTTTGCAAAAGAGCTTTGTCTGGGAATATGCTCATCTGCCCAGTAATAAGTCATATTGCAAAAAATGCCCATGGTCTTTTGCATCTTCCAATACAGTGTTCCCTCGATTTTTGCGGGTTCGAAGTTCGCGAAAAGTCTATACCACGGTTTTTCAAAAATATTAATTAAAAAATACTTTGCGGTTTTTCCCCCTATACCATGGTTTTTCTCGCCTGATAACATCATATGTCACTGCCAAACATTCATCTGCCTTTAATAATTTTTTAAAAAATAAACTTTAATAAATAAACATGGTGAGTAATAATATAAGTGGTTGCTAAGGGAATGGGAAATCACAATTTAGGGGTTTAAAGTGTTAAGGGAAGGCTTGTGATACTGTTCATAGCCAAAAATAGTGTATTTACTTCCGCATCTCTACTTCGCGGAAATTCGACTTTCGTGGGCAGCCTTGGAACGCATCCCCCACAAAAAGTTAGGGAATACTGTGTACCCAAAAAGAACATAAGAAGAGCCATGCTGAATCAGGCCAAAGCCCATCGAGTCCAGCATTCTGTGCCATACTGTGGAGCACCAATTTTACATGGGGATCTTCAGCAGAAGAAAGCAAAACCCTTCTTGATCCCCAATAAATAGTACCCAAGGGAATCTGGCCTGCCTCAACCAACACTTGGACATCCGTTTCAATAACCATGCTTCATAACCAAGCTTCATAAAGCTTAGACGCTTCTAAAATAGGACTGCAGAGATCATTTAGCCACGAAACTCACCTTATGTCGGTCACTGCACTGATGTTAATATCCCAGGATGGCTGTGACGATCAAAATGAGGAGTGGGAGGCACTTTGTACACTTCAACGGGCTGCTTGGAAATGAGAAGACCAGCTTTGACCACACACTGTATTGTCTTCTTGAACGAGCCACGGTGAAATGATGAATGAGCCCGAGGTACAAAAAAGGGCGAGGACCATAATATAAAAAGGGGGAGGAAACATTTTAAATAATGGAAGAAATAATTGCAAATCGTAACGCTCAACTTTCTTTTCAATGGCCAGATGATCAAATACCTGGAGACTAAAACATATGAAGAATGGTTGCAGAATTTTGGTTTGATTAGTCTAGAGAAAAGAAGAATTGGGGTGACATGAAAGCAGTATTCCAATATTTGAGGGGCTGACACAAAGAGAAGCTTCCTAACAGGGATGGCAATTAACGAGTGGAAAAAGCTTGCATTCAGAAATCATGGGTGCTTCATCTCTGGATGTTTTTAAAATAGAATAGAATAGAATTTTTATTGGCCAAGTGTGATTGGGCACACAAGGAATTTGTCTTGGTGCATATGCTCTCAGCGTACATAAAATAAAATATACATTTGTCAAGAATCATGTGGTACAACACTTAATGATTGTCATAGGGGTCAGATAAGCAATGAAGAAGCAATATTAATAAAAATCTTAGGATATAAGTCATACAGTCAACATGGGAGGAAATGGGTGATAGGAATGATGAGAAAAACTAGTAGAATAGAAGTGCAGATTTAGTAGAAAGTCTGACAGTGTTGAGGGAATTATTTGTTTAGTAGAGTGATGGCGTTCGGGGAAAAACTGTTCTTGTGTCTAATTGTCGTGGTGTGCAGTGCTCTGTAGTGACGTTTTGAGGGTAGGAGTTGAAACAATTTGTGTCCAGGATGTGAGGGGTCAGTAAATATTTTAAGAAGAAACTAGATAAATTTTTAATAATTTTTTTTAAATTAAATTTATTAAAAATTTTTTAAAAAAAAATTTAAAAGAAGAAACTTGTCTGAAATGCAAAAAAGAAATCTATTTATCTATCTTTATATCTATCCACCCACCCACCCACCCACCCACCCACCCACCTATCTATCTATCTATCTATCTATCTATCTATCTATCTATCTACTCTATCTATCTATTCGATTTTTATGTGGCCTTTCTCCTTAGACTCAGGGCAGCTTACCACATGTTAGCAATAGCACTTTTGAACAGAGCCAGCATATTGCCCCCACAATCTAGGTCCTCATTTTACCCACCTCAGAAGGATGGAAGGCTGAGTCAACCTTGAGCCGGTGATGAGATTTGAACCATTGACCTACAGATCTACAGTCAGCTTCAGTGGTCTGCAGTACAGCACTCTACCTGCTGTGCCACCCCGGCTCATTTATTCAAACAACAACCTTGCAAAATAGTCTTACAACAATCTAACTTAGTAAAATATTTTTTTTTACCCAGCTTCATCCTCTCATCAACACAGAGCATAAACTTCAACTGATTAATTGGTGGTGGAGATCAATTTCAAGAGAGACAGGGGAGTTCTAATCACCAGGTCTGATTAGAAGTGCACAAGCTTTAAGTAGTTTTAATATTGGTCTGATGAAAAAAGAGTGAGAGAGTGAAAAAAAATGTAATATTTAAAATTGCTTCTACTTTCAAGCAAAAAATTGGAAAACTTTTTATTTATTAAAACGGCAGGTCACTTTACATTCTTTTTGAAAACTCCAAAAGAGACACTTACAATAAAGTTTGGTGATATGCAGATGTAATGAAATTTAATCAGTGCCATGAATTGATTGATGAGTTAGAAAGCAGAGGGTTAAGTAGCTGAACGTCTTTGAAAATACATGCATAATGCAGTTCTGGGAGGCTCCAATTTCACAAATAAAACCATCCCAGCGTCAAATGTTGCTTCCTGTTACACCGAAAAGATCAGGGACAAAGATGAACGGATGCTTATCTGCCTGATTCTTAAGAAATACCTTACTTGTCCTTGGCAAAAACTGTGTCCACTTCAAACAGGATTTAGAGCAGGGGTCCTCAAACATGGCAACTTTAAGAACTCTGGGAGTTGAAATCCACAATTCTTAAAGTTGCCAAGTTTGAACATCTCTGATTTAGAGAAATGGGACCAAGTGCAAAGAAGAGAAATGAGGATGATCAAGGGACTAGAAACTAGAAACTGTGAAACAACATTGAAAGATACTGCACCTGTTTAGCCTCAAGAAAAAGTTGAGAAGGGATGAAGCAGATCTCTTCAAACACTGGAAATCTTAGCTTGAAGATGTATGGACTTCGAGTCCCAGAATTCCATAGAATTCTCACACTGGTTGGGGAAGTCTGGGGGTTGGCCAAGGTTGAGTGGCCAAGGTTGAGAAACACTACTTGAAAGGATGTGGCACAGAAAATATATATACAGTGTTCCCTCGATTTTCGTGGGCTCGAACTTTGTGAAAAGTCTATACCACGGTTTTTCAAAAATATTAATTAAAAAATACTTTGCGGTTTCCCCCCCTATACCACGGTTTTTCCCGCCAGATGACGTCATATGTCATTGCCAAACTTTCGTCCGCCTTTAATAAATATTTTTTTAAATAAACTTTAATAAATATACATGGTGAGTAATAATCTAAATGGTTGCTAAGGGAATGGGAAATTGTAATTTAGGGGTTTAAAGTGCTAAGGGAAGGCTTGGGATACTGTTCATAGCCAAAAACAGTGTATTTACTTCCGCATCTCTACTTTGCGGAAATTCGACTTTCGCGGGCAATCTCAGAATGCATCCCCCGCGAAAATTGAGGGAACACTGTATATCAAACCCTGGTGCTCTGTTGCAAGAGACAGAATAATGAGTTTGAATTGGAGAAGAGATTGCAAATGAGTCTTAGGGCTGTGGCTACAAGTCCTGGCAATAAGAGAACCAATGGACTCCGCTTTTGATGTGTTTGTCAAGGGTGTTTTAATTTTGGGTTTCTGCACTTAATCTTAATGGGTCCTTCCAACTCGAAGATTTTGTGTTTGCTTCAGTGTTTGCACAAGCCACGCTTTATCTTTTATAATCACTCCTCCACCTGTAGTTCCCCCAACGTGGCTTACGCTCTGTCTTGGATTGCCAATCCCATCGTCCCCCGCCCAAGGTACCCACTGACCATTCTATGTGGAGGTCCCCAAGAGAGCTGGAGTTAAGATGCACAGATTACTAAAAACTTCACTAACCCCAGTCTCATTATACAGGCCAGGAGTCTCCAACCTTGGCAACTTTAAAACTTGTGGACATCAACTCCCAGAATTCTCTGGGAGAATTTGCTGGCTGAGGAATTCTGGGAGTTGAAGTCCACAATTCTTAAAGTTGCCAAGGTTGGAGACCCCTCCTGATCCAGGCAACAATTTACAATCTCACGTTTTCTCCTCTGTGAAGAATGAGAAAAGCCTAAGGATACCCAAAATAAAGAACCATGCATATAGAAATGATTAACAACAATAAACTTAGAAGAGATACTGGGATACATGTCCCAGAGACCAATTAGATCCCACAGAGTTGGCCTTCTCCGGATCCTGTCAGCCAAGCAATGCCAACTGACAGGACCACAGGGAGGAGCCTTCTCTGTGGTGGCTCCAATTCTCTGGAATCAACTCCCCCCAGAGATTCGCATTGCCCCCACCCTCCTGGCCTTCTGAAAGGCTGAGTCAGTTGAGTGACAACACTCTGCTCCAGGCAATAACAACAAATGATAGATGGATGAATGTTTTTTTTTAATATTAGGTTTTTAAATTTTGTATTTCTTTTTTATACTTGTACACCACCTCAAGTCCATCAGGAAATGGGTGGCCTATAAATATAAATAAATAAATAAATAAATAATAAATAAATAAATAAATAAATAAATAAATAAATAGATAGATAGATAGATAGGAAAGATAGATAGATAATAAATAATAAATAAATAAATAAATAAATATAGTAAGTAAGAAAGAAAGGAAGGAAGGAAGGAAGGAAGGAAGGAAGGAAGGAAGGAAAAAAGAATAGAATGGAATAGAATAGAATTTTATTGGCCAAGTGTGATTGGACACACAAGGAATTTGTCTTGATGCATATGCTCTCAGGGTACATAAAAGAAAAAGATACATTTGTCAAGTGGGTAAGGTTTCAATCTGTTAAATAAGAGAGGAATTAGGATTAAAAAAATCACTCAGGGATGTGATAAAGAAGGAAGAAGAGGAAATAGAAAGGTAGAAGGAGAGGAGTAGGAAGGGGGGAGAGAAGGAGAAAGAAGGCAGAGGGGAGAGATGGAGTAAGAGGGAGGGGAGCATAAAGAGATGAAGAATAACAGACTGTTGGGTAGAAGTAACAGGTACATAATAGGATGCTGACTTTAAAACGTTTGACCAAAAAAAGTATCCTTATGTATATTATCGATATATTTTAAGATACGTGTATGGATATGGTGGAGAAAAAAAGAAGAGAAAAGCCTAAGGATTCCAAGAAAAGCTTTTTTCCACTTGGGCGGGGCTTTTTCCTCCTCGCGGCGTCTTTCCCGAAGAGACACCTCCGAAATCATTTGCGTCAGAATTGAGTTGAGCGAGCGGCCGCGTCTGCGTCGCTTGGGGAAGGAAGCAGAAAACAACCCAAGAGTGCAAAAACACCCACACGCGCACACGCACACACGCAGAGACAAACAAACGGAAACTCCGGCCACCCATCTCTTGTTTGGGCGAAGAGGACTCCGCCGGGCGCCACTCCTTCCCCGGAGAGGGACGTGCCGGTAGGGATCTTCTTTCATCCTTATCTCCGACTTTCAGCTCCTGCGTTCTGATCTTTGAGGAAGTGTCCTTTCTCCGACCGCTTCCTCTTCGAGCTGAGCGTGGCTGCTCTCGCGGTGGGCTGGGTTCTTGGATTAACTATTGCCCACAAGATCATACGCTGCAACGTCCTGACTGTCAATGACTACTTCAGCTTCAACCACCACAACACAAGAGCACACAACAGATTCAAACTTAATATTAACCGCTCCAAACTTGAATGTAAAAAAACAAAAAGACTTTAGCAATCGAGTTGCCGAAGCGTGGAACTCATTACCGAACTCCCTAGTGTCAACCCCTAACCCCCAACATTTTACCCTTAGACTATACACAATCGACCTCTGAAGGTTCCTAAGAGATCAGTAAGAGCAGCACTAGTGCACTAGTGTGCCTTCTGTCCCCGTCCAATCGTCTCTCCTATATCTCCTATATTCTTTCTTCCATACCTAGATCTTTCCCTCTAGCCTCCATTGACATATTTTATTCATATATCTTTTCTCCTATTCTTTCATTGATACATTTTACTATGTGTATATTCTCTATCACCTTCATTGTGTAATGGACTAAATTAGGTAGGTAGGTAGGTAGGTAGGTAGGTAGGTAGATAGATAGATAGATAGATAGATAGATAGACAGACAGACAGACAGACAGACAGACAGACAGACAGACAGACAGACAGATAGATAAATTAACTAATAAACTTTCCTCAGGAATTTCTGCAGGAAATACGACTTTAGTTACCGAGTAGTTGATGCATATACAGTAACTCACTACCTGACTCTGTAGTATCATCACCTAATCTCCAAAACTTTACCCTTAGCCACTATAGACCTCTCCTGATTCCTAAGAGGTCAGTAAGGGGCGTGCATAAGGGTACCAATGTGCCTTCCGTCCCCTGTCCTAATGTTTCTCTTTTGCTAGTATCATATATATAAATATTATTATATCTCTGTATACTACCAATACAAACTTGACAAAACAAATAAATAAAATAAATAAATGACGCTCATGCGAACAGCGGTCACCAGGCTCTACATTAGCACAAAGGTCAGTTGGATAAGCAAGCATTGCTCTTGGATAGGATTTGGGTGATCGGGTTGCCTTGTGCGAACTCAGCCTGGTTGTGGGGGGGATTTCTTTTTTAATCCATACACAGGGGTGCTATATCTTACCTACAAAGATCCAGATGGCCACTAGATGGGAGCAATGTGTTGGTGCTATCTGTATCTCTTTGCTGCCCTCTAGTGATTACTTTACAGCTTTGCAGACTAAATATAGTAGCCTACAATATTCACATTCCATTCCAGGACTAGGAGATGTGAGACTGTTCCCATAGATAGTAGACCCATTTCTGTCTGAGGTCCACATAGGTTCACCTCATGCTGCACAAAATATGCAATTCTCAGTGTAGATGTTTCGGCCATTGTAAATCCATCTGCCTTTTATGAGACCACAAAGCATCCCACAACTCAATATTTAAGAGACTAGAACTTTTGTAAGAAGAAACTAACTTTAACATTTCCTTGACAGAATTTGTCTGTTAATGCAGAGGAAAGAATCCTAAAGTAAAACACATGTACGCTTTCTTCTTCCCTGGCTATTTTTTGAAGAAGTTTTGGAAAAACAAGAATTGTTGCGAAGAGTAGGCTTTGGAATGGGAGAAAGTCTACCAGTGGTTCCTGTTATTGAGGAGAAGAAAATACATACCACCATCTCCTCAATTCCCTAGCTTCAAGCCTAATGAACTTATTTGGAGCCCCAAGAATTGTATACAATTCTTTTGAAGACAAGAAATAGCTACAAATCAAAGCAAACAATCCAAACACTTTTTATATACAGTTTGTATGCCTCTGTTAACTGTAAAAAATTATTTTGGCATTTAGCTTCTGCTTCAAAGATGATGAGAAGGAGATTAAAAGCAGCTGGCATAGTCCTATTGGCTTACAGTACTATCCATGCATACAGCATCCCTGTGAGGTAGGAGAGGTAGAGGGATAGTAACTAGCTCAAGGTCACCCACTCATCTCCATGGCCGTGCAGGTATTTGAACAGGGCCTTCTGCATCCTTCCTCCAGTGATTTAACCATTACGCCATCCTGAATTTCATTATGTTGTCTATTGTACGAGAGGGGAAAGCTAAGGATTTCTAACAGTCTAGCAAATCCAACTAGATGTGTTGAAGACCCCTTGGGCTGTCATTCTCACAATCTAGAAGTATCTCTAAGGTTACAAATTCAGAAAACATCTAGTTAGGCAAGGTTGCCTAGAGGCCTTGTCCTACCTGATTCATTCACTTCTGCGGTTATATAACTGCAGAGTGTCCCCACTGATAAAACTGATGTGGCATTAAAGGGCTATTTGTTCTCCAGAATTCAACACTCTTTCTACAAATGCACAAAATGCAACTTATTTTACACCTTTTATTGTTCCGTGCACATAAAATTTCCCAGCTCCTGCAGCTTTTTTTTCTCTCTTGCAGACTGCTAACCTCCTGGTAAGAGTAAATGATTGCGTCTTATGAGCTTTTGGTGAGTGAGGTTGCGATGGCGAAATAACTATAGCCAACCTCTGCTCTACAGGGGGGGGGGGGCTTTTATTTCCATCTTCTGCTTTCCCTTTCCTATTGTTCTCTCTCCAAATGTCTCCAAAGTTATCATGCATGCGTTGGAAAGCCGGAACATTACTCAACAGCTTCTTTGCCTCGCTTTTATCATATTTCTTTTAACTTAATGTACCGCAACTCACGCTCATCCCAGCTGCGATCTGGAAGGGCAGCAGACTGGGGTAGGCTGCTCTGCATTAACAGTTCCTCATTGATACTTCCATCTGGTTGGCCTTGCATGAGGATCGCACCCCTTCTCCTCCTCCTCCTTAATATGCACTGCACCCTAGGTAAGAAATCCATTCAGACTGCCTACTCTCCTCCGGTGGAGCACAGCCAGCAGACAGCCAGAATAAAGTGGGTAAGCAACTCGGGGCATGCTTTTTTTTGAGTATTCAGTCTGGAAGACCCTCGTTTCCACAGGTTTGGAGGTGACCGCCCCCCTCCAGAGAGAGAGTTGAGGTGCCTTGTTGCCTCCTTTTAGTATTTTCCCCTCCTTCTCTTCCACCAAACGACCCTCTCTCTCATTCCTCCTTACCTTCTCCGAGAGGAGAGGCCGGGGACTTCTGCGCACTTGCTCCTTCAGCTGGGCTCTGTCCTGTGCACCGGGAAACTTTGGGGTCCGGCACCGGTGCCCATGGCAGCGCCTGCTCGCCTGCCTCTCCCCCCACTTCCCCCACTTGCCCGGGGGCTAGCGGAGTTGGCGGGGCGCTCCTGGGGGAGGATCAGCACCACGAGGGAGCGGGACAGCGCTCCACGGCAGCTGGCGGGCGAAGAGTAGTAGCCTTTCCGCAGCCTCGGTGCTGTCGCCGCCACTGCGGCGCCGGACTGCGCGCTGCTGAGCGAGGGAACCGAGTGGCGTGAGGTCTCCCTCTGCTCGCCACCCACGGAGAGCGGCGGGTGAGTGCCGGGACCACGAGAGGAGGGACGAGGCGCCGAGGGGTGGGGAGAGAGAGAGAGGAGAGAGAGAGGAGGGAGAGAAAGAAAGAGGGGTGGAGAGAGAGAAAGAGAGAGAGAGAGAAAGAAAGAAAGAGGGGGAGAGAAAGAGAGAGGAGAGAGGAGAGAGGTGGAAGAGAAAGAGAGGTGGAGAGAGAGAGGAGAGAGAGAGGACGGAGATAAAGATAGAGGGGGGAGAGAAAGAGAGAGAGGAGAGAGAGAAAGAGGGGGCGGGAGGGGGAGGGGATGGTCGCGGAGGAGGAGGGGGGCAAGCGGAGAAGAGGGGAGAACTGGGCGCACTCTCCCCCCCTCCCCTCCTTCGCCTTCGGTTTACTCCCCCGCTATCTCTTGATTAAAAGGGTTTCCTCGTGCGCCCTTTGGAATCGATGTTGAAGCCAGAAAAATCGGTTTGTTTATTGGTGTAAAAATAATCCAAAACCCAACAACAACAAAAAGGCGAGTTCTGAAGGCGGGAAGAGAGCGACTTTCTTCTCATTTTAAGTGAAAGCCCGGCCAACGCAGTCTGTTTGGAGAAGAGAGAAATGGGAATGCAAAAGGGGGAAGAATTGCTCAGGTCTGGGTAGATTTACGGAATTTTCTTTTTGAAATAACGGCGGTGGGCATCTCCCGACCGTTTCAAGAATAGCGCTTTTTTTTTAGTTTGGAGCAAGGTTTCCAATTAGGGCTGACCCTCTCTCCATAGAGACATCGCTTTCTTTTTCATGCTGGCTGGGTCCACGAAGTCATCGAGAATTGAGCAAGACTCGAAAGAGATTTTAGTCCATCCATGTGTCCATTTGTACTTTGGTCCATATTAGTCTCTGATCCTAGGGTATGTTACAGGCAGGGTGGACCAAGTCTTGTCATTTCAGTGCTGGGTCAGCCTAACATGTTACATAGAAACATAGAAGAATGACAGCAGAAAAAGACCTCATGGTCCATCTAGTCTGCCCTTACACTATTTCCTGTATTTTATCTTAGGATGGATATATGTTTATCCCAAGCATGTTTAAATTCAGTTTCTGTGGATTTACCAACCACGTCTGCTGGAAGTTTGTTCCAAGCATCTACTACTCTTTCAGTAAAATAATATTTTCTCACGTTGCTTCTGATCTTTCCCCCCAACTAACCTCAGATTGTGCCCCCTTGTTCTTGTGTTCACTTTCCTAATGTATTGTCTGGAAGGCAGGCGAAAATTAGCACACTTTGTCGCTTCTGTCCAAGTTCACAATCTGATCATAAGGTAGTATTAACTTTCTTTCTTTCTTTCTTTCTTTCTTTCTTTCTTTTCTTTCTTTCTTTCTTTCTTTCTGGAAAGGGACATCTTTCAGCTTATCTCAGAGTGGAGAAAATGAATTGGGTGATTGGCAAGCAGGATAGCCCATGCAATTGTCTCCCAACATCTGGCCTTAATACTTCCTCATCTAATCGAATTACTCCCTTTTTGAGGTTAGGGCTGGCTCACACTAAATCCAAAATTCTTTCTATACCCAAAACTGGTATAGAAAAAGTATTAGATTTCAACTGCCAGCTATCACATTGCTATCACTAACTAGGAAAAAAAAAGATGTTGAGACTCTAGAAAAAGTGCAGAGAAGAGCAACAAAGATGATTAGGGGATTGGAGTCCAAAATTTATAAAGAACATTTGCTGGGATTGGGTATATCTAGTTTCATTAAAGGAAGGACAAGGGGTGACATTATAGCAGTGTTCTAATATCTCAGGGGTTGCCATAAAGAAGAGGGAATCAAACTATTCTCCAAAGCACCTGAAGGCAGGACAAGAAGCAATGGGTGGAAACTAAACAAGGAGAGAAGCAACCTAAAACTGAGGATAAATTTTCTGGCAGTTAGAACAATTAACCAGTGGAACAACTCACCTCCAGAAGTTATGAATCCTCAAACACTCAAAGTTTTAAAAAAGAGATTGGATAACCATTTGTCTGAAATGCTATAGGGTTTCCTGCTTAAGCAGAGGGGTGGACTAGAAGACTTTCAAGGTCCCTTCCAACTCTGTCATTCTTAAAGGAGAAGAATTGGGGCTTCAATCCAGTGCAGGATATCCAGTTAGAAAGTAAAATCAACATACCCTCAGTATTGTTTTATATCCATGCAGTTCTCCAAATTGTGGCAGAGTTACTACTTATTATTGCATGCATCTAGATTGCAATCATTTTCCAGAATGATTGGAATCATTTCAAAAAGCTAAATTTACTATCCCAAAGTGTGGTATGACTACCAGCTTTAAGAAAATGGTTGGAGCAATTCATGGGAAGTCATGAGACTTGATATTTATTAGCTGGATGATTCTCCTGGGAGATTAGTGGGCTTGTTGTGTAGTTGGTGGGCTACTAAGACTGCTGGACTAGATGAGCAGGTATATCCTTTGGAGAGGGGTGGTATACAAATCTAATAAATAATAATAATAATAATAATAATAATAATAATAATAATAATAATAATAATAATAATAATAATAATACTATCCAAACCAGCACAGCATTTCTTATATTCTTAAAAGATTCTATCAGCATTCAGGCATCTGATAGGCCAAAGGCCTGCTAACTTCTCATACTGATAACTAAAAGAAAATGGCAGAAATGTGCAAATTCAACTCCTGATTGAATAGAAAAAATATAGAAACATAGAAACATAGAAGACTGACGGCAGAAAAAGACCTCATGGTCCATCTAGTCTGCCCTTATACTATTTTATGTATTTTATCTTAGGATGGATATATGTTTATCCCAGGCATGTTTAAATTCAGTTACTGTGGATTTACCACATCTGCTGGAAGTTTGTTCCAAGGATTTACTACTCTTTCAGTAAAATAATATTTTCTCATGTTGCTTTTGATCTTTCCCCCAACTAACTTCAGATTGTGTCCCCTTGTTCTTGTGTTCACTTTCCTATTAAAAACACTTCCCTCCTGGACCTTATTTAACCCTTTGACATATTGAAATGTTTCGATCATGTCCCCCCCTTTTCCTTCTGTCCTCCAGACTATACAGATTGAGTTCATTAAGTCTTTCCTGATACGTTTTATGCTTAAGACCTTCCACCATTCTTGTAGCCCGTCTTTGGACCCGTTCAATTTTGTCAATATCTTTTTGTAGGTGAGGTCTCCAGAACTGAACACAGTATTCCAAATGTGGTCTCACCAGCACTCTATATAGCGGGATCATAATCTCCCTCCCTCCTATAATTTTTATTGGCCAAGTGTGATTGGACAAACAAGGAATTTGTCTTGGTGCATATGCATATTGAAACAGTTTATCCCTATTTGCACTAAAGCAGTGATGGCAAACCTATGGCACGGGTGCCACAGGTGGCACGCGGAGCCATATCTGCTGGCATTCACGCCGTTGCCCTATCTCAGCTCCAGCATGTATGTGTGTTCCAGCCAGCTGATTTTTGGCTCACACAGAGGCTCTGGAAGGGCATTGTTTGCTTTCATAGTGCCTCCAGGGGAATGGGGAAGGGCATTTTTATCCTCCCCTGGCTCCAGGGAAGCCTTTGGAGTCTGGGGAGGGCAAAACACGAGCCTACTGGACCCACCAGAAGTTGGGAAACAGGCCATTTCCAGCTTCCAAAGGGCCTCCAGGGGCCGGGGGAAGCTGTTTTTGCCCTCCCTATGCATTAAATTATGGGTGTGGGCACTCACGCATGTGCAATAGTGTACATACGCTCTTTTGGCACCCAAGGAAAAAAGGTTCGCCATCACTGCACTAGATTAAGATCGTAGCATGAGATACAAAATCAACAAAATAAGGACTATTATAGAGTGTGGGAAAAATTGTACAACTGGGTGGAAATTAAAAAAATACATAGTAAATAGAATTGTAAAAGATTAATTTTTTATGCATATAGGAAACTGTAAATGTTTAATGTTGTTTGTATGGTGTTTAAATGTTTGTATGTTAAATAAATTCAATAAAAGATAAAAATACATATATTAAAAAAAGATCGTAGCATGAAAGTTTTCAAAGAAATCTGCTTTCTGCTTTCTCGCCAAAGTACCGTGAGCATAAACAGAGTTATCACAGAATAAATACAGCTAAATCCCATAATCTGAAATTGGAAATAATGGCTTCAGAGCAAAAGATGTGGGAAGCTTTGAGCTCTAGAACTGCCCAAGTGTGAAAGGAACCTTCCCCAATTCTTTTATTTTGTAATCTGAAGGAAACAACATAATTTATCTCCCACCACTGCAAGTGTGTCGAACATTCTTCCAATATCAGTCTAAAATCTGTGCCTTGGAGCGCTACGCTTACCTTTCCCATGGTAATTTTCTACAGCTGCAAGACCAATGATTTGATTTTTTAAAAAATTCTGCACCTGCAATAACTTCAGTACAACCATTCGGCTTTCACTTTGATCTACCCCAGATCTGCATGTTGTGTTTGTGCAAGTGCTAGTGGATCGGAGCAGCATTTAGTTAAGTTCCAAATGCAAGCAATGCCAGAGGAAAGTTGGTTTGGAATGTCATCTTCCTTCCTTCCTTCCTTCCTTCCTTCCCTTCATTTTTTCTGATCCATCGGAGCAGCATGAAAGACAGTGAGGGCGCTGGGAATAGAATAGAATAGAATAGAAACAGTTGGAAGGAACCTTGAAGACATTCTAGTCCAACCCCCTGCTTAGGCAGGAAACCTTACACCAGTGTTTTTCAACCAGTGTGCCGCGAGACATGGTCAGGTGTGCCGCGAAGCAAAGCTCAGAGGGGAGAAGGAGGGAGAGAGAAAGACATAGAGGGAGGGAAGGAGGGAGAGAGAAAGAAAGCAAAAAAGAGAGGGAAGAAGGAAGAGAGAAAGAAAGAGGGATGGAGAGAGAAATAGAGCAAAAGGGAGGAAGAGAGAGATTTTTTTGTCCAAACTTTTTTTAGCTCCCCCCCTTAATGTTCCCCAGGTTTTTGTAAATGTGAATAATGTGCCGCGGCTCAAAAAAGGTTGGGAAACACTGCCTTACACTACTTCAGATAAATGGTTATCCAGCACCTTATTAAAAACTTCCAGTGTTGGAGCATTTACAACTTCTGAATGCAAACTGTTCCACTGAATAATTGTTCTAACTGTCAGAAAATTGCTCCTTAGTTCTAAATTGCTTCTCTCCTTGATTAGTTTCCATCCACTGCTTTTTGTCCTACTCACAGGTGCTTTGGATAATAGCTTCCCTCCCTCTTCTTTGTGGCAACCCCTGAGATATTGGAACACTGCTATCATGTCTCCCCTAGTCCTTCTTTTCTTTTCTTTTAAATTTTATTTATTTGTTTTTTTCAAATATAACATACAAAAAAGAAAAAAAACATACATAAAGACATGAACATACAACATTTGGGAAATGAAAGTTTTCCCACTTTTTAGGTGTTTGATCAGAGAATTTTGCTTCTTTCACATAGTATTAATTTTTCAATTCTTTTATTCGACGTGTTGCTTTGCGTGGATTTTTATTTATTTATTTTGTTGCTATTTTCTTTAGCCAATCATAAAATTTTGCCCATATTTTATAGTAATCTGATTCTTCTTTTCCCTCTAATCTTTTAGATAACCTGTCCATCTCCGCACAGTCTAGTATCTTTTTAATTATTATATTTTCTTCCGGTAGTTTGTCTATTTTCCATTGTTGGGCATGTACTATTCTGGCAGCTGTTAGTATATGTATAACTAGGTATCTTACCTCTTTTTCTATTTTTTTTATTAAAAATACCCAATAAATATAATTCTTCTTTTCATCATACCAGACATACAGTGCCCAATTGCAGGCACCATTCAAGAAAGTCCAACACATTTTTTTGTGAGGCTGAATTTCCAGGACTGCCAGGTTCAGGCAGGTATGAATGAAGGAGTCCAGAAATATCTATCTCTGATCAAAAATACTCAGCAAAAATGTATGGGTTTGAAGAGTTGCTTTGCAATAAGGTTGAATCTGAATGTCTCTAAGAACTGTGCATTCAAAGCTGAAATTACACTTTGGAAGGATAATTTATATTGGAGACATTAAGCAAAAGGATTTCTATCAGGGAATATATCTAGTTAGGTCTATCTGAAGAGTTTTTTGTCCTTTGCTCCCCTTCAGTCCCCACATTGGTGTGTGTGTGTGTGTGTGTGTGTGTGTGTTTGTGTATGTTGTGGTTAGCTCTGGCCCAGCTCCTGCCCCAGGGACTGTGGATGTGAGAGAGACATCCACATGCCGCAGGCCTGTTTTGCTCCCAGTGGAATCTGATGATGAAGGCTCCTCTGACCAAGAAGACATGAGTGACAGGGAGGAGGAGAGTGTGGCAGACAGCTCAGAAGGAGATCAATTATCTAGCTCCTCCTTGGATTCAGAACAAGAGTTAATGATACAGCCACGCATGGGGAGAGCGATGCATAGGCAACAACAACTGAGAGATTATTATCAAAGAAAATGAGGCCATCTGTGGTTGGGTGGGGCTGTGGTAATTAGTGAGGCTGCTATAAAGAGCAGCCTGTGGGTTTGGCCATTGTGGAGGATTATCTGATCATTGTGTTTTGTGCCTGCCTTGCTGACTTCGACCTTGGTGTGTTGCTTTTTCCCTATTTTGAAACTAAACCAGAGCAAAGTGTGTTTCACTTTGTGAAAGAAGAAGGACTGTGAATTACCTCACAGCTGCAAGCTAAGTATCACAAAACTGATAAGGGACTTGTACAAATTACCAGTTTGTTTGGAGACGAGTGCTCTTTGCTATACAAAAAGAGGGCTTAGGTTAAGTGAATTTTTGTTATATAGAACATTGTTTTGAATTTTCAAACGTGTGTGTGTCTGAAATTTGTACCTGTGAATTTTCGGGAGGATTCTACCAGAGAGCCCGACAGAACAGTGTATGTGTGTATTTGTGTATGTGTTTAACTTGGTCTTGGCTCCCTGTCACTGCCTGGGCAAGTTCCTGCAGTTTTCAGAAACTCTTTGTCCTTGCCATCCCAACAGTATTATTAGCGAGCTCTTAACTCTTCCTTCGTTTTACAAGAGTTGATTTGGTGGTTTGATTTAATATCAATTAGTAATTTTAGTTCTCTGCCCTGCATTAGGATGAGTGATTTTAGAACTTTGGAAAGAAGATTAGTCTGTATTTTGAAATCTGGAATCCCATCAGCTTCTGTTATCTGCAAGTGATGCAAGGCAGAAATGACCATAGGAAAAGAATGAAAAAAGAATCCAGAGGGGAGAATGAAAGAGAAGAATCAGGGTGAGAAGCCACAAAGAGAAAATTCTAATTGTTTCAAACTCTTTAAGGTTGTTGCAACCTCCTGGTTGGGAAGGAGGCGATTTCTCTTGCTCTGATGATGGGGTTTTTCTGGGGGATAAAGGGCGATAGAGATAGATAGATAGATAGATAGATAGATAGATAGATAGATAGATAGAACATAGATAGATAGATAGATAGATAGATAGATGATAGATATAATATAGATAGACAGATAGACAGACATAATATAGATAGACAGATAGACAGACAGACATAATATAGATAGACAGATAGACAGACATAATATAGATAGATAGACAGATAGACAGACAGACATAATATAGATAGACAGATAGACAGACATAATATAGATAGACAGATAGACAGACAGACATAATATAGATAGACAGATAGACAGACATAATATAGATAGATAGACAGATAGACAGACATAATATAGATAGACAGATAGACAGACATAATATAGATAGACAGATAGACAGACATAATATAGATAGACAGATAGACAGACATAATATAGATAGACAGATAGACAGACATAATATAGATAGACAGATAGACAGACATAATATAGATAGACAGATAGACAGACATAATATAGATAGACAGATAGACAGACATAATATAGATAGACAGATAGACAGACATAATATAGATAGACAGATAGACAGACATAATATAGATAGACAGATAGACAGACATAATATAGATAGACAGATAGACAGACATAATATAGATAGACAGATAGACAGACAGACATAATATAGATAGACAGATAGACAGACATAATATAGATAGACAGATAGACAGACATAATATAGATAGACAAATAGACAGACAGACAGATAGATGAGAGGACAGTTTTAAAACAAGAAGGCACTTAAACATGTATGTTAATTTGGTTTCTAAGAATTGTCTTTTAAGTCATAAAATGGTCATTTCAATCAGTTGCTTTGATCAGAAAATAGAGAACTTAAGCATATAATTAAACCTGTTTTGGTGTCAGTCACTAACTCAATTGCTTCAGAATGTATTCTAAATCCATATGCTGCAGAAGATTCCATACATGTATGGAAACCACCAGAGATGAACTAATCTTGCAGCAATACAGAATTTTGTTCCAGATTGCAATTAATCCTCTTAACGAGGGCAGTTGGTCCAGTAGACAAGCAGTGCTTCCTTCCCTCTCACAACTTCTTCTCCATAGGGCAGTAATTGTCAATCTCAGCAACTTTAAGTTGTGTGGACTTCAACTCAGCAACTTTAAGTTGTGTGGACTTCAACTCAGCAACTTTAAGTTGTGTGGACTTCAACTTAGCAACTTTAAGTTGTGTGGACTCCAGCTGGGGAATTCTGGGAGCTGAAGTCCACACATCTTAAAGATGCCCAACACAACTAGACTTACAATCCTATGTTTAGAAAACTTAGAACCACGTCTCCTTAAACTACGTCTTCGGAAAGGGGCGGCATACAAATCTAATAAATAATAATAATAATAATAATAATAATAATAATAATAATAATAATAATAATAATAATAAATTATTATTATTATTAAACACAACCTAAGCATAGCCCATAAAATCATCTGCTACAACGTCCTTCCTGTCAACCACAACAAGATACAAACTTACAGTAAACCACTCCAAACTCGACCTCAGGAAATACGGAGTAGTTGATGCATGGAACTCACTACCACACTCTGTAGTATCATCACCTAACCCCCAAAACTTTACTCTTAGACTATCCACTGTTGACCTCTCCCGATTCCTAAGAGGTCAGTAAGGGGCGTGCATAAGTGCACCAGTGTGCCTTCTGTCCCCTGTCCTAATGTTTCTCTGTTACTAGTATCATGTAAATAAACATTGTTACATCTTTGTATACTACCAATAAGTACATAGATAGATAGATAGATAGATAGATAGATAGATAGATAGATAGATGATCGATAGATAGATAGTTAGATAGATAGATAGATAGATAGATAGATAGATGATAGATAGATAGATAGTTAGATAGATAGATAGATAGATAGATAGATGATAGTTAGATAGATAGATAGATAGATAGATAGATAGATAGATAGATAGATAGATAGATAGATAGATAAGTACTGTCACAGAGCATATTCCAGTCAGTTTACAGAGACTTCATGGCTTTCTAAATATCATGGACTTGAAAGAATAATATTGACTTTTAGACACTTTGCATTCCTTTCAATCATTTTTAAAGTTAAAGCTTAAAAGTTTTGTAAGGGGATTTGAAATCATGCCTATACATGTCTTTCACAATAGCAATGTGCAGCTTCTGCTAACTTCCGGGAGGGGGAGCCCAATCTGCCAGGGAGGATGGCATAAACCCCCAATGTTCATAATCTCAGCCAGCCATTACCTACACAGCAGAGTATTCCACCAAGTCCAAGGTCAGGACCAGATAAGCACAGGAGACATAAGATTCTTGATTTAATTAAAGGGAAGGTGCAGACATCTGTCGACCCTATAGAGCAGTGTTTCCCAACTTTGGCAACTTGAATATATTTGGACTTCAACTCCCAGAATTCCCCAGCCAGCATTTGCTGGCTGGGGAATTCTGGGAGTTGAACTCCAGATATCTTCAAGTTGCCAAGGTTGGGAAACACTGCTATAGAGGATGAGGAAGAACTAGCTCAGTTGTTTGGCACTCTTTCTACCGGAAAACAACAAACCACTTATAAGCAAACTCGAGGCAGTGAAACTAATGTTTCAGTCAGTGGCTGCTTCATCTGACTTCCTCAACACTTTATTGCCCTCCAGCTGTTGAAATGTGGAGAAGTTCATTCTCTGTGTGCCTAACAGCCCCAGAAAACAAAGAAAAATAAGATGCTCCATCTCATTCAGACAAATGAAGGGAACACCAGGTTGACCAACCTAACACAATCCTTCTCTAAACTCCTAGATCAGTGATGGCGGACCTTTTTGGGGTTGTGTGCCAAAGAGGTGTGTGGAAGTGTGCTAGCAGGTGCACATCCAATCTCTTGCCCTCCTGCACATGCACGCACCCCCTGTGCTGCCCCGTGCATGCACACAACCCACCCACCCCATCCCCTGTCCCTGCGCATGCGCACAAGCCTCCTTGAAGCCTCCTGAGATGCTGAGAAAATGGCCCAAAGGGCAAACCAGAAGTTTGGAAAAACAGACTTCCTGTTTGCTCGTTGTGCTGTTTTTCGCACTTCAGAGTCTTCAGGGAAGCTTCCTGAAGCCTCCAGAGGGCCAAATGGCCTTCCCCAAGGCTGAAAATCAGCTGGCTAGCACACACATACACGCTGGAGCTGACATACAACAATGCCTTGCTTGTCCTCTGATATGGCTCCATGTGCCACCTGTGGCATGTGTGCCATAGGTTTGCTATCATGGTCTTAGATGGTCATCCTGCAGGTAAATAGAATAGAATAGTATAGAATTCTTTATTGGCCAAGTGTGATTGGACACACAAGGAATTTGTCTTGGTGCACATTTATTTACTTATTTACTCATTTACTCATTTACTCATTTACTCATTTACTCATTTACTCATTTACTCATTTACTCATTTACTCATTTACTCATTTACTCATTTACTCATTTACTCATTTACTTATTTATTTACTTATTATGCTGCCCTTCTCTTTAGACTCAGGGCGGCTTACAACAGGTTAGCAATAGCACTTCTTAACAGAGCCAGCATATTTCCCCCACAATCCGGGTCCTCATTTTACCCACCTCGGAAGGATGGAAGGCTGAGTCAACCTTGAGTCAGTGATGAGATTTGAACCGCTGACCTACAGATCTACCAGTCAGCTTCAGTGGCCTGCAGTACAGCACTCTACCTGCTGCGCCACCCCGGCTCTCAGTGTACATAAAAGAAAAGTTATATTTGTCAAGAATTGTGAGGTACAACACTTAATGATTATAGGGGACAAATAAGCAATGGTTGCAACACCTTGGTCTCTTTAGCTTTGAAAGACGGCATTTAATGGGTGACTTGATCGAAGTGTATAAAATCATGCATGGGGTAGAAAAGGTGGATAGAGAAAAATTGTTTTCTCTTATCACACAATACAAGGACGAGGGGGCACTCCCTAGAGCTCATAGGTAAGAAAGCGAGGACAAATAAAGGGAAATATTTCTGCATCCAGAGGATCATTGGTTTATGGAATTCACTTCCAGAAGAGGCCGTGACAGCTGTCAGCCTGGATAGCTTCAAGGCAGGATTAGACAGATTCATGGAGGTGCTCCATTTCCTTGATCATTCTTGTTGCCCTTTTTTGCACCATTTCCAGTTCCATTATATCTTTCTTCAGGTTCGGTGACCAGAACTGTACACAGTACTCCAAGTGTGGTCTCACCATGGATTTGTACAGAGGCAATACAACACTTGCCGACCTATTTTTGATTCTCTTCCTAACCATGCCAAGCATGGAATTTGCTTTTGGAATTTGACAAATGATTGTGCTAACTATTTCTTCATCCCCTTTTGGTACATAGTTGGATGGGTTCTAAAGCAAGGAGACCCTGATATTCTTAAATTTATGTGCCAATTTTGGGGAGGGGAGGCTTGCATGTGTTTTTGGAAAATGAAATAAATTGTGGGGGAATTTTCAATCCTTAACTATTTTTACGTGATGTCAGAATAGTTAGAATGCAGGCTAACTCACTGCTAACTCACTGCTCATTGCCAGCAGTTCGATCCTAACTGGCTTAAGGCCGACTCAGCCTTCCATCCTTTCATGGTCGGTAAAATGAGGATTGTTGGGGGCAATATGCTAATTCTATAAAACCGCTTAGAGGGCTGTAAAGCACTATGAAGTGGTATATAAGTCTAAGTGCTATCTCTATTTCTCTGCTCACCCTTGCACAATTTAGTTTCAGAGGTAATAGACCCAATCATAGAGAAGGGTGGGGTGGGATGGGTGTGGGTCTATTTATAGCTTCCAACTTATATGTTCAAATTGTAAAGCAGTTTCCTAAGTACCAGAATATGTATTATCAACTTTGACCAATTTTCTTTTATTTTGTATTAATTCCCATGTTCCTCTTTAGCAGCTCCATTCACAAGTCACCCAGACTTAGAATCAGATTGATTTCTTTCCTTAAGCTTTGCCTGAATAAGTTCCCCAGTGCATATATCCCACTGGTGGGAATTTCGGTGTTACACAGGGTTATAAAGATGAGGGTCTCTAAGGACCTTTCAATGCCTGTCCTCCTGAAGAAGTTAACTGAACTACCATTTATATTCAGAGCTTTCAAAGATACAAAATATTACCTAACTGGTTTTAAGTTGCTACATCTAATAAATAGGCCTATCTTCATCTTCTTCTTCTGATTATTATTATTATTATTATTATTATTATTATTCATTCATTCATTCATTCATTCATTCATTCATTCATTCATTCATTCATTCATTCATTTATTGGATTTGTATGCCGATCCTCTCCGGAGACTCAGGGTGGCTATAAAACAGTGTACAATAAAACAGTGTACAATAGTAATCTGATATTAGAAATGATTAAAAATCTATTAATATAAAAATCAAACATACATACCATGCATAGAATTGTAAAGGCCTAGGGGGAAAGAGGATCTCAGTTCCCCCATGCCTGGCGGCAGAGGTGGGTTTTAAGTTGCTTACGAAAGGCAAGGAGGGTGGGGGCAGTTCTAATCTCTGGGGGGAGTTGGTTCCAGAGGGCCGGGGCCGCCACAGAGAAGGCTCTTCCCCTGGGTCCCGCCAGGCAACATTGCTTAGTTGACGGGACCTGGAGAAGATCCACTCTGTGGGACCTAACTGGTCGCTGGGATTCGTGCAGCAGAAGGCGATCCTTCTTCTTCTTCTTCTTCTTCTTCTTCTTCTTCTTCTTCTTCTTCTTCTTCTTCTTCTTCTTCTTCTTCTGATTATTATTATTATTATTATTATTATTATTATTATTATTATTATTATTATATGACTTTGTCCAAAATAATTTCACTGGGAAGTATCTGAGGGGCTGCCACAAGGAAGAGGGAGTCAAGCTATTCTCCAAAGCACCTGAGGGCAGGACAAGAAGCAATGGATGGAAACTAATCAAAGAGAGAAACAACTTAGAATTAAGGAGAAATTTCCTGACAATCAGAACTGTTGATCAGTGGAACAGCTTGCCTCCAGAAGTTGTGAATGCCCCAATACTGGAAGTTTTTAAGCAGATGTTGGATAACCATCTGTCTAAAGTAGTGTAGGGTTTCCTGCCTAAACAGGGGGTTGGACTAGAAGACCTCCAAGGTCCCTTCCAACTCTGTTGTTATTATTATCATTATCCGCTCAAGAGCTGAAGAAGCTTCTCGGATGAGAATGAAACATCTTCAAAGGAAAAACCAGAAAAACCATTGCTTCAATATATTTGGCAGGCAAATATACAAACCGCTCTGACCTGAATTTATATGCAGCTTTCACTGATTTCAAGGCAGCTTTTGATAATATTTCAAGGGTTAGACTATGGGATATTTTGAGCAGATTCTCTCTACACAAAAGATTCTTGCTCCTAATTCATATACTGTACAATAAAACTCACCTTAGAATAAGATGTTCAGGGTGGGAACAATTCTGACTTTTTTTTTGTATTGTTCAAGAGGGTAAAAAAGGATGCATTTTATCATCGTTGCTCTTTCACATATAGAATTCTTAATAGAACAGAACAGAATTCTTTATTGGCCAAGTGTTATTGGACACCCAAGGAATTTGTCTTTGCTGTATATGCCCTCAGTGTAAGATACATTTGTCAAGAATCATGAGATACGAAACTTAATGATTGTCATAGGGATCAAATAAGCAATCAGGAAGCAATCAATATTAATAAATTGATAAAACAGTCATAAGTGGGAAGAGATGGATGATAGGAATGATGACAAAAAATAGTAGTAATAATAGTACATACCTAGTAAATAGTTTGACAGTGTTGAGGGAATAAATAAATAAATAAATAAATAAGGAAGGAACGAAGGAAAGAAAGAAAGAAGGAAGGAAGGAAGGAAAGAAAGAAAGAAAGAAACTTGTTGATTATTTTTTTTAATGTTTAATGCCTATATGCCTAAATATACCTCTTCAATTCTGCTCTGCTGTAGCAATGCAGTCGTTTTCCCCTTGTCTTATATATCTAGACATAAAATGGGAACTAAGAACCTTGGCGTACTTCTATAACAAGGAACAACTAGTAATCAATATAGAGTTTTAGTTGTTTTTCCCAAGAAAAAAATAAAGGCAGAAGTGGACAATTGATTTTCATGAATTAGAGCAAATTGAATGTTTTAAATAGTTGGCATAGTATTTCAGGCCTCTAGAAAATTAACAGCCCAGGTAAAGCATGCCGCTTCTACGGGCCAAAACTGCAGAGTAGTAGTAACTAAATTTTATAGCCAATGTGGCAAACTACTAAGGGTTTATAAGTTATATGCCATATAATAAAATTGAATAAAATTTCTTGGACTTGGTTTGGTGCCCCCAAATGCAATCTTTAGGCTTGAAGCTGATGTGCCAAGCATTAAGTCCAGGTGCCAGGACGAAGCCATCGTTTGAGTTAGAGACTTTGGCCTGCCACAAATAGATAGTACAGTGTTCCCTTGATTTTCGCGGGTTCAAACTTCGCGAAAAGTCTATACCACGGTTTTTCAAAAATATTAATTAAAAAAAATACTTTGCGGGTTTTTTCCCTATACCACGATTTTTCCCGCCCGATGACGTCATATGTCATTGTCAAACTTTCGTCTGCCTTTAATAAATATTTTTTTAAAATAAACTTTAATAAATAAACATGGTGAGTAATAATCTAAAGGGTTGCTAAGGGAATGGGAAATGGTAATTTAGGGGTTTAAAATGTTAAGGGAAGGCTTTTGATACTGTTCATAGCCAAAAATAGTGTATTTAATTCCACATCTCTACTTCGCGGAAATTCGACTTTCGCGGGTGGTCTCAGAACGCATCCCCTGCGAAAATTGAGGGAACACTGTACAGTGGGAATTGGGAGTCATGGTTGCATGAGGGGGAAAGATACTAGTCACAATAAATTCCTTTTTGAAGATTCAAGATCTTCCTTTGGTTAGCACCAACGGAAGCATGGGGGAGGTCCGTGGACATGCAGACAACCAGACTGGTCTATGTGATGAACTTGTGAGTGTGGGATGGGGGATGAACCTTAACCTGGGTGGGGAACTGTAGGAAAAGTTACTATCGGTTTGACTACAGTTTGTAACCCACATGGCTCTGTTAATAAATGGAAATTGGAAGAAGGTCAAGGTTTGGACTCTGATTTATTTCTTGGATGTTTGTTGGGATGTTGACACCAGGATTCTAATCTCAGGAGTCAGAATCATGTTTGGCCTAAATATCTGACACCAGCGATAGGATTCAGCTGGTTCGCACTTCTTTGTGCAACCCCAATGATGGGCTACTACGGATATGATCAGGTACGCAGAACCGGTAGAAAAAATTTGAATTTTTTTTCTTTTTTTCTCTTCTGGGCTCTGGGTATGTTTTCCCTATCGCAGTTAATGAATGTGTATAATTTTAAAAGAGCTGTGCGTGTGTGTGTGTATACATACACATACAGTTTATATTAGTGTTTCCCAACCTTGGGAACTCAACCTCCCAGCGAATGCTGGCTGGGGAATTCTGGGAGTTGAAGTCCAGATATCTTCAAGTTGCCAAGGTTGGGAAACACTGGTTTATATAGTAGATAATGTATATTTTTGTGTGCCTGTGTGTAATATGTATGTACACATATGGGATATATATACATAGAATTAAATAGTATGTATTTTGGATGTTCAGTAATAATAAATTGTCAGCCTCGCTAGGTTTCATCCTTCAACTATGCTTCAGCTGTCATAAGAAAGGGGGAGTGGGGGTATTGTAGTTATTGTTTTGTAGTTTTCAGATAGTGAATTGCTGGATAAAACTATTTCTCTTTTCCTATTGTAAAAGCTGGTCAAAATCCATAATAGTCTACGGAGAGGGGCGGCATACAAATCTACTGAATTGAATTGAGTAATAAAGAAATTTTATTTACTGTACTTTGATGTCTCAGCTTTTACTACTATTAATAATAATAGAAACATAGAAACATAATAAATGTTCAACTTATTTTATTAAAAATATAGAAATAGTGTAGGGCTTATATTTTAAAAGTGAAGACAGAAAACATCGGGGAGGAAAGGTGAAAGGACTATTTCAGCTCACAAATACAGTGTTAAGTTAGAATCGCATCGCTATTTGCATAAATAGTCCCTTGAAGGCTGTTTCTCTCCAGAACTATTACCGTATTGATCTGTTTATCAGATCATTTAGACCCTTTCTCTCCTGCCAAGTTCTCAAGCAAGGCAAATATGTCTCAATCTTAATTTATCCATTTATCTACTGGCACATTCCATGAACATATCTGAGACCCTGCAGATGGAAATGCTGAAGACATCTATCATTTCACTTACAAAGAGAAAGCAACAGAGAGGAGAGTTGAGAAGAAGCCCCTGAAAAGTAGGTGGTTAGTTAACTCTCTGTCTCTTATTTTTTTGATCACATTAATAATGTTCTTTTTTTTATCTCCTTTTTCTTTCTGCCTCTTACACAGGCACGCACCCACACATGTGGCGGGCAGTATCAGGTTCCTACCGATACATTTGAGGACGCTGCACTGGTAGTAAAAATAGAGCAGCTCGTGCAGCTCCAGGTGTCCTGCAGGCAGGCAGGCATGTCCTAGCGAGATTTTGCCTCTGTGCATATGCAGAAAGCAAAATTTTGCAAGGAGAGAGATTTCAGCGATTTTCTGCTTCTGCAGATGCGCAGAAGCAAAAAAATCACCAACATCTCCCTTGTGCACATGTCCCCTCGTGAGATTTTTCTTTCTGCGCATGCACAGAAGCAAAATATAGCCAGGACACATGTGCCGGAAACCCAGAGCTGCACATACAGTGCACCAGTAGCAGCAGCAGCAGCAACCTCCACCTGATGGTCGGGTAATAGCAGTGAAGCGCTATCAAAATTTTTGCTACCACACTGTGGGCGTGGATTATGCAGGACGCCCTGCATTTTCTTTCGGCATCTTTCAGTGCAAATTGAGTGCTCTGGGGTGGAGCTCCATTTTTGCTACTGCATTTTCCCTCCCACCCCTGTCTGGGCAGTAGCCCACCCCTGGATGATAGTTAATGTTTTCTATGATGTGCCACTTTATCTATGAAGTTAAAAAACTTGAATTTGTGTGTGTGTTCTTCTAATATAATATAGTCTTCCTGTACTTAATCTGACAGGGGCTATGATGCATACTTGGATAGAAAAAAAGGCAGTTCCTATTATCTATCTATCTATCTATCTATCTATCTATCTATCTATCTATCTAATCTCTCTCTCTCTCTCTACCTACCTACCTATCTACCTACCTACCTACCTATCTCTATCTCTCTCTCTCTCTATCTCTCTCTCTCTCTCTCTATCTCTCTATCTCTCTCTCTCTATCTCTCTATCTCCCTATCTCTCTATCTCTCTTCTCTCTATCTATCTCTCTATCTCTCTATCTCTCTATCTCTCTCTATATCTATCTATCTATCTATCTCTATCTCTATCTCTCTATCTATCATCTCTCTATATCTATCTATCTATCTATCTATCTATCTATCTATCTATCTATCTATCTATCTATCTATCTATCTATCTATCTATCGGATTTATATGTAGCCCCTCTTCAAGGACTACTATTACTAACTGACCACCTGTATGAATATGACTTTGCATGAATGAGATGAAAATTTGTGGTTGAGCTGCTATTACAAGTTTTAATTAAGGCTTTAGATTTCTTGACTTCTTTATTATTTTTTTGTAATTCTATATGTAATTTTATATTGTTGTAAGCCGCCCTGAGTCCTTCGGGATTGGGTGGCATAGAAGTCAAATTGAATAAATAAATAAAATAAATACTATAGGTACCTCTTACCTTTAAAAGGTAATCCTTGACTTACAACAATTCATTTAGTGACTATTCAAAGTTGCAACAACACTGAAAAAAATGGCATGACAATTATTACCATTGCAGCATCCTTATGGTCATGTAAGCAACATTCACATGCTTGGCAACTGTTATGCCGGGCTTCACGTTACAAGCTCCAATTAAGTCAGGAATGTAAATTCAAACACACACGCTGTTGTAAAGTAAACAAAAAAAAGTTTATCCAAAATAAAGCTGTGCCCACGCACTTTAAACTGAGCAAATTAGCTCACACACAGATAACAGTCCTTGACAGCTGTGAGAGACAAAAACAAACAGAGCAGACAAGAGCAGATGTGAGAGCACCACAACCACCTCTTCAAGTGAGTCCAAAAGATTTACTTAGCTGTGAAATATCCCAAAAAGTCTGTGAAAGTCCAGGGACAAAGCAAACATGACGTATCCTTCTCCAAACGGATAAACTCCCACATGCACTCTCTGCAACGCTGGTAATTTATCAGCAACCCCATTAGTATAATTGCCTCAGCCACAGGTGTTCTCCCTTATCTCCAACGATGCCTGCGCAGTTGGTCCCTTCTAGCCATGAGCCTGCGCATTCTGGCATCTATCCACCAATCCTCCTCCGAGTCCCATGACCCACTAATGGAGTCATTAACTAATGGGCTGGCTGCATCCATCTCTCTATCTGATTCTTCTTCTCCCCCAGCATCTGACCTTAGCAATGACTCCTCACTGTCAGAAGCTGATGGCACTAAGAGAAGTCTCTGGGAAGCTGAGGACTCTCCTAAACCAACATCCAAATTCCCCGTTGCAGGAGCTGGCCCAGAGTCAACCACAACAGCAACTGACTCATATTTATGACAGTTGCAGTGTCCAGGGGTCATGTTAATCACCTTTTGCAACCCCTTGACAAGCAAAGTCAATGGAGAAGCCAAACTCACTTAACAACCATGTTATTAACTTAACAACTGCAGTGGTTCACTTAACAACTGTGCCAAGAAAGTTTGTAAAAGGAGTCAAAACTTTTGGGGACCCTTGTGTTGGAAAACCTGCCTCTCTTAGTTTTGCTGATAATCTTCACCTTGAGTTGTTTTTTTAAAAAAAAATCAAAATGCAAGCAAAATGATAAACATTCTGATTTGAAGAATTGTTGCAACCAAGAAACAAAGATCAAAATCATTATTTTTATTTAAAAGATAACCTGAAGTTTCCTTTCTCCACATTCGCCACGGACACTTCAAAACTTATTGTAAAGTGAATCTAGAGCAGTATTTTTTTTTAAACAGGGCAACTTTAAAATGGGTGGACTTCAACTCCCAGAATGCTGGCTGGTGAATTCTGGGAGCTGATGTCCGCACACCTTAAAGATGCCAAGTCTGAAAAATAGCGGTCTAGAGATCATCTTCCAAATTTGTTTTGTCCTTTTCAGAGCATTCCAATTTTTTCACTGGAATGAATAGACACAAACAGCAGAGCTGCAGCTTCTAGCAGACAGTGCTGTGTCAAATGAGTGTTAAATATGAAAATAAAGACAAATAAGTGTTCAAGGTAGGGATATACAGTAGCTGGTTGCTGCTGAATTGGCCAATACGTTTGTTTCCATTTGTGCAAAGGGATATGTGAGTGGTTTTAGTGATCAGTTGTTCCCAGACAATGCAGAATCATATTGTTTGTTTATACTGAAACTTGGCCCGGCTGCTTGTGTTAATTAAGTCAAATCAGTTGTTGATTCTGCCCAGCTTGGCAAGTCTCTAGTCACGACTATCACTTATATGTATTGTTCATTCTCTCTCCATGAAAATATTTTCTCTGGTTGCCAGTTAAATATAGGAAAATTTCCTTCCTTCCTTCCTTCCTTCCTTCCTTCCTTCCTTCCTTCCTTCCTTCCTTCCTTCCTTCTTTCCTTCCTTCCTCCCTCCCTCCCATCTTCCTTCCTTCCTTCCCTCCCTCCCTCCTTCCTTTCCTCCCCATGCAAAAAAGCAAAGACAAAAGTATATTTCTTGACCGAGGGAGCCAAAGACATTTTCTCTGGTCCTGCCAAAGGCACACAGAATTCTGTTATCTTCCCATCAGAGTGGTACCTATTTATCTACTTACATTTGCATGCTTTCTAACTGCTATGTAGGCAGGAGCTGGAGAAAGAATGGATACACATCCCGATGCATGGTCCTTGGTTCTCAAACCTAGGCCGAGCATCATGGATGCATGTATACATAAATGTATACTACATCTCTAACATTTTTCAATGTAGAAACAATTAGACTTGCATCAAAAATGTAACATTTGAAAAAAAATACAGCAATCTAGTCAAGACTGACAATGCAATCCTAGGTGTGTCCAAGTTATTCCTATTAAAATTTATAGAAACACTAAAATGTCCACAGTGGAAGATCAGGTCCATGGGCATGGCAAAAAGTATTAATTCATTCATTTGTATATTTATGAAAAGGCAATGTTCTCAACTGAAATTTCCAGCACAGTTTGCATATCAAGAAAATGCAGAAAGAAAAGCAATTACTGAAAATGGAGCAAAAAGCAAAGTAGGGGGAAAAAATCCAATAAATGTGTATTGCTGCAGGGAAGTTGTTTGTGTTATAAGCATCCACTCTTGCTTAGACAAGGAAGACATAGTGAAACAAGCAAATTCTGAAAATTTTCAGCAAAAAGACTTTTAATTTTGTTTAAGAACTACTGAATTTTCCATGGAAATTTTGCTGACTATTTTTATAGTTAGATGAAGTATTGCTGTCTTTCTTTCTTTCTTTCTTTCTCTCTTTCTCTCTTTCTCTCTCTCTCTCTTTCTTTCTTTCTTTAATAAAGTTCATGTACATTTTGTTCACTTGCAACTATATAAACCTAAAAGATTATTCCACTGATGAAAATTTCACCAAAGACCCATTTTCCTCTGAAGGCAATTCCAAGGTCAAATCTCTTTAATCCAATTGACTCCTTCAAACTGAGTGTTGACCAGCCAGTGGACTGAAAAGAGGTTTCCTGTTTTCCTAAAACAGCTTCTATGAAAACTATTGATACATATGCAATTGCTTCTTCATCATTTCAAGCTAAGCTCAAAGCATCTTATGTTCTAGATTAGCAGTTGTGCTATGACACTGAGTTGCATTAGAGAAAATTCAACACAGCTTTTACAGCCCTCTCTAAGTGGTTTACAGAATCAGCATATTGCCCCCAACAATCTGGGTCCTCATTTTACCCATCTCAAAAGGATGGAAGGCTGAATCAACCTTGGGCCAGTGGTGAGATTTGAACTGCTGAACTACAGCTAGCAGTTAGCTGAAGTAGCCTGCAGTGCTGCACTCTAACCACTGTGCCATCCCGGCCAAATTTATTCAGATCTTAGCTCCATTTTCATTCATATATATACAGTATATATGTATATAAATGCAGTCCTAACTATATGGTTCTTCTAGGTGCTCGGCAGACTTCAGATTTTGAGTCTGAAGAAGCAAATCATGGTAGTCCAATCCCTTGTTCAGCACAAAAATCCAAATTAGAAAATTCATGGTAGATGGCTATAAGACCACTGCTTGAACTTAACCATTGTAATCACAAGCAGGAAGAGGGAGATTGTGATCCCACTGTATGGAGCGCTGGTGAGACCACATTTGGAATACTGTGTTCAGTTCTGGAGACCTCACCTACAAAAAGATATTGATAAAATTGAGCGGGTCCAAAGACAGGCTACAAAAATGGTGGAAGGTCTTAAGCATAAAACTAATCAGGAAAGACTTAATGAACTCAATCTGTATAGTCTGGAGGACAGAAGGGAAAGCGGGCACATGATCGAAACATTTATTTATTTATTGGATTTGTATGCCGCTCCTCTCCGCATTTAAATATGTTAAAGGGTTAAATAAGGTTCAGGAGGGAAATGTTTTTAATAGGAAAGTGAACACAAGAACAAGGGGACACAATCTGAAGTTAGTTGGGGGAAAGATCAAAAGCAACATGAGAAAATATTATTTTACTGAAAGAGTAGTAGATGCTTGGAACAAACTTCCAGCAGACGTGGTTGGTAAATCCACAGTAACTGAATGTAAACATGCCTGGGATAAACATATATCCATCCTAAGATAAAACACAGGAAATAGTATAAGGGCAGACTAGATGGACCATGAGGTCTTTTTCTGCCGTTAATCTTCTAGCCTTCTATGTTTCTAAGTCAAGAGAGGGAGAGAAAAGGGTTGAACATTCATAGCTCCTGCTTGCTTAAAACACTGGAATTAACCCACTTCTAAGGACACATCTAAAGCACCTTGTTCACTTCTGATTCTATTCAGAGGTGGGTGTCACATACCATAACAAACGGTCCCCCCAGCACCGCCAATGTGTGTGCAAACCATCTGTGCAGGCATGCAGCATCACAAAACATGGAAATTTTCTCATACATGCCATCTGCACACTTGTGTGGTGTCACAAACCACAGCGATATAGGAAGGGATTGCATCCAAGTGGATGGATGCAGCTCACAACTACCACTACGCCCGAACCAGCCCAAATTAGCAGCATACCAACCAGTGTTCCCTCTATTTTTTTTTTGGGGGGGGGGGCGGAAAAGTATAGTGTCTGAGCGGCAGTCCCTTCGGGACTGGGCGGCACAGAAATAATAAATAAATAAATAAATAAATAAATAAATAAATAAATACTGTGTGTCTATAACAGTGAGCTCATAATAGGGCAACTCTATCAATATCAAAATGCCACTTAAATAGTTGAGCTAGTTTCAAACTAGATTTTGATTTTCTTTCTCTCTTCCTTACTCCCATTCTTTTTCTTTCTCTTTTCCTTCCTCTCTTTTTTCTATCTGTTTCTCTCTCTTCCTCTCTCTCTCCTTCCCTCTTACTCTTTCCCTCTCGGCTTCTGGGCAGTTTTGGAAAACTCTGAGTTGATGATGATTTTTAAGTGAGTGATTGCTCTCTGCTCAGCTTAGAGGGAACTATGATACCAATCCCTGATTCTATTTGTTTATAGCAAAATGCACAAACTTGGGATGCAGGGATCAACCTTATGGATTTACCTATATTTAAGAGCTTCTTCAGATTCTTAAAAACACAACCTCGCATTTCAGTTATAAATTCAAGCATGACTAATACTTCCTGCCATTACAATTGCAGCCAACTGAAAGTGTTATGAACATAACCATTGACAAGGTCATGTGGCGGGTTAAGTTGCTGTTCCATGCCATATATCTTTCTAATATAAACTTCCCCAGCTATGACCAAATGAGATAATGTCTAAACCAGAGACCGGCAAATCTCCGATCTTTCCCCTAAGGAAAAAAGAAGTATTTGAAACCTTCAATGAATATTATTCCTGAAATCTTATGTTTGGGAATAAATACAGTCAGAATGATACAAAACCTGGAAGCGAGTCAAACGTTTATAGTTGCAATCAGTTTTTTAACTGTGATCTGGTCCCATTGCTTTAAGTAGCCTGTGGCTGCAGTCCAAAGAACTGACCCTTTCAATTCTGTTGGCATGCCACTTCTAATATTACTGGTGCTTCATTTTCTGTGTTGCCAAACTACTGGCAGTCGGTGGTCAGCAGAAATAGCTTGCAGTACTGAACTCTAACCACTGCACCACCGAGGCTCTTCATATTCAATTCAATTCATTAGATTTGTATGCCGCCCCTCTCAGTAGACTTGGGGTGGCTCACAACAACAATAATAGCACAATATAAAATAAATCTAATAATTAAAAGTCATTTAAAAAAACCCTATTAAAAAGAAAACATACACACAAGCATACCATGCATAAACTGTATAGGCCCGGGGGAGATGTCTCAGTTCCCCCATGCCTGGTGGCAGAGGTGGGTTTAGAATAGAATAGAATAGAATTTTTATTGGCCAAGTGTGATTGGACACACAAGGAATTTGTCTTGGTGCATATGCTCTCAACGTACATAAAATAAAATATACATTTGTCAAGAATCATGTGGTACAACACTTAATGATTGTCATAGGGGTCAAATAAGCAATGAAGAAGCAATATTAATAAAAATCTTAGGATATACGCAACAAGTTACAGTCATACAGTCAACATGGGAGGAAATGGGTGATAGGAATGATGAGAAAAACCAGTAGAGTAGAAGTGCAGATTTAGTAGAAAGTCTGACAGTGTTGAGGGAATTATTTGTTTAGTAGAGTGATGGCGTTCGGGAAAAAACTGTTCTTGTGTCTAGTTGTCTTGGTGTGCAGTGCTCTGTAGCGACATTTTGAGGGTAGGAGTTGAAACAATTTGTGTCCAGGATGTGAGGGGTCAGTAAATATTTTACCCGCCCTCTTTTTGACTCGTGCAGTATACAGGTCCTCAATGGAAGGCAGATTGGCAGCAATTGTTTTGTCTGCAATTCTGATTATCCTCTGAAGTCTGTGTCGGTCCTGTTGGGTTGCAGCACCAAACCAGACAGTTATAGAGGTGCAGATGACAGACTCAATGATTCCTCTGTAGAACTGAATCAGCAGCTCCTTGGGCAGTTTGAGCTTCCTGAGCTGGCGCAGAAAGAACATTCTTTGTTGTGCTTTTTTGATGATGTTTTTGATGTTCGGTGACCATTTTAGGTCTTGAGATATGATAAAGAAGTTTACAAAAGACAAGGAGGGTGGGGGCAATTCTAATCTCCGGGGGGAGCTTGTTCCAAAGGGTAGGGGTCGCCACAGAGAAGGCTCTTCCCCTGGGTCCTGCCAGATGACATTGTTTAGTCGACAGGACCCGGAGAAGGCCAACTCTGTGGGACCTAACCGGTCACTGGGATTCGTGCGGCAGAAGGCAGTCTCGGAGATATTCTGGCCCGATGCCATGAAGGGTGGTGTAATGCTTGAAGACTGGTATAATCTCTTCCATAGAGTAAACGTGTGCAAGATTGATTAACTATTCCTTATAGGACTAAGTTTCGATTATCTCACCATCTTGGTAGGTTCCCCTCTTATTCCACCTCTGAACTGGGCATTGTACTCTAAGAAAGAGCCAAGGTGGTGCAGCAGGTAGAGTGCAGTACTACAGCCACTAAAGCTGACTGTAGATCTGCAGGTCAGCAGTTCAAATCTCATCACCGGCTCAAGGTTGACTCAGCCTTCCATCCTTCAGAGGTGGGTAAAATGAGGACCCGGATTGTGGGGGCAACATGCTGGCTCTGTTTTTTTTTAAATGTGCTATTCTTAACATGTTGTAAGCCACCCTGAGTCTAAGGACAAGGGCGGCCTAAAAAATCAAATAAATAAATAAATAAATGGAACTCTCATACATTGCATAGGTGATGCACAGCAAAGCAATATGTGGGATCGCCATCATAATCAACTTGCTTAACCAAAATTGCAGCTTTGGTAGCACATCAAAGTTCAAGGGAAGAACTTTGCAGGTGAACTAGAGGGTTGTCCCTTTTAGTGACAGTGAAAATATTGAAGAACTAGATCAGTAATGGCGAACCTATGGCACGGGTGCCATAGGTGGCACACGGAGCCATATTTGCTGGCATGTGAGCCGTTGCCCTAGCTCAGGTCCAAGGTACATGTGTGTGCTGGCCAACTAATTTTTGGATCACACAGAGGCTCTGGGAGGGCATTTTTGGCTTCCAGGCAGTCTCCAGACGGATGGGGGAGGGCAAAGCCTTTGGAGCTTGGGGAGGGTGAAACACGAGCCTACTGGGCCCACCAGAACTTGGGAAACAGGCCATTTCTGGCCTCCAGAGGATCTCTGAGGGACGGGGGAAGCTCTTTTCGCCCTCCCCAGGCATTGAATTATGGGTGTGGGCACTGGTGCATGCCCAATAGCACACACTCACGCTCTTTCGGCACCCAAGGAAAAAAAGGTTCGCCATCACTAAACTAGATGATTTCTGTGGCTTATGATGACCTGCTAATAGTAGAGTAATCAGCAGTCAAGAAATATACCACACGCTAACTTTTGATAAAGTAGCAACTAAGGTTTTGAAAAAGATGTCATGCTGTGTCTATACCTTTGGAATCAACTCCCTCCAGAGATTTGCACCACCTCCAGGCTCCTGGACTTTTGTAAGGCTTTAAAAACTCACCTTTGCTGGCAGGCCTGGGGCCGTTGAGCATTGGCTGTTGAGTCCTCAGAGAGGGTTGGCATACAAATCTAAATAATAATAATAATAATAATAATAATAATAATAATAATAATAATAATAATGATGACAGACATGATGCTGTGGCACAGATGATCCACTGGAACTTGTGCCGGAACTACCATTTACCAGTGGCAAAGAACTGGTGGGATCATAAGCCCGAAAAAGTGGTCGAAAATGAGCAAGCAAAACTACTGTCGGACCTCCGACTTCCGACTGACCGAATTCTGAAGCATAACACACCAGACATTCTGATCGTGGAGAAAAAGAAAGTATGGATCATCGACATCGCAATCCCAGGAGACAGCAGAATTGAGGAGAAGCAGCTAGAGAAATTAGTGAAATACGAAGATCTAAAAATCGAGCTGCAACGACTCTGGCATAAGTCTGTGAAAGTGGTCCCAGTGGTACTTGGCACGCTGGGCGCAGTACCAAAGGATCTCAGCGGACATTTGAAAATCATCGGAATTGACAAAATCTCCATCTGTCAATTGCAAAAGGCCGCTTTACTGGGATCGGCAAACATAGTTCACCGCTACATCACGCAGTCCTAGGTGCTTGGGAAGTGCCCGACTGGTGATGAAATACGAAATCCAGCATAGTGATCTTGTTTGCTGTGTTGTAGTGACATAATAATAATAATAATAATAATAATAATAATAATAATAATAATGATAATGATAATAATAATAGCTATACAGCTTCGGCCGATGATATGAGCATATAACCGTGATAGGATGAATGTGGGTGCCTGTTCTTAATAATCTTGGGGGGTTAGAACTTGATTTTAGGTTGGGGTTTCTTACACATTGTATTTGTATTTATTCTTGTTTTGTAAGCTGCCCTGAGTCTATGGAGAAGGGCAGCATAGAAATCCAAATAAATAAACACCTACAAAAAGGAAAATTGTGCAGGCAACGGCTTTTTTTCCCCCCTGTGACGCTCTGTGGAAGTAAAAGTTGAAGCTGGGAGTGAAAGAAGAAGAATAGAAGCAGTATTGACACTTTTGAACTTTGCTGTTAGAGAAGACTCCTGAGAATACTATGAATAAACAAGGAAATGGATCATGGAACAAATCAATCCAGAGTTTTCACTGGAGACACAAATAACCAGGCTCAAATTATCCCATTTCAGACACATTATGCCAGATCTCCTGAGAAAGGTCTAATGCTGGAAAAGGCAGAAGGAAAGAGGGGCAAAAAAGGACAACCAAGAGACCTACACGTACACACCCTTTAGACCAGTGATGGTGAAGCTTTTTTTCGTCAGGTGCCAAAAAAATGTGGGTGTGCACTATTGCTCATGCGCAAGTGTCCACACCCATAATTCAATGCCTGGGGGGGACGTAAACAGCTTCTGCCACCTCCCGGAGGCCCTCTGGAGGCCAGAAACAGCCTGTCCCCCAACTTCTGGTGGCTCCAGTAGGCTCGTGTTTTGCCTTCCTCGGACTCCAAAGACTTCTCTGGAGCTGGGGGAGGGTAAAAATGACTTCCCCCCACCCCCACCCAGAGGCTCTCTGGAAGCCAAAAACGCCCTCCCAGAATCTCAGTGTGAGCCAAAAATCAGCTGGCCGGCACACACATGCAGGTTGGAGCTGAGCTAGGGCAATAGCTTGCGTTCCAGAAGATATAACTCCACGTGCCACCTGTGGCACCTGTGCCATAGGTTCGCCATCACTGCCTTAGACCATGTATATAGTTTATAGTTATAGTTTATAGTTTATTAGATTTGTATGCCACTCCCCCTCCGAAGACTCAGGGCGGCTCACAGCGTAACAGTAATACAATACATTACAAACCCAATGATGAAGAATTAAATCAATTTAAGAAAGTATTAATAACATAATAAAATCCCTAACTAATTATGTAAATATACATAAATATATGAGAGACTGTTGTGGTTAAAGCCAACTAGAAACAAGGAAACTACAAGTTTTTAAATAAATTGAATTGAATTGAAATTTCCCCTCTGACCCCTATAAGTGTTATGTGTCTTCCTCAAACTCATGTATATTCTAAAGAGTATATATCAGTGATGGTGACCGGCCAGCTGATTTTTGGCTCACATAGAGGCTCTGGAAGGGTCTTTTTGGCTTTCAGAGAGCCTCCAGGGGGGGTGGGGGAGGGCATTCTTACCTTCCCCTTGCTCCAGCAAAGCCCTTGGAGCGTGGGGAGGGCGAAACACAAGCCTACTGGGCCCATCAGAAGTTGGGAAACAAACTATTTCCGGCCTCCAGAGGGCCTCGGGGGGGGGAGCTGTTTTTGCCCTCCCCAGGCTTTGAATTATGGGTGTGGGCACTCGCACATGTACATTCTTTTGGCACCTGAGTGAAAAAAGTTTTGCCATCACTTGTATATATCTTTATCAGGGCTCCCCAAACTTGGCAACTTTAGGACTTGTGGACTTCAACTGGGAGCTGAAGTCCACAAGTTTTAAAGTTGACAAGTTTGAAGATCTCTGCCTTAGTATATTATTTCTTTTAATCAAGTATATATGTATACATCTGCATTAATGTTTGCGCATGGGTATACCATACTGTTCTACAGTGGAGGTCAAGGTATCTCTATATGGGGTTACTAAATCTATACGTAAATGTACTATTACAGCAACATCTTCCTTAATAATTGGTATTAAGTTTTGGTATGTGCTGATTTTTATTTAAAAATTACCGTGCAAATGGATTAATAATTAGAAATGATTTTTTAATTGTATTAGTATGGTTGGTTGCACAGTTAGCCACATGTTTAGACTGAAATTGGCTTTTTTAGCCATCTATTATTGCATTATTATTATTATTATTATTATTATTATTATTATTATTATTCAAAAACAGGAGCAAATGACTAACCAGAGACAAAGAAGTCAAAAATATATTCTTTTAACAAGAGGTTTTTTTGAGTTGGTATCCTCCAGATATTTTGTGAGCTCCAGCCTTGCTCCCTAAGCAAGAATATATCTGTAATGAAAAAAGCCAGTGGGCTCCATGACCAAATGGTTTTGTTTACAGCTGAAGGGTTCATAATTTAAGCATGAAACATAATTTAAACACTTTTTAGAAATATTCTCTAGGTGATTCAAACTAAGATTTGGTACACAATTGCACCTTATTTATTCAACAAAATTAGAAGATAATAAAATTGAGTATATGATTAACCAGAATTTAGTTCTACTAGAATCCACAGAATTTAAATTGTTATAATGATCAATATAGTAGATTAGTCATTAGGAGTGCTCATATATAATAATAATCCACTAAATCAAGCCATTATCTTCATGCATCAGTGGACTCTGTGATAGAAACTATATGCTGGATGAGATGGACCCATGACTGATGCTCCATCCACTTGTAACACTCAATAAATCTGATGTATTATCAATAAATACTGTCACATACTGACAGCTAGGATATCCCAGCTATCTAAACTGATTGCTGTTTCATGTGAACTGTAAGACCCTCACAAATCCAGAAAACTGTTTCAGCCATGTAATCTGCCTGACAAACTCTTTAATTATTGAATGGATTAAAAACATCATAAATCATTTCAAATAATTGTCACCATTGAACAATGATCATTCTAAGCATCAACCAAATGTCTAAGCGCTACCTTCTAGTTGTCAAATATGCATAGGCATCACTAGATACTATATATTGGTTGAAAGAGGCCCTCTGCATGTTTTCAAAGAATACATATTGCTTTGGAGCACCTATTATTTTGAGCAGAACTTAGTTTCAGATGGATAATCATGGTGTATTGTAGAGAAATCTTTGCAACTTGGAAGGGAGAAGGCTTCACACACTACTTCTGGAGTGTTGTGGCTGGATCGCAGCCAGGTCCTTTGACTTTGAGCCAGATGATTTGGGTCTATCTGGGCATATGTGGCTGTCAGAGGAGTTGGACAATGAGGAGGAGGGGGAAATAGGTTGTGAGGATCCTACAGAGGCTATTGAACCCCCAACTGGGGCTTTGCCTGGGTCTGATGAGGAAGAGGAAATGAGGGATCCTATCTGGGATGCAAGACTGAGAAGGATGCAAGGGAGGCAAGAGCAAGTACACAGACTCCGAAGGAGGACTTAGCACAGCTCTGCACAGTCTATAATCCCAGCGTGTATATAAGGGGGAGGAGATTGGGAGGTCCCCTTTGCAGAAAATCAACGTTTGATCCTTCAAAGGAAAAGAGCATGTTAAGAGTTTTTGCCTTTCGTACAAACATATCTTTATGTAGTTCTGGACAATATAGTGTTAAGAAGCCAGTAATTTTGCTTTGAACACTTTGTTTTGGAAACCTTGCATAAGAACATAAGAAGAGCCATGCTGCATCAGGCCAAAGTCCATCAAGTCCAGCATTCTGTGTCACACAGTGGCCCACCAATTGTCCATGGGGATCTTGAGCAGAAAGGGAAGGCAAGACCCTCCCTTTCCCTTGACCCCCAACAAATGGTACTCAAGGGAATCCTGCCTGCCTCAACCAACATAGAGGCGGCACATGGACATCTGTTTCAATAGCCACTGATACACTTGGCATCCATGAATCTGTCTAATCCTGCCTTGAAGCTATCAAGGCTGGCAGCTGTCACGACCTCTTCTGGAAGTGAATTCCATAAACCAACGACCCTCTGAGTGAAGAAATATTTCCCTTGATTTGTCCTCACTTTCTTACCTATGAGCTTTAGGGAGTGCCCCCTCATCCTAGTATTGTGTGATACAGAAAGGAATTTTCCTCTATCCACCTTTTCTATCCCATGAATGAACTTATACACTTCAATCAAGTCACCCCATAAACACCATCTTTCAAGGCTGAAGAGACCAAGATGTTGCAGCCTGGTTTCATAAGTGAGGTGCTCCATTTCCTTGACCATACTTGTCCTTTTTTGCACCTTTTCCAGTTCATTATATCCTTCTTGAGGTGCAGTGACCAGAACTGTACACAGTACTCCAAGTGTGGTCTCACCATTGATTGCTTATCAGTTCTGCCACCCACTTTGAACTTTGGCAGCTGAAGGACATTCCTTTGTTCTAATTTGTGTTTTATTTTTCAGAATCAGCCAAAGTTAGCTAGATGCTTCAGCCTGCTCTAAACTATGGTGTTGCTAACACTGTGCTGTGACTTATAGCAATACCAATAACAATAGCCGGGGTGGCGCAGCAGGTAGAGTGCTGTACTGCAAGCCACTGAAGCTGACTGTAGATCTGAAGGTCAGCGGTTCAAATCTTATCACCGGCTCAAGGTTGACTCAGCCTTCGATCCTTCCGAGGTGGGTAAAATGAGGACCCGGATTGTGGGGGCAATAGGCTGGCTCTGTTAAAAAATTCTGTTGCTAACATGTTGTAAGCCACCCTGAGTCTAAGGAGAAGGGCGGCATAAAAATTGAATAAATTAAAATAATAATAATATCGATCAGAGCAATCAACCATTGGAACAGCCTGCCTGTGGAGGTTGTGAACTCCCCAACTCTGGACACTTTCAAGAGGAGATTAGACTGCCACTTGGCTGGGGTGTTTTATGATTCCTGCTCAGGCAGGGGGTTGGACTTGATGGCCTACATGGTCCCTTTCAACTCTAACAATAAATAAATAAAATAAATAAATAATAATTAAAAAAAAGCATTTGGACTTATATACCGCTTCACAGTGTTTTACAGCCCTCTCTAAATGGTTTACAGAGTCAGCATATTTCTCCCAACAATCTGGGTCCTTATTTTATTCACCTCGGAAGGATGGAAGGTTGAGTCAACCTTGAACCCGGTGAGATTTGAACTGGTGAACTACAGCCAACAACCAGCAGAAGCAGCTTGCAGTACTGCACTCTAACCACTGCGCCACCACGGCTCATGATAAACAAAACATAATAGATGGGAATAGGAGAATGGTGGAGATTTTCTGCAGATCATGAGGGACATTCCTGCCAACAGGCAACCACTCTTTTTGGACTGAAAAAATGGCAGGTTTTAAATATACTGTACTTTCAAAATACAGTGGTACCTCAAGATATGAACCCCTCGTCTTACGAACAACTCGAGATACGAACCCGGGGTTCAGAAGAAATTTGCCTCTTCTTACGAACTTTTTTCGTGTTACGAACGTCAAACCCGAACTTCCGGGTTCGGCGTTCGGGAGGCTGCTGGGAAGCCCCCCGGCTGTTTTAAAAGGTGGCAGCCGGGCGGCGATGCTTCCTAGCAGCCTTCGAACACCGAACCCGGAAGTTCGGGTTTGGCGTTCGTAACACGAAAAAACTTCGTAAGAAGAGGCAATTTTTTTCTGAATTGTTCGGAGGCTGCTGGGAAGCCACGTGGCTGTTTTAAAAGGTGACAGCTGGGCTGGGGGGCTTCCCAGCAGCCTCCAAACGCCAAACGCAGAAGTTCGGGTTTGGCGTTCGGCTTCGGGAGATGGCTGGGAAGCCGCCAGGCTATTTTAAAAGGTCACAGCCAGGCTGGGGGGCTTCCCAGCAACCTCCCGAACACCGAACTTTTGCCGAACTTCCGGGTTCAGGGTTCGGGAGGTTGCTGGGAAGCCCCCCCAGCCCAGCTGTCACCTTTTAAAACAGCCGCGCGGCTTCCCAGCAGCCTCCGAATGCCGAACGCAGAAGTTCGGGTTTGGCGTTCGGCTTCGGGAGACGGCTGGGAAGCCGCCCGGCTGTTTTAAAAGGTCACAGCTGGGCTGGGGGGCTTCCCAGCAACCTCCCGAACCCCGAACCCGGAAGTTTGGCAAAAGTTCGAGGTTTGGGGGGTTGCTGGGAAGCCCCCCAGCCCAGCTGTGACCTTTTAAAACAGCCTGGGGGCTTCTCGGCGGCCTCCCAAATGCCGAACCCGGAAGTTCGGGTTTGGCTTTCGGCATTCGGAAGGTTGCTGAGAAGCCCCCAGGCTGTTTTAAAAGGTGACAGCCGGGCGGCAGCGGTTTTTTTGCGGGGGGGTTTTTTGGTTGCACGGATTAATTGACTTTACATTGTTTCCTATGGGAAACAATGTTTCGTCTTACGAACCTTTCGTCTTACGAACCTCCCCCTGGAACCAATTAGGTTCGTAAGACGCGGTATGACTGTATACTGCTCAAAAAAATAAAGGGAACACTTAAACAATATAACTCCAAGTACCGTATATACTCGAGTATAAGCCGACCCGAGTATAAGCCGAGGCACCAATTTTTGCCACAAAAACTGGGAAAACGTATTGACCCGAGTATAAGCCGAGGTTAGAAAATGCAGTGGCTACTGGTAACTTATAAAAATGGAAAACAATAAAATTACATTAATTAAGACATGTTTTAGAATATTTATTTTAAAGAAAACCAGTAAACTAGCTCTGTAAATTTAAAAGAGGGTAAACAAATTAACAATATTAACAATAAATTAAAAAGTAAAAAAAGTAGCTCGATCAGGAACAAAGCTAAAACCTAAGAGTTAAAATCCTTCAAAACTGGATTCCTTCTCATCATTAATTGGATTTACATTATTGTTCTGTTTTTATATATGCTGTGAGCCACCCTGAGTCCTTGGAGAGGGATTGCATACAAATCCAATTAAATAAATAAACAAACAAACAAACAAACAAATAAGTGTATCCAAAGAAGAGCTTCAGCATTAGCTGCTGTGAGGTTATCAGCATAGAAAACCAAATAGATAGATAGATAGATAGATAGATAGATAGATAGATAGATAGATAGATAGATAGATATAGATAGAAAGATAGACAGACAGACAGACAGAAAAATAGATAGATAGATAGATAGAAATAGATAGATAGATAGATAGATAGATAGATAGATATAGATAGAAAGATAGATAGACAGACAGACAGAAAAATAGATAGATAGATAGAAATAGATAGATAGATAGATATAGATAAAAAGATAGATAGACAGACAGACAGATAGAAAAATAGATAGATAGATATAGATAGAAAGATAGACAGACAGACAGATAGAAAAATAGATAGATAGATAGATAGATAGATAGATAGATAGAAATAGATACAGATAGATAGATAGATAGATAGAAAGAAAAATAGTTAGAAAAATAGATAGATAGAAATAGATACAGATAGATAGATAGATGATAGATAGATAGATAGATAGATAGATAGACAGACAGACAGATAGATATAAAGATAGACAGACAGATAGAAAAATAGATAGATAGATAGATAGATAGATAGATAGAAAGAAATAGATACAGATAGATAGATAGATAGATAGATAGATAGATAGATAGATAGATAGAAAAAGAATTCCTGTCTAGCTCTGCCTCATAACACATTATTAGATCCTATCCAAGCAAGGACAGCAACTACCACAAAATACCATTTTTTAAACAGTTTAAATCCTTTCAAAGGAGGGGGAGGAGAATCTGACAGCAGGGGGCCTTTTTAATCCGACTCACCATTGCAAATGGCTGCCTTCTTTGCTTGAGTTAGGGAGAGGAACTACGGCGTGCCAGAGGGGACAAAAGCTGGTGCCTCCTCGCTCTGGCTCAAGCAATGGCGCCCTCGTGTGGTGACTTTGTCAATGACCCGAATATAAGCCGAGGCTGTGTTTTTCAGCCCATTTTTGGGGCTAAAAAACTCGGCTTATACTCGAGTATATACGGTAAATCAAACTTTTGTGAAATCAAACTGTCCACTTAGGAAGCAACATTGATTGACAATCAATTTCATTTTGTTGTCAGCACATTCAACTTTGTACAGAACAAAGTATTCCATGAGAATATTTCACTCATTCAGATCTAAGATTGTTATTTGAGTGTTCCCTTTATTTTTTTGAGCAGTCCATATTTAAAACTATACTTTAACGCAAGAAATTGGGCAGGACAAAAACTATTGTTAAAACTGGCAAAAAGTTTTACCCCAATATATGTATGCATTTAATTTGGTATTTGATCAAATAAATTTGTTCTTTCAATATGTTTTAAAATGTGATTTTAAAATTAAAAATATTAAGATCAGAAGTGGACAACCCCATAGTTTGGGGACACGTAAAAGTCCCAACTTTCCCTGTTACAACCACAAAAATCTCTGTCTCCTATTACTGGTAACTGGCAACGCAGTTTGATTGCCTTTCTGAAATAAAGAATAGATGGAAATTGTAATGTACCCATTAACATAGGCATAAGATAAAAGTAAAGACTTTCTAGTGACTTAATGAACAGGTTCATGTTATGTGCGTCACAACAATACAGAAGTGGCTTTGCTTTTGAATTGTTTGTCCTAGTTTAGCCAAGAGTCCTGGGATTTTCTGGTCTCCCATCCAAGTACTAATTATATCTGACCTTGCTTGGCTTTTTTTCAAGATATGGCAGGATAAGCAATATGCTGCCACCACTGTAGACATCCAGCCCACACTGCATAAGGAAGATGCCACACTAAACACACTCCCCCAATTATTTATGGCATTTGTTTCCATGTTGCCCAACAGTTTCCTAGTCCCCTTACTGGGGACATACTTGGGGTGTTTTTTTTTAAGCTACCTGAAAATCATGTTGGTAGTGTTATGTGGCAAAAAGTGTGTGATGTCTGGTAGCACTTTTCCCCAAAAATGATTAGCAGGCATAAATTTTCATCTTAGAAACATAGAAACATAGAAGATTGACAGCAGAAAAAGACCTCATGGTCCATCTAGTCTGCCCTTATACTATTTTCTGTATTTTATCTTAGGATGGATATATGTTTATCCCAGGCATGTTTAAATTCAGCTACTGTGGATTTACCAACCACGTCTGCTGGAAGTTTGTTCCAAGCATCTACTACTCTTTCAGTAAAGTAATATTTTCTCACGTTGCTTCTGATCTTTCCCCCAACTAACCTCAGATTGTGCCCCCTTGTTCTTGTGTTCACTTTCCTATTAAAAATACTTCTCTCCTGAACCTTATTTAACCCTTTAACATATCTAAATGTTTCGATCATGTCCCCCCTTTTCCTTCTGTCCTCCAGACTATACAGATTGAGTTCATTAAGTCTTTCCTGATACGTTTTATGCTTAAGACCTTCCACCATTCTTGTAGCCCGTCTTTGGACCCGTTCAATTTTGTCAATATCTTTTTGTAGGTGAGGTCTCCAGAACTGAACACAGTATTCCAAATGTGGTCTCACCAGCGCTCTATTTAAGGGGATCACAATCTCCCTCTTCCTGCTTGTTATATCTCACATGTCTTATATTGCAGCTTATATTGCAGTTTGCATCATGAGATGCACATCATAGCTGGGCAGAGGCAGGGTAAAATGGGGTGAGATGAGGTAGGGGAAAAACATTGGTGATGCCAGTCAGCCATGAACTATGGAAGAAAGCTGAAAGGGAGGGATGGGGCCTGGGGGAAAGTGTGAAACTGACCTGTGGAACTGACCTATGCAATGGAATAAGCTATTTTGTTGTGAGTGGAGGAATGAAGGACTCTTTTTGTGAAATATTTCTGGACTCGCTCAATTGTATTAATGTCTGATATTTATGTATGTATGTATGTATGTATGTATGTATGTATGTATGTATGTATGTATGTATCTCTCTCTCTCTATCTATCTATCTATCTATCTATCTATCTATCTATCTATCTATCTATTTATTTGATTTGTATGCCGCCCCTCTCCGCAGACTCAGGGCGGCTAACAACAATGATAAAAAACAACATGTAACAATCCAATTTAATAAAACAACTAAAAACCCTTATTATAAAAAAACAAACATACACACAAACATACCATACATAACTTGTAATGGCCTAGGGGAAGGAATATCCTAATTCCCCCATGCCTGGCGACAAAGGTGGGTCTTGAGTAATTTGCGAAAGACAAGAAGGGTGGGGGCCGTTCTAATCTCTGGGGGGAGTTGATTCCAGAGGGCCGGGGCCGCCACAGAGAAGGCTCTTCCCCTGGGGCCTGCCAAATGGCATTGGTCGACGGGACCCGGAGAAGGCCAACTCTGTGGGACCTTATCGGCCGGCCACTGGGATTCGTGCGGTAGAAGGCACTTCCGGATGTATTCTGGCCCAATGCCATGCAGGGCTTTAAAGGTCATTACCAACACTTTGAATTGCAATGCGGGTTCCATACAGTGGATACATACATGAGAGATAAACATGCAATGTTTATTGTATGTTTGTATTGTTTGTATGTTTGCATTGTTTATCTCTCATTGTGCGTTCCAAATAATGAGAGATAAACAATGGAAAGGGACCAAGGGAGAAAAAGTGAACTGGCAAAAATCTGGTGCAAACTCTTAGTTCTGGCTTTACACCAACGCAATTCATTTGACTCTATTTTTCTCAACAAATGGAGTTGAGGATCATTTTGAGAAGCTGAGGCAGGTCTGACATGTGGAGAAAGAAAGAAATGGAATTGCTTATTCAGATGCAAGTTACATATAGGACAGGGTACACGTTCCCTATCAATTAAGAATTGCAATGTGTTAAAAACCTATGGTATCTGTTGAGACCTTCTGAGATTGCCTAAAACCATTTGATGCATGTGAGTTCAACAACGTTTTACTCAGTGGTCCCGTTCTACTTTTTGATAACAGCCCCTTTGCTATGAAAGGTGAAATGTTCTGATATTACTTTGTCCTTGTTTTGAAGTCTGATGTCAAATTTGTGTCCATTAATTCTTTGGTTTGTCCCATTTGCCCTAGGGAGAATCCAGACGGGCAATGCTGGTAGATGATGGCATGTATCACATTGGAAGAACCACATGTGAAAATATCTCTAATTTTGTTTGTGTACTTATTGAAGCCTGTGATGACATTAATGGTATACATTGGACAGGGGGTGGGGAGGAAGCAGCCAATAGAAATCTTAGTTTGTGGCTGGTTCTGGTTTCCATGTTGGCATCATGTTTCCATCCATCCATTCATCCACATAATTTGAACGTGTGTGTGTGTGTGTGTGTGTAGTATGTGTGTTTGTGTGTATATACAATTGAATACCTACATATACATATAGCCATAAACATCCATACACACACAAAGGAGGAAGGAATCTGCATTTTATTAAAAAATATATAATTTATTAGTTTTATAAAAGGGAAGGGGGAAACAGGAATACAAAATCAAAGAGGGGGAGGGGGAGGGAGAAAGAGAATACAAGTATAATGAGTTTAAAGATAAGATTTACAAGGAATTACCGAGGTCCTTGATGTTTCTTGATATACATATCGTTATTATATAGTGACTAATATTATTACAATAGTTCTATTCCTATTTCATTCAGTGACCATATTTATTATCTTTACCATATATATAACTTAATAAATCTATGGGGGAGGTAGGATAGAAAAGGGGTTGTCTGCTTCGATAGCAGACATTGAGTTTAATGACTTGATGTTCTTATAAATAGGAATAGGAAATGAGAGTAATGACGTATGTGATAGTTAAAGTTAAGATAAGGTTAGATTTTCCTGTTAGTAGGTTTGAACTCAGACAGCTTTTGAATTGCTTCGTATTGGAGATATCCATTGGTGCCATTTCTCCCAGGCCTTGTAGAAATCTGATTCTTTTTTGTTTCGTAACTCCATCGTCATGGGCTTACCTAGGTATGCCCATGTTTCACCAACACTCCGCAGTCTGCATTGGTTGCCGATCAACTTCCGATCACAATTCAAAGTGTTGGTCATGACCTTTAAAGCCCTTCATGGCACTGGACCAGAATACAGTGATCCCTCGAGTTTCGCGATCTCGATCTTCGCGAAACGCTATATTGCGATTTTTAAAAAAATATTAATTAAAAAAAAAACCACTTCCGCGTTTGGCTTCAGGACTCAGCTGGGAAGCAGCGCAGCTGTTTTAAAAGGTCGCAGCCGGCCTGGGGGACATCCCAGCACCCCCCTAACCCCCAACCCGGGTTCGGGGGGGTGCTGGGAAGCCCCCCAGGCCGGCTGCGACCTTTTAAAACAGCCGCGCCGCTTCCCAGATGAGTCCTGAAGCCAAACGCCAAAGGCGAACTTCCGCGTTTGGCTTCAGGACTCAGCTGGGAAGCGGCGCGGCTGTTTTAAAAGGTCGCAGCCGGCCTGGGGGGCTTCCCAGCACCCCCCCGAACCCCCAACCTGGATCTTCCTGGCCGCCCACGCAAAGGGGAAACCCCGGCTCCTCGCTGATGCCCGCCGCTCGCCCGCCCGCCAGCAAGAGGGGGAAGACCCAGGGAAGGTTCCTTCGGCCGCCCAGCAGCTGATCTGCTCGGTAGCGCAGCAGCAGCGAGGAGCCGAATCGGGTTTCCCCTTTGCGTGGGCGGCGGGGAACGCAAACTCCACCATCTACGCATGCGCGGCCATAGAAAAAAAGGGTGCGCATGCGCAGATGGTGTTTTTACTTCCGCAACCCTACATTGCGAAAAATCGATTATCGCGAGGGGTCTTGGAACGGAACCCTCGCGATAATAGAGGAATCACTGTATCTCTGAGACCGTCTGCTGCCGCACGAATCCCAGCGACCGATTAGGTCCCACAGAGTGGGCCTTCTCCGGGTCCCGTCAACTAAACAATGTCGGTTGGCGGGCCCCAGGGGAAGAGCCTTCTCTGTGGCGGCCCCGGCCCTCTGGAACCAACTCCCACCGGAGATTATAACTGCCCCTACCCTCCTTGCCTTTTGTAAGCTCCTTAAGACCCACCTTTGTCGTCAGGCATGGGGGAACTGAGACATCTCCCCCGGGCATATACAATTTATGAATGGTATGTTTGTATGTATGTGTGTTTAGAAAATGGGGTCTTTTAAATATTTTTAAACAGTAATTTAGATTTGTTGTAAATTGTTTTCACTTTGTTGTGAGCCGCCCCGAGTCTGCGGAGAGGGGCGGCATACAAATCTAAATAATAAATAAATAAATAAAAGAAATAAATTTTAGAGAGTTCAGCGCATTCCATGATTTTAGCAATAATATTTGTAGTTGTGGGTATGGAATCTTGTTTCCACTGTTGGGCATATGTTATTCTGGCTGCAGTTAGTATTTGTGTAATAAGGTATTTGTCTCCTTTTTTGATTGTTTGTCTAAATATGCCTAACAGAAATAGTTCTGGTTTAGGTGTGATCGGTATCGATATGACTTGGTCTGCATTTTAAAAAACACAAAAGAATTAAAAAGTTGCATCTATCCTTCTTAACTGAGTCGTGAGTCATGACAGAAAGTTTCTGATTCAATAGAGGATGGAAGAAAAGACCAGAAAGCTACGAGAAAAGACATAGATAAGTGACTCAGTAGAACTTTAAAAAGGTTATGGATTTGTCTCTTAGGCCTCATAGATTAATTGTTACAGGCATATGAAGGGAAGATGTCAAAAACGATCACAAGGTATCTGACTATGGCAAAAAAGACTGGAGAAAATTAAATGCTGTTATATGTTTGAATGGAAGGGGGGGGGGAATAAGAGTAATGCAAAGAGACAAACAATATGTTTAAGTATTTGTTTAGCTCCAACATATTCTTGAAGTCAAGTTTCTTATTTTACTCCTGATGCATTCATGTAGGAATGGGGACTTTTTTGTAGAGGCAATAGAGTTGTTGTTTGCCATTGCTTTGTTCCAGGATGTTCATTTGACTTCCTCTTCTAGTGAAATTGATTGATTGATTATGTATCATCAAGTCATTTGCACGGCTTAGTGACCTCACGGATAGAATAGATTTTTTTTTCCTATGATGACCTGTTCCTAACCTAGTTTTACAGGTCTTAGGATGGTGAGCTCATCAGTTCAATAACTGATTCCATCCATCTTAATGCTGGTCATCCTTTTTTTTTCCCTTTCACCTTTTTAAAGCACTAATCCCTTCTCCAGAGTATTAGGTCTTCACATAATTTGACTGAAGTAGGATAATTTCAGGCTGGTCATTTGTGCCTCTAATATTCCCTGGTTATGTACATTCCAAGTACTGGCCATCTGCTCAGCCTTTCAGGATAAATCTAAATTTGGTCACGGGCTGCTACTTACTTATTAAGCATTTGTTTCTGAAAGCAGTGGGACTTAAGTTGGTCATGATGAAAAGTATTGTTGTTTCAATGCGTGTAATTTCAGTGTAATGGTGAGCACATCCTACCAGGATTATTGGAAGAGCTAAGTAATTGTGGAGTTGCCTTGATACCTCTCACCTCATTGCAAACCTGTAGAGTTACACTATTAGATAACAATGCTGTGACATTAATTTGTTTGTTTGTTTGAGTTGAAAGGGACCTTGCAGGTCATCAAGTCCAACCCCCTGCTCAAGCAGGAAACCCTACACCACCCAGCCAGATGGCAGTCTAATTTCCTTTTGAATGGGTCAAGTTTATTTTATTTATTTTTATTTTTATTTTTATTTTTATTTTTATTTTTATTTTTATTTTTATTTTTATTTTTATTTTTATTTTTATTTTTATTTTTATTTTTATTTTTATTTTTATTTTTATTTTTATTTTTATTTTTATTTTTATTTTTATTTTTATTTTTATTTTTATTTTTATTTTTATTTTTATTTTTATTTTTATTTTATTTTTATTTATTTATTTTTAAAAAAATTACTTTTTTTTTATTTTTATTTTTATTTTTATTTTTATTTTTATTTTTATTTTTATTTTTATTTTTATTTTTATTTTTATTTTTATTTTTATTTTTATTTTTATTTTATTTTATTTTTTATTTTTATTTTTATTTTTATTTTTATTTTTATTTTTATTTTTATTTTTATTTTTATTTTTATTTTTATTTTTATTTTTATTTTTATTTTTATTTTTATTTTTATTTTTATTTTTATTTTTATTTTTATTTTTATTTTTATTTTATTTTTATTTTTATTTTTATTTTTATTTTTATTTTTATTTTTATTTTTATTTTTATTTTTATTTTTATTTTTATTTTTATTTTTATTTTATTTTTATTTTTATTTTTATTTTTATTTTTATTTTTTTTTAATTATTTTTATTTTTTTATTTAGTCCAATACATAATACACATTGAAGAGAATAGATATGTAGTAATATAACTAAAGAAACGAATAAAAGAAAAGATATAAAAGTATAGGTGAACAAATTTGAAAGGAAGAAAAGATAAATGAGATAAGGAGAGACAATTGGACAGGGGACGGAAGGCACACTGGTGCACTTATGCACATCCCTTACTGACCTCTAAGGAACCTGGAGAGGTCAATCGTGGATAGTCTAAGGGAAAAATGTTGGAGGTTAGGGGTTGACACTACTGAGTCAGGTAATGAGTTCCATGCTTCGACAACTCGGTTGCTGAAGTCATATTTTTTACAGTCAAGTTTGGAGCAGTTAATATTAAGTTTCTGTTGCGTGCTCTTGTGTTGTTGCGATTGAAGCTGAAGTAGTCATTGACAGGTAGAATGTTGCAGCATATGATCTTGTGGGCAATACTTAGATCGTGTTTTAGGCGTCGTAGTTCTAAGCTTTCAAGACCAAGGATTGATAGTCTGCTTTCGTAGGGAATTCTGTTTCGAGTGGAGGAGTGAAGGGGCCTTCACAACCTCTGCTGGCAGGCTGTTCCACTGGTTGATCGCTCTCACCATCAGAAAGTTCTTCCTTATTTCCAGGTTGAATCTCTCTGTGGTCAGTTGCTCCTGCTCTGGCCCTCAGGTGCCTTGGAAAATAGTGTGACCCCCTCCTCTCTGTGGCAACCCCTCATATATCTGTGTACTGCTATCTTGTCCCCTCCGGCCCTCCTTTTTGCTAGTTCCAGCAACTTGTCTTCGTATGCCTTGGTTTCCAGTATGACTTGGATTCCAGATCAAACTTCTGGAAGTGATCCTGCATTCTAAAAGGAGTCACCATAGCTCCTATTAATTTAGTTTGCTTGGAATCATATTCTCTGTAAACTTTAATAGAAACTGAACCACTGCAATAGATATGACAGTTCCTGGACAGATGTCACTAAGCCATTTATTCCACATAAAAAGATTCATTCCTAAAATTTGAGGTCTGTCAGCTTGCGTATCATTCCAGTCTTCTTGCTGGGAAAATGAACTGTGGTCTCTGGATTCTGTCACATATTTCTTATGCTAAAAAAAATCAGAGAGAAATTTTGGGTTCATCTTCCTGATGAAAAATGGTTAAATCCCAATGGAATAACTGGAAGATAATGCAAAATCAACTCCAAAAGATGATGCATAAATGGATTTTATACCATGTTAAGATGGTGACCATGACTGATTTTAGTTTATGCAAATACTTCATTATTATAGATTTTATACTATACTGTCATTTCATAGGGATATGAATTACCCAACTGAAGATTTTGCTACTGAAATAATCTCTAATATCACTGACAAGCACAGAGCTGTATAATTTAGCCATGGTGTATATTAGAAAAATTACGAGTTTTTAATTTTTTTATTTTTTTTTAAAAAAATATTTACGATACAATTAAAAAATGAACAAACATAAAAAAACCAAAAGACGTGGACAGACTTGATATGTCAGTTTACATATTTTCATCATTATTTCTCTTTCCAGTTATAGGTCTTTATCTCTATATGTATATATCTCCATTTTATGTACAGTATTAATTACATTTTTCTTCTTTAATAATATGAAAATCTATACCTCTCTAGTTTGTCGCTATATTATAATCCCCACATTCCTCCGAAACTCCCACCCAGTAGTATAATTTGTCCCAGATTTCCAAATATTCTGATTCATTTGTGAAAAGTGGCAACTAGTTTTAATGCTTTCACCAAAACCCTGGATGAAAGGCTGTCACCATACTACCATATTATACATGTTTTGTCTCAAAAATAGTCACAAATAAAGTTATTTTTATCCTTTTAACCCTCCTGTTCTGTTTAAGAAAAGTAACAAATCTTATGTTCCCGGGTCACCCTGACCCGGACCGAAAACTCTTCATTTGCAGTGCTTATGTTTGGTCTTTTTGAAAGCTTTTTTCACTTGGAAAGTAGTCTGAACATTTCTGCACACAATGATATGAAAATTGAAATGAAAAAAGTAAATCTTATTGGTTTATTTTGCGGATATAATGCACGCCCCCCCTGTTTTTGTGAAATTTTTTTCAATTTATGGATAGTTTTGCTTGCAAAATGCATTCTATTTTACTAAAGTTGGTATGGGATTGGTAGCTTGAACATTTCTGAACATAATGATATGAAAATTGAACTGGAAAAATTGATGCATATTGGTTTATTTTGTTGATGAAATGCACGCCCCCCCCCGTTTTTTTTAAATAGTCTTCACTTTATGGATAGTTTTGCTAGCAAAATACATTCTATTTTACTAAAGTTGGTGTGGGATTGGTAGCTTGAACATTTCTGAACATAATGATATGAAAATTGAACTGGAAAAATTGATGCATATTGGTTTATTTTGCACATAAAGTATGCCTCAATTATTTCAATTTATATAAACATTATGCTGTTAATTTCAAACTTACATACTTTTTTTTAGTAAAATGGATTTGTTTCATAAAATTAGTTCTCTGGCTACAATGTGGTTGATTTTCAAAAGGATATTCCAAATATTTCTAGACAAATATGTATAAACAGTGACAATAATGGCACACAGCAAGGCCGAGGGGGGGTGGCCCTTTTGTGGCAAAAATAAACCAATAAGAACCATTTTTTTCAGTTCATTTATATTTTTCTTATATTCAGAAATGTTCAATTTAGTATATCAAACCTTTTGGGGGAAAATTCCTTAGGGATTTGTAGCCTTAAAAAATAGAAATTGACACGAAATTAAAAAAGGATGGGGGGAGGGGCTTTTTGATCAAAATAAAAATATAAGTCTCAATTTTTCCAGTTCAATTTTCATATCATTATGTTCATAAATGTTCAAACTAGTTTTCCAGTTGAAAAAGTTTTCAAAAAGATCAAATTCAAGTACCTAAAAAAAATATTTTTGGTCCGGTCACATACGAACAGAAACAGATTCAAAGTTATGATTTTTTTTTGCCCAGAAAACAATTAGCCACCACCCCAAAAATATTTTTTGATGATCAGCATTGTTAAATTGAGTAAATGAATGCCTAAGATTTTAAAGAATATTTCGGATTTGGAGCATAAAAAAATAAAAAGTGAAAATGGTTGCAAGCAGCCAAGGGGGGGGGGAGGCCTTATTTCTGATGTTAAAAAACCAATAAGAATCATTTTTTTCAGTTCCTTTATATTTTTCTTATATTCAGAAATGTTCAAGCTACCAATCCCACACCAACTTTAGTAAAATAGAATGCATTTTGCAAGCAAAACTATCCATAAATTGAAAATTTTTTCACAAAAACGGGGGGGGCGTGCATTATATCCGCAAAATAAACCAATAAGATTTACTTTTTTCATTTCAATTTTCATATCATTGTGTGCAGAAATGTTCAGACTACTTTCCAAGTGAAAAAAGCTTTCAAAAAGACCAAACATAAGCACTGCAAATGAAGAGTTTTCGGTCCGGGTCAGGGTGACCCGGGAACATAAGATTTGTAACTTTTTTTGCCCAGCAAAAACTAAGCCCCCCACCCCCCCAAAAAAATTCTCATAGAGAGAACCCCTGAAATGATGAACCAGCATGAAATTTCAAGTTTCAGATATGCAGGGAAAATTTTTTACAGGGACTCAAACTTGGCTTCGGGTCACATACGACCCGAACAGAACAGCAGGGTTAAGAGAAATATTAAGAGAAAAATTTAAGCAATTCTCTTTGGTTCTATTTTACAAACAAAATCTTTTATAAAACATGCCTCAATTAAACTTAATTCTAGAGAAGTTTATTGGAAATTTAGAGATTGGTTAGAAAAGCAGCCAAGCATAGGCATAAAATGGATTTAAGAAGAGCTGTTCTACCACTGACCACCCCATTTGCACCACAAAGCACAGTCTTCATTGGTTTCAAGATCACATTTGATTCTATCTTCCATACTCATTGTGGCAAAACCTAGCATCCTCCTTGCTTGATTGGCATTTGTTATTCCTAAATGGAACCTTTCAGAAGATATATTTCTGAATGTCAGATACAACTGACAAAGTGATTTATCATGAACCACTTCAAAAGAGAGACCAACAACGCTGAATTTTTGCTCCCCTATTGTTCCACTTCTATTTAAATGACATGGCAGATTACACTACTTAAAAAACATAGACTCCTGTCTTCATAGGTGATGAAGAAATCTGTAACTATTGATGGATGGATGGATGGATGGATGGATGGATAGGTAGATAGATAGACAGACAGACAGATGGATGGACGAACGGATGGATGGATAGATAGATGGATAGGCGCAGTAGATACAGTGAAGGGACTCAGCCAGTTTGGGCTTGTTTGGGTGAATTGGTAGTTAAATTGCTGGCTGGCCCTGCCCTGCCTACCCCTTCCAGTCCGCACATGCCCCATTTTGGCTCCCAGGTAAATTCAGGGAGGCCTACAAGGCTCAAAATGGGTTGTGTGTGTGTGGTGCCCCCTGTGGCCAGTTTCTGCTCCCAGGAGGCCAAGTGCTTCCTGTGACACACTCTGGCCATGCCCACCCAGTTGGTCATTAGGGCAGAGAACCTGTTGTTAAATTATTTGAATACTACTACTGGATAGATGATAGATGGATAGATGGATAAATGGAAAGATGGATGGAGGATGGATTGATCAATCAATCAATCAATCGATAGATAGAGAGATAGATAATAGATAGAGAGAGAGAGGATAGATAGATAGATGATAGATGGATGGATGGATAGATAGATAGATAGATAGATAGATAGATAGATAGATAGATAGATGATAGATAGATAGATGATAGATAGATAGATAGATAGATAGATAGATAGATAGATAGATAGATAGATTGATTGATTGATTGATGATAGATAAATAGAGAGAGAGAGGATAGATAGATAGATAGATAGATAGATAGATAGATAGATAGATAGATAGATAGATAGATAGATAGATAGATAGATGATAGATGGATGGATAGATAGATAGATGATAGATAGATAGATAGATAGATAGATAGATAGATAGATAGATGATCGATCGATAGATAGATTGATGATAGATAAATAGATAGATAGATGATAGATAGATGGATGGATGGATGGATGGATGGATAGATAGATAGATAGATAGATAGATGATAGATAGATGATAGATAGACAGACAGATAGATAGATGATAGATAGATGAGAGGTGAGAGATAGATGAGGGATGAAAGATAGATAGATGATAGATATGTTATAAAAGATAGAAGGATAGAGAGATACAGGTTGTTAAATTATGTGAACCATAGACATTGGTACAGCTTTTTTTATGGCACTTGACTTGATCTTTTTCCTAACTTTGCCCCTTTGGATCTTGTCCAGTCCAATTTCTATTACGACAGCTTTCAAGATTCCCTCTTGGGTTAAAACTCCCAGTCTGCATCTCAAAGCAGATGTGAAGAAAGACTGTGGGTTTCTATATTTAGCTATCGATTGAGCTAATCTGTCTTCCCGATGGGGCTCGTTCCTCTAATGTGGAAGGTGGATTTCAATCTATATGGAACTGATAGCTGGCAGCAAAATTAGCATTGCTCTGCTTCTGTCTTATTTACACTCCCTGGGACCACACGGAGGGTAGATCTTCCAAACAGTGAATGATGGACCTACACAACACGCTGGTTTACATAGGACTTCTAATCTTCCCACCCCTGACAATTGCAGGCATATCATAGTGACTGGGGCATGCAGCTACAAGTCTCAAAATATAGAAAGGCCTTTAATTTGTCAGATTCTAACACTGTTCTGGGAGGTTGGTAGAAATATTCCATGCTCGGAATGTTGATGCTCCTGTGATTCTTGGACAAGCTGAGTTTCTTTAAACATCTTCATTCTACCGAAATATTGGAAGTGCTTTTTTCCTTGTCCCCCACTGCTTACAAGACTGCTGGCTTTGTGTTTTTGTTTTTGACTTTTGGTCTGTTAAATCTCATAATACATAAGATTGCCTTGCTTTCCCAGGAGTGTGCAAAACTCCCTGGAAATTGAGCACCAATAAAATCTATTCAATCAGAGAAAGCATATGCTTGCTTTAAACGGAAAGAAAGGCTACACCCCTGTGTTTTATTATCATTGATTATCTTCAGTTATATAAGCTTCTAATTATCTTCAGTTATATAGACTTTCGGGTTTAATGCTTCGACATTAATTCTCAGCCTTCTGGCTAAGGTTAAACACAGCATAATGTTCACCGGTTCTCCTTTTTCTATATTGATGTTTAAAGCATAGTATTTTACATTTACAGAGTTTTATTATTAATTACATTTTTTACAAACAGAAGTAGGGGTTCAATATAAAGATATTATAACTTTATAATGGTAATTCTAAATTTTAGTTATTGGTTCCATTGCTTTTTATATATTAGTGTTTATGCACCTTTTGTAGTGCACCTTATTATACACTGCTCAAAAAAATAAATGGAACACTAAAATAACACATCCTAGATCTGAATGAGTGAAATATTCTCATTGAATATTTTGTTCGGTACAAAGTTGAATGTGCTGACAACAAAATGAAATTGATTGTCAATCAGTGTTGCTTCCTAAGTGGACAGTTTGATTTATGGTACTTGGAGTTATATTGTGTTGTTTTAAGTGTTCCCTTTATTTTTTTGAGTATATCTTACATCTTCTTAGTATTATTATTCAAACCTATATGTGCTTTTAGCAATATAGAAACTTTTATACAATTGTGTTAATAATATGGACACATTATTAACACAATACTGCCCTTCTCAACTGAGTCGGTAGATAGATAGATAGATAGATAGATAGATAGATAGATAGATAGATAGATAGATAGATAGATAGATAGATGTTTAGGTTTAGTTATTTTTCCATTGTTTATGCTCATACTGTTATTTTTTTTATAATTCCAATGTTATTTCATGATAGTTAATTCATTCTTTCCATTTTTCATTCCAAGAAGGTGTTCCATTACAAGTAGTACTCAACTTACAAGAGTTTATTTAGTGACCGCTCATAGTTAGAAAGTTACAAAGAAAAGAGATTTAAGCCACATGATCAAAATTCAGATGCTTGGTAACTGACTCATATTTATAACGATTGTGGTGTCCTGGAGTCACATGAACATCTTTTGTGACCTTCTAACAAGCAAAGTCAATGGGGAAGCCAGATTCACTTAACCATGTTACTAAATTAACAACTGCAATGATTTACTTAACAACTGTAGCAAGAAAGGTTGCAAGATGTGGCAAAACAAATGTCTCACTTAGCAACCAAAATATTTGGCTTTGCTTGTGTTTTGTAAGTTGAGGATTGCCTTTATGGGGTGAATTTATTTGGAGGCCATACCTTATATCAGTGATGGCGAACCTATGGCACAGGTACCACAGGTGGCACACGGAGCCATATCTGCTGGCACATGAGCCGTTTATTTATTTATTTATTGTTAGAGTTGAAAGGGACCATGAAGGCCATCGAGTTCAACCCCCTGCCCAAGCAGAAACCCTACAGTACACCAGTCAAGTGGCAGTTCAATTTTGTCTTAAAAATGTCCAGAGTGTTGGAGTTCACAACGTCCCCTGGTAGGTTGTTCCATTGGTTGATCGCTCTGACCGTCAGGAAGTTCCTCCTTATCTCCATGTTGAATCTCTCCTTGGTCAGCTTCCAGCCGTTGTTCCTCATCCGGCCCTCTGATGCCCTGGAGAATAAAGTGATCCCCTCCTCTCTGTGACATCCCCTCGTATACTTGTAGACTGCTATCATGTCCACTCTGGCCCTCCTTTTCTCTAGGCTATTCATGCCCAGTTACCTCAGTCTCTCTTCGTAAGTCTTGGTTTCCATTCCCTTAATCATCTTGGTTGCTCTTTTTTGCACCTTCTCCAGAGTTTCAATGTCTCTTTTGAAGTGTGGTGACCAAAACTGAATACAGTACTCCAGGCGTGGCCGGATCAGGGCGTAGTAGAGTGGTATTAAGACTTCCCTGGTCTTGGAGTGTATTCCCCTATTGATGCAGCTTAGGATTGTGTTGGCTTTTTTAGCTGCTGCTGCACATTGTTGGCTCATGCTTAATTGATTGTCCACCAAGTCTCCGAGGTCTCTTTCTCAGTCGCTACTACTAAGAGGGGTTTCTCCCAGGTTGTATGTGTGTCCAGGGTTTTTTCTGCCTAGGTGAAGGACTTTGCTCTTGTCGATGTTAAACATCATTTTGTTGGTATGGGCCCACTGTGTTAGTCTGTCAAGGTCTTTCTGTAATTTGAGCCTGTCTACCCCCCGCTCAGCTCCAACATGCTTTTGTCTGCCAGCTAGCTGATTTTTGGCTCACATGGAGGCTCTGGGAGGGCGTTTTTGGCTTCCAGAGAGCATCCGAGGGGATGGGGAAGGTTGTTTTTAATCTTCTCCCAGATCCAGGGAAGCCTTTGGAGCCTGGAGAGGGTGAAACACGAGCCTATTGGGCCCACCAGAAGTTGGGAAAGAGGCTGTACTGTGTATTGTACTGTACTGTTTTTATTATTGTTGTGAGCCGCCCCGAGTTTGCGGAGAGGGGCGGCATATAAATCCAATAAACCTAAACCTAAACCTAAACCTGTTTATGGCCTCCAGAGGGCCTCCGGGAAGGCAGGGGAGGCTGTTTTCGCCCTCTCCAGGCATTGAATTATGGGTGTCGGTACCTGTACATATGCGATAGCGTGTTCCCATGCTCTTTCGGCACTCGAGGGAAAAAGGTTCACCATCACTGCCCTATAGTAATAGCAAACAGCATGATCAAACATACAATCAGTTATTTTGGACTTATTCAAGTGGAATAGACCATGGGAGTTATAGACCAATATCTCTGGAAGGCATCAATTGCTATTCTTTAATTGCACCTGCAATATTAGGGAAGTGGATTAAAGAAAGCGCTGCAGGAAAAAAAATTACATTGTACCAGGCAAAATATTAATTTTCAGTTCCTTATCACCTGTGATTTGTTTTGCTATTGCCAGAATATTTTGACTCCTTGATAAATCTCTTGAAAATTGATCCCAGCAATATTTTTCGGTTTTAAAATGCAGATTGGCTTCAACATGGAGAAGGACAGAAACAAAGAAATCGGAGTTGTATTGGCCAAATCTGGCCCTACGTTTTGCCTCCGTTTTTCTTTTCCAATAAACAAGCAAATGGGAAGATCATTTAAAAATAATTTATGAGAGTACTCTGATAAAATGGGTCTCCCTGTCAAAGGGAGAAAACCTGGAAAAAAATGGATTGCATTTACTTTTATAGTTAGTGCAATAAAGAACTTCAAAACAGAAGTTGATTGGCTTAGAAATAGTCATCTCTTCAGCTGTATCACAAGAAATAAAGAATCTGATATTATGTGAGCATTAGATTAGATTAGATTAGATTAGATTTATTGGATTTATATGCCTCCCCTCTCCGCAGACACGGGGCGGCTCACAACAATGGCAAAAACAGTACATAGTAACAAATCTAATATTTAGCAATCTAAATTACAGTTTTAGGTTAAAAAATTCATAAAAGCAACCCCAATATATATAAAAAACAAGCACACAATCAATCATAGACCAAAACAACATGGGCAAGGGGGAGATGTTTCAATTCCCCCATGCCTGATGGCAGATGTGGGTTTTAAGGAGTTTACGAAAGGCAAGGAGGGTGGGGGCAATCCTAATCTCTGGGGGGAGCTGGTTCCAGAGGGTCGGAGCCACCACAGAGAAGGCTCTTCCCCTGGGTCCCACCAGACGACATTGTTTAGTCGACGGGACCCGGAGAAAGCCAACTCTGTGGGACCTAACCGGTCGCTGGGATTCGTGCGGCAGAAGGCGGTCCCGGAGATATTCTGGTCCGGTGCCATGAAGGGCTTTATAGGTCATAACCAACACTTTGAATTGTGACCGGAAACTGATCGGCAACCAATGCAGACTGCGGAGTGTTGGAGTAATATGGACATACTTAGAGAAGCCCATGATTGCTCTCGCAGCTGCATTCTGCACGATCTGGAGTTTCCGAACATCTTTCAAAGGTAGCCCCATGTGGAGAGCATTACAGTAGTCGAGCCTCGAGGTGATGAGGGCATGAGTGACTGTGAGCAATGACTCCCGGTCCAAATAGGGCCACAACTGGTGCACCAGGCGAACTTGGGCAAACGGCCCCCTCGCCACAGCTGAAAGTTGTTTCTCTAATGTGAGCGGTGGATTGAGGAGGACACCCAAGTTGCGGACCCTCTCCGAGGGGGTCAATACTTCCCCCCCCCAGGGTAATGGATGGACAGATGGAGTTGTCCTTGGGAGGCAGAACCCACAGCCACTCCGTCTTATCCAGGTTGAGTTTGAGTCTGTTGACACCCATCCAGGCCCCAACAGCCTCCAGGCACTGGCATATCACTTCCACTGCTTCATTGACATAGAAAAGAGCAACGTATTCTCAGTGGGTTCTATATCAAGATAGTTTTTCTTAAATGTCAGTTTTTAAAAGTGAGATTACCTTTTCCAGTTTAGCTGAAATCAATACACAGTAATTCAGATCTTCATTTGTGTGTGTATGTTTATAATTAGTATAAATGCCATTTGTTTTGTGATGGGATATTTATTTTCAATTAGTAATCTTGGCAGCATCCTACATATTGTATATCGAAAGACAGATGATTATATTGTAATAACACTATGTTCCATAATAATCATAGACACTGTTCAGGCTGATTGTTCATTCAGAGCATACCCAGGCTTGTTATTTAAGCTGTTCCTGACTTATGTTCATGCTGCCTTACTTTAAACTGAATTTTTAAATTTTTAAAAAGCCTGTCCAGGCTAAGCCACATTGGCAATTCTTTGCAAGAAATTTTTATTTATTTTTATTTTTTATTTATTCTTTGTCCAATATACAATACATATGGAAGAGAATAGGCATTAAGTAATATATATAACGATAGAAAGTAACAAGAAGAGTAGATGAGAGGGAGAGAATATATATGATATAAGAGATAAGGAGAGAATATATATGATATATGAGTTAAGGAAAGACAATTGGACAGGGGACGATAGGCACATCAGTGCACTTATGTACGCCCCTTACTGGCCTCTTAGGAACCTGGAGAGGTCAATCGTGGAGAGTCTAAGGGAGAAGTGTTGGGGGTTGGGAGTTGACACTATTGAGTCCGGTAATGAGTTCCACGCTTCAACAACTCGATTGTTAAAGTCATATTTTTTACAGTCAAGTTTGGAGCGGTTAATATTAAGTTTGAATCTGTTGTGTGCTCTTGTGTTGTTGCGGTTGAAGCTGAAGTAGTCGTTGACCGGAAGGACGTTGCAGCATATGATCTTGTGGGCAATACTTAAATCGTGTTTTAGGCGCCGCAGTTCTAGGCTTTCAAGACCCAGGATAGATAGTCTATTTTCGTAGGGTATTCTGTTTCGAGTGGAGGAGTGAAGGGCTCTTCTGGTGAAATATCTTTGGACTTCACTCCATCCTACCAAGACTTCTCCTTAGGCTGTGTCCTTGTTGCTGGGCCCTCCCACATTTTGATTAAGGAATGGTTCTCAACCTTTCTAATGCCGCAACCCCTTAACACAGTTCCTCAGGTTGCGGTGATCCCCAGTCATAAGTCTTGTGCCAATTCTACCAACGGAGCTTTAAGCTGATTGGCAGGAAGGTCACCCCCATTGTAAATGCCTAATTGGTTGGATTGTAAAAATATGTTCCAAGGCGCCAGAAGAGAAGCTTTAGTTCCTAACACTGCGGACATATAAATCCAATAAATAAATAAATAACACCCCCCCAAAGGGGTCCTGACTCCCAGGTTGAGAACCACTGAATTACAGGAAAGCAGTGGCCAATAGCTTTGACTCCTGTGGGCAGGACCACATAGAACCAAATATACAATCACAAAATTAATTTGAAATCATAAATACAAACTATCAGAATGCAAATACATGCAGGAACAAGAACCCCTTAAATTTTTTTTGTTACTATTAAAATAATAAAAGATGCATAGGCATTCCAGGACATCCAAAATTATCTTTCGGGTGAATTACTATTAAACATTAATTAATATTAAATCTATTAAAAAAACATAAAAATACTGAAATAGGCTTTTGTTGATATTCATATCATGAACATTCCAGTTTCCTTTTTCCAAATGTCCCTAGACTCATAAACACGTAATTTGGTGTTTACAAGTCACTATTATAGCTTATTACAGGGAGTATTTTCTACACCAAATCAAATCAATGTAACTGCTGGCTAACAGCTGGACAACAGAATCATTCCATGAGCTATATGATTCAGCCATAATAAAAACTTTTATCCAGTTTTCTGTGCAATATATTGAACCAGATTTTTTTTCTGGCTTTCTTTTTTGCAGACAAATCTCATCAATGCTGTATTCATCTGTATCCCAAGAACTTAATATAGATATTAGGCTGATGTTCTTCCATGAATAGGAGTAATCGTGTCTCAGTAGTAGTCGGAAAAGTAGAGTCATGGTTCCTCGTTTCCCTTTTTCTCATCAGCTTCTTCTTCAACACCTTCAGTTTCTCCAAACTTCCACAGAAAATTTGCAAGGATCTATAGTAGGAAGGAGGATATCATTAACACAAATTATCTCCTTTTTTAAAAATCAAGAGTCTCCATTGGAACCTAACTGAATGACATAGCCCAATCTACCTTCGGTGTACATTGTATAAACATAAAATGAGGGATAGTACCCTATACATTTCTTTGAGCTCTCAGAATCCTAGGATATATTTTCTTTCATTCTTGAAACTTTTTCCATGGAAGCAGTTTATGTTTTGACCCGTATCTTGAAGTCTTCCCCATTTTGTTCAACAAAACCCAGTTCCTTTGTCAATATTTTTTTTCTCAAATAATGTAAGATGAAGGTGATCCCTAGACATTTTAGATTTCAGTAGTGGTATTTCAGGGTTTGACCTGAATCGGTAGGAAAGATAAGTAGATTTCACTTCTCTATCAGATATACAGTGGTACCTCTACTTACAAACTTTTCTAAATAAGAACCGGTAAGATTTTTTTCCCTCTTCTCAAGAACCATTTTCTACTTACAAAGCTGAGCCTCCGAAACTGTAACCGGAAAAGGCAGGGAGAAGCCTCAGTGGGGCCTCTCTAGGAATCTCCTGGGAGGAAACAAAGCCAGAAAAAGCGGGAAGAAGCCTCCGTGGGGCCTCTCTAGGAATCTCCTGAGATGAAACAGGACTGGAAAAGGTGGGGAGAAGCTTCCATGGGGCCTCTCTAAGAATTTCCTAAGAGGAAACAGGGCCTCTACCTTCCCTGTGGTTTCCCCAATCACAAGCATTATTTGCTTTTACATTGATTCCTATGGGAAAAATTGTTTCTTCTTACAGACTTTTCTACTTAAGAATCTGGTCACGGAACAAATTTATTTATTAGATTTGTATGCCGCCCCTTTCCGTAATTAAGTTTGTAAGTAGAGGTTTCACTATACTGAAATCCATGATTTTGCCCTATTCTGTTTGTAGCTAGGTACAGTGATCCCTCGAGTATCGCGAGGGTTCCGTTCCAAGACCCCTCGCGATAATCGGTTTTTTGCGATGTAGGGTTGCGGAAGTAAAAACACCATCTGCGCATGCGCGCCCTTTTTTTAATGGCCGCACATGCGCAGATGGTGGAGTTTGCGTGGGCGGTGGGCGGCACCCAGGGAAGGTTCCTTCGGCCGCCCAGCAGCTGATCTGCTCTGCAGCGCGGCAGCAGCGAGGAGCCGAAGATGGGGTTTCCCCGTTGCCCAGGCAAAGGGGAAACCCCATCTTCGGCTCCTCGCTGCTGCCACGCTGCGGAGCAGATCAGCTGCTGGGCGGTCGAAGGAACCTTCCCTGGGTCTTCCCGCCGCCCAGGCAAAGGGGAAACCCCAAGATCGCTTGCCGCTTGCCCATCACCCGCCCGCCCGGCCGCTCGCTTGCCGCTTGCCGCTTGCCCGTTCACCCGCCCGCCCGGCTGCTCGCTTGCCGCTTGCCCATCACCCACCCACCCAGCCGCTCGCTTGCCGCTTGCCGCTTGGCCGTCACCCGCCCGCCCGGCTGCTCGCTTGCCGCTTGAGAGCAAGAGGGGGAGAGATAGAGAAAGAGAGAGAAGGAAAGAAAGAGATGAGAGAGGGAGGAAGAGAGTGTGAGAGAGGAAGAAGCAAGATAGAGAAAGAGAGAGAGAAAGAAAGATGAGAAAGGAAAGGAGTGACGTCATCGGGTGGAAAAATCGCGATATAGCGTTTCGCGAAGATTGAGATCGCGAAAATCGAGGGATCACTGTACTCTGTTAGAGTTTGATGGGATGCCTACAGCTCCACTGAATGATATACCTTGGCCAGTCCCTTTCTAGGTATAAAATAGTGTTATAGGCCATAATTTTGTTAAGATCCATTACATTGTGAAAAACAAAAGCCACTTCATTTGAAACATGCACAATCAGAAACTATAATTATGCATACAAACAAGCAAACATGGTACACACCATTTTTTTAATTTAAGGAATTTGTGAACTGTATTTGATGGTTAACATAATAACCCCAGAACAGGGGTACCAAATGTTCTAAATAGTAACATGTAAATAAGACGTTTCTGATATTTTAACAAATGGTGCTCACTCCTAATACTTGGGTGACTTTAAAAATAGAACAAAGTCTAGCTGTTTTTAGTGCTGTGACACACTATTCCCTTACATCAACAGAGGGCAAGAGCAAAGATGTTGGAAGTTAGTTTTCTTATTTTAATTTGAAGCTGGAGGACAGAAGGAAAAGGGGGGACATGATCGAAACATTTAAATATGTTAAAGGGTTAAATAAGGTTCAGGAGGGAAGTGTTTTTAATAGGAAAGTGAACACAAGAACAAGGGGACACAATCTGAAGTTAGTTGGGGGAAGATCAGACACAACATGAGAAAATATTATTTTACTGAAAGAGTAGTAGATCCTTGGAACAAACTTCCAGCAGACGTGGTTGGTAAATCCACAGTAACTGAATTTAAATATGCCTGGGATAAACATATATCCATTGTAAGATAAAATACAGGAAATAGTATATAAGGGCAGACTAGATGGACCATGAGGTCTTTTTCTGCCGTCAGTCTTCTATGTTTCTATGTTTCTAAGCTGTCTTCATTTCCCAGTTAACTCAGAACTCACAGTAATTGTTTGTTGTTTAATTGTACAGATGACACAACAAAAGAACACAACGAATAAAAAAACATGGTCCAAGGTTTTCTGCACCATTCTCCGACATCTGAATTAGGATTGAGATGAGGGTTCCGTCATAATTTCCAAATTTATCCTTTATTGCAACCATGGGTAAATCTGGCATTCATACAATCCACATGATTTTCCCAGATGGGTGTCTAGAGGATTTAGGAATTGAATAAAAATTCAATTTTTAAATTCAATTATTAAAAAGTTAATTTTTATAGCCAACAAACTATATGTTACACATATGGAATATAATTTGTCGGCAATAAAAATTAACTACCTTGAATGGCCCCTGAAGGGGCCAAGTAGCAAAAAGGAAACAGTATGCTCCCTCCCATATTTGGGGATTCCAGGGTGATTCAAGAGAAAAAAAACATATAACTCTTCCCTAGTACGGTGAGACAGGAGGAAAATCTGTGGCCTAGAGGTTAAGGCTACTGCCTTACAGGCAGACTGCCCAGGTTCAAATCCCTGTAAGGGTATGGTTAACTGATGAGAGCAAAAAAGCTTGAAATAGATGTATACTAGTCTCCCTTCTTTTTCATTATCAACAAAAATATGTTACACACACACGTCACACAAATCAGAGGCAAACTAATTCAGGACCCACCACTGACATATATGTATAAAAGTAAAGCAGTAGTATATAATTACTATATAAGAATGGAATAGAATAGAATAGAATAGAAGAGAAGAGAAGAGAAATGGGATTGGACACACAAGGAATTTGTCTTTGGTGCATATGCTCTCAATGTACATAAAAGAAAAGATACATTTGTCAAGAATCAAGAGGTACAACACTTAATTATTGTCATTGGGTACAGATAATCAATCAGGAAACAATATTAATATAAATCATAAGGATACAAGCAACAAGTTACAGTCATATAGTTATACGTTAGGGGAGATGGGTAATAGGAACGATGAGAAAAAATAATAGTAATAGTAATAGAATAGAATAGAATTTTATTGGCCAAGTGTGATTGGACACACAAGGAATTTGTCTTGGTACATAAAAGAAAAAGATACATTTGTCAAGAATCATGTGGTACAACACTTAATGATTGTCATAGGGGTCAAATAAGCAATGAGGAAACAATCAATATTAATAAAAATCTTAGGATACAACCAACAAGTTACAGTCATACAGTCCTAATTGAGAGGAAAAGGATGATAGGAATGATTAGAAAAACTAGTAGAATAGTAGTGCAGGTTTAGTAAAGTCTGACAGTGTTGAGGGAATTATTTGTTTAGTAGAGTGATGGTGTTTGGGGAAAAACTGTTCTTGTGTCTAGTTGTCTTGGTGTGCAGTGCTCTGTAGCGACGTTTTGAGGGTAGGAGTTGAAACAGTGTGTGTCCAGGATGTGAGGGGTCAGTAAATATTTTCCCCGCCCTCTTTTTGACTCGTGCAGTATACGGGTCCTCAATGGAAGGCAGGTTGGCAGCAATTGTTTTTTCTGCAGTTCTGATTATCCTCTGAAGTCTGTGTCGGTCCTGTTGGGTTGCAGCACCAAACCAGACAGTTATAGAGGTGCAGATGATAATAGTAATGCAGTCTTAGTGACAGTATTGAGGGGTTTATTTGTTTAGCAGAGTGATGGCATTCAGGAAAAAAATGTTCTTGTGTCTAGTTGTCTTGGTGTGCAAGTGCTGTATAGCGTTGTTTTGAGGGTAAGAATTGAAACAATTTATGTCCAGGATGCGAGAGACCAGTAAATATTTTCACAGTCCCCTTTTTGACTAGTATACAATAAGCTTTGACCCATTAGCATAATTAAAGAGTCAGTTTGGTCCAGTGGTTAATGTACAAATTGGGACACTGTGAGTTTAGGCAAAAAAAGTGAGGCAGTCCCACTCTCTCAATCCAGCAAACATGGCAAGTTACTTCAAACATGCCAAGAAAAAATACAGAGTTGTCCTGGCACGTGCCATACACATGCATGCACATGCACACAAACACACATACAAAAATAAAAACCTGGGATAAAAGAGAAACACAATACCAGCCTAAAATATTTTTAAAATAAATGTTTAAACCCAACATTCTGCATTGCAGTAGCTTAGATCCTGCAATGCATAAGCAAAAAAAGAGAAATCATTATTGCTACTGTATCATTATTGCAGTCAGTCTATACCAGTGTTTCCCAACCTTGGCAACTTGAAGATATCTGGACTTCAACTCCCAGAATTCCCCAGCCAGCATTTGCTGGCTGGGGAATTCTGGGAGTTGAAGTCCAGATATCTTCAAGTTGCCAAGGTTGGGAAACACTGGTCTATACAATCTCCTTATGAGCAGCTAACTATGTAATCCACTGTTCCCTCAGCTTCTTTGCTGTCTATTGCTATCTTCCCAATTCTGGCTTTGTATGTATTTGTTCTTAAGACTTGGTCTTTTCCAAGCAAAATTAGCTCCTCTGTTTTTGGTTTTGCTTTTTTTCAATTTTCCTGCTCTTTTCTATTATTTGTTGGGTCTTTCTTGTAGGCCAGCTTGGTCACTCTAGTATGCAGTATGCCTTCCTGGGACAGTGGTACCTCTACCTTCTACTTACAAACATTTCTAGATAAGAACCAGGTGTTCAAGATTTTTTTGCCTCTTCTCAAGAACCATTTTCCACTTACAAATCCGAGCCTCAGAAACTGTAACTGGAAAAGGTAGGGAGAAGCCTCTGTGGGGCCTCTCTAGGAATCTCCTGGGAGGAAACAGCTGGAAAAGGCAGGGAGAAGCCTCCGTGGAGCCTCTCTAGGAATCTCCTGGGAGGAAACAAGGCCGGAAAAGGCAGGGAGAAGCCTCTGTGGGGCCTCTCTAGGAATCTCCTGGGAAGAAACAGAGCTGGAAAAGGCAGGGAGAAGCCTCCGTGAGGGCCTCTCTAGTAATCGCCTGGGAGGAAACAGAGCTGGAAAAGGCAGGAAGAAGCCTCCATGGGGGCCTCTCTAGGAATCTCCTGGGAGGAAACAGGGCCGGAAAAGGCAGGGAGAAGCCTCTGTGGGGCCTCTCTAGGCATCTCCTGGGAGAAAACGGAGCTGGAAAAGGCAGGGAGAAGCCTCCGTGGGGGCCTCTCTAGGAATCGCCTGGGAGGAAGCACAGCTGGAAAAGTCAGGGAGACGCCTCTGTGGGGGCCTCTGTAGGAATCTCCTGGGAGGAAACAGGGCCGGAAAAGTTGGGGAGAAGCCTCTGTGGGGCCTTTCTAGGAATCTCCTGGGAGCTAACAGGGCCTCCACCCTCTCTGTGGTTTCCCCAATTGCACGCATTATTTGCTTTTGCATTGATTCCTATGGGAAAAATTACGTCTTCTTACAAATTTTTCTACTTAAGAACCTGGTCACGGAACAAATTAAGTTTGTAAGTAAAGGTACCACTGTATATTAGTTTCACTGCATCTTCTTCTCTGTCCTTTAGATATTCTTCCAATGCTCTCCCCCCCCCCCCCTCTTTTCAACTGCCTGGTCTACTTGCAAAGCTCCACGTATTTCTATTTTGCTTGGTAAGTAGAATCCGTCAACATCGCTGCGTGGATGAAGGGCATGATTCATTGTCATTATTTTTCTGGTCTTCCTATCTAGGGTTTTTAGTTCTGCTTGAATTCAATCAACTATTCCAGCTGTGTATCTAATGACTGGAACTGCCCAGGTGCTAATTGCCTCAATAGAATTTCCTCCACTGAGTTTGGACTTCAAGAACTTTTTCACTTTCATGATGTCTTCGCTTCTAACCTTTTTCTTGACTTTGGGTATGCTTGATGGAGCTTGAAGGATGCCCAGGTATTTGCAGTGATCATCTTCATCCAGACTCTTAATGTTTCCATATTATATGTTTTCATCCTTCAGTTTCCACTGTTTTTTCTCTGCTGATGGTGTGTGTATATGGCACATTTCATAGAAGAAGACTGACGGCAGAAAAAGACCTCATGGTCCATCTAGTCTGCCCTTATACTATTTCCTATATTTTATCTTACAATGGATATATGTTTATCCCAGACATGCTTAAATTCAGTTACTGTGGATTTACCAACCACGTCTGCTGGAAGTTTGTTCCAAGGATCTACTACTCTTTCAGTAAAATAATATTTTCTCATATTGCTTTTGATCTTTCCCCCAACTAACTTCAGATTGTGTCCACTTTGTCTTGTGTTCACTTTCCTATTAAAAACACTTCCCTCCTGAACCTTATTTAACCCTTTAACATATTTAAATGTTTCGATCATGTCCCCCCTTTTCCTTCTGTCCTCCAGACTATACAGATTGAGTTCATTAAGTCTTTCCTGATACGTTTTATGCTTAAGACCTTCCACCATTCTTGTAGCCCGTCTTTGGGCCCGTTCAGTTTTGTCAATATCTTTTTGTAGGTGAGGTCTCCAGAACTGAACACAGTATTCCAAATGTGGTCTCACCAGCGCTCTATATAAGGGGATCACAATCTCCCTCTTCCTGCTTGTTATATCTCTAGTTCAAACTCCATCGCAATATCTTGACTGTATAGACAGAGAGTATCGAGCGGCAATTCTGTTCCAGGTAGGATTTCCCCATGCAGTTTTCCTCACTTTAGGCATCTGATGTGCCTTTTGAGTTGATGGAAGTGAATTTAGACATTGAACAGGCCATGACCAAGGCTGAAGAATTGCTGGGAATTGGGTGTCAACCCCATTTGCTAATAAATGTTGAGTTTGAGATATCCAGACACTTTCTTCTTTTTAATTCCAGATCTTTTAAAATTACAGACAGTGATGGGCTGTTGATTTTATGACATAGGTCCTTTTACTCTTCTTTTTCTTCTTTCATGCATGTCTTCAATTAAATAATTATAGAACATCACAACTGCTAAAACAGATGTGGAATTTATGTCCTGGGACATTGTCAGGGTTCAAGGTATTGATCGTGCTTATGAAGAGGCTGATGTTTGTCTCTTTTAAATAAATAAAAAATAAAAAATAAAAGCCTTATAAAAATTGCTAACACATTCACTTCATATCACCCTGGTAGTTAACAAAGTACAGTACCTCTGATTTCCCCTTGAATTTCAAAACGATATGCTAGGAACCAGCAAACACGGTTAATAAATAATGTACTATTTCTTGAAGTACATTATAAAATCCATTATTTTTTTTAAAAAATACACTCAGTCTAACAGTGCAATTACAGCTTTGAATGATTATTGTGTTGTCACTTTATTTTTACATGCTATCTTATTAGTCCAAGAAGTGACCTTGAGCACATTTGCAGGATACTATTATTAACAATAATTTATCAAGCTGTTGTGTTACCCAAATCTCACACCTTAGGTCTAAATTTTTAATGGATCTTCCTTTCTAGCAAGTAGGTGCTTCTCAATCATTTCTTGGGAGGGACACGAAAAAAGAGTAGGGAATGCAGAGACAAATAGATCGGTCAACTTCTCCAGGAAGTTAGATTTTTGAGAATAGCTAAGTTATATTTCAAGTTTTATTGGATTTGTATGCCGCCCCTCTCCGAAAACTCGGGGCGGCTAACAACAATCATGAAAATATACAATAAAATCCAATACTAAAAGCAAATTAAAACCCCTTAATATATAAAAACTAAACATACATACAAACATACCATGTATACAGTTGTAACAGCCTAGGTGGAGAAAAAAAGTCTTAATTCCCCCATGCCTGGCGGCAGAGGTGGGTTTTAAGTAGCTTACGAAAGGCAAGGAGGGTGGGGGCAATTCTAATCTCTGGGGGGAGTTGGTTCCAGAGGGCTGGGGCCGCCACAGAGAAGGCTCTTCTCCTGGGTCCCACCAAGCGGCATTGTTTAGTTGATGGGACCCGGAGAAGACCCACTCTGTGGGACCTAACTGGCCGCTGGGATTCGTGCGGCAGAAGGCAGTCCCTGAGGTAATATGGTCCAGTGCCATGAAGGGCTTTATAGGTCATAACCAACACTTTGAATTGTGACCGGAAACCGATCGGCAACCAATGCAGATATTTATTAACGATACTGGTACAGTACAGGTTGTTATTGTTGTTGTTGTTGTTGTTGTTGTTGTTATTATTATTATTATTATTATTATTATTATTATTATTATTATTATTTAGATTTGTATGCCGCCCTTCTCTGAAGACTCGGGGCGACTCACAGAATAGATACAAACAGAAACATGTAGCACAAATCTAATAATTTAAAATACAACTAAAAGCTCTAATGTAATACACAATCATACAGTCCAATCACACCATACATTACATTTATTGGTCAGAGGGGCAAGGTCTAATTGCCCCAAGCTTGGTGACATAGGTGGGTCTTGAGGAAAGCGAGGAGGGTGGGGGCAGTACAAATCTCTGGGGGGAGCAAAGATTTAAGTGCCAAAGCCCATTGCAACAACATAGCCAAGAAGGCTTCAAGAATTGTAAACCTAATCCTACGTAGCTTCTGCTCTGGCAATCTCACACTACTTACCAGAGCTTACAAAACTTTTGCCAGGCCCATCCTCGAATACAGCTCATCTGTTTGGAACCCATATCGTATCTCAGACATTAACACCCTTGAAAATGTCCAAAGATACTTCACCCTTCACTCCTCCACTCAAAATAGAATACCCTACAAGACTAGACTTTCAATCCTGGGCCTAGAAAGCTTAGAACTAAGATGCCTTAAACAAGATCTAAGTATTGCCCACAAGATCATATGCTGCAACGTCCTGCCTGTCGGCGACTACTTCAGCTTCAACCACAACAACACAAGAGCACACAACAGATTTAAACTTAATATTAAGCGCTCCAAACTTGACTGTAAAAAATATGACTTCAGTAACCGAGCTGTCAAAACGTGGAACTCATTATCGGACTCCATAGTGTCATCCCCAAACCCCCAACATTTTACCCTTAGATTATCTACGGTTGACCTATCCAGATTCCTAAGAGGTCAGCAAGGGGCGAGTACAAGTGCACTAGAGTGCCTTCCGTCCCCTGTCCTATTGCTCTCCTATATCTCCTATACCTTTCTTCTATTCCTATATCTCTTCTTCTAGTCTTTCATTGATATGTTCTATTCCTATATCTTCTTTTCTAATCTTTCTTAGATATATTTTACTATGAGTATCTCCTCTATAACCTTCATCATGTATTTTACTGTGTGTATATGTATGTATGTATGTATGTATGTATGTATGTATGTATGTATGTATATATATATATATATATATATATATATATATATATATATATATATATATATGACGGTCTTGATATATTCGGGTTTCTTCCCATGTAGGATTTGGAAATTTCTGGCGGCATTTCGACGAGGTCTCACTCGTCATCTTCAGGCTGGTGTTTCTGTCCTTGTTCTCAGGCGAACACTGCGAGACCTGAGCTGCATTCCTTCTATAAATACTGGTGGCTGGGTGTGGTTTGATGGCTCAGCAATTGCCTGCTGTGTAGAAACTTCCTGGTGAGTCAGTGGGGTAACAATTGGGGTCGTTGATGTAGCTGAGGTATGCTGATTAGTTAATGGTTGTGGTTGTGGTTAGTTAATTAGTTAATGGTTCTGCACGTGTTGCAGAACATAAGAATGCATTAAAGAAAAAAGAAAAAACCTCCTCCCTTTTCCAACACTTTAAAACTACAGGACATGAAATTGATTTTGACAGTACCAAATTAATTTCCAAAACAGAACACAAAACAGAACACAGCAAAAGAATAATCATGGAAGCCATTGAGATAGAAAAACATCCCCAAAATATGAACAAGCGGGATGATACCTCTCGCTTACCAGACATCTGGAAACCAGCCCCCAAACGTATCCCAGCCATAGAAACCAGACTCAGAACACACATTGTAAAACAATCAAGTAGCCTGCAAGTTCCAACTACTCAGGATATCACGCCTAATCTACAACCATTAACTAATCAGCATACCTCAGCTACATCAACGACCCCAATTGTTACCCCACTGACTCACCAGGAAGTTTCTACACAGCAGGCAATTGCTGAGCCATCAAACCACACCCAGCCACCAGTATTTATAGAAGGAATGCAGCTCAGGTCTCGCAGTGTTCACCTGAGAACAAGGACAGAAACACCAGCCTGAAGATGACGAGTGAGACCTCATTGAAATGTCGCCAAAAATTTCCAAATCCTACACAGGAAGAAACCCGAATATACCAAGACCGTCATACCTGTACCCGTGAAAATCTACGAAAACATATATATATATATATATATATATATATATGTTTAGTAGGTATATATATATACCTACTAAAAGTTTAAAGACTCATCTTTGTCACCAGGCCTAGGGCCATTAGATCTCTCCCCCTGACCAATGAGTGTTTTTTAGTGTGATTAACCGAGAGAATGATAATGAATGTTTTAAAGTGTTTTAGGATTTTTAAGGGTTTTTAAAATTATATTAATTGGATTAGATGCATTACTATGTTCTTTTATATATGTTGTGAGCCGCTCCGAGTCCTCGGAGAGGGACGTCATACAAATCCAATTAATTAATTAATTAATTAATTAATTAATTAATTAAATAAATATCTGTAACAGGTGAGACCAGTATCAGGGATCATCACTGCTGGGCATCTGCAGAGAATCCCAACCCCCCAGGAAATACGACACAAATGCAATAAACTGAATCCATACGCTTTTCACCAAAACTCTATGACTAACTAAATATTTTGTTCAAAAAAGAATTCAGAGGAACGAGGAGTCAGAACCCCCTTTCCATATACTACAAATGACCCAGATTTCTACCAATAGATCAAAACCTTCATGCTTAGAAGCGCATTGTGTAATTCCTTTTATTTCATCAATGTTCTATATAATACAGCAGGATTTCCTATTCTCTGACTTGTTGTATAGCTCAGCTTTCTTCTGCGTAGATCAAAAACTTGTATTCTAAAAGTGCTCGGGTGAACAAAGCGTGGTATGCCGTCCCTCTATAAATACTGCTGGGTGGGTGTGGAGTGTTGGCTCAGCTGCTGCAAGCAGGTTGGTTGGGTGGTAAACATCCTGATTAGTTGGTGGGGTAACACTTTGAGTAATTGATGTAGTTGATGTACGCAGATTAGTTGATGTTTGCAGATTAGGGGTGACATCCTGACACAAGACCCAGAACAGCACAGGAAGCCACCCCCAATCACCCTCACCAGACCCAAACCCATACCCACTCCACAGACAAATTAAAACCACCTCCCAGAAACCAAACCACAGTGGCACCTCCAACTGCTGCACCCCCCTCCGACACACACACACAAAGGAAACTGACACATGCCATAAACACATAGGCAGACCACAAACTCAGAGCCAAACCAAAACCCAGGATATTACACCACGGACATACATTACAAAACAGCTGACTAGTCTGCTGACATCAACTGCCACAACTACTCAGGCTGTCACCCTTAATCTGCAAACATCAACTAATCTGCATACATCAACTGCATCAATTACTCAAGGTGTTATCCCATCAACTAATCAGGATGTTACTTACTTACTTACTTACTTACTTACTTACTTACTTACTTACTTACTTACTTACTTACTTACTTATCTAATTTGACTTCTATGCCACCCAATCCTGAAGGACTCAGAGTGGCTCACAACAATATAAAATTACAATGACAATGACAATAATAAAAAGAAGTTGAAGAAAATGAGCAATTAGTAAAATCCTAATTAAAATTTTAAAAACAATTCAACAACACGTACTAATCATTCATACCAAATTCATATATATGGACAAGCTAGTGGATTGATTTAGGGCCTCCAGGCCTGCCGGCATGGCCAGGTCTTTATGGCCTTATGAAAGGCCAGCAGGATGAGAGCCTTATGGACTTTGGGAGGGAGTTGATCCCATAAAGTTGGGGCGGCAACAGAGAAGGCCCTCTCCCGCGGTCCCGCCGACTTACATTGTTTAGCTGACGGGACCTGGTGGAGGCCAACTCTGTGTGCTCTAATTGGTCTCTGGGAGGTATGTGACAGGAGATGGTCCCGTAAATAATTTGGCCCTAAGACATATAGGGCTTTATAGTTAATAACCAACACCTTGAATTGTGCCCGGAGGCTAATGTTGGATTTAAGATAGATAGATAGATGGATGGATGGATGGATGGATGGATGGATGGATGGATGGATGGATGGATGGATAGATAGATAGATAGATAGATAGATAGATAGATAGAAATAAAGAATTTTTTTATTTTCTTATTTCTTATTTATTTATTTATTTATTTATTTATTTATCAGATTTGTATGCCACCCCTCTCCGCAGACTCGGGGTGGCTCACAGCAATAATAGTACAATGTAAACAAATCTAATATTTAAGTTAATTTAAAACCCCAATTTAGAAACCAATCATACATACTAACATACCATGCATAAATTTTATAAGCCTAGGGGGAGGGAAAGTCTCAATTCCCCCATGCCTGACGACAGAGGTGGGTTTTAAGGAGCTTACGAAAGGCAAGGAGGGTGGGGGCAACTCTGATATCTGGGGGGAGTTGGTTCCAAAGGGTCGGGGCCGCCGCAGAGAAGGCTCTTCCCCTGGGTCCCGCCAAATGACATTGTTTAGTTGATGGGACCCGGAGAAGGCCAACTCTGTGGGACCTAACTGGTCGCTGAGATTCGTGCGGCAGATAGATAGATAGATAGATAGATAGATAGATAGATAGATAGATAGATAGATAGATAGGTAGGTAGGTAGGTAGGTAGGTAGGTAGGTAGATAGATAGATAGATAGATAGATAGATAGATAGATAGATAGATAGATAGATAGATAGATAGATAGATAGATAGATAGATAGGGATGAATGGATGGATAGGTAGGTAGGTAGGTAGGTAGGTAGATAGATAGATAGATAGATAGATAGATAGATAGATAGATTCGTGCGGCAGATAGATAGATAGATAGATAGATAGATAGATAGATAGATGGATGGATGGATAGATAGATAGATAGATAGATAGATAGATAGATAGATAGATAGATAGATAGATAGGGATGAATGGATGGATAGGTAGGTAGGTAGGTAGATAGATAGATAGATATAGATAGATAGATAGATAGATAGATAGATAGATAGATAGATAGATAGATAGATAGATAGATAGATAGATATGAGGGATGAGGGATGATAGGATTGGTTATACTTTGGCTTGGTAAAGTTATGCTGGAATCGAGAGTTTTAGGAATATAAGACTACAAATTATTTCTCCTGCATGTGAAGTAAAAGCTTTGTTATAGAGTATTTGGTACACACAGGCATTCCCAATCAGATGTCGAATCCTTTATACTTCCATGTTTTGGAATTTTAAATCGGAAAGAGAAGAAACTGCATTTTTAAGTTCTCAAAGTTTGCTTCAGATTCCCGATTCTGTAATAACCCTGCATGGCTGAAGCCTAATAACTCAATTCTTGCAACTCATGTCTAACATTAATTCCCAGTATTATGAAAAATGAACCATTACATCATGAGCTGTAATCGGGACATATGTCGAGGAGTCAGAACAGTGACTCCGTGTGTAGAAAATCTCATTTTTCAAAAAAGAAATCAATGAATGATGAATCAACCCTCCACAGGAGATTTCAACCTTTCAGATAAATTAGCCGCACAGATGCCACGCTCGTGCTTCTTAATGCCCTTCTAGATTCAATCATGATGAAGACTCTCTTTGTTTTCTGGTTCTTCTGCCTGGGAATGAGAAATCCAGTTTGGCTTTGATGCATATATTACAAGTGACACTGAGCCAATAGTTCTGTCAAGGTTTCAAGTAGCAGACCCAAAGCAAGCAAAACTCTGAGGCAGGTAGATTCCTCAAAGAATAGTTTTATTTATTTATTCGAATTTTTATGCCGCCCTTCTCCTTAGACTCAGGGCGGCTTATAACATGTTAGCCACAGCACTTTTTAACAGAGCCAGCATATTGCCCTGTCACGCTGAATATTGCCAGCCCCAGAGACATTCAGTAATTAAAGAGTTAACTTTGTGTCCCTTACTAAGATCCTCCTATTATGATGTAATATCCTGCCAAAAAACTAACATCACTTCCTTCTTCTTCATCCTGAAACTCCATTCTCCTTTTACCTCTATCATGTGAAGACATATTTGTTGTGTTGTCCCTCGAGACATGTTTTATGTTTCTACTTTTATAATAAACGAAATCTTGTTTTTGAACAAATGACTCAAGACTTAATCCATCTCCTCCACGGGGTTAATGTTCTAACGGACTTTAACCACTTACAAACTGCTACAGGCCCCACAATCCGGGTCCTCATTTTACCCACCTCGGAAGGATGGAAGGCTGAGTCAACCTTGAGCCGGTGATGAGATTTGAACAGCTGACCTACAGTCAGCTTCAGTGGCTTGCAGTACAGCGCTCTACCTGCTGCGCCACCACGGCTCTATTTATTGAATGTATACAGTATTATATTGGCACAGATCTGGTGAAAATCAACTCGGAGGGTTCCCACAGATTTCAACTAATTAAAGCAAAAGTTTTTCACTGTCTCAAAACAATCAGTCACAGGGTCCAATCACAGCTCCATCTTGTTGCCTGGTAATATCATTCCTCCTTCATCTAACCAGGTGTGAAAATGTCCTTGCTTTCCAAAAGAAAGTATTTTATTTTGGCTACAACATCCCAACTATCTCAATTCCCCCCTCCCTATCCCTCAGTTCCGGTATGGCAACACTGAAGCTCCAAGACCAGTGAAGGGCTGCAAAATATTTTACTACCACACTGTGGGTATGGTTTATTTTGTGGGTGTGGCTTGATGGCCATGTGACCAGGTGGGAGTGACTTGACAATCATGTGACCTGGGGTGGTTTAAAGCTCATGTGACTGGCTTAAAGGTGGTCAACTTGACGTCAGTCACATCAAGGTGTTGGGTTAGGGTTAGGGTGCCTGGCCTCTCCTCGCCTCAAAGAGATACAATTTCCCTATCTATTTACTATTACTGAACATCCAAAATATAATATTTAATTCGATGTATATATGCCATATGTGTATATATATATATTACACACAGGCACGCAAAAATATACATTATCTACTGTAACTGTGTGTATATGTACATACATATACACACACGCACAGCTCTTCTAACATTATACACATTCAACCTCATTTACTGCGATAGGAAAAACATACCCAGAGTCCAGAAGGGAAAAAAGAAAAAAAATTCAAAATAATTCTACCGTTTCTGCATACCTGGTCAAAATTTTTCTACCAGTTTTGCGTACCCGTAGGAGCCCATCACTGTCCAAGACAGCTTCGGCCAGGTAGCTTCAGGGTCAACAAGTTCAGGCAACTGGAACTCACAAATCAGAAAAAACTCCTCAGGTCAAGAATCCCAGCGGCCGATAAGGTCCCACAGAGTTGGCCTTCTCCGGGTCCCGTCGACGAAACAATGTCGTCTGGCGGGCCCCAGGTGAAGAGCCTTCTCTGTGGCGGCCCCGGCCCTCTGGAATCAACTCTCCCCGGAGATTAGAACTGCTCCCACCCTCCTTGTCTTCCGCAAACTACTTAAGACCCACCTATACCGCCAGGCATGGGGGATTTGAGACATCTTTCCCCCAGGCTTATTATAATTTATGTTTGGTATGTATGTGCTGTTTGGTTTTTAATTATGATAGGTTTTTTAGTTTTTTTAATATTAGATTTGTACCATTATAATATTGTTTTTTATCGTTGTTGTGAGCCGCCCTGAGTCTTCGGACAGGGGCTGCATACAAATCTAATAAATTATTATTATTATTATTATTATTATTATTATTATTATTATTATTATTATTATTATTATTATCAACGACCTGTCTTTGAATGGGGTGCTTAATCTATGGATTTTCACCTTATGGAGCTAATTGCAAGAATAAGTAGAAGCCCTAATAGGCTCCATATAGGTTTTAAAACCCACCTCTGTTGTCAGGCATGGGGGAATTGAAAATTTTTCCTCCCTTCCCCCTAGGCTTATAGAATTTATACATGGTATGTTTGTTGGTATGATTGGTCTCTTAAATTGGGGTTTTTTAGATTACTTTTTAATATTAGATTTGTTACATTGTTTTTTATTGTTGTTAGCCACCCTGAGTCTTCGGAGAGGGGCGGCATACAAATCTAAATAAACTAAACTAAACTAAACTTTGTCACTGAGAGAGAAAATAAAATGGCAATTGCAATACACTTTGGCTGTTTCAAATAGAACTCCCGACAGCCGTTTCTGGAATAATAATTTAAAAACCCTGAAAAACCCATCACACATATACACTCTTCTTTCCTGCAGGCCACTTTGAACAAAATCCAATTTGAATCGGTCACCAGAACCAGATATTTCGTCTTCTGAGCTTTTGGACTCATGCTACATCCCATCATCAAAGAACTTCTCTCTAGCAGAGTTTATAAGAACACTTTTAGACTTTAAAGTATTCTTGACTGTGATAGAAGGTAGCCAAGCATGATTTCATTAAACCCGTCACCCAAGTTCCACATTGACCTTTTTAGGGGAGAAAGGAAGAAGTTGAAGGAGACCAGAGTTGCATTAAGGTGTTTTGTAACACCACAGCTGGGAAACAATTTGGGGATGTATTGGATTTCAGTGGTTCAGTTGTATGCATGTTTTATTTTTAAATTAGTATCTTCGGGACCGCCTTCTGCCGCACGAATCCCAGCGACCGGTTAGGTCCCACAGAGTCGGCCTTCTTCGGGTCCCGTCGACTAAACAATGTCGTCTGGCGGGACCCAAGGGAAGAGCCTTCTCTGTGGTGGCTCCGACTCTCTGGAACCAGCTCCCCCCTGAGATTAGGATTGCCCCCACCCTCCTTGCCTTTCGTAAACTCCTTAAAACCCACCTCTGCCGTCAGGCATGGGGGAACTGAAACATTTCCCCCTTGCCCATGTTGTTTTGGTGTTTGATTGATTGTGTGCTTGTTTTTTTATATATATATTGGGATTGTTTTATGAATTTCTTAACTTAAAGTTGTAATTGGATTGGTGGGTATTGGATTTGTCACTATGTACTGTTTTTGCCATTGTTGTGAGCCGCCCCGTGTCTGTGGAGAGGGGTGGCATATAAATCCAATAAATCTAATCTAATCTAATCAGATTACTCTAGGACTCCTTGGAGCATACTTTAGTCATGGTTAAAAGCATTGATTCACCGCAAGTCAGAAACAGGCTCCCAGTTTGCACTTGATCGGCTAAAGCAAGATTGGCTTGAAAACGATGGATTTCCCATTTCTCAGGGGAGTTTTCTTAATGGCTGGTTAATGTCTAATGATATTCGATCAATCATTCATGATCTTTTTACCATTCCTCACTAGTCCTGGTTCTGTTTCTCACTTGCCATGGGTTTGTTAGGCCAGCCCGTCACAAATTATATATAATTCTTCCCTCTCTCCCTTTCTGATATTTTTGAATTCAAAAACTCTTCCTTAGTGTTGTGTCCAGAGGACAGTTAGGCCTTGTACCCGCCCCATATTCCTTGGGCGGGAAAATACTATAATGTGATTGGTTGGCAGCCCGGCATATATATAGCTGCCAGGCACGGCCATGTTGTCTTTTGTTTAGTTCTGTAACCGTTACTCCTCGTTAATAAAGAACAGTTATTTACCATATGAATGCAGTCTTTCATTCAAGCAAAGATCTAACATCTGGCGACAAGGAAACAAAAGGTAATCCAAGGAAAACCCTGCTGGCCTTGCCATTGTGTTGGTCGTCGGTGCTGACTGAGTTTTCTCGAGGGAAGTTAAGAAAAAGATCTGAGGGAACCTAAGATGGAGGGCCTAAGCTAAGGGTAGACTGGTCTGATTTAGAACCTAACTTAATCCTAAACGTGTCACACCGACACTCCGCAGTCTGCATTGGTTGCCAATAAGTTTCCGGTCACAATTCAAAGTGTTGGTTATATGACCTATAAAGCCCTTCATGGCAGCGGACCAGAATATCTCCGGGACCGCCTTCTGCCACACGAATCCCAGTGACCAGTTAGGTCCCACAGAGTGGGCCTTCTCTGAGTCCCGTCAACTAAACAATGTCGTTTGGCGGGACCCAGGGGAAGAGCCTTCTCTGTGGCAGCTCCGGCCCTCTGGAACCAACTCCCCCCAGAGATTAGAATTTCCCTCACCCTCCTCGCCTTTTGTAAGCTCCTCAAAACCCACCTCTGCCATCAGGCATGGGGGAACTGAGATATTATTTTCCCCTAGGCCTCTACAATTTATGCATGGTATGTTTGTATGTATGTTTGGTTTTATAAATAAGGGTTTTTTAGTTGTTTTAGTATTGGATTGTTACATGCTGTTTTTATCACTGTTGTTAGCCGCCCCGAGTCCACGTAGAGGGGCGACATACAAATCCAATAAATAAATAAAATAAAATAAATAAATAAATAGTAATACCTCAAAGATGTGACGAGGCAACATAGTCAGCTGAGAGTTTAAAAACTCCCCTTTAATGCTCCAAATTTCCCCAAACACTCCCATGTTCTCAGCAAGTCCTAGTGCATGTAAACACACACACAGCAGCCTCTGACTCTGTGCAGTCCAGTGAAGCAAAGGAACAGGGAAATGAGTTCACAAAACAAGGAACAAACTATAAGTCCGCAAAGCAAGACACAGGGCTCTGAGTCCACAAAGCAAGGAAGAAGGTCTCATTCTCTGTCTCTTCCTCTCCCTCCCTCTCTCCCTCTCTCTCTCTGCAACTTGGTGAGATCCATGGGTTCTTACATGTGATGCATCATGTTTATGTTTTATAATTTTCAAAACATATATTTATTTCAATTTGGGGGCTGCCTGCAATCTATGATCGGGTGATTGGGTGACTGGGCGATTGGGACTGCCACCTGAAAAGCTGGTTGAGTTCCTGAATTGACCAATCTAGTGGTGGAAAATGGTCCAATTGAGAAGTTCCATCACCATCAGTGAAGGCATCCACCATGTTTAGATTCACTCAGGGCTTTCCCCAGTCATTTAGGAAGTGATCTACTCTATCTACTCATATAGAGCTGGGGTGGCGCAGCAGGTAGAGTGCTGTACTGCAGGCCACTGAAGCTGACTGTAGATCTGTAGGTCAGTGGTTCAAATCTCATCAGCAACTCAAGGTTGACTCAGCCTTCCATCCTTCCAAGTTGGGTAAAATGAGGACCCAGATTGTGGTTGGTTGGTTGGTTGGTTGGTTAGTTAGTTGGTTAGTTAGTTAGTTAGTTAGTTAGTTAGTTAGTTAGTTAAATGAATGAATGAATAAATAAATAAATAAATAAATGTAAGTAAATAAATAAATAAAAGTAAGTAAGTAAGTAAGTAAGTAAGTAAGTAAGTAAGTAAGTAAGTAAGTAAGTAAGTAAGTAAGTAAGTAAGTAAATAAATCCATCCATCCATCCATCCATCCATCCATCCATCCATCTTGGAGTTGGCAGAAAACAAAACTGGAATTGAATTGGTTGCTCCCATTGCCAATTCCCATCGTCCTTCTGTCGCCTCTAGGCCAACTCACTTCTAGCGATACTGTCCTAACTATGCTTGTGCAGCACACGGTAGATGAAGCAACTGGTTGAATCCTCCCTTCCTGCCCTTCATTTTCTGTATAAACAGCCAGTGAAATAAATCACAGTTTCTGGAGCCGGTATGGAGAAGTAAGGTCTGACTGCAGGACTCAGTCTGTCATCTCTAAGTTTCCTATTTATATTTTATTTTATTTTATTTTATTTTATTTTATTTTATTTTATTTTATTTTATTTTATTTTATTTTATTTTATTTTATTTTATTTTATTTATTTTATTTTATTTTATTTTATTTTATTTTATTTTATTTTATTTTATTTTATTTTATTTTATTTTATTTTATTTTATTTTATTTTATTTTATTTTATTTTATTTTATTTTATTTTATTTTATTTTATTTTATTTTATTTTATTTTATTTTATTTTATTTTATTTTATTTTATTTTATTTTATTTTATTTTATTTTATTTTATTTTATTTTATTTTATTTTATTTTATTTTATTTTATTTTATTTATTTTATTTATTTCTCAATCAAGTATAGAAAAGTTGTTTATATAAAACACAACATAGAAAGTAACGATAATAGAAGACATAGGACAGTAGTACAGTGGTGCGCTTGTGCACGCTCCTTACAGACCTCTTAGAAAAGGGGAGAGGTCAATTGTAGACAATCTAAGGTGGAAGATTTTGGGGTTTGCGGAAGAAACAACAGAGTCAGGTAGTGAATTCCAGGCATTGATCCCGCTGTTGCTAAGTCGTATTTTCTGCAGTCTAGTTTGGAGTAGTTTAAATTTAGTTTGAATCTATTACGTGCTCGTGTGTTGTTGCAGTTGAAGGTGAAGTAATCAATAACAGGAAGGACATTTTGGTATATGATTTTATGATTTTCCGGTGCTCCTTCACCTGTAAGCCATTTTGCTGTAAGCTGTGCTAAACAACTAAAAACAGAGCAGAGCAGAGCCACAAAGGGAGATGAATCACATACACTTGTGTAGGATTTCTTCCCCTTTCTTTCTTTAAGCAGGGAACAAATACTGAGTTTTAAACCCTTCAATGCTCCCGCAATCCACTCTTTTGCTATTTTGACCTTGTGTTCAATCGGTAAAGGCTACAGAATTAAAGCATTTACAGCAGCGCAAGCAGAGCAGGCTAACACTGTTATGCACTGGTGATGCTGTGTCCAGCTCTTTAGGAGACAAAAGCAGAACTGGGGGGAAAAAAGACTTCACTCTTCACACTTTCCTCCCTCCCACCTTCCTTTTATGGGAATTTCACCTACATACATAGAACATAGAATAACAGAGTTGGAAGGGACCTTGGAGGCCATCTAATCCAACCCCCTGCTTGAGCAGGAGTGTCTATTCCATTACAGACAAATGGATGTCCACCCTCTTCTTGAATGCCTCCAATGATATGACACCCACAACTTCTGAAGGCAAGCCATTCCACTAGTTGATTGTTCTCGCCCCTAGGAAATTTCTCCTAATCAACCCCAATGAGTCTAGGACACATGTAGGCAAAGTTGGCTCTTCTATGATTTGTGGACTTCAACTCCCAGAATTCCTGAGCCAATCACGCTAGCTCAGGAATTCTGGGAGTTGAAGTCCACATGTCATAGAAGAGCCAACTTTGCCTATCCTTGGTCTAAGGAGAACTCTCTGTGGCCATCTCACCACAGGACAGGAGACACACTAATATTGAAGAAATGGGTGGAATAAAATAAAAAAAGGATGCAAAAGGAGGGACAAACTGTAATGTGAATGATAAAAAAGAACCTAATTTTCAATTATTTTAAATAATATTTTAAATAATGACATTGAGTTGCTGGTTTGTCCACAATGAATTGACCGTGTTGAATTGTCCTATGGTAAGCTGTCCCGTGGTGAGTTGACTATGGCAAATTGTCCCATTCCAAATCCCAATTGTCAATTTATCCTGAAAGTCTGTTCATTTCATGGTCTTATGATGATCCCGGCTCTTACTGGCTTGCAAGCTCTTTCATTATTATTCGGTGCAAAGAAGAATGTTTTCCAAACCCTAAATCTTTGCAGGGTTTTTTACATTGCTCTACTTGCTCAGACTGTTTCTTTCCAGGTGCTAATGATGTTCTCAGCTCTTACTGGCTTGCAAGCTCTTTCGTTGTTACTCTCCCAGAATAATTTTTTTACGCCCTTAACCAGGGGATGAAATAATGTGCTGAAACTGACCAGACTAAGGATGCTAAACAGATGAATACCTGGTAAGCAGATTCTTTTCCCTATTTTCCTCCCCAAAAACTAAGGTGTGTCTTATATTCCAGCGCATCTTATACTATGAAAAATATGGTATCTACAGGGGGGAAGAGGTCGTAAAAGTCTTGATGAAACTTTAATGCAGCTGTTGTTTTTAATTTGAGCACCTCAACTCACCAGTGGTTACCCAAACGCTTTTCTGTCACATCCAGTGAAGCTCTCAGTGACTTCTTCTCAGCGAAAGGAAGATACAAAAGAAAGGCCAGCCGCTGGTATGGAGGATAGGTAGGGTAAAATCACATTTATTTATTTGATTTTTATGCTGCCCTTCTCCTTATGTTAGCAATAGCACTTTTGAACAGAGCCAGCATATTGCCCCCACAATCTGGGTCCTCATTTTACCCACCTTGGAAGGATGGAAGGCTGAGTCAACCTTGAGCCAGTGATGAGATTTGAACCGCTGACCTACAGATCTACAGTCAGCTTCAGTGGCCTGAAGTACAGCACTCTACCTGCTGCACCACCCCGGCTCATTAAGTCACATTAAGTAAGTAATAATATAGACAAACCGCTCCACTAAGGTTCATCTTGTTCCAAAGCATAACATAGAAACATTGAAGATTGACGGCAGAAAAAGACCTCATCTAGTCTGCCTTTATACTATTTCCTGTATTTTATCTTAGGATGGATATATGTTTATCCCAGGCATGTTTAAATTCAGTTACTGTGGATTTACCAACCACGTCTGCTGGAAGTTTGTTCCAAGGATCTACTACTCTTTCAGTAAAATAATATTTTCTCACGTTGCTTCTGATCTTTCCCCCAACTAACCTCAGATTGTGCCCCCTTGTTCTTGTGTTCACTTTCCTATTAAAAACACTTCTCTCCTGAACCTTTTTTAACCATTTAACACATTTAAATGTTTCGATCATGTCCCCCCTTTCCCTTCTGTCCTCCAGATTATACAAATTGAATTCATTCAGTCTTTCCTGGTAAGTTTTATGCTTAAGGACTTCCACCATTTTTGCAGCCCATCTTTGGACCCGTTCAATTTTATCAATATCGTTTTGTAGGTGAGGTCTCCAGAACTGAACACAGTATTCCAAATGTGGTCTCACCAGCGCTCTATACAGCGGGATCTCAATCTCCCTTTTCCTGCTTCCTGCTTCCTGTAGCTATGCAGTCAATGATCAGCAACCGGGACACCACAACTGAAAAGGTTACAATGACCGCTGTGACCAGAAGAACAATCCACTTGGTTATTATTAAAAGTGGGCACTGTTGGTCTGAATGGTCTTCTGCTGCACGAATCCCAATGGCCGATAAGGTCCCTCAGTGTTGGCCTTCTCTGGGTCCCGTCGACTAAACAATGTCGTCTGGCGGGCCCCAGGGGAAGAGCCTTCTCTGTGGCGGCCCCGGCCCTCTGGAATCAACTCCCCCCAGAGATTAGAACTGCCCCCACCCTCCTTGTCTTTCGTAAATTACTTAATTCCCCAGGCATGGGGGAATTGAGACATCACCCCCAGGCTTACAAAGTCTTATGTATGGTATGCTTGTGTTGTATGGTTTTTTAAATGATGGGGTTTTAGATGTTTCTTTTAATTATTAGATTTGTTACGCTGTATATTGTTTTTGTCGTTGCTGTGAGCTGCCCCGAGTCTACAGAGAGGGATGGCATACAAATCTAAGAAATTATTATTATTGTTGTTGTTGTTGTTATTATTATTATTATTATTATTATTATTATTATTATTATTATTATTATTCCTCCTTGGGGATGATAGAAAGAATACGCTGTGCCTTTTCCCTCTTACAGTTAGGTAACAGAATCGGATTCCCTGTAGCTTTCAAGGATAACTTTTTTTCTTTTAATCCACTATATGAGGGATGGATTTGAGTCCACATAGTTCAAAACTCTACATGACGACAGTCTCATGTGATCAGATGTTTGGGATTTGAAAAAGGAAAGTCATTTATTTCTATTAGAGATCTGCCAAGAGAACAAGCCATTCTTCATGAGCAAAAACAAGAAACAGAAAGCAACAAAAAAAAATCTGCAAATTAACTCTTAGTCTTCCAGTGAAGAATCAGAACTCTATAGGAGTGTCTGTTTATCAGATGTATTTTTTATGCCAATTCCTAAAGAATAAAAAGGGATGATGATGATGATGATGGTGATGGTGATGGTGATGGTGGTGATGGTGATGGTGATGATGATGATGATGATGATGGTGATGGTGGTGATCATGATGATAATGATGATGATGATGATGATGATGATGATGATGATTATTATTATTATTATTATTATTATTATTATTATTATGAACAATACAACATAGCAAACAAGATCACTATGCCGGATTTCATATTTCATCACCAGTTGGGCACTTCCCAAGCACCTAGGACTGTGTGATATAGTGGTGAATTATGTTTGCCGATCCTAGTAAAGCGGCCTTTTGCAATTGACAGATGGAGATCTTGTCAATTCCAATGGTTTTCAAATGTCCACTGAGATCTTTTGGCACTGCGCCCAGCATGCCAAGGACCACTGGGACCACTTTCACTGGCTTATGCCAGAGTTATTATTGCTAATTATTGCATGCGGGGAAGCAAAGAAATCACTGAAAATCGGCAAAATCTCTTGCACGAGAGTGTCCTCACATGGGATTTTGCTTGCTGCACATGTGCAGAAGCCAAATCTTGCACCAATGGGTGCGTGCACACCCACCAGACACATGCAGTCCCAGAGAGCGCCCCAACAGCGGCAGGTAAGTTCAACCCCCGCCTGGCCATAATGATTGCTAATTCTCAGATATAGTGATACCTCTACCTAAGAACACCTCTACTTAAGAACTTTTCTAGATAAGAACCGGGTGTTCAATATTTTTTTGCCTCTCCTCAAGAACCATTTTCCACTTACAAACCCGAGCCTTCGAAACTGTAACCGAAAAAGGTAGGGAGAAGCCTCTGTGTGGCCTCTCTAGGAATCTCCTGGGAGGAAACAGGGCCAGAAACGTGGAGAGAAGCCTCCATGGGACCTCTCTAGGAATCTCCTGGGAGGAAACAGGGCCTCCACCTTCCCTGTGGTTTCCCTAATTGCACACATTATTTGCTTTTACATTGATTCCTATGGGAAAAATTGCTTCTTCTTACAAAATGTTCTACTTAAGAACCTGGTCTCGGAACGAATTAAGTTCGTAAGTAGAGGTACCACTGTATCTCAAGATATCATCAAGCAAACTTAATTATTTCACAGATTTGTTTGAGAATTTTTTTAAAAAAAGTAATGGTTCAGGAGCTGGCCCATTGTTCCAGTTGTCCAGCGAACATGCCCAGATGAATTTATATCCTGGCCTTAATAGATGGTCAATATCTTTCCGTGCTACTTTCCCCACTCCAGCTGGTACGCTGGAGAACTGAACAAGTTGTTATCTTCCGTGGTACTTCTTTCTTTCCCACCTGCCTTCTTGTGTAGATCTACTTAATGCGAAAGCTAAATGCCATTCCCGTTAAATGATCACGCAGCAACCCATTGTGAACTTCTGGCAGCGACATTTATTTTGCTGTAGGAAGAAATTTAAAAAAACAACAACAACCAGCAGCCTTTTTCTTCTAGTCCCACCTGCCCCCCACGATGACACACGTATGCACACAACATTAACACTGATTCTTGCAATATCCCCCTGGGACACTTCATTAGAATCCCTACTTGGCAAATACAGAACAAGTGAGGGAAGTGCAACCTTAAATGAAATTAAAAAAATGCCACTCCCCTGTTATTCAATTTGTTTGCTCTGCTGCGTGACTTAAAAGGCCCACACCGATCCCATTATGCGCCAAGGAAACATAAATCGTTAACAATCCCAGCACATTCTTGGGGTTAGAACAAAAACGTGGTGAAGGCCGCAGGGCTTTCGGTGTGTGTGAGAAAGGAGCACTTGTGGGACTGTGACTCCTAAACTGGGAGAATGGCTCCAACGGATCCTAGGAACATCAGAACTCTGTGCAGAATTGCTAGGACAGTGATAGCAAACCTATGGCACAGGTGACACATGGAGCCATATCTGAGGGCATGCAAGGCGTTGCCCTATGTCAGCTCCAGAGCACATTTGCACCCTGGCTAGCTGATATTTGGCCTTCTGGAGGGTGGAGGAGGCCATGTTCACCTTCCCCAGGCCTTCGGGAAAGCCTCTAAAGTCTGTGGATGGTGAAAAACAGGCCCAACGGGCCTACTCGAAGTTTGAAAACAAAATTCCGGTCTGCCTGTTGTGCCATTTTTCGCCCTCCCAGGCTTCAGGAAAGTATTTTGTGAGGTGCCCCAGGTCTCCGGAGAGGGGCGGCATACAAGTCTAATAAATAATAATAATAACCCTGAAGTTTGGGGAAGGTGAAAAATGGGCCCAATGGGCCTACCGGAAGTTTGGAAACAAACTTCCGGTAGGCCTGTTGGGCCCATTTTTGGCCATCCAGAGTCCGGAGGCTTCAGTGAGGCCTGTATGATTGTGCGGTGGGGGGCGGAGGGAGCACAAGGGGAATTGTGTGTGCATGCATGAGGAGAGGGCATTGCATTATGTGGGTGGGCACACACACGTGCCTCCTTTTAGCACCCTGAGCAAAAAAAAGTTGCCATCACTGTACTAGGATCTTAGATCCTCTACAGCAGCAGTCCCCAACCTTTCTGGCTTTGCAGACTGCCAGGAGAGGGGGGGGGAGAGAGGGGATGGTTCGGTGTGCACCTGCTACTTGTGCAACTGGAACACTGATGGGCTCCTACGGGAACTGGTAGAAAAATTTTGAATTTGTTTTTCTTTTTTCCCTTCTGGGTTGTAGGTACGTTTTTCCTATCGCAGTAAATGAGGTTGAATGTGTATAATTTTTAGAAGAGCTGTGAGTGTGTGAACATAGACATACAGTTTATATAGTAGATAATGTATATTTTTGTGTGCCTGCATGTACACATATGGCATATATACATCGAATTAAATAGTATATTTTGGATGTTCAGTAATAGTAAATAGATAGGGAAATTGTATCTCTGTGAGGCAAGGAGAGGCCAGGCACCCTAATCCAAACCCTCGACGTGAGTGATATCAAGTTGGCCACCTTTAAGCCAGTCATATGACCTTTAAGCCACCCGTGGGTCACATGATCGTCAAGCCACACCCACCTGGTCACATGGCCGGCAAGCTACACCCACAAATGTCACGCCCACAGTGTGGTAGTAAAAAAACTTGCAGCCTTTCACTGAACTGGAACTGCAAGTTTGTGTGCTTGCCTGCGATATGTGTGGCTGGGTTTCAAATGAGTTGCAGCCCCTGGGTGGGTTGGTGACCACTGCTCTACAGAACTCTCAAACTTTCTGATCACCCCAAATTAAAAAGTCAGACATTATGAAGAGGGAATTCAGTTTGGGTATGAGCAGTGCAAACAATATTGGCTTAGGGATTCCAGGACCGTCAAGCCACTGTATTGTGGCCCATAGATTCCCTCTCTGAACACAAACGTTTGAAAACTGATATAGTTTTTAGAGCATTTGCAGCCAGGAAAAAAAAAATATGTAAAAACTGTGATATATCCCCTCAAATGGCCACATCAGGGAAACATCTCACTCCGTAGTAGTAGTAGTAGTAGTAGTAGTAGTAGTAGTAGTAGCAGCAGCAGCAGCAGCAGCAGCAGCAGCAGCAGCAGCAATAATAATAATATTTATTTACTTACTTACTTACTTACTTACTTACTTACTTACTTACTTACTTACTTACTTACTTATTTATTGGATTTGTATGCCGCCCTTATAACAATAACAGATAACAGATAACAGATAACAGATAACAGATAAAAGATAACAACAAGAACAACAACCAAGTTGGAAGGGACCTTGGAGGTCTTCTAGTCCAACCCCCTGCTTAGGAAGGAAACCACTTCAGACAGATGGTTGTCCAACATCTTCTTAAAAACTTCCAGTGTTAGAATATTGTCCTAATCTAGTTGTGGTTTTATGTAGGCCCATCTTCTATCAGTCTGTCACTCATCCCAAAACGTGAAATGTAATTTTTGGCCATTGATGAGTTGTTCAGTCCTCAGACAGAAATCTGTTAATCTGTTAATCGTTTTTCTGTTTTAGAAGTTAGTATGGGCTGTCTGGCTGCTGTACTGAAACTCTACACACTATCACAGGGGTCCCCAAACTTGGCAACTTTAAGACTTGTGGACTTCAACTCCCAGAATTCTCCAACCGGCTGGAGTATTCTGAGAGTTGAAGTCCACAAGTCTTAAAGTTGCCAAGTTTGAAGACCTCTGGACTATTAGATATTCAGACAAGCTACTTGATGTCATTATTGTTGTTGTTGTTGTTGTTGTTGTTGTTGTTGTTATTATTATTATTATTATTATTATTATTATTATTATTTTGGATCATCTCATCCCTTGTGCCTGGCAATGCTGGCTGTGATTGGTGGGAATTGATGCAGTTCCCCCCCCACCCAAAAAATCATTTAAACCGAAGAAATCGTCACCTTCCATGAAACCTGCAGAATGCCGGTTTCACTCCCGAATTGTACGGTGTTCGGGCAGAACGTCCTCCTTCTGCTCCAAGCCTTGGCTGCTGCCTCCAGAGCACCTCTCAACAGTTGCTCTCAATTTGTCACTCTGTAAGTTTGCCAAGCTCCTTAATGATTAAACAGATAAGGGCTCATCATAGTGAAATTATTTATTACTGCAATTTAATCCGAACTCACCGTACAAGTAAATGGTTACATTTATTGTTCTCCCGGGTTCCAGACCATATTTATTACACAAGTTTTTAATGCTGCCCAGGTGGCTATTCATGTCACAATCCCACCACAGTTGGGTACCCAGGGCCTCATTTGCCATTCAAACATGGATCAGAAACAGCCTCGTACTTAATTAAGTCTATGGAGATTCTTTCTTTCTTTCTTTCTTTCTTTCTTTCTCTTTCTCTTTCTTTCTTCCTTTCTCTCTCTTTTTTTTTCTCTCTCTCTCTCCCTTTCTTTCTTTCTTTCTTTCCTTCTTTCTTTTTCTTTCTTTCTTTCTCCCTCTCTTTATCTCTCTCTCTCTCTTTCTTTCTTTCTTTCTTCCTTTCTCTCTCTTTCTCTCTCTCTCTCTCCCTTTCTTTCTTTCTTTCTTTCTCTCTCCCTCTCTCTCTCTCTTTCTCTCTCTCTTTCTTTCTTTCTCTCTCTCTCTCTCTTTCTTACCTCCTTCCCTCCCTCCCTCCCTTCTATATTTATTTACACACACACACACACACATTATTATTATTATTATTGTTGTTCTTGTTGTTCTTGTTATTGTTGTTGTTGTTGTTGTTGTTGTTATTATTATTATTATATTAGATTTATATGCTGCCCTTCTCCGAAGACTCGGGGCGACATGCACATTGGAGATGAGCTAGGGCAACGGCTCCTGTGCCAGCAGATATGGCTCCACATGCCACCTGTGCCACTTGTGCCATAGGTATATCACTGGTATAAAGCCTTCCATTCCCTACCACTGTTTATGTTGTTGTGAGCCGCCCCAAGTCTTTGGAGAGGGGTGGCATACAAATCTAATAAATCATCGTCATCATCATCATCATCATTATTATTATTATTATTATTATTATTATTATTATTATGTCAACACAACACAGCAAACGAGATCACTATGCTGGATTTCGTATTTTATCACCAGTTGGGCGCTTCCCAAGCACCTAGGACTGCGTGATGTAGCGGGGAATTGTTTGCCGATCCCAGTAAAGCGGCCTTTTGCAATTGACAGGTGGAGATTTTGTCAATTCCGATGGGTTTCAAATGTTTGCTGAGATCCTTTGGCACAATATTATTATTATTATTATTATTATTATTATTATTATTAGTAGTAGTAGTAGTAGTAGTAGTAGTAGTAGTAGTAGTAGTAGTAGTAGTAGTATGTTTTGGTTTCTAGTCCCCTTATCATTTTGGTTGCTCTTTTCTGTACCTTTTCCAGAATTTCAATGTCTCTTTTGAAGTGTGGGCACCAGCACCTGAATGCAACACTCCAGGTGACACCTGCGGGTCCGCGCCTACCTGCCCAGGTGCAGCAGCAGAATCGCGCCACCACTCAGAGCCGGGGGGGGGGAGAGGAAGGGACACACAGGTCACCGTTCCACCTTAGCAGCCCACCTCCGGGTCAGCGCGGCTCATCTTGCTTTCTGCCACGGAGTCTCAAGTCAAGTGTGTGTGTGGGGGCTATTGCACGAAGTAGACCACGCGAAGCCCGCACGTGTCGGACGTCGTGCATCCCCCCCCCCCAAGGGATTAAAAGGCAGCGACCCGGCTGCTCCGAGGCGCTCCGGCGGTAGGAGACGCGTCGGCCGGGCTGCTGTGGCCGAGACTGGGAGGGAATTTCCCAAGGAGAGGCCGGGAGGAGAGAGGGAAGGAGGAAGGGGGGGGGGGGGGTGGAAGCTGACGCGCCGCTCTTGTCCTCCCCCTCCCTTCCCCGTCACTCTCGTTTGTTCCCACCGCATTAAGCATCACGTACTGCAAATTGTTCTCATCAATAATCAAGACAGGGGAGGCGAAACAATGGAACCCGAGGAAGAATGAGAATCACAATACAAAATCCCCTGCTAAGGCTCAGAAGCTCCGGCGGTAAAACGGCTCCGGAGATCAGGCTTAGGGTCGGGGTGGATGGGAGGGAATGGGGTGACGGGTAAGAAAATGAAGCAAGGGGGGTCCTTTTAATCTTTAACCGGATTTATATGCCGCCCAACTCCGGGTTATACTCCGGGGGCTCCTCAGTTAGAAGGCAGATCTGTTTAGTCGCCGGGAAAAGAGGAAGGGGGTGGGATGGAGAGGTAGTCGTGCCCTTCGCTTTGAGGCAGGACACCCCACCTCCGTGCCCCGAATCCCCATCCCCCACCCCGTCCCCGCTTCCAGACGGGTGACGAAACTGTAATTACACATACTGGGGGAGGGATCCCACGAAAACAACGGATCGTGGGGAATGGAGCCAGGGAGACCCGATTAAAAGCTAGACTAAGCCATACAGCCACTCACCTGCGGAGCAAGAGGAGAAGGGGAGGACGGACGTGAGTGGAAACACCCAACGCCACCCTATGAGAGAGAGAGAGATGGAGAGATAGAGAGAGGGAGGGAGGGAGTGATAAGGGAGGAGAGAGAAGGAGGAAGAGAGAGAGAAAAGGGAGAGAGAGAATGAGAAAGAAAGGGAAAGAGAGAGGAGGGAGAGAGAGAGGGAGAGAGAGAGAAGGGAGGGGGAGAGAGAGAGAAGGGAGAGAGAGAGAAGGAGGAAGAGGGGGAAAGAGAGACGGAGGAAGAGAGAGAGAAAGAGGGAGAGGAAGAGAGAGAAGGAAGGACAGAGGGAAAGAGAGACAAGGAGGAAGAGAGGTAAAGAGAGAGAAAGAGGGAGAGAGAGGGAGAGAGAGCAAAGGAGGGGAGAGAGAAAAAAGAGAAGGAGGGGGAGAGAGAAGGGGAGAGAGTGAGAGAGAAGGAAGGAGAGAGGAAAAGAGAGAGAAAGAGGGAGGGAGGAAGAGAGAGAGAGGTAGAAGGAGGGAAAGAAAGAGAGTCGAACGGGTGAGTGGCAGCCAAGCAGAAGCGGACGTTTAAGGCAGGGGGCTTGAAACGCGTTTGGGATACTGAAAAGAGTCCAAGAGAAAGCAGCCGACGCGAGGCGGCTGAACGATCGCCCGCCTGGCCGAATGAATGAATGAATGAACGAATGAATGGAAAGGGAATCGCCTTGTTGCGCAGCGGGTGTCCGTGCGCTCCCCCCCCCCCCCGCTGCGTTCCGAACGTGCGAGATTAAAGGCGAAGCGGAGGCGTGGAAGGAAGACAGGAAGGGCGGAGGGGAGAGGGGGGGAAAGAAAAAGGGGAAAGAAAAAGTGAATGGGTTGTATATTCACTGCTCAAAAGGAGTCAGGAGACAATGGGGGAAAAAAAGAAAAACAAGAAAAGAAACGGTCCAGGTAGGATTAATGAGGGGGGGCTGTCTAAACAGCTCTTCTGATACTGGGGATATCTTAGAGGCGGGATAAAGGCTTCCCTATCTCCTTCTTGCAGGCCCGGGGGGAGAAAAAGGGCAAACCGGCTTAAATTCAGCAGGGGAATAAAATATAATAAAATATATTCAGATCCAGCGCCTGATGGCAAGTACAGTATTTTCCCCACCAACCTGCTCAAAAAAAGAGCTTTTTGATGGATGGTCCAGTCTCCACCACCCAAAGCCAGCCTGGCTCAAAATAGCAACACTTAGCACATGTATAATGCCTTTGGATCCTTCAAAGCATTTTTTAATTATTTATTTATTTATTTATTTATTACAACCCCCCCCCCTCGCACGAATGTATTGAGATCTCCGTGCTGGAAAGAGAAGGAGGAAAAGGAACACGGTGAAATGAGGGAGATAACATTTTTTTAAAATGTATCTGCTGTCAGTTGTTTGTGTTTTGCAACTAGGGTCCTGAATGACCCTCCTAGGATGGGGCTCCATTAACAGATTGCTGGTGTAAATCTACTCATCAATAGTGCTTGCCCCAAACGCTTAAAAGCATCTCTTTGTCAGTTATCCTGGGCACAATAATCACAAAAGCCAGTCCAGACACTTTCAAAAACTTAAGAGGCAGATGGTAAGTGCCAGTTCTACCTACTGCTGCCTCGGCCCTTACAGAAACATCAGTTGCCACGTACAAGGGGGCACAATCTGAGGTTAGTTGGGGAAAAGATCAGAAGCAACGTGAGAAGATATTATTTTAGTAGACGCTTGGAACAAACGTCCAGCAGACGTGGTTGGTAAATCCACAGTAACTGAATTTAAACATGCCTGAGATAAACATATATCCATCCTAAGAACTGAAGAAAAAACAGTTGCTGCCAACTTGCCTTCCATTGAGGACCTGTATACTGCATGAGTCAAAAAGAGGGCAGGGAAAATATTTACTGACCCCTCACATCCTGGACATAAACTGTTTCAACTCCTACCCTAAAAATGTCGCTACAGAGCACTGCACACACACAAAAAAATAGACACAAGAATTTTTTTCCCTGAACGCCATCACTCTATTAAACAAATAATTCCCTCAATGCTGTCAGACTTTTTACTAAGTCTGCACTTCTATTTCTACTAGTTTTTCTCATCATTCCTATCATTCTTTTCCTCCCACTTAGGACTGTATGACTTTAACCTGTTGCTTGTATCCTAATAGTTTTATTAATATTGATGGTTTCTTCATTGCTTATTTGACCCCTATGACAATCATTAAGTGTTGTACCACATGATTCTTGACAAATGCATCCTTTTCTTTTATGTACGCTGAGAGCATATGCTCCAAGACAAACTCCTTGTTTGTCCAATCACACTTAGCCAATAAAATTCTATTCTAAGATAAAATGCAGGAAATAGTATAAGGGCAGACTAGACGGACCATGAGATCTTTTTCTGCCGTCAACGCCCTCCCCCATTCCCCCTGGGGGAAACGCCCTCCCAGAGCCTCTGTGCTGGTCAAAAATCAGCTGGCTGGCACACACATGCATGTTGGAGCTCTGCTAGGGCAATGGCTTGCATGCCACTAGATATGGCTCCGTGTGCCACCTGTGGTACCCATGGCATAGGTTTGCCATCACTGGCCTAGCATGTAATTGCCAAGGGCTTTACAGTGCTTAGACATATTTTTGTTTCAAAGTTTGGAAGTAATGCCTCCTTAGTATCTCGGACACAAACACCCTCCCAGAGCCTCAGTGAGAGCCAAAAATCAGCTGGCCAGCACACACATGCACATTGGAGCTGAGTTAGGGCAACGGCTCATGTGCCAGCGGATATGGCTCCGTGTGCCACCTGTGGCACCCATGCCATAGGTTCAACATCACTGGTCTAAAAGTTTCTCCATCACTGTACTAGGCGAAGAAGCAAAGTTTTCCTACAGTTGCTCTTTGTCTCTCACTTTTTATAGGGCTTTTATTAAAAAAAATAACAAAGTTAGTCTTTGGCCAAGCACAAGCACCTGCAGAGATCGGAGTCCAGATGGGGTGTGTTTTTTCCTCCAACTCTGCTGCCCATTTCCCAAATTATGTAAATTTAAAAGCATTATCTTGAAATTGCTTTCCCCTTTCCTAGGTTTTCACTTAGGAGTTCTGCTCCATTAGGTTCCCCCTAATGTTTATTGTCTCTGCAGAATTCCTTAATAAATCCTTGATTTCATGTGCATTGCAGCCCATGCTGCTAATTTAATTTCTCTACCCTAAGAAATTTCCCCCTCCCTTTCAGAAACAGGCCTTTTGCTTAATACACCAACTACAGATATCCTTGAATTATTAGGGGAGTGGGAAAAAGCAATGAAGAGAAAAGCTACTAGGATTCAGCATTCAACAGTACACCTATTGTTGTGGTTAACTCTGGCCCAGCTCCTGCCCCAAGGACTGTGGATGTGGGGGAGACATCCACATGCCGCAGGCCTGTTTTGCTCCCAGTGGAATCTGCTGATGAAGGCTCCTCTGACCAAGAAGACATGAGTGACAGGGAGGAGGAGAGTGTGGCAGACAGCTCAGAAGGAGATCAATTATCTAGCTCCTCCTTGGATTCGGAACAAGAGTTAAATGATACAGCCACGCATGCGGAGAGCGATGCATAGGCAGCAACAACTGAGAGATTATTATCAAAGAAAATGAGGCCACCTGTGGTTGGGTGGGGCTGTGGTAATTAGTGAGGCTGCTATAAAGAGCAGCGTGCGGGTTTGGCCATTGTGGAGGATTATCTGATCGTTGTGTTTTGTGCCTGCCTTGCTGACTTCGACCTTGGTGTGTTGCTTTTTCCCCCGCTTTGAAACTAAAGCAGAGCAAAGGGTGGTTCACTTTGTGAAAGAAGGACTGTAAATTGCCTCACAGCTGCAAGCTAAGTATCTCAGAACTGATAAGGGACTTGTACAAATTACCAGTTTGTTTGGAGACAAGTGCTCTTTGCTATACAAACAGAGGGCTTAGTTTAAGTGAATTTACATTATAAAGAACATTGTTTTGAATTTTCAAATGTGTGTGTGTCTGAAATTTGTACCTTTGAATTTTCGGGAGGAGTCTACCAGAGAGCCTGACGGAACACATATAATCCATTTTGGCATAATCGTGGTTATGAAGAAATGCCTATTATTGCAGATTCACGCCACGTTGACAGCAGAACCTGTTCGTTCGAGGAGTTTCTGAATTTTTCCAAAGTTGCACAAATGTTATTCTAGCTGTGGTGTTTATATGTAGTACCAAGCATTTAATACTTCTATCTTTTTTTTTTTTGAAGATTCCTAGGAGGAGGAGCTCTGGTGTGAATTCAATTGGTGTTTGAGTTATTGTAAAGAAGTCAAAGAATTCTAATACATTGTTTTTTGCATTCTTTCTTTTACGAAGACTTCTTTCTTTTATGACCACAATTGGGTGGTCATACCTACTCAGTTATTGAATGAAGTAGTCACTATGCAAGATACCCAACATTAAGTGAATGGAGCAAAATAGCTGCTTTCCATGCATCGAGAGGAGGGGAACTCTAATGCTGGACTGGAAAAACGAAACTTGGATCCCAAAGATTCTTTGTAAAGTAAGTTACGGTGTTGTATCCTCTTTTATTATTAGGGTCTCATTAAAATAGCCTATCGTGGAAGACTCCTAAGATCCAATGGAATTTTGAATGTTCTTCTGGAATTCTTAAAAGCTGAAAATGTTGATCCTATTTCCTTGTTTATGGAATAGTGAACCACAATGCGCCATTAATGTGATCACTCTAGAGCTGTGATTCTCAATATTATTATTATTATTATTATTATTATTATTATTATTATTATTATTATTAAGATTTTTATGCTGCCCTTCTCCAAAGACGAGGCGGCTCACAGAACACAAAAAACAGCACAACATGATTGGACACACAAGGAATTTGTCTCGGTGCATATGCTCTCAGAGTACATAAAAGAAATGGATACATTTGTCAAGAATCATGTGGTACAACACTTAATGATTGTCATAGGGGTCAGATAAGCAATGAAGAAACAATCAATATTAATACAAATCTTAGGATACAAGCAACAAGTTACAATCATACAGTTCTAAGTGGGAGGAAAAGGATGATAGGAAAGATGAGAAAAAAACTAGTAGAAATAGTAGTGCAGACTTAGTAAAAAGTCTGACAGTGTTGAGGGAATTATTTGTTTAGTAGTGTGATGGCATTCGGGGAAAAACTGGTCTTGTGTCTAGTTGTCTTGGTGTTCAGTGCTCTGTAGCGACGTTTTGAAACAGTTTGGGTCCAGGATACGAGGGGTCAGTAAATATTTTCCCCGCCCTCTTTTTGACTCATGCAGTATACAGGTCCTCAATGGAAGGCAGGTTGGCAGCAATTGGGTTTTTTGCAGGTCTGATTATCCTCTGAAGTCTGTGTCGGTCCTGTTGGGTTGCAGCATCAAACCAGACAGTTATAGAGGTGCAGATGACAGACTCAATGATTCCTCTGTAGAACTGTATCAGCAGCTCCTTGGGCAGTTTGAGCTTCCTGAGCTGGTGCAGAAAGAACATTCTTTGTTGTGCTTTTTTGATGATGTTTTTGATGTTAGGGGACCATTTTAGGTCTTGAGATATGATAGAACCTAGAAATTTGAAGGTCTCTACTGTTGATACTGTGTTGTCTAGTATTGTGAGAGGTGGAAGGGTGGAAGGGTTTCTCCTAAAGTCTACCACCATTTCTACGGTTTTGAGTCTGTATATGGTAATTAGTAAAATAGTAATAAGGAATGTGTGAATAACGTTTGAGCCGCCCCGAGTTTGCGGAGCCGCCCCGAGTTTGCGGAGAGGGGCGGCATATAAATCCAATAAATCTAATCTAAATCTAAACAGTCTTTATGTGCACAAAGAAGGGATAAAAACAAGAGATACGACTGGCATTTTGTTAGTAGATAGATGTACATTGCAACTTCTACAACTGGGCTTGCAGTGTGTTTTAAGAACTATAGAAATACAGTCTGGTTTTAATGGGAGGGGGGAGGATAATTTGTACCAAACTTGTGTATTTTACCAAGATTTTTTTGAAAAGTTTTGGCAGCAGCTTATTTCAACTAGAATTATTCTGCTTTACTTACCATGTCTCTGGCAATTTGATTTTCATTTATTTTCCTTTTAAAAAACTGGGCTTGAATATGAGGGGATAAGGTTTGTGTTTAAATTAATCTTTTTCATTTATTTTTCACATTTTTCAACCACCCATCTCCCTCGGAGGGAGTCTCTTATTATAAATTTACTATATCTTGGCTGTTTGGGAATGTGGGTTGTGTGTACTGTATATTATATCTTATCTGGCTTTGAACACTGTTCCGGGCAAGGCTTAACATTTTATTATTTTACTGTCCTGTTTTAATCAGTTTCTTGTGCTTCTCCAAGCAAAATTGCTCAGCATTAATCTTTTATTTGTAACATACTTTTGTCCCAGAGACAAAAATTTAAATTCACAAAAGCTTCCCATAAGCTTTTATAAAGGAAAGAAAAAAGAGATAAAAATACAGGCTTAAAGAAGAAAAATAATGAGCACAGTATTTTGTTTCATTCTTGTCATGTCTTATATGTAACATCTTTTGCAAAAAAAAAAGTTGTTTAGAGGATATATTCCATGGAATACTCATTATTGATTATGGGTTTGGGTAATAAAACTTCTGCAAGAAAACAACCAAGCTCAGAGAGTACCAAGAACCCTTTAATATCCTTTACTAGGAAACATTTGATTTCATCACTTTGGAGAATATCTGGTTGGTCGGTTTAAATGATGAATCTCCAGAGACGGAGAAAGGAACTTCAAACAATGCAAACTTCTTATTCTTATGTAGCGATTCCTTTAAAAAATAAAATAAAATTATGCAATGGTTTACAAAGAAGTAGGACCAGAATGTAGAATAAAAAGGAATAAAAAACAAGAGAATAACCCCCCACGTTTAAGGCTAGCAATTGTCTTGTTACAAAGTTCCTTATTTTAAGATGTTGTGAGACTGTGATTACATCCTGGAACCAAAGGGCAGCTGAGGCAATGGACAAAATTGCACCTGTGCTGCCTCTCTTGACCCTTTGCTCCTGATACTTCCCTTGTTTCACAGAAGAGCTGTGGGTTCTGAGTAGGGTTAAGAGATTCCTAGGGGGCTATGGGAGGAAAATGAGGGATGAAATCTGACCAGACATGACTTAGAACTGCTATTAAAGTCTGTCTCTTCGTTTCCAGATTTTGCTGGAATCTCTGGACTGGGCGTCAGAAATTAACAAATAGAATAGAATAGAATAGAATAGAATAATAGAATAGAATAGAATTTTATTGGCAAAGTGTGATTGGACACACAAGGAATTTGTCTTGGTTCCTATGCTCTCAGTGTACATAAAAGAAAAAGATACATTTGTCAAGAATCATGTGATACAACACTTAATGATTGTCATAGGGGTCAAATAAGCAATATTAATACAAATAGGGGTCAAATAAGCAATATTATTACAAATATTAGGATGCAAGCAACAAGTTACAGATATAGTCCTAAGTGGGAGGAAAAGGATGATAGGACTGATGAGAAAAACCAGTAGAAATAGAAGTGCAGATTTAGTAAAAAGTCTGACAGCGTTGAGGGAATTATTTGTTTAGTAGACTGATGGCGTTCGGGAAAAAACTGTTCTTGTGTCTAGTTGTCTTGGTGTGCAGTGCTCTGTAGCGACGTTTTGAGGGTAGGAATTGAAACAGTTTGTGTCCAGGATGCGAAGGGTCAGTAAATATTTTCACTGCCCTCTTTTTGACTCGTGCAGTATACAGGTCCTCAATGGAAGGCAGGTTGGCAGCCATTGTTTTTTCTGCAGTTCTGATAATCCTCTGATGTCTTTGTCGGTCCTGTTGGGTTGCAGTACCAAACCAGACAGTTATAGAGGTGCAGATGACAGTCTCAATGATTCCTCTGTAGAACCCATCAACAGACTCAATGATTCCTCTGTAAATCCCATCGTAATCTTAGGAAACAGAAGGTAGGTTAGAAATAAAGTAAAATGGAGAATAGCAAGGAAAGCAAGCAGAAAGAGTCTGGTCTTATTGTTAGTTAGTTAGTTAGTTAGTTAGTTAGTTAGTTAGTTAGTTAGTTAGTTAGTTAGTTAGTTAGTTAGTTAGCTAGCTAGCTAGCTAGCTAGCTAGCTAGTAAGCTTATTTGGATTTATATGCCACCCCTCTCCAAAGATTAGCATAAGCAGAACACAACCCTAAATTCTATTATTTCATCAGATTCCTGCCCTGACCCTGTCATAGGGTAAATTCTGAAACCTACCATTCAATAGGTTGGATAATATGAGTACTGGCACAAATGGAGAGGATGGTTGTAGGTTTACAACAGCTCCATGTTTACTATAACTCCCTGTTTATCCCTGTAGTTCTTAATTCTCTGGGATCTCCTGAATGTAATAGGACAGACTCCTATCTGAAATTCTGGAGACTCTCTGCAAGTCATTTAATATATAGTCAGAAAGGCCAGTGGTGGTAACTCAACCCCTTCTTGGTTAGAGATGGGAATTCACCAAACTAGGAAGTGGGGAAAAATATTCAGGACAATTGTTAGTTGTAAATCTTTCCCACACCTTTGCTTAATTGCAAAAACAAGTTCATATTTTAACATTTTCACTATATTTTATGTTTCTAAGCAACATTGGAGAACCACCCACTTTGCTGGAGCATCTATGGTACTAAGGGTCTGGTTGAATATGATTAATGAAACACAGTAAACATCACATATGGGAACAGAAATACTAATTGGGTTTTCTCAGTTAAAAAAAACCTATGATGAATTCATGTAACTAATGTTGCAACCAAAATCAAAATAGCTTTATATTCCTTCAATAAATACCATAGTATTTATAGAACTGTAGCCCCAATAATCATACAAATGTTTAAAGCTTCAGAAGGAAGGAAGGAAGGAAGGAAGGAAGGAAGGAAGGAAGGAAGGAAGGAAGGAAGGAAGGAAGGAAGGAAGGAAAATAAAGATTTCCTGTGATGAAATACAGTCACGTTCCAAATAATAATTTCTTTTTCATACAAGCCTGGTAATTCTTTTCAAACTAGAATCAAATATTGCATAAATTCCCTATTTGTTTTTTTTACCCAAGGGAACAAAAATAATAATAATTTTGCTAAACTGGTAGGAGGCAGAATTCAAGCAGGAAGCTAGCTGTTTCATAATTTTTTGCCATTTGATGTAAATAATAGTCCCTTTAGCCTTCTAAAAGAAGTGATTTTGGAATTTAGTTTCAAATTCTTAATTATTTCACAGACCTGAATTACTGAAGCACAGCCTCCATGTTACAAAATGGCCTTGATAATAATACCTCAGATAGTTACCACTATATTACTGTGTGAAATAAAAATAAATGCACTGCCAGTATAAGCCGTAAGTTGCTCAAATAAGTTGAAACTGAGAGGCATACATGTAAACTTTGTATAAATTTCCACTTAATAAAGAGTGCAAGAAATCTCTTACAGCAAAAATGATGAGTCTTGTGGACATCTTAACATCTAAAAAATGTATTATTGCATAGACTTTCATGGATCACAAGCCATTCTATCACAAATCTTTCAGTTCCAGAACTAGGCATGGTATGAAAGTGTTCCAAATATTTAAGAGACTGCCATAAAAAGAGGGCTCAACCTATTCTCCAAAGCTTCTGAAGACAGAATAAAAAGCAATGGATGGAAATTAATCAAGGAGAGAACTAACTTAGAAATAAGGAGATATTCCCTGAGAGTTAGAACAATTAATCATTGGAATCCTTTTTTGAAGATAAGGATGACTGTAGCTAGTGACCATAAATTGGGTAAGAAGCTAGTCCTGAAGGATTTTTCAAAAAATGTGCTTAGAGATTCAGCTTTGGATGAGAGCTTTTTAAAGAAATATGCACATAGTCCATCGGGTCCAGTAGATAGGGATGGTGCTACCATCCTATTGATACTACATGTTCTACTTCTACATTATTGGCAGATCTTTGTATTCTGCAATTTTTCTCCAATTCTTTCTCATATACTCTGCTATTTCTAGATACTGCAACATCTCCTATCCAGATATTTTTATCTTTCTTATCGCTGATATTTAAGCGTGGGGTGTTGTGTACGAAATACTTGTCTGTTTGAATTCCCAGAGTACTTTGATTTCTTCATTTTCCACTGCTTTGTTTATTTTGTAATCCCACCAGATCTTGATTGCAAGCAAGTGATATTTCTTAGCGATATTCCATTGCACCATTTTTGCTCCTTTGTCATGCTATTCTGTTGGTCAGTCTATGCGATCATTCAGCAGCTAACCACCTGGTCCACTGTTTCTTCAGTTTCTTTGCAAAGAAGGCATTTGCTTTTTATTTCCCTCTTCTCAATTCTGGATTTATATGGATTCGTTCTCAAGTTTTGGTCTTGTAGCAGCCAGAATTAGCCCGTCGGTCTCTTTCTTCAATTTTCCTGTTCTTAGCTTTTGCCAGGTCTTGTTGCTGTTACTGGAGAGAATCTGAATTTTAAAAGAAAGCAATCCACTTCACCAGTCACAAAGAAAGCTTAGTTGAGTTCTTCAGTTTAAATATCCAAACTGGCTTCCAGTAATTCCCCCCCCTCCCCCCCACACTCACAAGGTATTTCAATGTGTTGATTTTTGACTTGTAAAGCAACATGAAGCCCAGGTACCTTATAATTTGAGACAAAGATTAACTTGGGTTTTTTTCCTCCTTCCTACAACTGCAAGCAACGTGATTAGAAGCACCTTTACATACAACAGCTGCTACACAGCAGGGCATAAAAACATTTTGTTCAATGGAGAAAGGCCACAGTATTTCAGAATTTTGAAAGGGATGTGATAAATACACTCATTTCTTCAGTCTTGATGTCTGCTCTAGCCCTAGTGAAATTCTTAGGTGCTCACAACGATTCTAAAACCAGAGGCACCTGATCATTTTAAAAAGGTCAAAGAAAACAATCCATATCTGCGGGTACAACATCACCTTCAAACTCTTAAAAATTGTCACAGAAGGTAATCTCTCCCCCTTGTCTACGGGTAGTCCTCAGCTTAGCCTGGTGATTACAGTTGTAAGTCATAATGGTCATAAAACAGGGTACCATATTCCTTGACCTATTTTCATAACATTTTTTCTGATTTTTTTAAAAGGTTGTTTCTCAACCTGGGCTGCTTTAACCTCAAGGTTAGACTACTAACCTCATGGTTAGACTACCGCAACACGTTCTACATGGGACTACCCTTGAAAAGCGTTTGGAGACTACAACTGGTCCAGAATGCAGCCACACAAGCTGTTGTGGGTGCACCTAGGTATATCCACATCACACCAACTCTCTGAGAGCTCCCAATCAGTCTCCGGATGCAATTCAAGGGCTTATTATTATTATTATTATTATTATTATTATTATTATTATTATTATTAATTGGATTTGTATGCCGCCCCACTCCGTGGACGCGGGGCGGCTAACAACAGTGATAAAAACAGCATGTAACAATCCAATACTAAAACAACTAAAAAAGCCTTATTATAAAACCAGACATTCATACAGACATACCATGCATAAATTGTAGAGGCCTAGGGGAAAAGAATATCTCAGTTCCCCCATGCCTGATGGCAGAGGTGGGTTTTAAGGAGGTTACGAAAGGCGAGGAGGGTGTGGGCAATTCTAATCTCTGGGGGGAGTTGGTTCCAGAGGGCCAGGGCAGCCACAGGGAAGGCTCTTCCCCTGGGTCCCGCCAAACGACATTGTTTAGTTCATGGGACCTGGAGAAGGCCCACTCTGTGGGACCTAATCAGTCGCTGGGATTCGTGCGGCAGAAGGCGCTCCCGGAGATAATCTGGTCCGGTGCCATGAAGGGCTTTATAGGTCATAACCAACACTTTGAATTGTGACCGGAAACTGATCGGCAACCAATGCAGACTGGGGGGAGTGTTGGTGTGACATGGACATATTTAGGGGAGCCCATGATTGCTCTCGCAGCTGCATTCTGCACAATCTGAAGTTTCCGAACACTTTTCAAAGGTAGCCCCATATAGAGAGCATTACAGTAGTCGAGCCTCGAGGTGATGAGAGCATGAGTGACTGGCCTTCTCCGGGTCCCTGCAGCTAAGCAATGTTGGTTGGCGGGGCTATGGCGGAGGGCCTTCTTTGTGGTGGCACTGGCTTTCTGAAACCACCTACCTCCTGAGATTTGTACTGCCCTCACTCTATTGGCCTTCAGAAAAGCCTTAAAGACCAGGCTCTGTGGGCAGGCCTGATCGGGTGGTTTATCTTCCGCATCTCGCCACAAAAAAGATGTACAATTTTATAAATCGGATTTTAAATTGTTTTTTTTTTTTAACTATGTTTGATGTTGATTTTAATTTTAAGGCATCCAGAGTCCCTCGAGAGTTGGGCGGCATATAAATTTAATTAATAACAAACAAACAAACAATGTGGTCTTCAACTCCCAGAATTCCCCAGCCAGCCGTACTTACCTCCAGGTAGAGGAATTGTGGCAGTTGAAATCCACACAGCTTAAAGAGGTCAAGGTTGAGAAAACACCGCCATAGCTGTTAAGTGAGCCCAATGTTCACCCTGGGCCTGTTTTTGCCAGAAACTGGAAGTAAATGCATTTCTACAGTAGCAAAAACATAATAAATCTTGGTCCTGTGACAGTGCGGTTGCTACAAATGACTGTAAATGTGCGTTGGTTGCCAAGGGCCCAAAATGCGATCACACGAACATGGGAACATCAGTACTTCGAAACTGAGTTCTCTTTTGGGAGGGATCCATCATAACTTGAACAGTCATTAAGTAATCTGTACATACGCCTGATAAATTGCAGCCACGCCGTACACTGCAATAGTAAGTGAATTAATCCAAAGCAAAGGCAGAGGTTCTTGGATTATAAAAGTTGAATTCTGCTACAGTAGTCTCTGTCTCCTTTGGATGCCTGAGGAATCTGGATTTAGTTCAATTAGTTTAGTTTAATTGGATTTGTATATCGCCCCTCTCCGAGGACTTGGGGCGGCGCACAGCATATATAAAAGACATAACAATACAGTTTATCCAGTTAATATACTAAAAGATCCTTAAAAAATTCTAACTTTAAAACATTCATTAACATTCACTCAATAGATCACACTAAAGGCATTCGTTGGACAGGGGAAGGTCTAATGTCCCCAGGCCTGGAGGCAAAGATGTGTTTTTAAACTCTTTCGGAAGTCAAGGAGGGTGGGGGCAGTGCGAATATCCAGGGGGGGCTGAGTCCAGAGAGCCGGGCCCCCCACAGAGAAGACTCTTCTCCTAGGTCCCGCCAGCCAACATTGTTTGATCAATGGGACCCTAAGGAGACCTCGCCGGACGCTGGGATTCGTGCGGCAGAAGGCGGTCTTGAAGATAATCTGGTCTATGCCATGTAGGGCTTTATAGGTCATAACCAACACTTTGAATTGTGTCTGGAAACTGATTGGCAGCCAATGCAGTCCATGGAGTGATGACGAAATATGGGCATGCCTTGGAAGGCCCATAACCACTCACGTGGCTGCATTTTGGACAATTTGAAGTTTCCAAACACTCTTCAAATTTTAATGTTCGATTTGCAAATCATTATTGAATTCTGCTGCAGTAGTCTATATCTCCTTTAGATGCCTGAGAAAACTGGATTTTATTTTAATGTTTGATTTTGCAAATCATTATAATTCTTGTCGCTTGAAAATGGAAAGGAATGAAGGCGAATGTTTAGCATGATGGAGAAGGTAATAAGTAGGAAAGTCTTCTTAGGCTCAGACTGGGCTCTCATAAGGCTTTTGGATATATTGGATATGCTGAGAAGTAGCTTGTCATTGGCTCGTTGTGGAATATTTTGAACGCAGGTACTATTTTAGTAATCAGGTTGTCGAAGCATGGAACTCCTTACTGGACTCTGTAGTATCATCCCCTAAACCCCAACCTTTTATCCTTAGACTATCCATGGTTGACCTCTCCAGATTCCTAAGAGGTCAGTAAGGGGCATACATAAGCGCACTAGAGTGCCTTCCGTCCCCTGTCCTATATTCTCTCCTATATCTCATATTTCTTCTCTACTATATCCTCTATAACCTTCATTGTGTATTATTGTGTATTGGACTAAATAAATAAATAAATAAGTAAATAAGTAAGTAAGTAAGTAAGTAAGTAAACAAACAAACAAACAAACAAACAAACAAACAATACATGAATCACAGTGGCTCAGTGGTTGGAATTCAGCATTGCAGGCTAATTCTGCCGACTGCCAGTAGTTTAGTTTTCATAGGCTCAAGGTTGAGCCAGCCTTCCATTCTTCTGAAGTCAGTAAAACGAGGACCCAGATTGCTCGGGGTAATATGCAAACTCTGTAATACACTAAGACAGTGTTTCCCAACCTTGGCAACTTGAAGATATTTGGACTTCAACTCCCAGAATTCCCCAGCCAGCGAATGCTGGCTGGAGAATTCTGGGAGTTGAAGTCCAAATATCTTCAAGTTGCCAAGGTTGGGAAACATTGCACTAAGAGAAGGCTGTAAAGCATTGTAGTTTTCTAAAATGAAAATATATGTTAGCAAATTTCTGTGCTAAGCTTTGCAAAGGATAAAGAAGCATTGGAGCTGTTTGACATGCAGTTTCAGCCGGAGATGTTTGCTTTTTGGAACAAGGCTTAAGAGAATAAAGAAAACGCCAGCTAGTGACACAATCCTCACAGGACATACAGGCCGAGGATTACAATATGTGAGTCAGGGAGCCTGATGATCCCGCAAAAGACATCAATAAAGCATCGTGTTAGTTTGGTCCTTTAAGTAATATCTGAAGACTCCAATTTCTTATTTGCCATTTGAATGAAGATTCATTTTATCCTAATTTATGGCCCTGTTTTGACAGCTGTCTTGATGTAACCAATCTCTAATTCAGACAGAGCCCTTTATTAATAATTTTAGAAGGCAGAAATCAGATCAGAAGCCACAATTTTGTGAATAAGAGTCACTGTATGGAAGAGCTTGATTTTTCATCAGTCTTTTCTGTCCAAATTATTATTTTCTTTCTGGACAATATAGGTTAAAAGTCAGTAATCATACAAACAACTGGTATAGGTGTTTCCAGGACACATCAAAATGGATAAATGTCAGCCTTGCTATGTTTCATCCAGTGATGGGCTACCAAAATTTTTACTACCACACTGTGGGGCTGATGGCCCGAAATCTCAGCCAATCTGCGTTGTCATTGCAAAAATTTTGCCCGTCATTGTTGATGCCAATCAGTGGTGTTATCTCGGCGTGCATTAGTACAGTACTTTTACATGCATATCCAAAAGTTCAATTTTCTCCATAATTGTCAGCATCTTCCTGCTCTTTTTAATGTCGCAGCCTCTGCTCTGCATGCAACGTTTAGGAGGCATCTTCCAATAAGTTTTAATAAGTACTTTTACAACTTATTAAAACTTATTGGAAGATGCCTCCTAAACGTTGCATGCAGAGCGGAGGCTGCGACATTAAAAAGAGCAGGAAGATGCTGACAATTATGGAGAAAATTGAACTTTTGGGTATGCATTTTGTTTCAACATCTTTCAGTGCAAATTGGGTGCTCTGGGGTGGAGCTCCAAATTTTGCTACCGGAACTTCGTTCCTGACTGTTTCCGTAGGTTTCATCTCTCTACACGCTTCGGCTGTCATAATTAATGGGGGGGGGGGGAGAGGTATGGGATATTTGGGAAGGGGGAGGCCCCTGATAAGTTTTGCTTCTCTGGCAAAGGCCAGGATGAGTTTCAATTGTCCTTGAGAAGAGGTGAGGAAAAAAGTCTGTTAGAAGCTGCATTCCGTAAGTATGACACTGAGGTGAAGATATGTCCACCTGACAAACATGGACAATGGGCATTGGCTATTTCCCAAAGGGCGGCAAGTGGGATTTTTTGATATGGGCAACAATAGCGCCTTTTTCTTCAGTCTATGCTTTGCTTTTGATACTTTCAGTTCTGACTTGAGTAAAATTCACTTTGGAAGTTCAAAATGGACTCTGAGTTTTATTTTCCTTAAATTCTAATTGAAGCCAGCCTGACATTAAGCAAAGACTGAGGAAAAAGGCAGGATAGTCAGCCTGACAGTAGGATTAGTTTAACCCCATGTACGATTAGGCCTGGTTAGGGTAACCCGGATTGTGGGGGCAATATGCTGGCTATGACCTATAAAGCCCTACATGGCATCAGACCAGATCAAAACCACATCAAAAACACATTAAAAACCCATTATTAAAACCATACAACTCAGACAGACCATACACAATTCTACCATAGCCTTAGCATAGCCTAGGGGCAACTCAGTTACCCCATGCCAGGCAACGTAGGTGGGTTTTGAGTAGCTTACGAAAGGCAAGAAGGGTGTGGGTGGTTCTAATCTCCTTACATAAGTGGGTTTTATATTAATTGGATTTAGGATTTGTATTGTATTGTTCTTTTTATATGTTGTAAGCCGCCCTGAATCCCTGGAGAGGAGAGGCATATAAATCCAATAAATAATAAATTTTAATCACTTAACCACAGCCTAACTTAAGTCAGGTAGGGAGATTTCCACAAGGCACCATTACTCTATTAATCCAATTAATTATGTTGTGGAACAGATTCTGCCTGTATAAACTAGTCATATCAGATTAGCTTTCTATTTCTACTGCAATAATGTAATTATCCCAGACCAAATTGAGCCACTGTGGACTCACAATTAAATAAATACAAGCCGGACAGGATGAGCATTGATATTTTTGAACTTTCGTGTTGGGAGACAAGTCCAGACAATATCGTGGATAGCAAAGAAAATAAAGAAATGGATCATTGAGCAAATCAACCTAGAGTGCTCAATAGAAGCACAAATGACCAGGCTTTAATTATCTTTCTTTGGGCAAATTATGTAAAGACATAGTTCACTGGAGAAAGCTCAAACTTGGGGAAAGTAGAATGGAAGAGAAGAGGAATAAAACCAGCAGCAGCTGGATGGATTCAGTTACAGTAGTGATGAGTCCACCATTAGAAAACCTGAAAAATCTTTGAAAAGATGGAGACAATCTATCTAGGTAATCATCGAGAGTCAACATTGACTTGATGGCACATAACCATAATCTAAACAGAAGGAACTGTGGTTTGTAGTTTGTCCAGGGTAACTCTCATGCTTGCTTCAACCTGTAGAAAGTCTTCTATGCTTCTGGTTTCCACAAGCTTCATTTCAGCAGTATAATTTTCAGCAAGAGGGGAATACAATGGTACCTCTATTTAAGAACTTTTCTAGATAAGAACTGGGTGTTCAAGATTTTTTTGCCTCTTCTTAAAAACAATTTTCTATTTAAGAACCCAAGCCCGAAAAAATTTCCCAGGAAATTTGAGAGCGGCATGAAGGCCCGGCCAGTTTCCTGCCATTCCCCCTTTAATCCCGGCCATCACAGGCTTTTCTGGGCTGCCAGAGGAGCCTTTCGGTGGCACTTAAGGAGGCTTTGGCAGTCTAGAGCGAATAAAGCATTTTCTTTTCTCTGGGCGCTTGGAGAGGGAATAAACCTCTGCCGGCACCCAGAGAAAAGAAAAGTTCCCTTCACTCTGGGCAATAACTGTCCTCCTCCTCTTCTTCTTCCTCCTCCTCCCACCCAAATTCCGAGCTTTTATTTCTTTCCTAATGGGTTTGCATGCATTATTTGCTTTTACATTGATTCCTATGGGAAAAATTGCTTCTACTTACAAACTTCTCTGCTTAAGAACCTGGTCATGGAACAAATTAAGTTTGTAAGTAGAGGTAACATTGTAATTTTATTGCTAAACAGTGAAAGGTATGGAAACTTTGCAAATCTATGGCAATGTCCCCCCTACATGTCTATAAATAAAATGCTGGGAAAGGTAGAAGGAAAGTAAAGGGGAAGAAAATCAGATTATTTCTCTGATACAAAGTGTTTGTTGCTATGGCAAAACGCTAGTTATCTGGCATCAAAACCATGCAGTTCCCTTGTGCCCTGATGTCATACTTGGATTTTTGTTTTAACGATTTGACCTATACTCAGTAAACCTCTTTAGGAGGTTACTAAATAAAGATGGACAGAACGTTGGAGAAGTAAAGAGAAAATTAATCCTAAAGCCGAAGGCAATGACAAATTTGGACAGGATTGTGAAGGATAAGGATATTTCAATGACAGTAGAGATCAGACTAGCTAAAGGAATGGTCTTTCCAGAGGTTATGTATAGCCTTGAAAGTTGGACACTTGGAAAAAAAAAGTGAGAGAAAGAAGATAGATGCCTTTGAATTATGGATTTAGAGATGTTTACTAAGAGTACCATGACTGCAAGAAGAGCCTATCAATCAGTCTTGGATCAAATAAAAACTGACTGCTCCCTTGAGGTGATACCAGCAAATAGAAACTCACATATTCCGGATGTGTAATGCAGGTGGACAAAGGAGTAGAAAAAACCCATTATGCTTAATAAGCTTGAGGGAAATAGAAAAAGAAGACAGGTAATTAGACAGCTTCAAAGCATTATTGAGCTGTCCTTAACTTTGGTATAAGTTTTATTTTAATTTTATTCTACAAAGTATTGATTGCTGGATGTATACTTGCCTGCTACTGGCACGCCAGCCCAAAGCAACTTATAATATAACATTAAAGAGCACTAAACATCAACAATTAATCGCTTAATTGCAGCGCCATAAAGAAAACACAACAATAATAAAATCATAAAAGTTTTAAAAAAGCACATTAAACCAGCAAAACAAAAAGATGCACGGGAAATGTTTCTTCATAAATGTTTCTTTTTCAATCAGGCATTGAATAAAATGTGGAACAGGGGATATTTATTATAAATCTGGCTTCTATGTTCTGAAGACATTGCAATAATTTATTTAGGAGCTATAAGCAAAGCAGGGTTCACAAAAATCCAAAACAGCCCTCTCTGGACAGGGCAAAAGTCAATTAATCAGACACAGGTGAAAGAGGCAGCCCTTGTCATCTTGCCCACCTGAGTACCCAAGATGGTGTGGGATCAAAAGCATCCCAGCTTGAAAATCTTGTTTTTCAAGGGAATGCAATGCCATTAATATCTCTTCTATCCAATCAGAATTATCTCTGACTACCAAACGCTTATATTTGTCTGTACTCAGCTTTGGTTAGTTATGTCGTACCTACATTTCTAGAATGTTTATGTCTGAAATGCGGTGTGGGTCCCAGACAGCTGAGCTGTATTCAAGGATTGATCTGGCAAAAGTTTTGTATGCGCTGGTTAGTAATGTGAAATTACTGGAGCGGAAGCTACATAGTGCTGTGGTTAGCTCTGGCCCAGCTCCTGCCCCAAGGAATGTGCAGGTGGATGTGGGGGAAACGTCCACATGCCGCAGGCCCATTTTGCTCCCGATGGAATCTGCTGCTGAAGCCTCCTCTGACCAAGGAAGTGTGAATGACAGGGAAGAGGGGAGTTTGGCAGGCAGCCCAGTAGGAGATCAATCATCTGTATCATCCCTGGATTCTGAACAAGAATTAATGACACATCCACGCATGTGTAGAGTGATGCATAGGAGACAACAACTGAAGGATTATTACAAGAGAAAATGAGGCCACCTGTGGTTGGGTGGGGCTTCTGAAATTAGAGCTACAGATAAAAGTGCAGTCTGGTGTTTTAGGCTCATGGCAGTTTATCTGATTCTTTGTTTCGTCAAGGTCGTGGTTTTTGTGCTGTTCAAGATTGTGTGTGGACTCTCTGGACTTTAGAATTGGACTCAATTTCCCAGTTATTGGGTGAGCAATTGGATTGCATTTAACCTGTACCTTGTGTGTACCAGAAAATCCCTTTGACATTTAAAAAGGGAGCTGTTTCTGTTTTTCTGTTTATAAAAACTTTTGGGTTTTCCTTTTATTGTGTGGTGTGTGCCTTCCTGGATTAATTACCCTGTAATTATGGGCAGTTGAAACACGCCGGCAGAACACATAGGATTAGGTTAACAACTCTTGAAGCCTTGTTGGCGATGTTGTAGTGGGCTTTGGCACTTAGGTCAGAAGGAGGGTGGGGGCAGTGTGAATCTCCAGCGGGAGCTGTTTCCAGAGGGCCGGGGTCCCCATCGAGGAGGCTCTTCCCCTAGGTCCCACCAAATGACATTGTCTAGTTGATGGGACCCAGAGAAGGCCAACTCTGTGGGACCTAACCGGTCACTGGAACTCAAAAGACATAACAATACAGTTATAGTATACAGTTAATATACTAAAAACATCCTTTAAAAATTCTAACTTTAAAACATTCATTAACATTCACTCAATAAATCTCACTAAAGACATTTACTGGTCAGGGGGAAGATCTAATATCCCCAGGCCTGGAGGCAAAGATGTGTTTTTAAGCTCTTTTGGAAGGCAAGGAGGGTGAGGGCAGTGCGAATCTCCAGGGGGAGCTGAGTCCAGAGGGCCGGGGCCCCCACAGAGGAGACTCTTAATAATAATTAATAATAACTTATTAGATTTGTACGCTGCCCCTCTCCGGAGACTCGGGGCGGCTTACAACAATAGTAAAAAAAATATTATGGTGGAATAAATCTAATATTAAAAAGAAGCATATAAAAACCCTATCATATTTTTTAAAAAACCCAAACAACACATACATACCAAACATAAATACAAAAAGCCTGGGGGAAGGTGTCTCAACTCCCCCATGCCTGGCGGTAAAGGTGGGTCTTGAGTAATTTACGAAAGACGAGGGTGGGGACAGTTCTAATCTCCGGGGAGAGTTGATTCCAGAGGGCCAGGCCCACCACAGAGAAGGCTCTTTCCCTGGGGCCCGCCAAACGACATTGTTTAGTCGACGGGACCCAGACAAGGCCAACTCTGTGGGACCTTATCGGTTGCTGGGATTCGTGCAGTAGCAGGTGGTTCCGGAGGTACTCTGGTCCAATGCCATGAAGGGCTTTAAAAGTCATAACCAACACTTTGAATTGTGACCAGAAACTGATCGGCAGCCAATGCAGGCTGCGGAGTGTTGTAGAAACGTGGCCGAATCTAGGAAGCTCCACGATAGCTCTCGCGGCCGCGTTCTGCACGATCTGGAGCTTCCGAACACTTCCCCTAGGTCCCGCCAGCTGACATTGTTTGGTCGATGGGACCCTAAGGAGACCAACTCTGTGGGACCTCGCCAGATGCTGGGATTCGTGCGGCAGAAGGTGGTACCACTCCTTGTTCTGGTCACGAAGCCATTTCTGCACTGTGCGAATCACCTCTTCGTCATCCTCAAAATGTCTTCTGCGACTAACCGTACTTCTGTCGACTGCAGATTCTTCATAAACTGTAGACAAATGTTTGTGAATGTTCCCAACAGTTTCTTTCTCCGCAGTGAGAAATTCAGTGATGACACGCTTCTTGCAACGTATATCACTTACAGGCGCCATTTCGAAACACTGCTGCAGCTATGCTATCTGTCTGAAGAAACGCAAAATTTACATACACACTCCTAATAATTCAAGTAATGTATATCTAAAGTTTTGCATTTGTACCATTACTGTAGGCTGAGAAAAAAAATGTGGTGCATTGCTTTCTGGGCGACCCTCGTAGGATAGCATCCTAAGTAGATTCATCCCTATAAGAACCAGCCAATATTTAGAAAGAGGCAGAAAGACAGGAAGAGCCCCCTATCCATATCTTCGGTAGAAACTGGTGAGACTTGATCCAATGAAGTCAGACAAGCTAATGTGTTGATCTCCTTCCTGCTGTCTTCATTAATATCATATTCAGTCTTCTTCCAGATAGAAGTAAATTCAAGTACAATCTTGCAAGGCCATCATAGTTGATCGTTGCCTCCCACAATTATACAGATTGCTTGAGCTTCTGTCCAGGAATGACTTTCAGCAGATGGCATGACGGAAGAGAAAAACAGACTTATTACTAAAGATAGGTGAAAATGACAAGCATTCATGTATAGCATTGTTTCCCAACCTTGGCAACTTGAAGATATTTGGACTTCAATTCCCAGAATTCCCCAGCCAGCGAATGCTGGCTGGGGAATTCTGGGAGTTGAAGTCCAGATATCTTCAAGTTGCCAAGGTTGGGAAACACTGATCTATAGAGTCACCTGGAGTTGACTCTTTTAACATCTGTCTTTTTTAAAAAACTTTTCTTGTTAAACCATTTCAATACTCTCTGATATTAGACTGCCATCTACAGGAATTTCCAATAATTTCATCTACACGACACAGACACACTAGTTTATTTTAGAACTATAAAGTCTACTTTCCATAGTAAAATTGGCTTCCCCAAATTCTAATTTAAATTATCTTCAGGGTATGGTTTAGTTTGGTTTTTTAATTATCTTACTCCTAGTTATGGTTTCTTCATATTTTTAAGGGGAAGATATAAAACAATTGGATTCGGCATGATTACACTCATCAAAATCTGTTGTTTCATTCTACTCCAGATTTAATCCCTATGGACCCAATGTAATTTACTCCCAGTTAAATATATGAAGGATTGTAACCTATATACCATCCATCAAATATAAAAAAGGAAGAAATTCCAGGTGACCATCTTAAAATGGATGCAGAATGTTGCATGGTGATAATGTGGCTTAAAACCTTTGAAAATTTTAACAAATTTGACAAACTAACATAAATACCTTCCCTGATACAAGGTGTTCTGCCGGGCTCTCTGATAGGAGCTTCCCGAAAATTCAAGGGTACAAATTTCAGATACGCACATGTTTGAAAATTCAAAACAATGTTCTTTATCCCGAAATTCAAAATAAACTAAGCACTCTTTTTGTATTGCAAAGAGCACTCTTCCCAAAACAACCGGGCAGTCTGTACAATTTCCCTTAAGCAGTCATTAAGTACTTAGCTAGCAGCTGTGAAGAAACTTCACACCCTTTCTTCTTCCAAGGAAGTGAGACACACACCCACACACCCACACACACATTGCTCTGCTTTGGTTTCAAAGGCATGAAAAAGCAACGAAGTCCAACAACATAAGATTCCTGACGAACTCCGATCAGATATTCTTCCACAACGGCCAAACCCACATGCTGCTATTTATAGCAGCAGCCCTAATTACTGGAGCCCCACCCAAACACAGGTGGCCTCCCTTATTTCCTGTAATATGTTCTTACTTGGTCTCTTCTACGCATAATTCTGCACTTGTGTGGGTCCAAAACGTCATCATCTGAATCAAAGGAAGATAAGGGAGATTGACTGCCTGGGCTGTGTGCCAAGCCCTCCTCTGCCGAGTCACTCTCACCTTCTTCTTCGTCCGAGGAAACTAAACTCTGAACTGATTCTGTCGGCAATAACACAGGCCTGTGACATGTTGAATTTTCCCCTGCATCCACCTCCCCTTTCCCTGGGGCAGGAGCTGGGCCAGAACCAACCACAACACAAGGAGAGCAACTTTTCAAGTTATGAACTGCATTTCCCCCTCTTTCCCTTCACCGGTCTAACAAAACCTGATGGAAGCTGTACTAATTAGCTTTCCCCCTGCAAACCTAAGCATCTGTGGAGGCACAGAGAAGCTGGAAAGAGCATCCTTGTAGTTTGTCTTCCTCAGACATTCCAAATAGAAGCAGCATGAATTGAAACATTAGAGAAAAACAATGACAGCATGCATAGCCCTCATGGCTTAAGACTTGGTTATCTGAGGGACCTTCTCATGCTGGTCACATCCACCCAATCCACTAGAGCAAGTAGGCAAGGAATGTTTTTATTTTATTTTATTTTTTTATTTTGTCCAATACACAATGAGGGTTTTAGTGGGTATATATCTGTATACACATAGTAAAATACACGATGAAGGTTATAGAGGAGATACTCATAGTAAAATATATCTAAGAAATAATAGAAAAGAAGATATAGTAATAGAACATGTCAATGAAAGAATAGAAGAAGAGATATAGGAATAGAAGAAAGGTATAGGAGATATAGGAGAGCAATAGGAAAGGGGACGGAAGGCACTCTAGTGCACTTGTACTCACCCCTTACTGACCTCTTAGGAATCTGGATAGGTCAACTGTAGATAATCTAAGGGTAAAGTGTTGGGGATTTGGGGATGACACTATGGAGTCCGGTAATGAGTTCCACGCTTCGACAACTCGGTTACTGAAGTCATATTTTTTACAGTCAAGTTTGGAGCGGTTAATATTAAGTTTAAATCTGTTGTGTGCTCTTGTGTTGTTGTGGTTGAAGCTGAAGCTGAAGTAGTCGCCGACAGGCAGGATGTTGCAGCATATGATCTTGTGGGCAATACTTAGATCTTGTTTAAGGCATCTTAGTTCTAAACTTTCTAGGCTCAGGATTGAAAGTCTAGTCTCATAGGGTATTCTATTTCGAATGGAGGAGTGAAGGACTCTTTTGTTGAAGTATCTTTGGACATTTTCAAGGGTGTTAATGTCTGAGATGCGATATGGGTTCCAAACAGGTTCCTTCCTTTAAGGAGGTAGTCTGGTGAGACCCAGAAAAAGAGTCTTCTCTGAGGTGGCTCCCTTCCTTTGGTTTTGCCATTGGGTCTGGGGAACCCAGAATGTGAAGGAGCTCATAAAATGGGCTTTTGGACCAGGTGTTGTTAATGGGGATGGGTAAGTGGTTACTTTTATGTATTTTTTATTGTTTTTTATTTAAATTTAGGTTTTTTTCCTATATTTTTTATTGTGTATAAGCTGCTTTGCAGTTGCTGTCAGTGAGTAGGCTGCTATATAAATTTTCTAAATAAATTAATATTTGTGGGACAATTTGGAAAAGGGTATCTGAGCTATGGATTGCCATAAATTTCCTTGGATTCCAATTGCCAAGGGAAGTTCCAATTTGGAGGACCCTAGCCACAATAAAAGCAAACTCCTTGCTCTTTTTGCCATCTGTGGGGGCATAGTTTGGTTAGTCTGCATGTCAAAAACACTACATTCAATCCCTGGCAACTCTAGCTTAAAAGGTCCATAGACCACATGATGGGAAAGATATTTACAGGCAGAATGTTATATTATTAACCAAAGGATGATGATTCTGGGCTATGAAAAAATTAGTCACTGGAAGGATGGGTAATTGGTCTTATTTTGCTTCCTTATAAAACAAGATAAATAAATAAATAAATAAATAAATAAAGATAGATAGATAGATAGATAGATAGATAGATAGATTATGGCAGGCCAAGGATACTAACACAAGAAGCAACTTTGCAATAAATGAATAATGTATTTAAGAGGCTGTTAAAGGAGCAAATTGTGAAATTAAGAGTTTTGGCTGATGCATGTGTTTATAGGAAGAAAAATTCTATCCAAATCTGCTTGAAAGCGAACAGAATGGAAGGATTCACCTGGAAGCAAGCCAGTGTAACAATATTGATAAGTCAGAGGACAACGAGCACTGAATATTATGTGGGAGGATCATTACTCCTTTTGGAAAAGGGAGACTATACTGTTATGTCGAATGGAGCATTTTGGGATATTTACTTAGGCTGTGAAAGTAGCAAGGAACACTTTAGATTGTCTTTGAGCAAGTGATTATTTTATGAGTGGCCATTTTAATCATGAAGGCACCTTTATGACAATGTACTCAAAATGTGCTTTCAAAATTCTAAGTGAGATGTTTCTGTCATTTCACTCTTCTATAGCGGCTCACATCTAGGATGTGGGTGAATTCGATGACCTGCTTGTTTTGAGTCCATAGATATGGGGATTGTTTTGTGGTTTTTGGGAAATCCTTGGTGAAGTCACATGATCGTCAAGCTACTCCTACCCAGTCACATGACCAGCAAGCCACACCCACAAAATAAGCCACGCCCACAGTGTGGTAGTAAAAATTTTGGTAGCCCTTCACTGACCTAGTCCCATTTCAATGCCCTCTTCCAATAGAAGACTGGTTAAAATCTTTTTTTCCAACTCCTCCCCACTAGTGTACAAATAATGCCGCACGAATCCCAGCGACCAGTTAGGTCCCACAGAGTGGGCCTTCTCCGAGTCCCGTCAACTAAACAATGTCGTTTGGCGGGACCCAGGGGAAGAGCCTTCTCTGTGGCGGCCCCAGCCCTCTGGAACCAACTCGCCCAAGAAATTAGAATAGCCCCCACCCTCCTTGCCTTTCTTAAGCTCCTTAAAACCCATCTCTGCTGTCAGGCACGGGGGAACTGAGATATTTTCCCCCCTAGGCTTCTACAATTTATGCATGGTATGTTTGTATGTATGTTTGGTTTTATAATAAGGGTTTTTAGTTGTTTTAGTATTGGATTGTTACATGCTGTTTTTTATTACTGTAGTTAGCTGCCCCGAGTCCATGGAGAGGGGCGGAATACAAATCAAATAGATAGATAGATAGATAGATAGATAGATAGATAGATAGATAGATAGATAGATAGATAGATAGATAGATAAAAATAATGCTTTTAGTAAGCCACAGAGATGGCTTTGGCTCAAGGATGATTCAGCCTTCCATCCTTCCAATGGTAAAATGAGGATCCAGATTGCTGAGGGCAATGTGTAGACTCTTTAAACTGCTTAGAGGGCTGCAAAGAATTGTGAAGTGGTATATAAGTCTGTAAATGATATTGCTATAAGGCAGGGGTCCTCAAACTATGGCCTGCGGGTCAAAGCCTGATGAAGCAATTAATCCAACCCACACTGAACCATGAGGCTGCCCTGCCCACATCACCCCATCTACCCACCAGCTCCCACCTGCCTTCTGGAGGCCAAAAATGGCATGTGCAGAGGCCTCAGGCCAGAAATGAGGCCGTTTTTGGGTGGCAGAATGCTACTGGAGGCCAGGGAGGCCAAAAATGGGATGCGGGGAAGCCTCAGGAGGGAAAATACAGACTTGTTTTTGGGTGGCAAAGTGATTCTGGTGGCTGAGGCCAAAAACAGGATGCACGGATGCTGTAGGCCAAAAATGTGCCCATTTTGGGGCAGCAGAGTGGTTCTGGAAGCTGAAGAGGCCAAAAATGTGCCCATGTCCCTGGCTTCCAGAGAGCGTGCACAAACACACACATGCAAACACACACACAATAAATAGAACTGTGGGATGGAAAGTAATACATAGAAACATAGAAGACTGATGGCAGAAAAAAACCTCATGATCCATCTAGTCTGCCCTTATACTATTTTTGTATTTTATCTTAGGATGGATATGTTTATCCCAGGCATGTTTAAATTCAGTTACTGTGGATTTACCAACCACGTGTGCTGGAAGTTTGTTCCAAGGATCTACTACTCTTTCAGTAAAATAATATTTCCTCATGTTGCTTTTGATCTTTCCCCCAACTAACTTCAGATTGTGGCCCCTTGTTCTTGTGTTCACTTTCCTATTAAAAACACTTCCCTCCGGAACCTTATTTAACTCTTTGACATATTTAAATGTTTCGATCATGTCCCCCCCTTTTCCTTCTGTCCTCCAGACTGTACAGATTGAGTTCATGAAGTCTTTCCTGATACGTTTTATACTTAAGACCTTCCACCATTCTTGTAGCCCGTCTTTGGACCCGTTCAATTTTGTCAATATCTTTTTGTAGGTGAGGTCTCCAGAACTGAACACAGTATTCCAAATGTGGTCCAAATGTTTATATACATATTTTAAAAAGTGTTACAAAGTCAATTATTTTCCAATGAATTGAATAGAAAGTGCACATAAAGAAAAATAATGTAATCTGTTCAGAACAGAATGCTACAGAAATAATAATAATAATAATAATAATAATAATAATAATAATAATACTTTATTAGATTTGTATGCCACCCCTCTCCGAAGACTCGGGGCGGAAATAACTACAAGACCAAAAAATTAACTGCAAAAAACATAGTCAAAGACCAAATAAATAAGTAAGTAAGTAAGTAAGTAAGTAAGTAAGTAAGTAAGTAAGTAAGTAAGTAAGTAAGTAAGTAAGTAAACCTCGAGATTCGACTACTGTAACGCTCTCTACATGGGGCTACCTTTGAAAAGTGTTCGGAAACTTCAGATCGTGCAGAATGCAGCTGCGAGAGCAGTCATGGGCTTACCTAGGTATGCCCATGTTTCACCATCACTCCGCAGTCTGCATTGGCTGCCGATCAATTTCCGGTCACAATTCAAAGTGTTGGTTATGACCTTTAAAGCCCTTCATGGCATCGGACCAGAATATCTCCGAGACCGCCTTCTGCCGCACGAATCCCAGCGACCGATTAGGTCCCACAGAGTGGGCCTTCTCCGGGTCCCGTCAACTAAACAATGTCGGTTGGCGGGCCCCAGGGGAAGAGCCTTCTCTGTGGCGGCCCCGGCCCTCTGGAACCAACTCCCCCCGGAGATTAGAACTGCCCCTACTCTCCCTGCCTTCCGTAAAGTTCTTAAAACCCACCTTTGTCGTCAGGCATGGGGGAACTGAAACACCTCCCCCGGCCACGTACAATTTATGTATGGTATGTTTGTGTGTGTGCTTGTTAATGTAGTGGTGTTCTTTTTAAAACTATTTTAAATATTTAAATTTATTGAATCTATTTGGATTTGTACGATTGTCTATATTTTTGTTGTGAGCCGCCCTGAGTTCGCGGAGAGGGGCGGCATACAAATCTAAATAATAAAATAAATAAATAATTAAATAAAACAAAACTATTTTAATAGAACTAAAAACATACTTTGGAAATAGATGAAAGGACTGTGTGATGGGTGGAATTTAAATAAATATGAAATAAGTTGGCAAGAATAAACTGTGGGGGAATTGCTAAGAGTATTTGAGAAGTTGCTTGGCAATGTTCTGACTGAAAGGTTATATGAGGTGAGAAAGTACATAACTAGGGAAGCAGTGTGTGGGTTTTTGTTAGGCTTGTTGTGTGCAGACTCAAGAATGTGATCCATCTGGTTGCTCCAAGACTTCTTGGAGGAAAGTTACAGCATTCTGGAAATGGGCTTTTACTACAGCAGTTCTAGTCCCGACTATTCTGAGAAGCAGCATCGTAGTCGGATATTTCATGATGCATGTTAAATTAGGTGATGTAATCTCAGTGACCTTTCCGTTACCTCTTAGGAGGATCAAGTTGAATGAATCATTTCCATTTTTAAAACGTCCCTCAGTCTTTAAAGGCGGCTGACGCTGGGTTTGGAATCAGTTACCCAAGTTCAAAATCTAATCCTGCCACTGTGACCAATATTTTAGTGTGTGTCCGAGATAGTAAGGCGGCATTACTTCCAAACTTTGAGGCAAAAATATGCCTAAGCATATTACATGCTAGGCCGGTGATGGCGAACCTATGGCACGGGTGCCACTGGCGGCACACAGAGCCATATCTGCTGGCACGCGAGCCATTGCCCTAGCTGAGCTCCAATTTGCACCAGTGCCAGCCAGCTGATTTTTGACCTGCAGAGGCTCTGGAAGGGCATTTTTGGCTTCCAGAGAGCCTCTGGAGGGGGGATGGGAAAGGGCATTTTTATCCCTCCCCCAACTCAAGGGAAGACTTTGGAGCCTCAGAAGGGCAAAATATGAGCCTACTGGGCTCACCAGAAGTTGGGAAACAAGTAGTTTCCGGCCTCCAGAAGGCTTCCGGTGGGTGGGGGAAGTTGTTTTTGCTCTTCCCAGGCATTGAATTATGGGTGTGGGCACTCGCGCATGTGCAACAGTGCGCACAAATGCTCTTTCGGCACCTGAGGGGAAAAAAGGTTCACCATCACTGTGCTAGGCCAGGGGTAGGCAAAGTTGGCTCTTCTGTGACATGTGGACTTCAACTCCCAGTATTAATTAATTAATTAATTTATTTATTTATTTATTTATTGGATTTGTATGCCACCCCTCTCCACAGACTCGGGGCGGCTAACAACAGTGGTAAAAACAACATGTGACAATCCAGTACTAAAACAACTAAAAACCCTTATTTTAAAAAGCAATCATACATACAAACATACCATACATAAATTGTAGAAGCCTAGGGGGAAAGAATATCTCAGTTCCCCCATGCCTGACAGCAGAGGTGGTTTTTAAGGAGCTTACGAAAGGCAAGAAGGGTGGGAGCTATTCTAATCTCTGGGGGGGACTTGGTTCCAGAGGGCCGGGGCCGCCACAGAGAAGGCTCTTCCCCTGGGTCCCGCCAAACGACATTGTTTAGTTGACGGGACCCGGAGAAGGCCCACTCTGTGGGACCTAACTGGTCGCTGGGATTCGTGTGGCAGAAGGCGGTCCCGGAGATAATCTGGTCCGGTGCCATGAAGGGCTTTCTAGGTCATAACCAACACTTTGAATTGTGACTGGAAACTGATTGGCAACCAATGCAGACTGCGGAGTGTTGGTGTAACATGGGCATATTTAGGGAAGCCCATATTTAGGGAAGCCCAAGAATTCCTGAGCTAGCATGATTGGCTTAGGAATTCTGGGAGTTGAAGTCAACAAGTCATAGAAGAGCCAACTTTGCCTACCCCTGTGCTAGGCAAACAACATTTCTCACACAAAACATGCCAACCCCTCTCCAAATTCTAAGAATGAACTTACTCTGTACAGAAACTGATGTTCTAACAAATCAGATGCCAAGCTGCTACATTTTAAATTAACATATATTTTACTATCTCAATCACAGCAATCTCATACAGTAAGTTACACATAAAAATATATTTAGCATAGTATCACATTTTTCTGAACTACAGGTATTTCATGATAAGTATATACATAGGACCGTTTCATTGAAAGCAAAATAGTTAATCCCTGCTAGGTTCACTGTATAAATTACGTGGCATCACAGTTTTTAGTTAGTGTTATGTGAATAACAACATGGTATCCAAACAAGAGAAAAATCATAAACTATATAGTATAGCAGCCAGCTAATAACAGCCCTGATGCTTTAAAAGGTTGAGGAGAAACTCAATACAACAAAATAAACTATACAAGCAGATTCTTTAGAAAGACTAGAATTGTTTTAAATTTGACATTATATACACATTGTATCTACAGGTATATTAATATACAGTGATAAAAGACCATCTATAATTTTGAAAACTTTAATAACTCGCATAAACAATGATTCTATTAATGAGTCTTTCTTGTTGGTGGGAAATGAAATAAAATACTGAATGCAGAAAGCCATTTTGATCACCTTTTTTCAGATTTTCTTGAGTGTATCCTTAGTTTGACACTATTTTGCAACTTTCTATGACAATCATTTGAAGATGTCAATGACCAAAAAATGTCAGCAAATGTACAAATATTGAATCCCTTTTGAATTCATGCCCGCCCTTGCTAATCTTCTTCCCACCAACCCCTCCCTGCACACTGATAAAGTAATCACTGGCCATTCGTATAAGTTTCATCACATGAAAGGTAAAAGGATTATATTCTTACAAATCCTAGAATCAACAACCATGCTCTTAAAATGTACAGTTTTAGGTCAAGGATAACATTCCACAAAATTCGGAATTCAATGCAATGGCATAAAAAGGCTACATAAATGTTAAGAGTGACACCTTGATACACTTTGGAACTAGATCAAATTATGCATTTAAATCTACCTCCAGGGTAGAGAAATCTTAATAGCTGGCAACAGCATTAACTCCTTTCCTCATTTTTGCTTTAATACAACCAAATTGTGGTGGAGTGCACCTATGTGGAGTTTATGTAAACTTACTCCCAGAAATGTGAATGAGAGCAAGCATAAGTAAATATGTCTGTATGCGTATCTTTCTACTATTGAGTTTAAAGAAAGATGAAGTTATGTATCCAACTGTCTTTGATTCAGGAATCAAAATTCCATCCGGCTGAAAGGAATAAAGAAAGAATTGATTTCTAGGAAGAAGTCTGTATAATAATAATATGCTGCAGGTCAAATAAAATACATAGTAAAATATTATCTGAAAAAATAACTGGGAGACTTCGATTACATGATCTTACCCATATTCAAAAGACCACATATTGAATATATTTATTAAAATAAACTACTTCCAAATTAACTATTTACAGTAAAAATAAGAATCTGATACATGTGCAGAAGAATTATCATTATTATTAGAAAACAGAGCACTCCAGGCATAATATCACACATACAAAATGATATCTTTAGAATACTAGAACAGTCAAACGAGGATATTTCGGGCAATGTGGACAATAAAGTAAACACTTGAGAGAGAAAGAGAGAGAGAAAGAAAGAGAGAGAAAGAAAGAGAGAGAGAGAGAAAGAGAGAGAGAGAGAGAGAAAGAGAGAGAGAGAGAGAGAGAGAGAGAGAGAGAAAATGAAAGAATGTTGGAAAGTCCACAAAATAACACATCCATGATTTCTGTACTGAAACTCAGGAAATGTAAATAAAACTTCATTTTTGTTTTTAAATGGCTGTGGAGGGGATGAACTAAGAGCAAACGTATGTGTGAATGTTTTGTATAAACTTCAAACAATTGTACAACAATCTAAAATGTTCTTGATTCCTAATTTGCCCTTTTAGTTATTATTCTGGTGCTATGTTACATAAATGAGGCAAACACAGCAATGAAAGAGCTATGATTTCTTTTTAGTAAAAGAAAATAAATTGATTGCCCGGTTCTGAAAAAAACCCAAAACCCAAAAAGAAGTGCTTCTCCTCCTCATCTAAATGGACAAGCAACTAATGGTTGCCTAAAAGAGTAGCAGCATCAACTAGGCCATAAACATTTATAAAAACCACATCATCGGGATTGGCACCTATGCTGTATACACTATTAATGGGGCATATCTCTTTCTCTTCTCTTAAAAGTTTGCTAAAATAATTATCGGCGTATTTGTGTTTTTAGCCCTTTTGACCCAAAATAAAGGATTCTGAAAAAATATATATTGTTTAAAAAAATTATCTATAAACCAGGTGCGAGAGCTGGTTTGATTTGTAGTTTAACTGATTGTTTGGCAAAAATCTATGAACCTCACTTTTTCGACAACAGTGATCGTAATAGTAAGCGTTGAGGCAAACATCACAGGAAACTTTAGAACAATAAGTGCATGTGTTGGCAGCTCCTGGCCGGTTGCAAAAGCCACAGCGAGAAGAACCCAGAGCTTTGCTGGATTTTGAACTGTGAGGTGCTTGCTCTTGAGTCTGTAACATATATTGTGGCTTCTCCCTTCCAGAAGATCCGGACGTACTTTCGCCTGATAGTGATTTGAGTGAATAGTTGCTTTGTTTTATTGCTGGATATTCTTGTCTGCAGAGGAGCACATTGTCACATTTTTGGCAAATGGAGGTGCCGCAAGACAATCCGCAATTTTGGCACTTAAGGGAAGAGGTCTCTTTGGCTAGATGCGTACGTTTATGGTAACTTGGATTGGCGTCGTTTTTGAGCAGCCAGACGTCATGTTTAGAGGATTCTTGTCTTTTAAACACACTTCTAGAATCAGGGTCGGTATATAAATCTAAATCATCTTGCGGGGAATAGTAAGTACCAAACGGCATACCTGTTCTTAATATGCCATTGGTGTGGGATGAAATTGGTAAATATTCCTCAGTGCATCCGTGTGGAGAACTGGACATGGCTAGGAGGGATGGAGAGGGTCGAATTATTTCATCTTTAATGTCATCTTCAGTGTCAACCAAAATGGGCTCTTTCCGGAAACTCAGCGATGCCATCAAAGGTGGCTTCTTACTATCCAAGTAATTGTCATACGTGTCCACCGATTTAGATGATTTGCTAACTTTGGGTTTGAAATAATCTTTAGAGCCTCTTTCACTGGCAGATTTCTGAAGTACCATTCGTGACATGGAAGTGTTTAGATTCTCTTTGCATTCAGCACGGCGTTTCAAGGCATCTGAGCAGGCACGGGCATCATCGTTGCTATTTTTTCTCTCCTTTACAATGTCAAGTTCAGAATAACCTTTTTCCTTCACCTGCAAGTGAATTTCGATCAACTGTTCACACTCTGTTTTGGCCAGAAACAGTTCAAATGAAACCATCTTGACTTGAAAGGTATCGACCAGGTCTTTGAGCTTATACACAGTTCCAAGTTCTTGAACGTATCCCATTAAGCTTAATATCTGTTTTATATCCTCATCAGATAAAGTAGACTTTACGTAATAAACAAAAGGGCCTGTATAAGTCTGAAAATAGGGAAGAGAAAATATTTATACATATATTAATGAAGTCAAATATCAAATTAATATTAAAGCGTATTAATTTCTATCACAGTGCATCGATATCAAGTATACGATAATCAACTTCAGTATTTGGTAAATTGGGTAGTAGATTCCAACTGAAGCCAAACCTTTATTCTAGTTATGAATTATCAGTTAATTTCTCACTGATACTATTTTCTATCAGAACCAGAGGTGGTTTGAAGCTTTTCTGTAATAGTCACTGAAACTCCAAAGAACATTTGACAAGAGGAGTTGAAACTTTATGGTTAGTCCTCATTTAGCAACCAGAACTGGTACTCGGCAACTCGATCATTAAGCAAAGCAGTCACAAAATGAAACTTCAAATGGTGCTGATGATCGCATTTCAATTTCTGTTGCTTTACAGACCTGCAAAGGTCATAAATGCACCAACTGGTCATAAAGTTACTTTTTAAACCATTGGGACCGAAAACAATTGCTAAACAATTGCGAAAGAATTTACCTGTAGAACTTAGTAGAAGAAATATAACATCAGCTTAGATTTTGGAGACTCATGCCCAAGATAGGGTAGTTTATCAACTTGAGTGTTATAAAGGTCTTTTAGGATTCTTTTCTTACAGAAGGGAGAGAAAACCTGTGATGCTCCTTCATCACTAACAAGGATGGCTTGGGATTGCTAGAATTGAGGACCATTAGCATCTAGAACAGCAGCCTCAAACCTTTTGGCACCAGGGAGAGTTGGAGAGTTCTTCTGCGGCCTGCAGGGGACGTGGTTTTACATGCGGCCTGCTTCCATTGTTTGTGCGGCGTGGTTTCTGGCATGCCATGGCCCAGTTTCTGGCAGTGCTGGTCCATAGACCAGGGGTTGGGAACCTGATCTAGAGGGCCATGGGAATTTTAAAATCTCTCCTTTACATGGAAGGATCAGAATACCATTCATTCAATTTTCCTCCTATGTAAATGACGGCATTACCCAAGAAAATCTGGGATAAGAACATTTTTGCTTCCCTTCAGAAAGTACTGGAGCAGGGGTGAGCTGCTGCCCAGACAGGTGGGGGAACGCAGTGGGGTAGCGAAAATGGAACTCCACCCCAGAGCACCCAATTTGCTCTGAAAGATGTTGAAAGAAAATGCAGGGTGTCCTGCATAAGCCATGCCCACAGTGTGGTAGTAAAAATTTTGGTAGCCCTTCCATTTTTTAAAATCCTTGATGAAATATTTCTGCCAAATAAGGAACAGGAGAACCAAACGTTCATATTTAAAATTATATTTCTCGTTTGCATCTTATTTTTAAAGCATTTTCATTTCATTTTTAAACTTCAGATCAAAGGAAATAAGAAGTCCGCAAAAAAAAGAATGGATAGCACAATGCTTGGAAGATTATACCCAGTTATACATCTCCACCCCATGTCCAGCCAACGAAGCAGTGGAAGTGATGGGCCGGTGCCTGGAGGATGTTAGGGCCTGGATGAGTGTCAACAAGCTCAAACTCAACCCAGACAAGACGGAGTGGCTGTGGATCTTACCTCCCAAGGACAACTCTATCTGTCCGTCCATTACCCTGGGGGGAGAATCACTGGCCCCCTCAGAGAAGGTTCGCAACTTGGGCGTCCTCCTCGATCCACAGCTCACATTAGAGAAACATCTTTCAGCTGTGGCGAGGGGGACGTTTGCCCAGGTTCGCCTGGTGCACCAGTTGCAACCCTACTTGGACCGGGAGTCACTGCTCACGGTCACTCATGCCCTCACCACCTCGAGGCTTGACTACTGTAACGCTCTCTACATGGGGCTACCTTTGAAAAATGTTCGGAAACTTCAGATCGTGCAGAATGCAGCTGCGAGAGCAATCATGGGCTTTCCCAAATATGCCCATGTTACACCAACACTCCGCAATCTGCATTGGTTGCCGATCAGTTTCCGGTCACAATTCAAAGTGTTGGTTATGACCTATAAAGCCCTTCATGGCACCGGACCAGATTACCTCAGGGACCGCCTTCTGCTGCACGAATCCCAGCGACCAGTTAGGTCCCACAGAGTGGATCTTCTCCGGGTCCCGTCAACTAAGCAATGTCGCCTGGCGGGACCCAGGGGAAGAGCCTTCTCTGTGGGGGCCCCGGCCCTCTGGAACCAACTCCCCCCAGAGATTAGAACTGCCCCCACCCTCCTTGCCTTTCGTAAACAACTTAAAACCCACCTCTGCCGCCAGGCATGGGGGAATTGAGATCCTCTTTCCCCCTAGGCCTTTACAATTCTATGCATGGTATGTATGTATGTATGTTTGGTTTTTATATTAATTGATTTTTAATCATCAATACCAAATTACTATTGTACACTGTTTTATTGTCGCTGTTAGCCGCCCCGAGTCTCTGGAGAGGGGCGGCATACAAATCCAATAAATAAATAAATAAATATGGTTCTTAGATCCCAAAATACGATATATTTCTAGAGGCTTACCTTTATATTTTTGAATTCCTTCTTCCAGGGGTAAAGAAAAAGATTAATTCCAACTGATTCTAGCACTTCAAATGCATTCTGGAGTGAATGCAGACTTGAAGCTCTCAAGGACCGAAGTGAATTTTCAGCAATTTCATAAAACTTAATTAACCGGAATCTATAAAAGGGATCAATCTTGGGGAAGCAGAGCAAAGCTGAAGCTGCCATTTGTAGATTGGTAATTGGGCACTGCTTTCTGTCAGAGGTATCCAATTTAGATTCATGGAACTGTACATATTTCCTAAATACTTCGTCTTTGTATTTCGTATCCATCTGGAGTTGGATTTAAGCACGCTCGTGGGCGGCTATCTCAGCTCATTCATCGCTCTCTTGAAGCCCACTGATCAACAGGCAATGTAAGACAGCAGCGGCGTAGATTCTAAAAAGAAAAAAAAAGACAAATCACATCATAGTGTCATTTAAATTTTATCAATATTTATTTATTTTTTTATTTTTTATTTATTAGATTTGTATGTCGCCCTTCTCCGTAGACTCGGGGCGGCTCACAACAATAACAAAGACAATGTAAGAACAAATCTAATAATTTAAAAAAACGCTAAAACCCCCATTATTAAAAGCAAGCATACACACAAACATACCATGTATGAACTGTATAGGCCCGGGGGAGATGTCTCAGTTCCCCCATGCCTGACGGCAGAGATGGGTCTTAAGAACTTTACGAAAGGCAAGGCGGGTGGGGGCAGTTCTGATCTCCGGGGAGAGCTGGTTCCAGAGGGTCGGGGCCGCCACAGAGAAGGCTCTTCTCCTGGGTCCCGCCAAACAACATTGTTTAGTCGACGGGACCCGGAGAAGGCCAACTCTGTGGGACCTAACCGGTCGCTGGGATTCGTGCGGCAGAAGGCGGTCCTATAGAACTACAGCTTTTCTGGGGATTCCTTTCATTTCAGAAAAAATAATTAAGTATTTCACATGAATCAGTACAAAGAAGCAATTCTGAATATTTATCTGGCCCTACGTCTTGACTGCATGGGTTCTCCGGTACTATTGCTGTTGGCACTGTTTTTATTTCATACAGGGAAAACAGAATGAGAAGAAACTGCAGAAAGGCAACAAGGCTTACTCATTATATAGCACATAGTGGCAGTGATGGCAAACCTATGGCACGGGTAGCACAGGTGGCACGTGGAGTCATATCTGCTAGCACATGAGCCGTTGCCCTAGCTCAGCTCCAATGTGCATGTGTGTGCCAGCCAGCTGATTTAGGCTCCAGCAGAGGATCTCGGAGGGCATTTTTTGTTTCCAGAGAGCCTTCAGGGGGATAGGGGAGGGTGTTTTTATCCTCCCCTGGCTCCAGGGAATCTTTTGGAACCTGGGGAGGGTGAAACACGAGCCTACTGGGCTCACCAGAAGCTGGGAAACAGGCTGTTTCCAGCCTCCAGAGGGCCTCGGTGGAGGAGGGGGGGAATGAGCTGTTTTTGCCCTCCCAAGGCATTGAATTATGGGTGTGGGCATTTGTGCATGCACGATAGCGCACGTGCCCGCCCTTTCGGCACCCGGGTTAGAAAAAGGTTCGCTATCACTGATATAGTGGTTTCAAAATGTTTGTCCTTAACATGTCAATCCCGAATTGTATTTTTCTAAACATGAATTAGCATACAATCCAGATTGCACGACGGACTCACCCTAAAAAAATCCTCTGGAAAAGATGTTTGCACAAGATTCGGGAAGACGACTACCATGTTCAAGGGTTAAAGGGTTGTTTTCAATGTAGTATTGGATTATATTATTAATTAATATATTATTATTAGTAGTATTAATTGGATTTATATTATTGTTCTGTTTTTGTGTATGCTGTGAGCCGCCCTGAGTCCTTGGAGAGGGGCGGCATACAAGTCCAATTATATAAATAAATAAATAAATAAATAAATAAATAAATAAATAAATGAATGAATGAATAAATGTTACCCTGAAAATAAGACCTCCCCCAAAAGTAAGACCTGGGGAGGGGGGAGGGGGGCCAACACAGGAGGCAGCACTTCCTTTCCCCAGTCACCTCATGGCTGCTTAGCCCCTTAACCACGGTCCGCGGATCAGTTGATCCAGAGAAGGCCAGGAGTTCTGTCTCTCCAGGTGGCTGGAGATATTTCCAGTGCACTCTTGCTAGCTTCAGCTCTTCCCACAGGGGCAGGCAATCTTTGCAAGCCAAGGGCCCCTCTGTTCCGCAGCCCACCTTGTGGCTATCGAGCAGGTGGCGACTACAGTTTGAAAGGGTTTATCCTCTGTGCCGTTTCTCTTTTCTGCTCCACCTGCCCATCCGTGGCACCTGTGCCCGCCGGGCACCATCTGCCCCAAACCAATCGGCAGGGAGGCTTCAGGAGAGCACCCTTCTAGCGCCCACTGCCCTGGCAAAGCTGAAGCAGACAGGGGCTGCATGGGGCTCCTTTGATGAGTCTCACGAAGAATCATTTCTGGTGGAGTTTGGGGGAAGAGAAAGAAACACTTCTGATGCTTCTGCTTTTGGCTGCACGCAAGGAAAGCAGCAGAAGCCGCAGAAGTCTTTCTTTCTTCTCCCCCTAAACTCCGCCAGAAATGAGTCTGTGAGACTCATTACGCTGCAGGCCCCGCCTCTTGGAGCAAGACCCTGCAAGGTTTGTTGTGGCAGCAGTGGCGCGACAAGTTTCACAAAGACTCATTTCTGCTGGAGTTTGGGGGAGAGAAAGAAAGACTTCTGCTGCTTTCCTTGCACGCAGTCCTGTTCCAAGAGGTGGCGGCGGGGAGGACACATGAGGACAGTGCCGGCAGGACAGCTCCGGACAGCTGCTTGTCAGCACATTGCTCTCCTGCCCATTTCTGGCGGTGAGCGGCAACAGCGACAGGACCTCGGGTCGCGGCGGTGTGGCCGGGCTGACAGCATGTTGCAGAGTCCTAGGAAGCATGGCTGGAAGTGCCTGCACAGCCACAGGGCTGAACAACTGATGAGCAACTGTGTTGCGCTGCCATTGGCTTCGCTCTTCGTTGCCTGCTAGTGTTGCTCACGGCCAGACGAGCGGTCTGCTGATGACTGGCTGGCCAGCGCTGTCCTCATGTGTGCCACTGCTACCGCAACCTCACTCTTTGTTGGACTTGCCAGCTCCGATGGTTGCAGCTCTGTGACAACCCCCCAACCCCCCCCCCCCCCCCCAGTGAAGGGCTACCAAAAATTTTACTACCACACTGTGGCCGTGGTTTCTTTCAACATCTTTCAGTGCAAATTGGGTGCTCTGGGGAGGAGCTCCATTTTATTTATTTATCTGATTTGTATGCTGCCCCTCTCCGTAGACTCAGGGCGGCTAACAACAATAATAAGACAATATAAACCAATTTAATATTTAAGTTTAAGTTAAATTAAAAAACCCTACTTTGAGAAACCAATCATACATACAGACATACCAAGCATAAATTTTATAAGCCTAGGGGGAAGGGAATGTCTCAGTTCTCCCATGCCTGACGACAGGGGTGAGTTTTAAGGAGATTAAGAAAGGCAAGGAGGGTGGGGGCAACTCTGATCTCTGGGGGGAGTTGGTTCCAGAGGGTCGGGGACGTCACAGAAAAGGCTCTTCCCTTGGGTCCCACCAGATGGCATTGTTTAGTTGACGGGACCCGGAGAAGGCCCACTCTATGGGACCTAACTGGTCGCTGGGATTCATGCGGCAGAAGGCAGTCCCGGAGATATTCTGGTCCGATGCCATGAAGGGCTTTATAGGTCATGACCAACACTTTGAATTGTGACTGGAAACTGATCGGCAACCAGTTCAGACTGCGGAGTGTTGGTGTGACATGGGCATATTTAAGAAAGCCCATGATAGCTCTCGCAGCTGCATTCTGCACGATCTGAAGTTACCAAACACTTTTCAAAGGTAGCCCCATGTAGAGACTGTTACAGTGGCCCTCCCTGCCCTCCCAGGGGACTTGACAAGAGGCCCTCGGCTGCAAGGTTGCATGTGCTGTGGCAGGGCTGGGGCTGGCAAGAGTGTGCAAGAAAACCTTCTGGCATCCAGAGAGATAGAACGATAGGCAGCTCCCGATCAGCTCAGCTGATCCGCGATTAAGGGTCCCAGCAGCCACAAGGTGACCATGCTAGTCACTTCCTGCACCTTAAAAAAAAGACCTCCCTGAAAATAAAGCCAAGCGTTTACTTAGGGGGGTCAAAAGAAAATAAGACCCGGTCTTATTTTCGGGGAAACACAGTATGCACTTCTCATGATAGAACCATTCCAGAAGGCCAGTCCGGTGACAGGAAAACAGAGCCTTTGGGCCTCAGCATCCCTGACCACATGAAAAGGAAGGGAAAGGTAGGGGAATTACATTATGAAATAACAACAGTGAAAACTACAGTAGTGGGGTATGATGCTTTAAAGGATAGTACTTTATTCAAAAAAGTCTATAGTTCAAATCTTATTTGATCTGAATTCTTCTATTTTTTAAATTATTACTAGATTTTGATGGTTTTTATCATAGGTGAGGTAATTTTATCATACCCATACAGAAGTCCCACAAAGTTCAACAGGAATTAATCCAAGTTAAAACCTTACACCTGATTAAAAATCCTGAATAAAGTGCTTGTTATTAAATTTTATGTAAATTTCTTGTATTTTTAAAATTACATTCTTTTAAAAAAATAATTCCCCCTCCCAGAACATAAACACACTCACAAAAGAAAATATTTGATGTTGTCTTCAATATTATGCTTCAAATATTCAATTCCCATTAAGAAATGTTGCTTGCCAAATAAGTATTTTTCTCTATTATTTTTCAACCACTTAGAAGGGTAGCATTTTAAATGCTTTTCAAATGTTTCATTTATTTAATTAAAGTTTAGTAAATGTCTGTGGAAAACTGGCAAACTCATGATACTTCCCACAGTAAAAATATTTTGAATTCCTTGTACATTTACTATTTTTTTAAAAATGTATTTCTTTGTCACAATTCACAAATATCAGCATACTAAGGAAAAGAGAGGGAATATGAGGGATAAACACATGAAGAATGTACTGCCTAGGTTTATTGGTGTGATTCTAAAAGTTTTAATCTCAGCAACACCCATTCTTTTCATCCAGACAAAACACCAGGCTGCAAAACACAATTTCAAAGCTGGTAAACACAATTGTTATCTTTCCTTTACATATTTTAACACTTTGTATTTAACTTACCACACACATTTTTATACACACACACACTCATATATCCCTGCTTAATGTATAGCCTTAGGTTTCAAATGGGTATTGTCTGAAATAGAAATATAATTTTTATCATAGAAATTCTTCCTAACAGTGAGTATTTTAATTTCTCCCATCTTAACATCTTAATTTCACTCTTTACCTTAATGTTAATATTCTGAAATAATGTACAATTTGTATTTATCATAACAATGCCTAAATTATTAGGCTAAGGTGGAAATCTGAAAAAGCAAAATCACAAAAGGGGATTATAGCAAATTATTTCTTCACCGTTGCCATCAAAATTACAGAGCCATGACCACTGTCACCAGAAGCTAAACATAACTCAAGGGAGAATTCACTTTTAGCTACAGTGCTGATGGATCAGATCAGAGTTAATATAGCATTTTATGATCTAATACCAAGATGCATTTGAAAAGTTCAGAAACACACAAAGAGAAGGGTGATCAATCCATTTCAGCATTGCTCTGCTGCAACTATAACATTCTTACAGTACTTTCAGAGTTTCTGATCATCCGACTATATTCTGAAAAATAAACCAATTAGCAGCTTGTCTAACACTTCTCATAGCATAACAGATGGCCATGGCCAAGCTATCTTGGCTGATTGCAAAAAAGCTAATAACCAGAGCTGATTATTATTTGTAAAGAAAAGTATTGTATTGATTCCTGATAACTGGACAAATTCCTAAAGTTTTTGTGGGTGATCCAGTGGCATTCAAAGAATAGACAGAATGAATGCAATGTAAAGCCCTTCTTACTACTGCCAAAACATTTGAAACGGAAATAAGATGTTCTCCATTCAAGAAGAAACATACCCTTTCCCAATATAATGCTGCACAAAATAATAATGGAGGACTCTTTTTAATAAAGAGATTATTAGCTGCAGATATACATACATACATACATACATACATACATACATGTGTGTATGTGTAACATATTTGATCATATATATATATATGTGTGTGTGTGTGTGTGTGTGTGAATGTAACTTATTATTGCTGATAATGAAATTTCCTTTCATTTCCTTACAGATAGACCCCCCCCAGGTTCAAATCCCGGTAAGGGTCTGGCTAGCTGATGAGAGCAAAATAATGTTGAAGTAGATCTATACTAGTCTCTTGAAAAAAGACTCCCTTATTTCAAGGAGCATTTAAGGACCTTAATCTGCATCACACAGAAGTTGCAGCTATTACATACGGCAAAACAATGCTTTCCCCCGTCATCTCTAGTGGGTCTCTGTCTCCCTTTTCAGCTCGTACAATCTCTGTAAAATCCCAAAGAGCGACCCAAGAACCTCAGAACCGGAGCCGATATTGTATTTATTCACTGGCCCATCAGACACCGCCCCCCCCCCCCCCCCCGCTTTCTGGACCTCACCACTGCACAGCTGAGCAAGAGTAACTCTTTTCCTTGGAGGATGCGGGGAGCCAAACCAACCCGCCACCCCAACCAGCAGCCACGTCCAACGACGCTCAAGGCGAACCTACCCGACGCTTAACCAGGAAAGCCCAGGACCGGTACCGGGCCCCGATACTCTTGCTTAGCCGAGCCTCTGTCCTGCCCACCTCTTCGCTTCGCGCCCACCGACTCGTCGCTTCTCCCACCGGGCGAACCACGGGAATCCGGCAGCGGCAGCCCACCTAAAACCACCGACCAGCAGCCGCCTTCGACACTGGCCAGACCGGAAGACAACTCAGGACCCGGAAGAACAATCTCTTCTGCTCTTCTCTCTCTCCCCCCCTCCCGTTTTCTAAGCAACCCGGAAATGGGATTCGTCTTCGTGTCCAGCATCTGGTCCTTTTTGCCGAGAGCGCAAGCGCAATTTCTCCCCCAAAGCTCGCGGAGGTACTGACACGGATGACGCGCGCGCGCATGCGTGTGATTCTCCATCCGTGTTCGCTCTGCTGCGTTTGTCTGCTTTCTAAACTGAACGGGTGGAAACTGTTCACTATCCAAGACAAGTAAGAACGCCTTGTCTCCTACGTTCCTGAGGGCTTCCTACAAATCGTCCTATAAAGAGGAGCTTCGATTTTCAAACAACTCTAGCTAGAATGGCCAGTTAAAAGGGATTCTGGGACACCAACTCATTTTTCTGTGGTCTTTTTCCAACTTGGTGCTCCAGCTGTCTTGAGAATTGCAGTTCAACAACTAATACTAGTACCAAAATTGGGTGGGGGGGACGGACGGTTGAAGGTCTGCAAGACCCTTGCTATTTTTTTCTGTGGAAAAAATAATACGGATGCCCTTGCAGAAAGCGTTATTTCTGCAGTAGGAGTTAACACTATCTTCTGGATTCATCCGGTCACCTTTTTTTTTGCAAAATAATTGTAATGGGGAAAACTTTATATACAGTACTTCAGGGATCACTGGGTTGTGCTTTGAGTTACTAGTGTGGATGAATGACAGAAAGTGCATTGTGATATTACAGTGCAAGGTATTTATGTGCATCCATCTGATGAGATGTCACCGTGAAAATACAGGTTTGTGCCAGAATCCCTATTTTGTTAGGGTTTTTAAAAATATCAATTTGCACTTATGATAAGAGATAGTGTTGAATCACTATCGCTATCCAATGATATTTACATAACTGTGTGAAACCAGTCTGAATTAAAGTTGAAGGTTGTACAAATTAAGAGAAAAATACACATAAGCAATAATATAGTTGTATGCATGTGGTATTTTTAAGGTACTGTAACCTTGTATTTGTGAAAGGGAGAAATTCTCAAATGCAATTCTGCTGATAGGGAATGCACTCTGCAGCACTGATTAGAATGCCATCCTCTCTTCAGTCCTGTTCCGGAATCATTGTGAATACAATGCTTTTTACATTCCTCAGTGCCTTTAATAATGGTCTTAAAAAGTTTATCTTTGCAACTGTTCTGTCAAAAGAATTATTTTACAAATCACAAATACATGTGGACAATATAGCCTGTTTCCCCCAAAATAAGACGTTTGGGCCCCAATTGGGCTTTTGAGTGTATGGCAAAGCCAAGTGCTTATTCCAGGGTTCAAAATATATGACAGGGTCTTATTTTCGGGGAAACATGGGCATAAGAATGTGGAAGGGGGACTGTTTGATTCTTAAAAGCACTGGAAATATTCAATGAAAGGCCAGCTTGATAGAGTAATACTGATGTTCCTTGCATCTGGCCATTTGAGCAATGATTGATTGACCGTAATTTCTGTGAATTTCATACAGGCAGAAAGTATTTGAGATCTGCAGATGGTAAGGACAATATGAAGGAATTAAATGATGGTTTATCAACCTAGATTTCAATCTCTTAAGTTTATCCATAATAGTTCAGAGGCAACAGCTGAACCTGGGGGGGGGGAGACATATTTGTTTCAGTGCAATCAAAATTCTGTTACATAAATGAAAAATGTGAGAGGCAATGCCACCTTTAATGTTTACATTATCTTCTTGCATCATACGTACAGAAGATGTAATTCTTAGATCAACTGACAGATTGATATGACCATTCTGCACAAAATACTTCAAAGTACACATGAGTAACAACATAAGTAAAATATTAACACATTATCCATCTCTTAAGTTGATACTGTAGCAGGACAAGTACTACTTGTTGCCAATAAGGGAGCAGAGACCACAATACCAAGAAAACATCCAACCACCCTTTTGGATATTTTAAGTGCTGTGTTACCTGAGGCCAAAGACAAATGATGAATATTTAGATAATTTCTAAGAACATCAAAGAGAGGCAAGTCCATTTTAGCATTTTAATACTGTGAACACTTGTTACATTTTTAAAGGGGCTTTTACTCTTGTCCCCTATATACTTCTTTCTAGACATGCTGAACTTCCACCAATCCCAACGAGCTAGATGGGGAAAGAGGTCCAATGCAATGGGAGAATATGTGGCTGGGGTAGTTTTTCCACCTGCTTTGTTCATCATACAAGTGAGCCTTAGCTCGACCTCAACACCTGTGATTAGTGGTCTGCAGATTCTGATCCAGGTTGTAACTCTTGAATGGCTCCTTGCTTGACTTACAACCTGTAGCCCATAGGTTCAGGGGTTCTACTAGTACCTACCTCCTCCGACATAGAGACACAGTCCTGAGAGTTGTTGGTCTCATTTTCTGTTTGCCTCTTGCTTAATCAAGGACCCTATTTATTAAGTGGGTTGAATTTTGCTGGCATCCCACTAAAGTTTATCATGGTTTGTTGAACGAACTAGTCTTGCTAATACAGAAGACTTAGAATAACACTGTCATTTTGAACGAACACTAATTGGCATACATTAAAATGAAATTTCATTGCAACAGCTCTTAATATACACTACATAAACATGGCAAAATAAATAAATACAATGAAAATTCGGGTGCTTTTCAATCATATCTAGAGAGATAAATGGGCTGCAATGAGTTAAAATGCTGAACAGCTGATTATTTTATGACCCAAGTTGATAAAAAGAAAAAAAAGTTAAACATAGGAGAAGGAGCAAAACCCAAAACTGGACCATCCAGTTAGAAAAACGTGGAAGATCAATGTGCAATTGCTCTGGTTTTTAAGGGGCTTTTTGTAATACGGTGTATTATGCCTACACGCACATGTATGACACAGTCACACGGAGCAGCTCACTGAATCGAGTTTAGGTCCTCAGTCCATTCGATCTTACAGGGTTCGCGTCTCTATATCACGTGACCCACTTCGATATCCCATCCCCAGTTTTTAGCCTGCCTTGATTTCTAACCACCTGCGCTTCGCTCTCCCCAACCTCCGCCTCGACCTGAAACGCTCTCCTTTGCCCGCGCCTGCGCACTTTTCTCCCCGCCGTCGGGCGTAATGGGCGTGGCCGAACTAGAGCGGCCCTTTTAGGCCGCCGTCGTCGTCTGTGGTTTCGCGGCAGTTCTTATGTGAGGCTGCCAGAGTGGCTTCGCGGAAGTCCTTCGGGGAAGATGGCGCTGGCCGGGGCCGGTGCTCGGTTGCCGGAGGGTGCGACCGGAGAGCGAGTGGACCCTCTTTCCCGCTTCACTTGCCCGGTGTGCCTGGAGGTATTTGAAAGCCCGGTGCGAGCGCCTTGCGGTCATATGTGAGTACGGAGAGTAGGCGGGAGCCAGGCCGCCTCAAGAGAGGTCGTGTGAGATAGCTGGGTAACCATGGCAACGGGAGAGTGGCGGGTCGGAAAGGAGGTTGAGTCGGGGAAACTCGCTTGTGGGAGGGACAAAATGGGTGGAAAAACTTTACCCCGGCCTAGTATTCTCCCAATACATGGACTTCAGTCCCCACCTTTAGCATTTTAGGCTTGCTGGCTGGGGTTGGTGGAAGTTCACCGGTCTAGGACAAGGGTAAGCAAAATTGGCTCTTCTATGACATGTGGACTTCAACTCCCAGAATTCCTGAACTAGCATGATTCGCCGAGGAATTCTGGGAGTTGAAGTCCACAAGTCATAAACGAGCCAACTTTGCCTGCTCCTGGTCTAGGAAGAGCTAGGCGGGGGGGTGGGGCGGCAAGTATTATAAAAAGCCCCTTAAAAGCCCAGAGCAATTTTACACTGAATCTATTGAACCTCTACGTTTTTCTAACCGGATGGTTTTGGTTTTGGTTTGGGCGCTCCTCCTATGTTTAGCTTTTTTCTTCTTTTTATCAACTTGGGTCAGAAAATAATCAGCTTGCAACCTTTTAACTCACTGCAGCCCATTTATCTCTCTTTACTGTAAAGCACCTGAACTTTCAAGAATTGCAGCCCGTTTAGTTGCCAGGGGCAGAGCTATGACTAATACTTATTTTCATAAAACGAAAGTGAAATGAACTTTGTGGGCAGAATCCAAGGGATGCCTTTGTGGCTAGGTAGGAGGGATGTTTTTTGCTCATGTGATCTTAAGCACTGCCAGTAATGTTTTGTTTTTAACCAGAATTTCTGTGCAAAAGTTTTAAAAGTGAAGGAGGTTCGGTCGTTGGGTCACTCCTAAAATTCTATAATTGACACCTTTTTAAAAAAAGATAAAAATAGATTAGAGAACAAAACCCTTGAATAAGTTGAGAGGCATTTCTTTCTGTTAGTTAATCAAATATGAGAAGGTGTAAATGTTTTGGTTTATCTGTTCATTATGCCTTTCAAAACCCATTCATTCAATAATAATAATAATAATAATAATAATTATTATTATTATTATTATTATTATTTATTAGATTTGTGTGCTGCCCCTCTCCGAAGACTACTTATTTTCTGTTTACATCTTGCTGAGAGTTAGGGTTAGCGTTAGCCATTGTTAGCCAATAGGAAGGAAAGATATAGCAAATAAATCTGCAGGAAGATAAATACAATTCATCTCTCTTGGGAGACAACGGTCCTAAGTCATATTTTTCAGTGCAGTTGTAACTTTAGTCACTAAATGGACTGTTGTAAATTGAGGGCTACCTGTAAGTTCATCCTTGTATATTCCTGAGAGGATTATGATGTGAATCTTTTAAAAAGGTGACATCAATTTTTACAGCTTTGGTAATGACCAGCTTCCAGTTGAGGTAAGGTACTGTTTTTTCTTTCACCTGTATGCAGTTTATTTCTTAATATGCCTACAGTAAGGTCATGGTCATAAATATTTTGGACATGATAGGTTGGAAACTACATCTTGTTTCAGGCCTTCCCAACTTGAACGCTGTATATTATCAAATATCATCAGCTATACATTAATATTTTGCTCAGAACTTTGTCTAATTCTGCAACAGAAACATTTTCTAAGATAACTTTCATCTTTATTGGTAATTTCTAAATTACATCCAAATGATATAACCTTAGGTACTTAGGACTTTAACATTCTCTTCTCTCACCTATAATTTGTTGTAAGGTGTTTTAGGTATACTGGGATTGTGGCATGTATTTTACCTTTCCGTACCTGGTTATTTTATTATATTCATTTGCAATGTTTTAACACTTATGACTTTGTAATTGTCTCTGAACCTGGTTACTGAGAGGATTAGAAGATAACCTTTATTGGAGTACCTGCATGGAAGTTTTACTTTAAACCCTGTTAGATATATGCATTCTTAATAAAGTTTATGCTGAGCTATTTTGTTTAAAAATATGGCTAAAAAACAGGATTCAATTCTTTCTATGTATAATACTATTTGTAACACAATTTCACCTTTGAACATATTTTTATCTTACAGTCCACACTACACAGTTACGTATACCACTCTCACTAATGAAACTGTTAGCAACTTTTCTGGATTCTTAAAATAATAATTGGTATAAGATTTTTTTTTCCCCATTTAAGATTATATTGTAATGCATTGATACATTGTTGAAGTATGCTTATCAATTATTTTAGTTTATTGGGGGAGTGGAAGGGAATTAGTATATGCCTGCATTTTTAATCAATAAAATTCATATATAATTTTTTTTCTGTGTTAGCTTTTGCACGCCATGCATTCAAGAATGTCTTAAACCTAAAAAGCCTGTTTGTGGAGTTTGCCGCAGTACCCTGTCTAATGGCAGCAGAGCTCTGGACTTGGAAAAGCAAATTGAAATGACAGAGGCTACTTGCAATGGCTGCAATCAAAAAGTATGAAAAACTGAGCTGTGTTTATTGCTACCTACATAGAATGAATATAGATGCAAATAAATATACTGATACTCTGTCTTGATAAGCAATTATTGTTGTTAACAAATTCAAAAAAAGGTTGTGGGATGGGGAAATGTTTGAAAGAAATTCCAAAAGGAGACTTAATTTCTTCTATTCACTCTACTAAAGCATTGGAAATAATAATTTGCAGAGCATATCATAAGACCAATCAGTTATATAAACAAGATAGAATTAACAAACCTTGCCACAACACACAGTTGTTCCTTGCCAAAACCACTGTGACAGTGATGAAACTATATGCAAATCCTCCTCATGTCACTTTTCACTGTTTTTTTTAAAATGAAATGCTCATAGAAAGTTTTGGTCTAATGTGCCCTTAGCTATGTTTTTTTTAATAACTTAATATGAAATGTATGTCAATGTGACATTTTTGAAGAATCATGAAAATGACCTTAGAAGACATTTCATCCAAATCCTGACTTAATTACAGCATCTCTGACAGAATGCTCTATTTGAAAACCTTCATTGAAAATTAATAAACTTAATATGTCAGCTTTTTTCCAATAATAGTTTATGCAGTCAAAAGTTTGTTCTCATATGTAGCATGAACAAACTCCCTTGGATTTATTTTTTTGTCTCATAATTCTGGTTCTGCCTTCTTGACAATGGAGACTGTCCATTACTTTTCTAGATGTCAGCTAATTTTCAGATACTGTACTTGAAGATTGCTGACCTATACTGTATTGCCTTAGCTGGCTCTTCCCAATTTCTTTAACTGCACTTTATAGCAGGGGTCTCCAGCCTTGGCATCTTTAAGGCTTGTGGACTTCAGCTCCCAGAATTCCTCAGCTGGCTATGGAATTCTAGGAGTTGAAGTCCACAAGTATAAAAGTTGCCAAGTTTGGAGATCCCTGCTTTGTGTGACTTTATTTTCAGATTCTTTACCATCTTTGAGCTTGTTTCTTTTTGTTACAATCTTTTTCAAGTTGTGATGCCCAGAAACATGCTGGTGTTTTTGTTTTTTTTTGGGGGGGGGGGGGTGTTCCCTCCAAAGCAGCTGATAGAAGTTGATACTATTGTGGCTGTTTAGAATTACATCTTACTCCATGAAGCTACCATTGTAAAAAGAGTTTTGCAATTAAAAGTTCAGTTAATAAATTTCAGTTCAGGAAATAACAGAGTCACACTTAATATGCTCTACCCTAATCTATGAACTTTGTGGAAATTCATAGCTTATCCAGCTACTGTATATACGATATCAGTAATATTGATTCAGTGTCTAATGCAAATTTTAGAAATATGCCTATACATACCTGTATTTCTAAAGTTATAAATGTAAGTATATGGCATTGAATATTGGTAATATATTGAGATACGGTGAATATCTTAGTTTTTACTTGTAAATATTAATATTCTCTGAAAAAAATTGATAGATCAAAAGTTGCTTAAATATTTTTAAAGCAAATTACATATGGAAAATTCAGTGGGGATTATGTGATTTGGGAGTTATTTCCTGCTTTCTGGGCACAGAAGTATTTTTTAATAGTTTTTTATTGAAATTCTTTAAAAACATACATAAACGAAACAACACAACAATACCAATTAAAGAAAAAAAGTGTTAATAGCAAGCAGACATAATGAAAACTGGAGAACATTAAAACATTAACATGTACCACAATTTTGTTGACACTCACTTAGAACATGCTACGTTATTATTGAGATCCCTTTACAGTGCAAATTTAAATCAGATAAGTTGAAGTTATACTTCAGGTTTAAGTTAAGGAACATAAGAGAGTAAAGGAATGTAAAGAGACAGGAGTGAAAGGAATGTAAGAACAGAAGGGGAAGAAGAGAGGGGGTATGTAGGAAATAAAAAATGGAATTAAGGGATGCCCAAAGCAGCCTCAATGGTATAAAATATAATGATTGTATTAATGAAATAGAAAATATGTATTGTATTATTATTGAGAAAATAAAATGGTATATTTGTAGTGTAAATATGTGAAAAAAATGTATCAAAATGTGACTACTTTGTTATATTTTCTGTACAGATGAATCTCTCAAAACTGCGAAGTCATGCAGCTACTTGTTCGAAGTACCAGAATTACATAATGGAAGGTGTTAAAGCTGTGACTAAAGAACCATTGCTGAATACCAGGTAATCTTAGTGAATTACAGCATGCCTGTTTAGAAAGTTTAAATTGTGTGCTAGTATTTATCTTGAACAAATGACTAGAGAGAAATCTGCTGTACGGGATATTTGTTTCTTCTTTTTCCCCATCTGAACCCTTACTGCCAACCACTCTTCGTTTGAATAGCAACAAAAGATGGGAAGTGGTTTGATGATTGCATTTCTGATTTATGGCCAAAATTCCCTCCCAAACTTGCTACCTTGAAATTCATGGCCTACTTGCTGTTTTTTCCTTTGAAAGTTTTATACAAGACCTTTAGGTTTAATATTGAAAATGTCACTCCAAAAAACTCTCTAATTTTTAACACCTGTAATCCAGAATTCTATGTAAGGTATGAGTTAATTGCTTTTGTGAGCAACTTGATAAATTTTATATAGCCATTGCTCAGTTTTAAGGCTTTTTCTGTATCAGGCTCACATGTGGGAGTGGGAGAACGATAAAGCTGCTTGTGAAAGACTTCTGACCATAATTACTATCAGTCTTCTTTCTCAGACAAGTTAACTGTTGCTATGATCAAACTAAAAAACACTAATCTTATACAGCAGTGGAAAAAGCTTTTGATGTATTCACCAATTGTTCTTGAATATTTTGTTTTATGTCCTTTTTAAAAAAATGTAAAGGCCTTTTTTTCCTGTGTTCCTGCAGGGGTGTCCCCAACAGATTTACATTTCCTTGCCCTTATTGTAGTGAAAAGAACCTGGACCAAGAAGGACTCGTAGAACACTGCAAAAGCTATCACAGCACCGATACAAAGCGAGTGGTAATTGATGTTTTTTTTCTTGGCATAGTCTAGTTCAGTGATGAGGAATCCACAGGTTGCATTTGGTCCCCCAGCATCACATTTGTGCTCCCTAAAGTTCATTAGTGTTAAAAAGTTCAACCTTTTTTGCTTTGGGGTACTCTAAGAAGTGAAACAGTTGCCTTAAATTTTGCAAAGATCAAGCCAACATTTTAAGATTTGGTGGGGTTAAGTGACAGAATTGCAGTGAGCAGCCTTGTAAGTTTTTAAGGTGCCCGTTTTCACCCTTAAAAACCCATACATCAAAGAACAGATTTTTTTTTTTTAATGACACCTTTCACCAATCGTGTCATATACAGGCCAAATACCAGAGTGTAGTTTCCTAGGAAAAATTATGCATTAGAGAAAATGATGGTATTGTCTCAAAGGCTTTCTAGAGTTATGTTTGTCTTTTTAATGATAAGGCTTGTTTTTTTTAAACCACATAGAAAATATTCAAACTTTTGAAGCCTTTCACACAGGGGATTAATAATCTCAGAGCAAAATTTTAATTCTTGAAAAAGGAATTCAGAACCCTAAATATATTGACAAAGCAGCAACATGATTTACTAAATATGTTGATCTTTATTTCAAGAATCATTTAGGAAATTGCCCACCCAAATACTTATTTGGGATATTCAATTAGATGAGAGAAGACATTCATAATATATTTGTGCCTGGTGAAAATGAATGAGAAATCTATAAAATTTACAGTTCAGGAAGGGAATTTTTTGAGGACTCTAGAAAGCTCATTTTCTTTTGGACTACATTTGTTTCTCCATTTTAGGAGTAGTTGTTGAATTAATATTGGGAGAATGTAGCACTACTTTCAAGAACAGAACCTTTAATCTAAGGAACTTCTATAGCCGCTTTGCTGATAGACATGGTTTAGAATGCATGGCAATGAGATACTACAAAAACTGATGGGTAATTTTTTGCCAACTTTTCCAGGTTTGCCCAATCTGTGTATCAATGCCCTGGGGAGATCCACACTACAGAAGTGCTAACTTCATGGAACATCTTCAGCGACGCCATCAGTTTTCATATGATACGTTTGTGGTAAGTTATAATTGGGTTATTCGTCTATTGTACAAAAACCTAGAGCAGCATAATATTTTTTAATAATTTCTGATTAGTCTTGTTCTACGAATTTCAAAATAGACTGCTTTTTAAAAAAATATGGCTTGTCATAATTCATTCAGTATAAAAAGCAGCTGGGGAGCTAGGCCCTGAGTCTTTCTAAACTTTTATTTAGATATCAAGTTGATGACAGAAGCTCAGGTAAAGCATCTGTTCTTTTGTTTGTCTTTCATGCTATTCCAGCCAAACCTCCTTTGAGCAGCTGTGATCTGTCCCTGGATTAGGCAAAATTGGTCCAGTGATGCATACTTATGTCTTCTGTATTTAGGATTATGATGCTGATGAAGATGATATGATGGCCCAAGTCCTATTGCGCTCCTTGAGGGATCAATGAAAAAAGCAAGAAGTATTCTTAATACTTAGCTTCCATTGGTGAGAAAAGATCACAGACATGACTTCCTCCAAGATACTTTGGCACACATAAACTTAAGCTGAAGACTCTCCCATGGTTCTTATTCCTGTCTTCATATTTCTAATTTTGTTTTTTTTCTAATGGACTTTCTGTTGAAGTTCATCTTCTCCAAGGTTCGTTTTTTAAAAACTCCTTTCTGGATATTTTTTTAAAAATATCTGTTTCAGATCTGAATGCTTGCAGTCATAAGACTACAAATATTTCTAATGTATTAGCACCTTTATTTTAATTAGTGGTATTATAATGTTTGACATGGATCATCAGAAGCCCAGGTTTCCTAAATATTGCAAACTCTGGTTATTAGATTCAGACCTCAGTCCAGATACAGGATTTCATTTCTAATAAATTGGGAATCTGATACCTACTTTTACAAAGCTAGATTTGGCATCAGCCTTCAGCAATACAGCCATCCCTCCCCCCCTGTTAAAGACGGTGTTTATCTTAATATATATTTTGACGCTGAACATTTATACAGAGTTGAGATAGAGACTATGAAGAGATCATTGTATCCTTCCTGGTTGAAGAATTATTCAAGTTCATATTTCATTTCCAGCTTCCTAAAGCTGACTACATCTTTATATATTTCTACCTCTATGCCTAGAATTCAGAACAATCTGATAGCAACAATGGTACAGACTTTAACATCTGGTTCTTTAGGTATAACAAATATTAAAGCCTCTTATGTTTTGTGAAAACTCTGCTTCTGTCTAATGCAGAAATTTGTTCGTTCATAAGTGAGGCTTCCATGCAGACCATGGATATTTCATTTACTTAACAAATCATGCCATACAAATTGCTACATCCTGAATTCAGAGGCTGCTACGAATTCTTGTCATACAGGTTATTTCCAGTTCTGATTCTGGTCTTGAATTTTTGAAGATGATTGATTTTATTTTGCTCAAGTGTTGATTGAGGCCAAATCTGGCAAACAGGGATAATATCAACTAGTCCTGATATGTATGTTTTCAGTAGGAAATGAAAGTATTTGTAAAGATCTGTGTCTTTACAATGGAGTTAGACTGACTATATATACACCTGGGAGTCCTGGTCTTAAGACAAAATGTGTGTACATACTTCTTCACTGTCTACAGAGAAGTTGCAGGTGGATTTCTACTCCATCGTGTTTACTGAGAGTACTAATAAATGGAAATAAGATTGCTGTGGTGAAGTGACTTACAAGATTTTCTCGGACATGGTGATTACTTTTGAATGTATTACAGCGTTCGGAGATTAGTCCCCAGTAATTTAAAATTTTAATTTTAGGGTGGCACAAGCAAGACATGTTCTGAAATTACAATGCCCACAAGAGGCAAATACTATAAGACCTGAGGTAGATAATGGATGCTTTTGTTACATAATTAAATGCATTCAATGGCAGCTTTTTGCACTAAGTAGATGTGATGCTGACCTTGAGTGTACATTGGCCAGGAAAAGATTGATTCGTACACATTTGGCTGAGGATTCATGTGGTATTGATCTGAAGTTTAAATGTCTATGTGAGAAAGTCCTTCTGGAAGATGATTCCTTTAAATTTAGTTGTTGGCCTAGAGCCAGTGATGACATAGCATATCTGGCATGGGTGTCTTGATTTAACTGCCAATTGCTCATGCTGCCTTCTGGACAGAATTGTTTAATTTATGCTTCAGCACTGACTAATAAGTCTTTGGTGGCGAGGATTTGGGGAATTTCCACTGGATCATTTAGTGATTGTTCTGATGAAGTAGACCAAGAAATAAAGAGTGCCTGGGTTATCATTGGCCTTCTTCAAGTTACCTCTTCCAACAGCTGACCTTTGTGCACTCCTACCCATCTTGGAATGACCCCTGAAGGAACCAGAAGGGGAAAATGACCACATATAGATGCTCCAAAGTGCCTTCTGCATGCATGTGAGCTCCTTGGCCCCAGGCCATTGCCTTTCAGTATTCTAACAAGTAGAAATGTTTCTGCCAGTCACTTGCTGAATTCACAAGACACAAGGTATCCTAATGCTTGAAAGTACCCCCTCCCCCATTCTAAGTGCACTTCTAGTGTTTTAACAAGAATTTTAGAAGTTCAGATTTGTCTTTTAAATAAATTGATTTAGTTGATAAAATGTACAGAAGTTTTGTTCCTTGTTATAGAAATTCCAAAGCTGTCATTTGAACTAGATTAATAAACTGAATAGTAAATTGCATTCTCCCAGTTTTTGCCCTATCTCTTCTGTTTACTGTGAAGTGATGCTGGCATATAATGGGGTTGAATTAATCAATTATTTTAAACTAAATCTATTTCAGCATTGCCCCACTTATATGCATTCCACAGTGCAGCTGCAAAGTGGATCAGCATAAGTTAGATTGTTGGTATGGATGAAACCTAGACTTCAGCAGAACAATTCATTGAATTCATACCTGAACTAACGGATGCATTAAGGATATGGAGTGACGTATCATTTTCTGCAGAAACTATGCTCACACACAACACTTTTCTCAGCCTCTCATTGGGAAAATGCCACAAGGTTGAGAGGGATGCAATTTTGTGAGCAATGGTTCAAGCTAATTGGTTTTAACAGGGCTTTCTAGGAAATGGTCTTCCAAAACAGATGGAAAAATGGATGGCAGGGCTTTTGTAGAGTTCAGTTATTTTTCCTAGGTGGATTTTTTTTTTGTCTCTTGAGAACTGCAAGTGTTCTCTCCAAGAATCCACAAAGTTAATTGTTTGGAGGAATCTGACAAATCTGAAAGAATGTGGCATCATGTGACTGGGAAATGCTGGCTATTAAAATTATTCTCCCTTTGTCATTCTTTGTTTCACCACATCATCCCTATTGTACTTCCTGTTGTCTTTTCCAATTCTGTAGAAAGTAAAGGTTCTGAAATTTGTCTCCCTATTCAGAAATGGACAGTAAATAACAAAAAGAATGTATGTAGCTCAGAGCTGAAACGGAGAGTCCTTGGTGCTCTCTGAGCTTGGTTGGTTTTTGGGCAGACACCTTATTATCCAAACTAGGTAACAACATCAAGTTCTACCAAAAAAAATCCCTATGTACAAATGTTGGGTGGAAACTTCCTTTCTAGTGGAAGACGTTTTCAAACTTTCTCAAGGTTAAATCCACCCTCAGTAATAATAATAGCATCACTACCAACCCATCTAATCATCCCCAAGATTGAAGTTTCCTCATATTCTTTTCCTCTGTTTAATGGGAAATTGAGGCTCCATGAAGAGTGTAGGCCTATGGAGATATTGTTGTACAATGATAGAATATCACAGGCATTCCTAGATAGTGTTTTACCTTCACTGAAGTTATTTGGGAGAAGTACATTCATCAACTTTTAATGAGAAATTGTACTGCTTAATTGCACATTCTATAACTGCTAGAAAGAACTGGCCAGGCTTCTCATTTAGCATAATTCATAATTGGAACTTGGCTGTATTGTTCATATTTCAATGTGTGTCTGATTTTATAGCCACAACCCTTCAAATTTCCAGGACATTTATGATGTTCAGATTAGATTCCCATCTTCCAGTAAGCAAGTGGCAAAAGGAGATGCCCGGACTGAAATTTGATGAGCATTGATGTATCCATTCCATTGGTATAGGCAGCTCCTTCACCCTTTGTGTTCTGAATCTGGAGGCATTCTAGAGCACCAATGCAGAAGATTAGCGGAAGAAGAGAAAGTGCAATAATAATTGAAACCTGCCTCTGGATTTACTCCATGATGTTAAGGCCTATTTGTGTAATTTATATAAAAATGGCATTTATTGCAATAAACAGTGTTCATCACATACCATGACAATAAAAATATTAAGATACCACAAGTTTTTTCTTCTTCTATGGTTGCCATTTTTTGAACCTGTCTCTTATTCCATTGTCATATTTAAAATATATTAACATCTGGACAGAAGAGTTCTGAGTTGCAATTCTCAAGAATTGTAGTTGTCAGTTGTATGGTATTTTGTGTGTTATGGTTGTTGTCTTCTTAGCATTGTGTTTGTTCAATTTGTTTAATAAAATAGATGTCCCAAAAAGACATTTAACCACAGCTGCAGTCAGTCCTACATTATGGATCATGCTGATAAATATTTTAATCATCCTTTCTTGATTTTTTTCCTTTTATTCTGTTTCTATACCAAATGCTTTTATTCAGCCCAAGTTAGTATAAGTTCAGAAGCCACAATGACATTCAGTAATCTAGTATGATATGGTACTTAAGACTCATGTTCAAGTCCACCTGTTGGGATTACTTTGGACCTGTTGCTATTCTTTTGCCTTTGTAGTGAGCTATTGCAGAGAAAGACTGGAGGAGGGAATGCTATTTTACTGCTGAAGGAGATATACAGATGTATATCTGTATATACAGGTGTATACCTGTCTATATCTAATAAAAAATGAAAATAGTGGGTTGGGGGTAAATTTCATACTTGGGAACTACTGAGCTGCAAGCAGTGATCCTGCTATGTGAAGAATTGAGGTTACAAGATCAAACGCATGCCATTCTACTACTGTTCTCACATTTATTTATTTATTTTATTTATTATTTAGATTTGTATGCCGCCCCTCTCCGCAGACTCGGGGCGGCTCACAGCAAAATAAAACAATTCATCACAAATCTAAATTGTAGTTTAAAATATTTTAAAACCCCATTGCTAAACAAACATACATACAAACATACCATTCATAAATTGTATATGCCCGGGGGAGATGTCTCAGTTCCCCCATGCCTGACGACAAAGGTGGGTTTTAAGGAGCTTTCGGAAGGCAAGGAGAGTAGGGGCAGTTCTAATCTCTGGGGGGAGTTGGTTCCAGAGGGCCGGGGCCACCACAGAGAAGGCTCTTCCCCTGGGGCCCGCCAACCGACATTGTTTAGTTGACGGGACCCGAAGAAGGCCCACTCTGTGGGACCTAATCGGTCGCTGGGATTCGTGCGGCAGAAGGCGGTCTCGGAGATATTCTGGTCCAATGCCATGAAGGGCTTTAAAGGTCATAACCAACACTTTGAATTGTGACCAGAAATTGATCGGCAGCCAAGGCAGACTGCGGAGTGATGGTGAAACATGGGCATACCTAGGTAAGCCCATGACTGCTCTCGCAGCTGCATTCTGCACGATCTGAAGTTTCCGAACACTTTTCAAAGGTAGCCCCATGTAGAGAGCATTACAGTAGTCGAACCTCGAGGTGATGAGGGCATGAATGACTGTGAGCAGTGAGTCCCGGTCCAAACATGATTGGGCTGGAGTCAGGTAAACAATCTTTATCCCTTGAAGCAATTTTTAAAAAATTATTTGGGCAATGCCAAGGTATCAAGATGACATGGAAGTGGCATCCCTGGAAATGAGGCTACAATTTCTAGCTTTTCACTACTTAATGGATTGAGCAGCTTTTAATAAGGGATTCTAAGCTTATCAGAGTCTTGGCACTATTATCTCCTCCAATATTGTTAAACATCAATGAAGAAAATACGTTGCCATAAATTTGACAGCTACCCCAGCCATGTTTGACGTTAGAGTTTGTGGGTGACTTAAGAAATGGGTTGAGAGAGCCAAAGGTTTTCTCACCTCTGCCCTAGGGAGAAAAAAAACCCCTTGCTTGTGGCTTTCAGCATTTGGCAAGGGTGCTAAACGCTTTGAGTTAAATTTAAAACTGCCTGAAAATGGGCAAACTTTCCAGGTTTTAGCTAAGGTTTGTTTCCCTTTCAATACAGCTGCCTAGGGCTTGGCTGTGGCACTTGCACAAATGGATTGCTTTTGTTGCAGTCCTGCCTGTCAGACATCTGTTCTCCTTTTTTAGTGAGTTTTGTCCGCTATAAATACCAAAAGGAAAGAATATTACTTTGCTGCCAGAGAGAGAGAGAATTAAAATAAACTTGAACTGGGTTCAGGCTGTTGCTGCTCTTGGCCTCCTAACACTAAGTACTGGGGGAAACAACAGCTAGTGGCTATTGTAACCTCTGTGTCAAGAGAATAGTAGGTGGGCCAAAATGCTGAAGAAGCAGCTGTGGGAAATGTTTCAGCCATCCAGTAGGTGGGCTAGTTGGCTTGTGTTCTATCCATTGTATGAAGCATCTCAGAACTTTGATAGATAGCTGGCAGAATTTGCTTGCTTACTTAAAGGCTTGGGAGATTGAGGGAAAGGCTGAAAATGCAAGAATTCACAGTATATGTACAACTAAATGTCTATGGGAGTGCTCAGTTATTCAGGTCATTGCTGTCCAAAAAGTGCTTTATCAAAAGGCAATTGACCTTCATTTTTCAAAGCAAAGTCCAGTTGTCTTGAAAAAAAGCACCTTTGGGCCATAAGTACAGTTAATTCATATCAATACTTATCTAGCATATAGTTAAACAGCGTATTTCTGACAGTGTCCATTGTTACAATAGGCATGGAATGCAAGTGGGCAGATTCCTATCCCAAAGAGGTTTATAATATAAAGGTGAACAGAGAAGCTGGGCTCTTGAAGCAGAGGAGAGGGGCGGCATACAAGTCCAAATAATAAATATATAAATGGACTTGTATGCCAAATATATACTTGTATATATTTATTTGGACTTGTAGCTCATATGTGTTGTGGTTCCGTCTGAGGCCCCTCCGGGAACGGCTGACCTTCTGTCGGTTTCCAGCTCAGAGGGAGAGGCTGAGGAACAGGAGGTGCAGACAGACGAGGAGGAATCCCAGGCTGAAGAAGAGGGAGGACAGCCAGAGTCCCACCAGGGGGAGCTCTCCCCAGCAAGCAGCCTGGATTCCTTAGAGGAAAGTGCACAAGCCATAATTGATCTGCGACAACGAAGAGCTACTCAGAGACGGAGTCAATTGGCTAAATACTTTCAGCATTAAAGTGGCAGCAGCTGGGTTTGGGTGTGGTGCTCTTGGGAAAGGCTAAAAGGCAGACCCACCCTTCCTGGCTTGTGGAGTTTTATCTTTGAGAGTCGTGGGACCTGACTGTGAACTTTGGCGTCTTGGAATCCTGGTTTGTGCCTTTGACTATTGAAACCTTGGGGGGGGGTGCCAGCAAGAAGCTTGCTGTATTGTCTGGACATCAGGACCCTGCTGTACCGTATGATATCCTGTCTGTTGGGAAGAACAGGTTTTCCTCTGTGCTTATTTTTTCCAGTTATAAACTACTTTTGGCTTTTACCAGAGTGTCTGGCTGTTTTTTCCAGTTGGTGTTGAGGTCTGGGGGAACCCAGACAGAACAATATGTATATGAGCTGGGATGGCACAGCAGATAGAGTGCTGTATTCCAGGCCACTGAAGCTGACTAGATCTGTAGGTCAGCGATTCAAATCTCATCACCGGCTCAATGTTGACTCAACCTTCCATCCTTCCGAGGTGGGTAAAATGAGGACCCGGATTGTGGGGGCAAAATATACTGGCTCTGTTAAAAAGTGCTATTGCTAAACTTTTGTAAGCCACCCTGCATCTTAAGTAGAAGGGCGGCATAAAAATTGAATCAATCAATCATCAATCAATAAACAAACAAATATGGGCAGCTGCAAGTCATTTTAGCTAAACCTGAATGATATTCAAGGTCATAAACATATACAGCAACTCATGAGATGACAAGGGCTTGCATGTCCCCAAAGCTTCCTGATGCAAAAATGGCTACAATTTGTACACATGACGTCGTTGTGCAAAGGCTCTCGTATTCCAGCAGGAAGGCTAAGTCTCCACATCATGAGCCAAGTACTTTTTGGGGAACAACTTGTTCAGAGCTAAAAACGGAAAGTCTCCAGATTTAATAAGCCTCTGAATCCATAGCCTATGATTTGCAGGTTAACTGCCAAACTTTGGCAGTGTCATCTTTGGAAGTAAAGTTTCCAAAGTAGAGCAAATATATACATATACCTCTCTGTGTGTATCATTTTTTAAAGGAAATGGTCATAAATAGAGCAAGACCATCTAGGCCAGGGGTGTCCAACCTTGGCAATTTTTAAGACTTGTGAATTTAAACACCCAGTCTGGAAGTCAGAGTTCACAAGTTGCCAAGATTGGATGCCCCTGATCTAGACATTATCAGGTTGAGAAAGACTGCAGTACCAAGGTTTCAAATAAGACAACTCAACCCTCTCTTGGGCTGCCAGATAAGAGTGCTAGAACTCCCTATACTGAAAATAAATCTGCCTGGAGTTTGACAAGAATCCTGAGGAGCTAGAAGAGAATTAAAAGGAAGGTGTCAGAAAATAATCTCACAATTTTGTCTTTTGTTTATAGTATTTGAAAAAGTACCTCCATTCAAAAAGAACCTTAGGCAGTACACAGGAAGAAAAATCCAATGTAACACAACCTCATAACAGTCTACATTACTACAGCTAGATGGCCTTCTAGACCAGTGTTTTTCAACCAGTGTGCTGTGGCACACTAGTGTGCCGCGAGACATGGTCAGGTGTGCCGCGAAGAAGAAAGCTCAGGTTCCGGTCTCGCAACTTTTTGCTGAGAGAGTGAGAGTGAGAAAGAGACAAAGAAAGAGAGAGAAAGAGAGAGAGAAAGAAAGAAAGAGAGAGAAAGAGAGTGAGAGAGAAAGCAAGAGAAAGAAAAGAGAAAGAGAGAAAGTAAGAGAGAGAAAGAAGGCAAGAGAGAGAGAAAGAAAGCAAGAGAGAGAGAAAAGGAGAGGAAGGGAGAGAGAGAGAGAGAAATGAGCAAAAAGGGGAGGAAAAAGAGAAATGAGAAAATGATTGAGATAGAGAATGAGAGGAAAGAGAGAGAAACAAAAGAGAGAGAGAAGTGACTCTTGATTTAAAGCATATGATAAAAAACACCCAAAGAATAAGAGAGAAAAAAACCCAGCCCTCACCTGTTTTTGGAAATGGTTCAAGAGTGTGTATACACAGACACACACAAGGGTGGGGAGGAAACAGGGATGGAAAAAGAGAGGAGAGTGTCTTAGGGTGTCATTTTGGTTGGTGGTGTGCCCCAGGATTTTGTAAATGTAAAAAATGTGCCGCGGCTCAAAAAAGGTTGAAAATCACTGTTCTAGACCTTTAAAATACCCTTTCATTTCTGTGAAGGGGAGGTTACAGAACTAAAATGGATTTATGGGTCTTCCAGGCTGGAAAATAAGCGTGCCTCCAAAGACAACATTTTCCACAATGTGGGAACCATTATTAAGACTTATTTTCTAACTCATGCTCTTTTAGCACAGTGGAAGGGATAAATCTTGCTTGGTAAACCTTGCTGGTTAGTAATTATATTTTGTTATTTGCCTCCATCCCCAACTAGTATGGCCATTTGCAAGGAAGTGAGAATTATTTATTTATTTTATTTTATTTATTTATTTATTTTGTCCAATACACAATGAGGGTTTTAGTGGGTATATATCTATATACACATAGTAAAATACATGATGAAGGTTATAGAGGAGATACTCATAGTAAAATATATCTAAGAAATAATAGAAAAGAAGATAAAGTAATAGAACATATCAATGAAAGAATAGAAGAAGAGATATAGGAATAGAAGAAAGGTATAGGAGATATAGGAGAGCAATAGGACAGGGGACGGAAGGCACTCTAGTGCACTTGTACTCGCCCCTTACTGACCTCTTAGGAATCTGGATAGGTCAACCGTAGATGTTTATGTTTATGTTTATTTAGATTTGTATGCCGCCCCTCTCCACAGACTCTAAGATAATCTAAGGGTAAAGTGTTGGGGGTTTGGGGATGACACTATGGAGTCCGGTAATGAGTTCCATGCTTCAACAACTCGGTTACTGAAGTCATATTTTTTACAGTCAAGTTTGGAGCGGTTAATATTAAGTTTAAATCTGTTGTGTGGTCTTGTGTTGTTGTGGTTGAAGCTGAAGTAGTCGCCGACAGGCAGGATGTTGCAGCATATGATCTTGTGGGCAATACTTAGATCTTGTTTAAGGCGTCTTAGTTCTAAACTTTCTAGGCCCAGGATTGAAAGTCTAGTCTCATAGGCAGTGTTCCCTCTAATTTTTTGGGGGGGTGGGCGGAAAAGTATAGTGTCTGAGCGGCAGTCCCTTCGGGACTGGGCGGCACAGAAATAATAAATAAATAAACAAACAAACAAACAAAAAAACCCACCCTGTTTTGCCTCAGAGAATTTCAAAATAAAATACTGTACTGTCTGTCTATAACAGTGAGCTCATAATAGGGCAACTCTATCAATATCAAAATGCCACTTAAATAGTTGAGCTAGTTTCAAACTAGATTTTTATTTTCTTTCTCTCTTCCTTACTCCCATTCTTTTTCTTTCTCTTTTCCTTCCTCTCTTTTTTCTATCTGTTTCTCTCTCTTCCTCTCTCTCTCCTTCCCTCTCACTCTTTCCCTCTCGGCTTCTGGGCAGGTTTGGAAAACTCTGAGTTGATGATGATTTTTAAGTGAGCGATTGCTCACTGCTCAGCTTAGAGGGAACTATGCTCATAGGGTATTCTATTTCGAGCGGAGGAGTGAAGGGCTCTTCTGTGAAGTATCTTTGGACATTTTCAAGGGTGTTAATGTCTGAGATGCGATATGGGTTCCAAACAGATGAGCTGTATTCGAGGATGGGTCTGGCAAAAGTTTTGTAAGCTCTGGTAAGTAGTGTGAGATTGCCAGAGCAGAAGCTACGTATGATTAGGTTTACAACTCTTGAAGCCTTCTTGGCTATATTGTTGCAGTGGGCTTTGGCACTTAAATCTTTTGTTATTAGTATACCAAGAGTTAGGGTATACTAAACATCTGGATTGCACTGGGTGGCCTATCCTTGAGGAACAAAGGTTATTCCACAGCCAGAGGGGAAATAAAGTTCCCAGGAGCTTAAATCATATATTATGAAACATCTGACTCCTCTCCAATACTGGAAAAGAAAAAAAAATCAGCAGCTGTTTTGGAACTGAAAGTAATTCAAGAACTTTCAGCAGGTGCCACTTTGGGCTGCCAAGCAAAGGAAGGCCATGATGTACTTTGGGCAGCAGGACAAGAAGATGGGCTGGTGAATGAAAAAGCCCGAAAGGTTTTTGAGAAAGTTTCCCCTTCAATGACTGAGGCAACAGAGCGGAATAAATCTCGGTGAAAATATCTGCACTCACTTTTTCTCTTAAAAAGTCATTTCTTCCCTCCAATTTGTAACTCCTAATTCTTAGACAGCAGGTAAAACTGCAGCCAAACTATATGTGATGAGTTTTGTCCAATCACAAAAGTTTAAAAGTGCTATTTCCCTTGCAGTAGACGGAAAACTGCAGTAGACGGAAGACCCAGTGGAACTGGAGATAGGTAATTTCATTTTCATTTCATTTTATTAGATTTGTATGCCGTCCCTCTCCGTAGACTCGGGGCGGCTAACAACAGTGGTAAAAACAACATGCGACAATCCAATACTAAAGAAGCTAAAAACCCTTATTTTAAAACCAATCATATATACAAACGTACCATACATAAATTGTAGAAGCCTAGGGCGAAAGAATATCTTAATTCCCCCATGCCTGACGACAGAGGTGGGTTTTAAGAAGCTTGCGAAAGGCAAGAAGGGTGGGGGCTATTCTAATCTCTGGGGGGAGTTGGTTCCAGAGGGCTGGGGCTGCCACAGAGAAGGCTCTTCCCCTGGGTCCCGCCAATGTCATGGTAGAAGCTGGAGGAGAAGACTTACAGAGCCTGCAGGCTTTATTAAAGGGGTGGAAATAGGATTGAAAAGATAGGCAACTTTGTGTTGGTGAATACCCAACACTAGCACATAACCAGTCCTTTAGCTTAGTAGTTTCTGACAACATGAAGTCTAAGCTGAGGATCATTTTTTGCAAGCAGTAAAGTAGGCAAGAATTGGTCTTAGGTCTTTCTATTACTCATTAAGAGGCAGCTGTGTTGGCAGGTGAGTTTGGAGACTGGAAAAAGCAGCAGGGGGGGTAGCTTTTAATCAACTTGCAGTCTGCCTACTTGAAGTATACAGTGGGCCTTGTGACTCCCCCCCCACCCCACCCCAAAAAAGCTGTTTTTGCAAACTCAGTTTGACAGCATCTTGAGCAATGCTATTTTGCCACTGTCATACAAAAATTATCAATTCAAAGTGTTGGTAATGACCTATAAAGCCCTACATGGCATCGGACCAGAATACCTGCAGGACCGCCTTCTGCTGCACGAATCCCAGTGGCCAATCAGGTCCCACAGAGTTGGCCTTCTCCGGGTCCCATTGACTAAACAATGCTGTTTGGCAGGACCCAGGGGAAGAGCCTACTCTGTGGCAGCCCCGGCCCTCTGGAATCAACTCCCCCCCCCCCCGGAGATTTGAATTTCCCCCACTCTTCCCACCTTCCGCAAGATGTTGAAGACCTATCTATGTCACCAGGCATGGGGGGACTAACTATTTCTTTCCCCCCTCACCACCCTTTTTTCTGACTGTAATACATGAGAATGGTGTGATTGTGCAGTAACGATTGTTTTTAATATTTATGGGTTTTCAATTTAGCTTTTTAATCTAATATTGGATTAATCTAATATTACTGTTGTTGTGAGCTGCCCCAAGTCTTCGGAGAGGGGCGGCATACGAATATAATAAATCTAGATCTTAATCTTGGAATAGCCCTCAGCTGAAGAAAAAGCAGCAATTGGAACTGGATTGTATGTTTTTCTCAGTCCTTTGGAAAAGATGTAAAGACTAAACTTAGCCATAGGCAATTGTCTCAATAGAAGATGATGCTCAGATCATCTGCAAATACTGGATTGAATCATGTCCTTTCATGAATTCCTGCATCACCTTTTGCTCATTTTTCTCTATCTCCCTAGCCTGCAGGTAAGAAAAATAGGGTCAAAGCTGACTACCTATTCCCTTGGAATGCTATTTTTCTATTGTATGCAGTTTCTATAAGGGTAAGCAACAGAGGCATCCCCAGGGAGGATTTTTAAAAGTCTAGATTATGGTTATGATTGTGTAACTGATGATCCATAGTTTACATGTGTTGCATGCAAAAAAAAAATGGCATGGATTGAATGGTTGTAGCAGCCATCTTAACTGTAGGCATCACTGGCAAACTGTTGTCACCTAGTTTCTCAACTTTAGCAACTGGAAGATATGTGGACTTCAATTCCCAGAATTCCCCAGCCAGCATACGTTTATATGACCTAGGTGTCAAACTGGCGGGCTGCATGCATCACATGCAGGCCACACCCACCCCAGCTCCATGAAAGGAAAAACCGTTGCCATACGTCACATGACAGCAACATGACACGGCAAGTTTGACACCCTTGAGCAGAGGTAGGCAAAGTTGGCTCTTCTATGATTTGTGGACTTCAACTCCCAGAATTCCTGAGCCAATCATGCTAGCTCGGAAATTCTGGGAGTTGAAGTCCACAAGTCATAGAAAAACCAACTTTGCCTACCCCTGCCCTAGAATGTCCTAGAGTTTACACTAAACCAGCAAGATATTGCTTGGCTTTATACATCATACTAAGCTATGTTTCTATTAGCCATAGTTTAAGCCACAGTAAGATACTCGCACTATGTTTAATTAAAAAGTGCTATACAGAATCCAACCCTAATTCTTCCAGAACTTTGTGGAAGCTAAAGATGGTCTCAAATTCAACTCATCTACTAATGATATGATTGCAATATCTATATAATTTCAACAAGATAGAAGAGATTGATGCTGGTCTACTCCCCCCCCCCCCCAACTTGAAACAAGATTAGCTTACTGCTCTGGGATTTTCTGGTGATTTCCCATTCAAAAACTGACTTGGTCTGATCTTGTATAGTTTAGAAAAAAATCTGCCCACACTGACAAAGCACTGTCACCTGCATTAATTTGTGTAGCAGTAGGCCAGAGGTCTTCAAACCTGGCAAGTTTAAGATTTGAGGATTATGGGACTTGAAGTCCACAAATCTTAAACTTGCCAAATTTCAGGACCCCTGCATAGGCTAACAACAACAACAACAAAAATGAGGCAGTTGAAAATGATGCATCCTTAAGATGAAATAAGGTATGTTGTGTATATTTAATTAAGTTACATGAATAGATCAGCTTGTGATCTATTGATGTAGCTTAATGAAGTTATATCAATAGATTTCAACTTGCACTGAGGCTAAGAAATAATACCATGTGCCTCTTCTTTCCTGCTTACTTGTTTGAAAAACAGAACATTAAATGAACAAAACTATTGATTGATTGATTGATTGATTGGATTTATATCCCACCCCACTCCAAGGATACTATAACATGGTAAGCAGCTAACTACAATCTCAGAAAAGTTACCACCAAAACATGTATTATTTTAAAAACAACCAGTGATCTATAATGGGATGGTACATATATTTAGATCATAGTAAACTATAGTAAACCTAGCAATTTTGAAGATACCACAATTTGTTCTGCTACAGCAACCCACATTGTACTTCATGTTGTATTTTGCTAAATGCAGAGTCCGTGAGGGTTTTAAATCTATGCTTTGCCTTTGCTTTCACAAATCAGATTTGAATTTGAAAAGCAGTAAAGTCTACAGAGATTAATATGGAAGAGACATGTAAGTAAAAAGGAGCATTTATTTTAAGCATTGTGGTCTTATTTTAATAGCCTCAAGTTAACAGTGATTTTGTTTCATTGACTGAAAACAATTACAAATAAAACCATTTGGTCTCCCTTTTTAAAGCATTTTTGTAATGTTTTCTAATAATTACCTTCATCTTTATAAATATTGAGCGGGCATCATTACTGAGTATGACTCCGATATTGCATTTTTTTTCTTTAAATATATTTTCACATGTACATCTATGCATTATTTTTACCTAGTGTCCCATTGAAAGAAATCAATCTAACCACTCATATTAATGAGTGGTTTTTTGCAGGACCAATCCTTGAATACAGCTCATCTGTCTGGAGCCCACACTGCATATCAGACATTATTACAATTGAGCGAGTCCAGAAATATTTCACAAGAAGATTCCTCCACTCCTCTGTTTGCAACAGAATATCCTCTGCCACCAAACTTGAAATTTTGGGCTTAGATAATTTAGAACTACACCGCCTTTAGTCTGACCTAAGCATAGTAGACAAAATTATCTGCCCTGTCAATGACTACTTCAGCTTCAACTGCAACAATACACAAGCACACAATCGATACAAGGTAAACTGCTCCAAACTTGGTAGCAGAAAATACGACTTCAGTAACAGAGTGGTTACTGCCTGGAATGCGTTGCCAGATAACCCAAGCTTTAACCTTAGTCTGCCTTCTGTCAACCTCACCCCATTCCTAAGAGGTCTCTAAGGGGTGTGCATAAGTGCACCAATGTGCCTACCACCTGTTGTGGTTCAGCCTGGGACCCCTCCGGGAATGGCTGATTTGCTGTCGGCTTCCAGCTCAGAGGGAGAGGCTGAGGACCAGGAGGTGCAGACTGACGAGGAAGCGGAATCCCAGGCTGAAGAAGAAGGACAGACAGAGTTCCACCAGGGGGAGCTCTCCCCAGCAAGCAGCCTGGATTCCCTGGGGGAAGATGCTCATGACATCATAGATATGCGACAAAGGAGAGCTAATCAGAGACGAACTCAATTGGCTAGGTATTTCCAGCATTAGAGGTCACAGCTGGGTTTGGGTGTGGTGCTTGGGAAAGGATAAAAGGCGGCCCCACCCTTCCTGGCTTGTGGAGTTTTATCTTGGAGATTCGTGAGACCTGTCTGTGAACTTTGGTGGCTACAATCCTGGTTTGTGCCTTGGACTATTGAAACCTTGGGGGGGGGGTGCCAGCAAGAAGCTTGTGAAATTGACTGGACATCAGGACCCTGTTGTAACGTATTGTAATCTGTCTGCTGTGAAGACAGGTTTTCCTTTGTGCTTATTTTTTCCTGCTATAAACTACTTTTGGATTTTACCAGAGTGTCTGGCTGTTTTTTCAGTGGGTGTGGAGGTCTGGGAAAACCCAGACAGAACAGAATAAAACTCCACCAACCACCAGACACCTGGTGCTCATTTTGGAGGGGTGGTTTGGTTGTTTTGTTCCTTGCTCTTTGCTGCTGGTTCCTGGTTGGACTTCTTTTGTTTGTCGGCTTCCTGTTTTTGCCTGTCACCATGGATGTTTCTGCAGCTGACATGCAGGCTGTCTTTGCAGAGTTGCGAGGGGACATTGCTCACTTGACCCAGACAGTCTTGTTATTACAACGTCAAGTGGAGGTTTTGTCCCAGGCGGCCCCACCCCAGGCGGCACCTGTGGTACCACCTCCAGCACCTTTGCCCAGAAGGAAATGTTTTGTGGCGATGCCGGAAAAGTTCTGGGGGGACCGGCGGCTGTTTTCTGCGTTCCAGAGCCAGGTGCAGCTTTTTATCAACGCGCAGATGATGCACTTCCCAGGGGATGACCACAAGGTGGCGTTTCTGTGCAGTTTATTGGCTGGCCCTGCAGCGTCGTGGGTGGCACCTTACCTGGCCCGGGATGATCCGCTACTCCAGGACTACAATGCTTTTTGTGACTTGCTGCGTCACCAATTTGCGGACCCGGTGCAGGAACAAACGGCCACGCGGGCGCTGAAGCAATTACGCCAGGGTTCGCGCCCCCTGGTGGACTATATGGCTGACTTTAGGTCTCTGGCCGGGCAAGTCCAGTGGAATGAGGCTGCCCTGATCGAGGCCTTTCAAGATGGACTATCCGACACGATGTTGGACGCCTTAGTGCATGAGGTGATGCCCGGCACGTTGGACGGTTTGGAGCGGCATTGCTTGGCAATAGAGGCCAGGCTGTTGGCCAGGGAAGTCCGTCGAGCGGGACGGTCCAACCCCCGTGCATCAGGCGTCCCGCCGACACCTGTTTCGCGGCGGGGGTTGTCAACCGTAAGCACCCCGGCTCCGGTCCCTGCGCCCCGACGTTTTTCACCAGCGCTGCCTCCACGCTTGATGGATCGTGTTGCTGCCGGGGAGCCGATGGACGTAAGTTACGCTCGACCCCGACAGACCCCGGAGGAACGAGGGCGTCGGCGGGCAGCTGGGTTGTGCTTCTATTGTGGGGCCCCGGGACATTTTGCTGTCGTTTGTCCCCACAAGAGGCGGAGCACCGTGGCTGCCGTCGTTCCTGTACCCTACAGCCCTCCCGTGCTTCCCATGGCGTCCCCTGTGCAGTTACAGGAGACAACCCCTGGTGTCCCCGTTCCTGCCCTGAACTCTCCGATGGCGGGGCCTTCGTCTGGATGTCCTCCGTCGCCGGAACGATCGGGAAACGAGGGGGGCCCGGCTTGGTGGCAACACTAGGTCGGGCGGGGATCCCACTTTCGTCTGACTCCACGACTCCCGAATTTGGACCGTTTCGACACCTGACGCTTGCGGTGACCTTGCATATCGCGCAACGGACTCGGACTTACCCAGCGTTGGCCCTTGTGGATTCGGGGGCGACGACGAACTTCTTAGACGAAGCCTTTGCCCAACGTCATTCCTTGCCCCTTTGTCCTGTTACCCCGCCATTAACTGTGGAGACTATCGATGGGCGGGTTTTGTTGGCTGGTCCCATCCATTTCCAGACCCTGCCGGTGCGGATGTGCATCGGAACTCATGAGGAGGCCCTACAGTTTTATGTTACCAAGGGGCTTCATTTTCCCCTCGTGTTGGGGTTGTCATGGCTGCGTGCACATGACCCACAGGTGGTGTGGTCTCAGAACTTGGTCACCTTCTCCAGTTTGCAGTGCATGGACCATCACCGACATGTGTGCGCAGCCCACGGCCCAGTAGTTCCCGCGATTCAATTACCCCGTTGCCTTGAGGAATTCGCCGATGTGTTCAACGAAAAAGAGGCGGATCGGCTACCACCACATCGGACGTATGACTGTGCCATTGACCTGCTCCCTGACGCCAAGCTCCCGGCTGGTCGTTTGTACTCCATGTCCGAGCCGGAGCTTGTGGCTCTCAAGGAGTTTGTGGAAAAGAATCTGGCCAAGGGATTTATTCGGCCATCCAAGTCCCCTTTGTCTGCCCCTGTTTTGTTCGTGAAAAAGAAAACAGGCGATCTTCGCCTCTGCTGTGACTATCGCCGCCTTAACGCCATCACAGTGCGGAATAGGTACCCCTTGCCCTTGATCCCTGAACTCATGGACCGGTTGCGGACGGCAACGGTATTCACCAAAATCGATTTGCGCAGTGCGTATAATTTGGTCCGGATGCGGGCCGGGGATGAGTGGAAGACAGCGTTTGGCACGCGTTACGGCCACTTTGAATATACAGTGATGCCATTTGGCCTCACCAACGCCCCGGCCGTGTTTCAACATCTGATGAACGACGTGTTCCGGGACATGTTGGACCATTTTGTGGTGATTTACCTTGATGACATTTTAGTGTATTCCCCGAACCATGCCTTGCATTTGACCCATTTGCGCCGGGTCCTGCTCCGGTTGCGGGAGCAGCAGTTGTATGCCAAGCTGGAGAAGTGCCAATTCTTCCAGACTACCGTCGAATTCCTGGGGCACATTTTATCTCCAGGTGGCATTTCCATGGACCCGAACAAAGTGGCCGCACTTCAGTCTTGGCAACCTCCACGACGGGTGAAAGACGTACAACGTCTTTTGGGGTTTGCAAACTACTATCGGGCTTTTGTTCCGGGGTATGCCACGTTAACCACGCCCTTGACTCGGTTGTTACAAAAACAAGTCCCATTTGGTTGGGGGGAGGCAGAACAGCGGGCTTTTGATGCCCTGAAAGCGGCGTTCATGGCGGAACCGCTTCTGCGCCATCCTGATCCCGCTCAGCCGTTTGTGTTAGAAACCGACGCTTCAGATGTAGCGGTTGGCGCAGTGCTTCTCCAAGCCCATCGGCCCGGTGACATGTTGTTCCCGTGTGCCTACTTCTCCCGGAAGCTGTCTCCCTCGGAAAGGAACTATACTATTTGGGAGAAGGAACTTTTAGCGGTGAAGGCCGCCTTTGAGCATTGGCGGCATTACCTGGAGGGGGCCCGTCATCAAATCGAGGTACGGACGGATCATCGGAACCTTGAGTATTTGCAGACGGCCCGGAAATTAAACCAGAGACAGATCCGCTGGTCTTTCTTTTTTGCGCGGTTCAATTTCCGCATCAGGTACACTCCCAGTGCCCAGAACCCCCGAGCGGATGCTTTGTCGCGCAAGCCAGAATACATGCACCCGAAGGAGCTGGCCCCTCTGCAGACAGTGTTACCCCCTGCAGCTTTGGCTGCCACTCAGGACCCAGTAGACTTGCGTCACCGTTTACGGGAGGCGCAGCGTGAGGATGGGTTTGTAGCGCAGAGAGTGCGGGAGTTAACACCCAATTCCCCATGGACGTTTCAAGACGGTCTGCTTCGGTACCGGGGGCAGCTGTATGTTCCCGCCGGCCCAGTGAGAGGGTTGATTATGACCCAGTGTCATGACTGTCCAGTGGCGGGGCATTTTGGTCTGTTTAAAACATTGGAGCTAGTCTCTCGGACATTCTGGTGGCCACGCCTCCAAGATGATGTGCGTTCCTATGTGGCCACCTGTGTCCAGTGTCGTACGGCCAAGGGGGGTGACTGGAGCCCCACCGGGATTACTGCAACCTTTGCCCACGCCTGAGAGACCCTGGGGTGCCGTGTCCATTGACTTTGTCACTCATTTGCCTTCCTCTGCTCGTTTCACGGTAGTCATGGTGGTGATGGACATGCTCACCAAGATGGTGCATTTTGTCCCTTGCACTAGGGTGCCCACTGCCCAACTCACGGCTCAAATGTTTATTAGTCACGTGTTTCGGTTACATGGGCTTCCGGATCGAGTGGTCTCTGATAGGGGCACACAATTCACAGCCCGGTTTTGGCGGGAATTGATGTCGGCCCTGAATGTGTCCGTGTGCCTCGCCTCGACGCAGCACCCCCAGACCGATGGCGGTACAGAAAAAGTGATCGGGATATTGGAACAATACCTGCGGTGTGTAGTGGCGGATCGCCAGACGGATTGGTCCCGGTTTATCCCTGTAGCGGAGTTCGCTTTCAACAATTCCCGTCACTCATCGACCCGGCTCACGCCCTTTTTCGCAAATTATGGATTTCACCCTCGCTTCTTTCCCTTGACCCTCCTAGATTCCCCGGTGCCTGCTGCTGAGGACTTTCTCTCAGAGCTGCAGGCGGTTCACGAGATGGTGAAGAGATACCTGAATAAAGCCAAGGAGGACTACAAGAGGGTGGCTGATCGCTCCAGACGGGATGTGCCCCCCTTGGTGGTGGGGGATCAGGTGTGGTTGTCCACGAAATATGTAGCCTCTGAATTACCCCGGCACAAACTAGATCCCCGGTTCCTGGGTCCTTTTCCCGTTGAGCGGGTGATTAATCCGGTGGCTTACCGGCTCACCCTGCCGGACAACTTGCGGGTTCACCCTGTGTTTCACCGTTCGCTGCTAGTCCCTGTCCCTCCCGATTGTCCGCTCCGTCCCAATGTTCCCGTGTTTCCTGCCCTGTGTGTTCGTGATCACCTCCCTGAAGCTATGGTACATGACGTTGTGGATTCCCGTTGGGTGGATGGGTGTTTCCAGTACAAGGTGCAATGGGTAGAGGGGGATCCGGATGATTGCTCCTGGGTGGAAGCGGCGTTGTTGGACGCTCCCGATCTTCTTCGGGCTTTTCACGCCCAGTTCCCTCAGAAACCGCGTCCTCTCCGCTGGCAGGTGGGGAGGGGCCTTCCGCGGGGGGATGGTGTTGTGGTTCAGCCTGGGACCCCTCCGGGAATGGCTGATTTGCTGTCGGCTTCCAGCTCAGAGGGAGAGGCTGAGGACCAGGAGGTGCAGACTGACGAGGAAGCGGAATCCCAGGCTGAAGAAGAAGGACAGACAGAGTTCCACCAGGGGGAGCTCTCCCCAGCAAGCAGCCTGGATTCCCTGGGGGAAGATGCTCATGACATCATAGATATGCGACAAAGGAGAGCTAATCAGAGACGAACTCAATTGGCTAGGTATTTCCAGCATTAGAGGTCACAGCTGGGTTTGGGTGTGGTGCTTGGGAAAGGATAAAAGGCGGCCCCACCCTTCCTGGCTTGTGGAGTTTTATCTTGGAGATTCGTGAGACCTGTCTGTGAACTTTGGTGGCTACAATCCTGGTTTGTGCCTTGGACTATTGAAACCTTGGGGGGGGTGTGCCAGCAAGAAGCTTGTGAAATTGACTGGACATCAGGACCCTGTTGTAACGTATTGTAACCTGTCTGCTGTGAAGACAGGTTTTCCTTTGTGCTTATTTTTTCCTGCTATAAACTACTTTTGGATTTTACCAGAGTGTCTGGCTGTTTTTTCAGTGGGTGTGGAGGTCTGGGAAAACCCAGACAGAACACCACCCCTATTCTAATGACCCCATTTATTTGTATCCATTTCATGCAGGGGTGGGCAGCAGGCAGGACGGGGTGGAACATAGTTCCACTGGCGGAAATAAAGATGTGTATGCAGCTCCAGCTGATCGGCGGCTGTCACTTCCTGGATTACTGGTCTTGGTTTGATTCCTTTTTCCCCTACTGCTGCTGCTGCTGCATCTGCGCTCCTTGCTTTTTTCCTCTTTCCTCCTTCCTGGCCTCGGACGAGTTTCCCTCTCTCCTGGCTCCCCTCCAGCCTCACGCAGCCACCTCCCACCTGAGGTGCAAGCAGAAGGCGTGGGTGGAAGCGGCGCTGGCAGCATTTATGCTTCTGGCAGCACTCATTCGCCTAGCAACCCAGCCTGAGGCAGGGGGGACCCAGGAAGGAGAGCGCGGGAAACGCGAAGCAAATTGTCACCCCAGCGAGCGACACTGGTAAGGTTGTAAGTTGAAGACTTAACAGTTCATTTGAACGATGATGCTCGTTCAAACCACTCCCATCTGATCATATGGCTGGCAAGCCACTCGAAACCCAGTCACATTACCATTAAGCCACACCCACAAAATAAGCCATACTCACAGTTGGCTGCCCATTACTGATTTCATTTTTCATAATCTTATATATACATATCTATCAGTGTTTCCTCTAATTTTTTTGGGGGGTGGGCGGAAAAGTATAGTGTCTGAGCGGCAGTCCCTTCGGGACTGGGCGGCCCAGAAATAATAATATAATTTCCCTCTCGGCTTCTGGGCAGGTTTGGAAAACTCTGAGTTGATTATGATTTTTAAGTGAGCGATTGCTCACTGCTCAGCTTAGAGGGAACTATGATATCTATTATCTTATACATAGAGCCGAGGTGGTGCTGCGGGTAGAGTGCAGTACTGCAGGCCACTAAAGCTGACTGCTAGATTTGCAGGTCAGCAGTTCAAATCTCATCACCAGCTCAAGGTTGACTCAGCCTTCCATCCTTCCGAGGTGGGTTAAATGAGGACACGGATCGCGGGGGCAATATGCTGACTCTGTTAAAAAGTGCTATTGCTAACATGCTGTTATGGCCTAATGTTTATTATTATTATTATTATTATTATTATCATCATCATCATCATCATCATCATCATCATCATTATCATTATCATTATTATTATTATACATGATTGACAAAAACAAACAAATAAATAAAATATATTGATTTTACCTTTACATAAGATGGGAGATACATATTCACCACTCTTTTTATGATTCAGAATTTTCTGAAGACAGGTTTATTTCATAATACAGGTGCTCCTAAGATCAACACCTGTATTACTTATCATAACATACAGAGGGCAGGAATGGACTGTTTTTCTTTCATCTTGGATCCATATAAAGCTAAGCAAACAAAATTAAACTTAAATTTGACAACTGTAGAGGAAGGGTGCACTTGCTATTAGCTAGATTTATTTATTTATTTGAAGATTTGTACTCTTTTATATTCAGTTGAGAGAATGTTCTAAAAACACTCCCTTTTTTTAACATAAAAATTCTAGAGATTCTTCACTAAATCCTTTCCAGTAATTTGAACCTATGCCTTAATAACCACTGTAAGTGTTAGGCTAGATACCAACAGACCTTTTAATTAGCTCTGTTGAAATATAAGATGCCTTTACAAAGTTCATAGAACCTATAGGTAAAAAGTTAGATAATGCAGTTGACTATTTCACCGCTGATTAGTTCAGGGAACATGCCAATGAGACCTGGAGTTTCTGGGCAGGGGGCCTGGATGAGGAAGCTGTTTTCTAGCTCCTCTGATTCTCTTGCATCCCCCACCCCTTCCCTTCCAAATGAATTTACGGAAAATGCATTAGGAATTGGACAAGGCATCTTACAGCAATTATCAATGAGCAAAGTCAAATGAGATAGGAGTCTGCTGAGTCTTCTATCTCATTTGACTTTGATGTTACTTGCACACTGACCTTTTGGAGATTTTTAATCTGCAGATTTATCACGTTTCTAAGACATCAGTAATTGTTTTAAAACGAATTCTGCTACTGTTTAATTCTGGGAGGCGACTTAGAACCACGAATTCCACCTTCCGTAGCTGTATTCAGATGTGCTGGAAGGGTTTCAGAACAATCCTGGTTAGGGGACTAAATCCAATCCCCCTGCAATAGAAAGATTAGGAGATTTTGAGAAAAGGAGGGTAGGAATGATGTCATTCTTTCTAGACCTGAAATGATCTCAGTCAAAATGCAGGATATGGGACCGCAGATTTAAGTGAAGTTTTTTTTAAAATCAGGATCTGTCTTACTTTCATACTTTAAGAGCTATTCAACAGTGAAAATTATTATAGTAAATGTTTTTAAGCAGAATGGCTATGAACTCTGGAAGTAGTACTGTAATACTAAAACATGTGCCCAGCTGAAGAAGATTACTTTAGAATGGGGATAAGAGCCGGGGTGGTGCAGCAGGTAGAGTGCTGCATTGCAGGCCACTGAAGCTGACTGTAGATCTGTAGGTCAGCGGTTCAAATCTCATCACCGGTTCAGGGTTGACTCAGCCTTCCATCCTTCCGAGGTGGGTAAAATGAGGACCCGGATTGTGGGGGCAATAGACTGGGTCTGTTCAAAAGTGCTATTGCTAACATGTTGTAAGCCGCCCAGAATCTAAGGAGAAGGCCGGCATAAAAATTGAATAAATAAATAAATATGCAACGCTGCAACTTTAAAATTTGTTGATTTCAGTTATGCTGGGGAATTCTGAGTTGAAATGTACAGGTTGCCAAGACTGGGCATCCTTGCTTTAGAACAGGGGTCTCCAACCTTGGAAACTTTAAGACTTGTGGACTTCAACTCCCAGAATTCTAGGAATTGAAGTCCACGAGTCTTAAAGTTGCCAAGGTTGGAAAGCCCTGCTTTAAAAAGTTACCAAACCTTGTTTTAGGTCTGAAATTTCTACACAAATTACCTAAATTACCCAGCTATGTGAAATCTGGCTTCAGTAGAACTGCTTTTCAGTAAACATTTCCACAAAGTTTGCCTGAGAGGGAGGATTTTCTCAAACATTCCTTTAAAATTCCCAAAATCAAAGATCACAGCTGAGCCCAAATAATCCTACAGGCCATAATTTTAAAAGGCATTGCGACACCCTGTCAACAAAAAACCACCTTCAGCCACTACATGCACGTACCAGGCATATCCCTCATGAGTAAGTCTTATCTATGGTAATTGTTTTGGCTACTATATTTGTAAATGTGAAAATCATTTTTTATGTATGCATTCAGTAACACACATGGATCTGAAGTCAGCCAAGCCATGGATGGTATATGATTGTGAGTCTTGGTAGCAAGCTAGCACTTAAGGTCCCCCACCCACCCAACTGTTCTGTTTTGAAAGTGTTTTGGAAATACTTAGTACAGAAACATGAGTGGGCAATTGTGCTGCCTGGTTTCCTTTATGATTAAAATGTGCCCTTTTCCGCATTTCCTCTTTTGCCTTGCAGCCATTTCAACATACATTTCAGACATGTATTTCCAGAAGTCTTCACAGAGCAACCTAGAGTGGGACATTTTGACTTGCAATGTTGGGGGGGGGGGGAAACTTTGGATAATGTTGGCTCAACTGTACCCCATCTGTATATTTTTCATGACCAACGAAAATGAAAATTTATATCCTTAATTGGGCTGCAGATGATTCTGTAAAGACCTATGTAAGATTTTTTTTTTTTTTACTAAAAACAATATAAACCAGCATTTTTTAACCTCAACAACAATGTGTGAACTTCCCCCAACATGCTGGCTGCAACAGTATATCGAGTGCCTGAGATTGGGAAATAATTCTATAAATCATTGCTTGCCTAAAATAAGATAAATATTGCAAATTCATTATAAACGTTCTTCCCAGTGACTAAAAGTAATATCAAGGATAGTATTAGTTCCATCTTTATTTTCTCTCAGAGCCGAGAGGCAAGGTTTTCATCACAACTGCCTTTGAGGCAAGTTAGTCTGAAAAAGTACAAGGTTATTTGCTTGTTTCCTTCATTAATATCTCACTTTTCCTGCAAAAGCTCAAAAATGGCAGTGCATAACATTCACTGCTCCAGTTTTTCTCCACAACCTTGTCAGGTGAGAGACAATGATTGACTCTAATTCAGAAGTTCACAGTGACTTTTCTAACATATTTTATTAAAAGGAATAAGGTTTTATAAAACCACAGAAGAGCCTTTGATTGACCCTAAGTTACCTAGTGAATTTGCAGTGGAAATGTGGGTGTGGTCTTAAGTGTTTCATATCTTGATCCAGCTTCCTAGCTACTACACCCCACTGGGTTTCACTGTAATTTGTATAGTTTCCCAGCTGGAGTAGAATTTGAACCTGCATCTCTCAAGTTCAAATGCCATTGAATATATAAATCCTGGACTCTTAAAAGAAACACTGATGCACTTGCACCTTATGCTGATCCATGCTCAGCTGGGAACTATAGTTATAAGACTTATTCCTGGTTCCCCATGGAAAAATATTCCATGTTCCGCGTGGAAAAATGTCCAGCAAGTGTTTGCAAATGACCAATGTTGTTGGGCAATATCCCAACCGCCTTTGCTAATCAATACAATGAATGGCTTTTGAGGATGTAAAATCTAAAGACACCAACTGAAGTTTGAAAGCATGCACATGGAGGTAAAAGAATGTCTCTAAGAAGGAGGATGAAAAATGAGAATTATTATTATTATTATTATTATTATTATTATTAATTAGATTTGTATGTCACCCCTCTCCGGAGACACGGAGCGGCATGCTATGGCTGGAACAACCACATTTCATAGCTTTTCCTGCTAGCCATTTCTACCTTCAAAGGAAAATTAACTTTTTTTTTCTCCTATTCATCATAAAAAACAATATCTAATCACAGCTAAATCCTACTTATTCAAGAGAACACACATTAGTCACGTTCTAGCCTCTAACTGTGAGATGGGGTGTGTGTGTTACATATAAATTTATTAACTAACCTAACCTACAAGTCATGAGTACAAATGGGGTCCAAGGCATTTAACCACAACCCATAAATTAATCTCTTCAGAAAGTTTGCCTTCAAATTCTCATCATTTTTCATCCTCCTTCTTAGAGGCATTCTTCTACCTCTATGTGCATGCTTTCAGACTTCAGAAAGTCTGCCTTCACTTTCATTCAGATTTTTATTATAGCGTTGAGAATACCCATTCAACAAATGCATCCAATCTAAGCCACTAAAACATTTGTTTGTTTGTTTTGTCATGTACGTATTGGTGGTATACAAAGATATACCTTTATATACATGATACTAGTAAAAGAGAAACATTAGGACAGGGCACGGAAGACACTCTGGTGTAGTTATGCACGCCCCTTACTGACCTCTTAGGAATCGGGAGAGGTCAACAGTGGATAGTCTAAGGGTAAAGTTTTTGGGGTTAGGGGATGATACTACAGAGTCAGGTAGTGAGGTCCATGCATAAACTAGAATAGAATAGAATTTTTAGAATAGAACAGAACTACTCTTTTACTAAAGTGGTATTTCCTGCAGGCGAGTTTATATTTGTATCTGTTTTGTGCTCGTGTGTTGCAAAATGCAACACGGATGCAAAATGGAAAAATATAGGGTAGTTTTGCAAGTATTACACCATTGTGATAAAATTCCATTCCTTTTCATTGATGACTTTGATTGGATTACAGGTGAATAATGCAATTTAAGGCACATGATCTGGCTGTGGCTACATCCTGTCTTCCAACAGGTCCCTTTACAATGAAGTTATCATTACCTGATCAGAATTTTCCTGAATCACCAGACCAAGGTGAGAAGATCACTGCAGCTGTTTACTTACTCGTGACTATCTCTCTCTCTTTCTCTCTCTCTCTCTCTCTCACACACACACACACACACACACACACAAACAAACTGAAGGTATGCAATCTCCTTTGATGAAACCATGGGTGTTCCTTTTTCACTTCTCCTCCCCCCAAATCAGTCTTGCAGAGAACTTATTCAAAGGACATTAACACCCTGTGGAAAAGTAGATGCTTGTACAGTACAACTATTTTTTTTCTTGGCAAGTTAAATTAGAACTTCTTCTCCAAATCCCCCCTCCCCCAAACATTCCCTTGTAGTTGAGTTTAATCAGTCTAAGTGAATCAACAGGGCCTAAGTCTTTCAGTCAATAGCTATCTCGCTTTATGACCAGCAACCATTGTCTGACTAATGTATAAACCCATCTTTAAATACACCTAATTGTATTCATTTTTGGAACACTTTAGCACAATAAGCAGTTTACCACTATGGTGACATTGCCTTGCCCTCTCTTGTTTGAAAAGAGTCCCTTGTTTCTGTCAATGGGGACAGAGGCTTTGCCTTTGAAAGGTTGAATGGGTGTTTACTTTGGCTGGAGTTAACTTAGCACATTGTTGCAAACACAGCCTTGGGACTATAGAATTTATCAAGGACCAGTTTTGCCCACATTCTTTCATAATCCTAAATGTGAGGTTATTCCTACCATTTGGCCACTGGTCTAAAGATGCTTTGCTTTCATTTTATTGTTCTTTTCTTTTTCTTTTTTGAGCAGGATGGTGGTGTCAATAATAGGTTTAACTGACATTTGAATTCTCCTTAGTATTTCTTTGATTAATGTGAAAACCCCAAATTTGTTTTGGTAGAATGTTAATTCTGTGCCCATACAATTGAAAAAACCCCCACAAAAAAACCACCATACATTTCTTCTAGGTTAGAAATTTTGATTAGGAAGCAGTTATTGTTGGGTTTTTTTTGCTTAATTTAATAAGTCACAATCAGATTCTGCATGCTGCAGGCTAAGTAAATCACATTATGGCTTAGGGTGCAATACATGAAGCAAGTCATAAGTTATTGTAAAATGCAGGCTTGTGTTTTTCAGTTTTGTATGCAATGCCTCATTTTAGTCTCTTTTGCTTTGTACTGATTCTGATTAATATTTTCATGACATGAAAACCCTTTCTAGTTCCACGTAGAATAGTTTAATAAAGGTCTTGTATCATTATTACCATTTCCCTTTTTACTTTAATGAACCTACCTATCAGTATTCATTAAACTAAACTGTTTCTCACTTTCATCATTTTAATAGATCAACATGCATCACCCATGTTGAAAGTATGATATATGCAAATATGCAATCTTTAAACCAAAGATTGATGGGTGTTTTTAAGGCAATAGGGTGTTTCAATAGGATTTATCTTATAAATATGTATAGGACTGAGCCCAAAAAATTGTTTCAAAAGAATTATGAACTATATATAAATTAAAAAATTACTTCCAAAGAATTATGAACTATATATAACTATACCCTTAAAGGAACTACCGTAATTGTGAATGTCTTGAAATATTCATTTTCCTTTGTTCAGATGAAAATAATTTTATCTAGAGTTCCCCTTATATGGCAAGTCATGCTGTTGCAAATTCTCAGGTAGACATAATCCATTGATTGCATTTAAAACAATCCAATTAAACCTCATTCTCTGTTAGCAACAGCAGTCCCTTAATTTGCATTTACACCTTTCTGGGTGATCTTAATCTAGATGGTTAGGTTTATGTTAGGTTTAGGTTAGGTTTATTGGATTTATATGCCGCCCCTCTCCGCAAACTCGGGGCGGCTCACAACAATAATAAAAAACAGTACAGTACATAATACCAAATCCAATGAAGATGATCTTCATTACAAATAATTTGTCTAATCCTTTAGACAAAAAGAGGGAAGCTGGCAACTATTAAAACTATTTCACTTGTCTCAGTTGGATATTTGATGTGCTTATCAGTAGCAAATTTTGGGATCTTTGCATTTCATTGCATATCTTGGCTTGTTTGCAATCTCAGTTCACAAACTGAATTTTGTTTGCAGTTTGGGTTATTTAACATAACCATAGTGCCACCTGTTAAACTGACCTCCAGTTCCCCCTGCTCCCATTGTCATTTTAATAACTATATTTAATGACACCAGGGACAAAAGCAGATGGGGAAACAATTTTACTATCTGGATGATCATGGAAAAAGACTATTTGGTCATCAAGAATACAAATCAGTGTATCCAAATCAGTGTAGTCCCGTGAACACTATTAGCAGGAAGTACGCCATTAGCATAAAGTTTTAATATTGAAGGCTTCTGCATACCGCATTTAAGGGAAAAAATGGTGGCTTGTTAGCAATCAGTTCGTATCCAAGTAACAAATCCAGGACAAAACTGGCCAACATGAGGAATATTAAAAGTTAATTTCACTAGAAGTTCAAAACAAACTGTTTGAGGCTGTGATCCTGCATTAATTAGGTACCTGGGTGGACTTAATATAAGAAAAGCGTTTTAAATTTTGCTTGAAGGGCTTTGCTGAAGGGATCCCATAGAGGGCGCTCATAGCCTTTGCAGAGCGTCAAATGAAGATATTCATTAAATCGTTTCTCTCTCTCTCTCTCTCTCTCCTCTCTCTCTCTGTGTACTTTGATTTCTTTATACCAACAGCAGGCGCTGCAATAAAGCCAAAACATGACCGCCAATCCTTTATATACTATTTTCTAGAGCAGGGCATGCATTTTGTTTGGGTTTTTCCCACAATATTTTGTGCCTCACGGGTTAGGAACCATGTGTCAAGACTTCCCAAAACCTCTCCGAGTCTTTGGAGAAGGGCAGCATACAAATCTAATTAATTAAATAATAATAATAATAATAATAATAATAATAATAATAATAATAAAGAGACACATTAGGACAGGGGACGGAAGGCACGCTGGTGCACTTATGCATGCCCCTTACTCTGACCTCTTAGGAATCAGGACAGGAGAGGTCAACAGTGGATAGTCTAAGGGGGGGTTAGGTGATGATGATACTAGAGTCAGGTAGTGAGTTCCATGCATCAACTACTCGGTTACTAAAGTTGTATTTCCTACAGTCGAGTTTAGAGTGATTTACTTTTAAGTTTGTATCTGTTGTGTGCTCCTGTTTTATTGTGGTTGAAGTGAGGAAAAAGGGAGCCGGCCGGGTTAGTTACTGTGGCTGGATTTTTAAGACACTAAATTAGCTTACAAGCTGTTGAATTTGTCAGGCTTGAGAAGAACTCTGGTCCCTTACTCTACTTCCTTTTAAAACAAGCATCGACCTTTCTCCAAACTCAGCCCAAAAGCATTTGCGGGATTGCAGGCAGACTGGGCGAGAGGGAGGGAGTGGGGATTACTTTCTTGTAAAACACCCAGTCTTTGGCGAGTTGGGTGGCATATAAATTACATTAATAATAAACAAACAAACAAACAAACAATTTCTACTAGTTTTTTCTCATCATTCCTATTATCCTTTTCCTCCCATTTAGGGCTATAGGACTCGTAACTTGTTGCTTGTACAGTATTCTAAGATTTTTATTACTATTGTTTCCTCATTGCTTATTTGACCCCTATGACAATCACTAAGTGTTGTACCTCATGATTCTTGACAAATGTATCTTTTTCTTTTATATACACTGAGAGCAAATTCCTAGTGTGTCAAATCACCCTTGGCCAATAAAGAATTCTATTCTACTCTATTCTAAATAAATAATTCGCTCGTCCTGACGCCCGGGAAATGGAAGCCCACCCCGCAACTCCCACCGGAGAGGAAAAAACCCCACGAGGGGCGACATGGATGACCGTTATGGCCCCGGGGGGAGGAATGAGGGGCGGCGGGGAAGAAGGAAGATACGGAGAGGATTTAAACCGCTTTGCGGATTTCCCCCTCAGGAAGACGGGCGGGCGGTTCCCGTTTCGGACCGCCACGGCGCGCGCTTGCGGGAGCGCCCTTTTTTTTTTTTTACAGGAGATGGGGGTGGGTGGGTGGCGCGCCGTCATTTCCCCCTCTACTAGGGAACCCAAGGCAGTGATTTCGATCCGCGGCGCCTCCTCCTTCTCTGGAAGCAAACGCTGACCCAGCATTTTCAAGAGAACGTGGAAGGAGGAGGAGAGCAGGAGCCACGCCTTCCTCCATTTCCCGCGAAAACGCGTCAGGAAAGGCCGCGTCTTTCGTCCCGTGATCGCCACCCATATTTCGGGACTCACACACAAACACACACCGCCGGAGGCTCCCGAAATAAGGGTGGCGAATCCCGGGACGGCGCCTCCTAGGCGGGTGAAGGCTTGAGGCGGGGTGTTACTTGTGCCTTTCGTTAACGCTTGCAAGCGTTTTATGCGTTGGAACGGGAAGGCAAGCACAACCTCTAAGCAGGTCGGGGATTTGTGGGTGTGAATAGTTCCAAAGCGCCGGGGGTTTGAGCGAAAAGCTACAAGCGCGCTCCACGTGTTTTATATTGGGGAAAACCCTCTTTGAACTGGGGGGGGGGGGCTTATTCCAAAGGAAAACTCGACCCTGCGGAATAGACGCCCGCTGACTCGAGTCACTCTGACAGGAATGGTTTTAAGGCAGGGGTCTCCAACGGGGCAACGTTAAGCCTGGAGGAACTTCAACTCCCAGAATTCTCCAGTCAGCAAAGCTGGTTATACGTATCCAATTTAAGTCCCAAAGCAAAGCTGACTGGGGAATTCTGGGAGTTGAAGTCCCTCCAGGCCTAACGTTGCCAAAGCTGGGGACCCCTGGCTTTAGTTATCTATTACAGTACTTTGGATTTATATGCCGCCCCACTCCCGAAGGACTTTGGGCGGCTCACACCAAATAGAAAAAACATATAAATACCCCTTACACGTACAATATAACTACAATATAGTTTAAGACAGGCATGGTAGACGTCGCGGAGGGTTAGGGGCAATGCAGCAACTCAACGCTGACCCCAATTCCTCTCAGGCAAGGTTTCCCTCGCTTTCCTGAGGAAAACCGACCCACAGGCGGCTTCTTAATGCCGGCCCCGAGTCGGAAGGTTATTACCCGGCCGGACCTTCGAGGCCTGGCCTTTTGCGCCCCGCAAAGCTTTGTGTGTCGAGCGGTTCTTTCAGACGAGCCCCCACCCTCTCAAAGCCTCGCCGGTGGGGGTTTTGTTTGAGGAGCACCTGCTGGAAGGAGGCTCGCAGCTGGACCCCTCCCCGGCTTTGTCGATTGGCTTGCCGGGTGACACCGGGGGAGGGGGGGAGAGGAGAGCGGGGAGGCGGGCCGGCCTCGCCCACCTGCCGCCCGGCCCATATTAAGCTCGTGGTTTGCGAGCCGCTCCGATTGCTTTACAGCGCGGCGGTCTGGCGAGCGGGACGCGGGAGGGAGGATCCGGGTTTATTTGGGAAAGGAGAGGGAGGGAAAAGCGGCGAGACTTGCAGTTCTTTTCCGCAGTAGCCTTTTTACCCCCTTTTCTTTGCATCGGAGCCGCGTCGCCGGAAAGATGCCCCGCTCCTTCCTCGTCAAGAAACACTTTTCGGCCAGCAAGAAGCCCAATTACAGCGAATTGGAAAGCCAGACGGGTAGGCGCGGCGCCCGGGAAGAGAGAGAGAGGGTGGCGGGGCGCTGGTATGGGGGCTGCTGCTTAGGGGACGGGGAAGAGGAGCGATCAACCAGTGGAACAACTTTGCCTGCGAAGGTTGTGAGCATTTGGGACTTTAAAGGGGTGATTGGACTGCCATTTGTCCGAAGTGGTGTAGGGTCTCCTGCTTACGCAGGAGGGGTGGACTAGCTAGATGACCTACAAGGTCCCTTCCAACACAGATAGATAGATAGATAGATAGATAGATAGATAGATAGATAGATAGATAGATAGATACATACATACATACATACATACATACATACATACATACATACATACGACTGCCTAAGTCAGAGGTCTTCAAACTTGGCCACTTTTAAAGACTTGTGGACTTCAACTCCCAGGAATTCTCCCGCCAGTTATCCCGGGCTTATGCTTTTGCTTTATCTGGCTGGAGAATTCTGGGAGTTGAAGTCCACAAGTCTTAAAAAATGGACAAGTTTGAAGACCTCCGAGCTAACTTTAAACGGCCCGTCGGGGGACTGCCGGGTTCAGTGCAGCGTCTCGGGCTGAATAACTTGTTGGGAGATGAGAAACATGTGTGGATCGTCGCCTTGCGGGAGGACGCGGAGCGGCGGATGCTAAACCTAGCAATTAGGGAAGAAAGTAATCCTGGGTTGCCATCCAGTCGGGCTCGGTTGGGAGACAAGCTCCCGCAAGTAGTAAATTGGGACTTAAAAATCCCTTTGGGGCTGGGCGGGCCTTCCTTCCGAGGAGCGCTCTGCAACGGAATGCTTTCTAATAAAAAAAAACCCTGCTGCTTTTGACTTTGGAAATGCAAAACCCGCCAAGTCCTATCAGCATACATACATACAATTGCTTCTTTGGATCATATAACAATCATTTAAGTGGCTTGTGAGCCGGGCCCTCCGGAAAGCTGTAAAGACCTGGCTTTTCCGGCAGGCCTGAGGCCGTTGATTGAATGAGGTACCATGTAGATCTGGCCGTGAGCAATAGTGAGAGATATGTATGGTTTTATTAGGGGTTTCTTTAATCATTTTAACAGTTTCTTTTAAACGTTGTTTCCCTTTCTGGTAAGCCGCTCAGAGTCCTTATGGAGTTGGAGGACATATAATTAAATTAATAAATTAATTGATTCTTGACAAATCTATATTTTCTTTTATGTACCCTGAGAGCATATGCACCAAGGACCAATTCTGCATGTGTCCAATCACACTTGGCCAATAAATTTCTTTCTATTTCTTTGCCACGACTCTTTAAAACCAGGCCCTGAAGCCAGGGAACCTTTCGGTCCTTCCAAAGAAGTGCTGGTGGGTGTGCTGGAGTTTTTGCTATTTTGACTTCCCTCTGTGGCTAATTCCAATCCAAAGGACGCTTAAGATGTTGTTTGTCAGATTTCTGGCCTTTTGCATATGTCCAGATAACTTATGCAAGAGCCCCCCTGAGCATGTCAAAAGCCGACAGATCTCAAAAAAAGAGGTTTGTGTCCAGTTCTGCAGGATTGTTTTTCCTAATTGCCTTTGGTCTCTCTCTTTTTTTGCAGTGATCGTCTCTCCGTTTTTGTACGACAAACGCCCCTTGTCTGTCATCCCTCAACCAGACCTCTTGAGTGCTGGCTCTTACTACCCTCCTCTAGTCTGGGACACTGGGCTGTTCTCTAACTTCTTCAATGCTGAATCGGAGTACAAGAAAAGTGCGGCTTCTCCCCCCACCCCCGATTCCAAACCCCTGGACCTGACCTCCTTGTCGAGTGAGGAGGAGGATAGCAAGACCAGCTCTGACCCACCCAGCCCGGCCTCCTCAGCCACCGAAACTGAGAAATTCCACTGCAGCCAGTGCAGCAAATCTTACTCCACTTTTGCTGGTCTTTCCAAGCACAGACAGTTGCACTGCGATTCCCAGACCAGGAAATCTTTCAGCTGTAAATATTGCGAAAAGGAATATGTGAGCTTGGGGGCTCTCAAGATGCACATCCGAAGCCATACCTTGCCCTGTGTGTGCAAGATCTGCGGCAAAGCATTCTCAAGGCCATGGCTCCTGCAGGGCCACATCAGAACGCACACTGGTAAAAAGCTGAATTCTTCTGTTTGTGTCTCTGCTCCTTGTTATCTTCCTCCCTTATCTTTTTCTCTAGCCCCAGTCCTCTCTACCTTGCTTGTAACCTGATTCACGTCAACACTGCCTGTTAGCTTATCAGAGGAGATAAGGGTCTCCAGAGAGTGTTTCTCTGGAAAGAAAAATTGCTGTCTTAATTAAGATCTTTTAAAAACAGATTTGCCCGAAATCCACCTTGTTTGAGCTTAATACTTGCCAACCTCTTGATTTAATTGAGTTTGGACCCTCATTTTTGTATTGATTGGTTATGTTTACACAGCACACTGAGAGCCCCAAACCTGGCCAAGTGTAACAAAATTAAATTAATTCATAGAGTTTAATACGTGGCTTAAGTTCACATAATTGCAGATGAAGAGTTCCTGCAAACCTAGGATATTTTTGGAAGCAAATCTAGGTTTGTTTTTAAGTCAGTGGCATTTTTCTTCCTATCTAATACTGGGTTTTTATCTCATCTTTCTAACCAGAGGCCATGCCCTTTGCACAACACATTGATCCAAAAATTAGCCAACATTCCAGTATGTTGTGTGAATGCAGGCCATGTGATGGTCCTAGATGTTCTGTGAGCAGAGAAAATTGGGTCGGATTTCAGTCAAGTGCTCCTGTACATACTGCCATCCTAAAGCAGCTACCTGGTTGCTACTCCCACTCTTTTTCATTGTTTTGTTAGTTTACATAAGTTTTGGAGTGGTCCCAGGGGAAGTCATCTCGCGGCCACATCATCCTGCCTATTTAGTTTGGACACAGACGCCCTGAAGCCAGCTCAGCAGACGCTCCATCGGCTGATGTGAATCAGCCTTGAGTCATTCCAAGCACACACACAATATGTGTGTGTGTGTGTGCAGGGGGGGGAGGGGGTTATTGTATTGAAAGGGCTTGCGAGCATTGCAGTTTAATGCAGGGCAGCCAGTGGCCAAGCCCTCCTCTCTATTTCCCTTGCCTGTATTTATTTACATTCCAAGGCTCTGCAAGATATTCCCTATTTTCTTCCTCCCTTCCCTCTTTTCTTGTCTAGCCTAAGTATACAAAAGGTGCTAAAGGGGGGGGGGAGCATACATTTGCAGGGTGGTGGAATGGGGGAAGGACCTACTTCCTCTTTCTTCCTATATGGAAGGCTCCTGAAAGCTCCCTCTGATATCTGACGCCTTCCCTGGTTGCAAGCAGGATAAGCTGGCTTTCTGGGCACACAAAAAAATGTGGTGTTTGGAGATGCTTCATTCCAGCATTGTTTGCCTAATGGGACCGTGGAAATGGTGGGGAAGGGCTCTTGGAAATCCCGGGAGCAGCCTTGGCAGGTGCTCTTAGCGAGTTGGTTTTGCTCTTCCCTTCCTGCACCTGTTACTGTAAACGCCCCAGGCTCCAGATTCCACAGCTGCGGCTTTTTTTTGAGTGTTTAATCCAAGGAGTATCACATTTACAATGCTTTTCCCCCCAAGCAAGCTTTTGTGCTGGGTGGGTGGAGCGGGCAGGATCCTTTAATTGTTACTTAGTGCTGATTTCACACCCTTTTAAAAGTCCTGAAGATGATTGCCTGAAGGAAGCCAGAAAGACTTAATTGTGCTTTCCAAATCGAGCAGCCTGTTAAGTGAGTTCCAGAAGAATTTTCCTGTTAGGAATTCAAAACTCTGCTTTAGGTGGTTGAGGCTTGAAGGGAGGGAGGGGCGAGAGGGGAAGAAAACCTAGGAAGAATATAGTTCTATTCGAATGGGGGGGATACCATTAATGTTTCAGCTTTAATTTGGCCAAAGAGGGCATTTTGTACCATGCTATGAGCTCTTGTATTATATGCAGACCATATGCAGTGCAATACATATATTACCTCTGGTATCCAAGAACATTATTCTCGTGATAAATATGCATAGGATCTTGGGAGTCCCGTACACACACACACTTTAAACTAAGCTCCATTAGAATAAAAGTAAACATTTCCTGATTCCGGGTGGATCTTTTTGTTGATAACTTGGACATATTATTTTGGCAAGAATTAAGGAAAGGGGTAACCCCATGCACTGCTCTTTGGCCTTTGAAATAGGGAACCTAAGGAGACTTAGTTTTTAACTCTTTATTTCAGAGTCCAGCATCTGCCTGGTTTCAACTTGGATTAATGTCTTTTTATGTGTTTGGTGATTCAGAGTTTATTTCCAAAGTATGAATTGGGAGATTTGCTCTAGAGATTTGCTTAGACCTGGGCTGAATCTTGGATTTCCATAAACATGGTTCTTTTACTAATAGTAGTGAAAGATTAGGAATGCGATATAAAGAGTCAAGATGTGACTTTTATTTATTTATTTATTTATTCATTCATTCATTTATTCATTCATTCATTCATTTATGTATTTATTTATTAACTTCTGTCACATGTTTTGTCAAGATTCAGGCTGATGATTCTTTTCCCCCCTTTTATCTTTCTAGGGGAAAAGCCATTTTCCTGCACACACTGTAGCCGGGCCTTTGCTGACCGCTCCAATCTCCGTGCTCACCTGCAGACCCATTCAGATGTTAAGAAGTATCAGTGTAAAACTTGCTCCCGGACTTTCTCTCGCATGTCACTTCTCCACAAACATGAAGAAACAGGCTGCATGGGAACCCGTTGAATCCCATGGACTCCTCCATGCAAAGCCATGTATTGTAACTAGTGTTCCTAGGAAAATAGCTCTGCTGAGCTGCCACAGACAGCTTATATTGAAATCTGGTTGTTTCCAGCTGCTTCAGGCCTTAAAAGCACCCTACATAATGCATCTTTCACTCTTTTGTCTTCAAGAGAATTATTTCAAACCTGATTTGCCTTTGTATTCCATTCCCTGGCCCCTCGTGGTGTCAAAATGCTTCAAGCCCATGCATGATCATTGCTTCATCAGAAATGATGAGCTGCCAAACAACATGGGATGATATGCAGGCGGGGGTTCCTACTTACCGCCGTTATCGGTGTGATGCATGCGCAGCTCCGGGTGATTGATAGGGTTCGCGTGCATCAGAGCGAGATTTGGTTCTGCACATGCACAGGAAGCAAAATCTTGCAAGAGGACACACGACTGTGTGAAATTTCAGTGGTTTTTTCCTTTTGCGCATGCGCGGAAGCAAAAAATTACCAAAAATTGCTGAAATATCTCTTGGCGTGCATGTCCTCTCGTGAGCACGCGCAGAAGCCAAATCTCACTCAGATGCACATTCCCATCCGCCGATCACCAGGAGCTGCGCACGTAGCTCAATTTTTCGCAGTGTGGCCCGTGCTGGCTAGCAATCCATGACTGATATGTTAAAATGAGCTTCTAAAACAAGGTGCTGTCCAGATGGGTTGGATAAATGTCCCCCGATTTTTTAGAAATATGGATTGTTTTGTCAGGGAATTCAGAACCCACAGTCTTCAGGGCACCAATACTGGAATAGCTTCTCCAAAAACTGACATGTAGCTAAAACACACCTTGTTGAGCTGCTCAACTGGGATCAGATACACCCTTTGGGAACTTGTAGGTAGATGATAAGCATAACAATTACCTCTTTCTCCTGACCCCTGCATCTTGGTACTCAAAAGTTTACTGCCATTAATCACGCCAGCTTTCGTATCTAAGAGCCACAGAATCCTCTTCCCCTCAAATTTTTTTCCAGCTTCTTCAAAGCCGTCCGAGTCAATAGCATTCACTCACGTTTTACAAATAGGGAAAAATATTCAGAGTCTCGTGCCTACCTTGCCTGAAAGATCAGTCTTTTGTTTTTTACCCTTAAAAAGAAGATGACTAGAGTAATAGATTCACAGTAACTTATGACCCTGAATTGATATGCCTCTTAACAAAGGACAGAACGCTAAGTGTTAACGCCTCCCCGCCATCTCAAACTCTCCTTAGTGCAGCTATGCAGGGATACAGTATTTCATTAGTTCTGGGTCAGCAGAGGGATAATTTGCAATGCTTCAAAGACTTACGTCTGCAGAAGGCATTGGGTAGCCATTCAAAGCAAGGCTCCTGTTTACAAGAGCAGCTATGCACTCAAGCACCTGTTAATATGACTTCTTTTAACAACTGCTTTTTTTTTTTTTTCAAAAGAACTGTGACTAATAGCAGGCACTTGTCAGGCGATTCAATAGCCGCCTGGGCAGGGAAGGCTGCCATTGACAGGTGTGTGCCAAAAGAGCTACTTAAGGTTATTGACAGGTGCCTCCTGAATGCATTTCTATTGTACATTGTTTCCACATCATCATCAACAACAAAAGACAAAAGGAGAAAAAAACAAAAGGGTATGTTTACATTTCAAAGGTACACTGGTATTTATATATTTTTGTGCCACAATTTTATACTGAATTTAAAAAAAATACTTTTTATATATAATTCTATACAATTTATTGATATTCAATAAAAAGGGTAATTTATAATTTGGCTCTGTGCACTTTCTTGGCTGTACTTCCGTTTAGTCATTTCCCGTGATTCAGGAATTGGCAGGTGCGAGTAACACACAAGTGATTTGCAACTCATAGATCAAAGGCTTCGAATGGAATGCTAGGAGCTTATTGCAAGATAATCAATGGATCCATTGGGCAGCGTTGGGAATTCCGGCTCACTTTTAGAATAGAATAGAATTATTTATTATTGGCCAAGTGTGATTGGACACATAAGGAATTTGTCTTTGATGCTTATGCTCTCCGTGTATAAAAGAAAAAAATACATTTGTCAAGAATCACGAGGTACAACACTTAATGATTGTCATAGGGGTCAAATAAGCAGTGCTATGCTGCTTCTCAGTGACTGCCTGTGAAGAAATGTGCTGCTTGATCAAGAAAGATTGCCCAAATTTTGTAAGTGGCGTCTGTAATATGGTAAATGATTTAGCTTTACTAGATAAATGGTCAAAGCAATGGAAACTGCAGTTTAATGTTTCCAAATGTAAAATAATGCACTTGGGGAAAAGGAATCCTCAATCTGAGTATTGTATTGGCAGTTCTGTGTTAGCAAATACTTCAGAAGAAAAGGATTTAGGGGTAGTGATTTCTGACAGTCTCAAAATGGGTGAACAGTGCAGTCAGGCGGTAGGGAAAGCAAGTAGGATGCTTGGCTGCATAGCTACAGGTATAACAAGCAGGAAGAGGGAGATTATGATCCCGCTATATAGAATGCTGGTGAGACCACATTTGGAATACTGTGTTCAGTTCTGGAGACCTCACCTACAAAAAGATATTGACAAAATTGAACGGGTCCAAAGACGGGCTACAAGAATGGTGGAAGGTCTTAAGCATAAAATGTATCAGACTTAATGAACTCAATCTGTATAGTCTGGAGGACAGAAGGAAAAGGGGGGACATGATCGAAACATTTAAATATATTAAAGGGTTAAATAAGGTCCAGGAGGGAAGTGTTTTTAATAGGAAAGTGAACACAAGAACAAGGGGGCACAATCTGAAGTTAGTTGGGGGAAAGATCAAAAGCAACATGAGAAAATATTATTTTACTGAAAGAGTAGTAGATCCTTGGAACAAACTTCCAGCAGACGTGGTAGATAAATCCACAGTAACTGAATTTAAACATGCCTGGGATAAACATATATCCATCCTAAGATAAAATACAGAAAATAGTATAAGGGCAGACTAGATGGACCAGGAGGTCTTTTTCTGCCGTCAGACTTCTATGTTTCTATGTTTCTAAGTGAGAGAACAATGGTACTTAAGATGTAATATAAATCATAGGAAGCAGATGTGTAGCAAAGCCTACTGTTGATCTATGTTTCCTGATTAGCCACATCTCTCTGGGGTTTCCAGGAATTTTTACCAACCCTATTTGAAAATAATTAGGCAGAGACTTGTAATTTTACCTATCGAGATTTATCATCGAGTTGAGGCAGGTGCTGACTTTAGACTTTTCTTTCAAAAACCTCCTGAATCTTTAGACCTATACTTTGGTTTTTGTTTTTCATTTTACATTGTCTGAAACACAAGAGGCACTATGGCAGTGGTTCTCAACCTGGGGATCGGGACCTCTTTGGGGGTTGAACGACCATTTCACAGGGGTTGCCTGAGACCGTGTTAGAAACTAAAGCTTTATTCTGGTGCCTTGGAGCACATTTTTACAATCTGACCAATCAGGCATTTACAGTGGGGGTGTCCCTCTGACCTTCCTGCCAATCAGCTTAAAGCTCTGTTGGGAGAATTGGCACTAGACTTATGGTTGGGGTTCACCACAACATGAGGAACTGTATTGTCGTGGCATTAGAAAAGTTGAGAACAACTGCACTATGGGCTTGATCTAATACCCAACTTCAAATGCAAAGACTTACTTGCAGTGCAGGGTTACTTGCTTCCTGGAAGACCAGCCACTTTAGCCTCAGAGTCACTGCAACATCTAAATCTTAAGTGAGACAAATTGTTGACAAGGAAACTTCTTTACCCAGTTAGGTCTCAATAATAATACTGCTAAAAAAAATAAAGGGAACACTCAAAGAACACATCCTAGATATGAATGAATGAAATATTCTCACTGAATATTTTGTTCTGTACGAAGTTGAATGTGCTGACAACATGTGAAATTGATTGTCAATCAGGGTTGCTTCCTAAGTGGGCAGTTTGATTACACAGAAGTTTGATTTACTTGGAGTTATACTGTGTCATTTATTACTTATTATTTACTTATTTAATTTGACTTCTATGCCGCCAAATCCCAAAGCACTCAGGGCGGTGTAAGTGTTTCCTTTATTTTTTTGAGCAGTATATATTCCAGATCTCCCTCCCTCCCTCCACGTACACCAGCTAGCTATATAATGGAGGAGAGTAGATAGAGCTGGTGTTTAGCAGATCAGTCTGGGGATAAGGGTGGCAACAATTCAGCATCTAGTCCAATGAAAAGAAGTGGGATAGGAAATTGCTGGTCCCTCTTCCTCTGAAATGGCCAACCCCAATTATGTCATTTCCTGTCACTATCCTTCCTTCAGTGTCCTGCAACCTCTTTGGCTTCTACTAAACCTTGGCTATCTCCCTTTACCCGTCTATAGTGTCTCACCACTGTGTGATGACCTGGCTATTTGGTAGCTTTTCTAACCAGGCTCACATTCATCCTCCTAAAATCCCCTATCCAAAATAATCATTTTATCCAACCTGGACCTCATGTCACCTCTCTTCCCTTACCACATCCTCCAGTTGGGGCTCGGTCATAGAAACATAGAAGATTGATGGCAGAAAAAGACCTTATGGTCCATTTAATCTGCCCTTATACTATTTCCTGTAATTTATTTTAGGATGGATATACTGTATGTTTATCCCAGGCATGTTTAAATTCAATTACTGTGGATTTACCAACCACGTCTGCTGGAAGTTTGTTCCAAGCATCTACTACTCTTTCAGTCAAATAATATTTTCTCACCTTGCTTCTGATCTTCCCCTCAATTAACCTCAGATTGTGGCTCCTTGTTCTTGTGTTCACTTTCCTATTAAAAACACTTCCCTCCTGAACCTTATTTAACCCTTTAACATATTTAAATGTCCCCCCCTTTCCCTTCTATCCTCCAGACTATACAGGTTGAGTTCATTAAGTCTTTCCTGATACGTTTTATGTTTAAGACCTTCCACCATTTTTGTAGCCCGTCTTTGGACCCGTTCAATTTTATCAATATCTTCTTTTAGGCGAGGTCCTTTGAGAAATCCCCTCTATGCAGTCTAGTGGGTCAGTCTTCACCATCACACTTTGGCCTCTTGTTGAATGAATTCTTGTTGAGTCGGGGCCTCCTCAGTGAGCTTGGTTGTTTTCTTACATACTTTTCATTACTAGGTGATGTTTAATGTTGCTAGCTGCCCAGAGTTGATTCAAATTGAGAGGGGAGACAAAATAAAGAAAAAAATAATACATAACATCATCAGTGCATCAGTATCAACTTGAATTCTTTATCCATGTTTAAGGTCACAAAATGCATGTGGTTCCCAGACATTGTAGCTCCAAGAGTTTTCTAGTTTGTTTTTCAAAGTTCATTCATATCAGGTGAGCAACATTTTAAGTTTCTGCTTCAGTATCATTACTTTACTGGAGCAATCAATTTTTATTTAATTGAACTAGGTTTTTTTAAAAGGCTATATTACTCTTCATAACTACTGGATCTCCAGATCCATAATTTTAAACTGTCCATCTCCTTTTTTATTTTTTCTAAATGTCAGTCTTTCACAGCTATGTAATGCCACTAAGAAAGTCTTCTGCTTATCTATTCTGAATCCTGCTGTCACAGAAGCATCTTTAACCTTTCTAATGCTTTCTAAAATTGTCATTAATGTTTCTCTTTCTCTTTCCAACATGTGGATCATTTATCTATTCTTGAGCCTGAGAAAAAAAAAAGATGTATCATCTTAAATTCTTTGTTGTGAACCATAAGTTTGGTAAACATATATTGGTCAACAATATCTTTTAACTATTTAAAATTAACACAGAATTTTAACTTTTACTTTCTTTTACTTTCAAAACAACCTCTTCTAAGTCGTATTTACTTTCATTTAGCTAATGATAAGTCTCTGCCTCTCTGAAATGATTAATATTTCTTACTTCAGTTCCTTTTTCTACTAACAATGTGTACCCTTGCTTAACTCCCTTTTCTTTGTTGAACTTCTCTATTTCTTCGAAGTCAGTTTTTATAATAATTTCTTGATTATTGAAAATATTCTTCAGAAAAATAATTTTCTGGCGAAATCATTAACTGTATTGAATTCTACATTCTGTTGTGATCCACAGAATAATAGCCCTTCTTATAGTCAAGAAACAAAGGTCATTCTTTTCCATTATCCTTCTCTATATGCTCTTATAAGTTAGTTTTCTGATCTTGTTCTTCTGCCATTAATAAATACTGCTTATTCATCTATTCTGTGAAAGATCTGAAGGAAAACTTTGCAGAAGGCAAGCACTTTATGAGATAAATTGATAATTTGCATACAGTACTCTCTTGCTTTTCCATTCTTTGGCACAGAGAAATTTACCAGTTTTTTCTAGTTCCTAAGAAACATAACTGTTTCATATTTATTATTATACGGCTATTTACAGTTGTTGATGTACAACTATTAGCCCTTCAGTTGTCTCTTCATTGGCAACTTAAACAGTTATATAGAAATTTCATTTCCTGGCTGGGCTATTGCTTGTTATGACTTTATTTGCCGTTATTAGAACTATTCTGCGATTCTTATGGGGCAGTAAATTTTCTTCAACGAGAAACAATTTTTCCTTAATTTCCCTCTATTTCTTGACATCGATTGAACTAGCTTAAAAAACATATCAAATCACAGAAATTAAAAAAAAACATGAAAATATGTCAAGTTTTGATTGATTTGAACATGTTCAAACATTATGATGCCGAAAAGTCAAGTGTTTCCATTTTTTTGTCCACCCCCTGTATATATGTGTCATTAGCTGACTGCAGTTTGAAGTGAACCTACATATTTGCGTGATGAAATGGAGACATGTTGCATGGCTCCAATTGTAACTTGTGTACATAAAATGGGTCCTAATGAATAATGTATGATTCTCCCTTGGTGGCCTTCCTGCAGCTCCAATTTTCCTACTCTACCGAGTGCAACCGATCGGGTACACAAGCCCGAGATACACTAGTCTCCCTTCTGCAAGGGGAGGTCTAAATGTTTGGCTGGGATTCTCTTCCCCGGGACTTTAATGGAACAAATATTAGATCAGTGATTTGAGAGTTACTTAATCGGATCATCAGAAAGCCAACTCACTTCGGGAGGAAGAGGGGAGGAAGGAATCATGAATTTTTCCTGGAGTTCCTTTTGGGAACAAAGGGATTTCTGCAATTATGAAACGGCTAGTCAGAACGTACTTCTTCCAAACATCACAATTTGAAAATCCAAGCCAAACTTCTACTGGCTGTCTTTCCACTGACTTATGAGAAAAAAAGATTGAAATGGGGAGGGAGAAAAAGAAAGTAGTATTGTTTTATTTATTCATTCCAAAAGTCCATCTACTTCATCATTCATCCTCCATCAGGGGGATAGCCAAATAGCCTTGGAAAGGACATTATACCAACTGTGGAGAGAGTGTAAACTATATCTCTTTTCCCTCCCTGAAGGAAGGAGAAAGAAGGGCCTTCTCTCTCTTCTGATGGATTTTCACCAAGAGGATTTTAGATTTCTCAGTTACTTGGATATGTGTATCCTCCAAGATAAACAGAAGGACTGTTTTGTCAACGATTAGACTGAAAGTCCATCTCAGCTACATTTTGACACCTCCTATATCCAAGATGGCTAGTACCAGTATTGGGTTCCTACCTGGATGGGGGAGGGACAGCACACCAGTAACGGAAATGAAGTTGCACACACAAGTGACCATCGGGTGTATGTGCACGTCGGAGTGAGATTTGGCTTCCGCACATGTGCAGGAAACAAACATTTGTGAGACGACACGCGTGCATGAGAGATTTCGGTGATTTGGGGAGGTTTTTTACTTCCAAGCATGCGTGGAAGCAGTGGTGGGCCTGACCCTAAACGGTAGGGGATGCAGTTCCAGTGGCGGCAATGTGGCACGTAACCTAGCTCCGGTGGCACTGCCGGGCGTGCATGCCCCACCGGCGCTTCCCTGGACCTATCCCTGCTCTGTCCCACTGAGAGTGCTGCCTTCCCCCCCCTGCAAGCCTTTCCTTCCCCCGCCACAAGCCCCTCGCTCGCTGCTCGCACCGGCTCCCCCCACTGCCCGCGCTGTCGCCGTTCACCCCGAGACCGAGAGGCAAGCGAAGTGAACAGCAGCAAGCGGGTGGTCGAGGGACAAACGGTGGCGGGCAGCAGCGAGTGGACACTTACCGATTTGCCCATTTCCAGGTACTTTTCACTTCTGCACATGTGCAGAAGTGAAAAAAAAAGGAAATTGTGCTCACATGTGTGTGTGCACAAGAGGTGGGGATGGGAGTGGTGCTCCCAGCCTGTTTCGGTAGGGCCAGGAATGGTAGCCCACCCCTGCGTAGAAGCATCCTTTTGCTTTGCTCATAGTGATGGCTTGATGTCCAGGTGTGGACAGCAGGCAGGAAGTGGCGGAATGCAGTTCCACCGGCGGAAATGAAGCTGTGTGCCCAGCTCCAGCTGACCATCCCACTCTCCCATCTTCCTCCTCCTCCTCGGAAAGCAGCAGGGAGACCAGCACCAGCAGGAGTGGCAGGGGGGCCATTTCCTCCCCCCTCTTTTCTCAACAGCTGATTGGCACCCGTTCGCCTAGCTACCCAGCCTGAGACGGGGGCAACCCAGGAGGAGAACATGGGAAACGTGAAGCAAATTGTCACTCCAGAGAACGACATTGTTAAAGTTGTAGGTCGAGGACTTAACAGTTCACTTGAACGATGATGATCATTCAAGCCCCTCTCAACTGGTCACATGACCGGCAAGCCACTCCTACCCAGTCACATGGCTAACAAGCCACACCCACAAAATAAGCCACACCCACAGTGTGGCGGTAAAACTTTTGGCTGCCCATTACTGTTGATGTCCTTATCAAGGAAGGAAGGAAGGAAGGAAGGAAGGAAGGAAGGAAGGAAGGAAGGAAGGAAGGAAGGAAGGAAGAACTACAGTTTTACTATTTCTCTTAGGTCAATTTCATCTGATTAAAAATAAAAAGAGAAAAAAGGGATCTACCCTTACACTGTCCCAACATCAAATTTGTACAAACCCAACAATCCATCTTTTTTCACCACCCCATTCGTGAACAGCTGGAGGGTAAATGCTGCTCCTGCCCCAAGCCCAGTAGCTAGTTGGAGTGGCAGAATTTGCATAAAAGGAATTCAAGTCCACGAACTACACAGTGGTCCCCTGAGCCAGCGCATTACAGAAAATGCTACTTTGGGGGCAGAGCCAGAAAACGCAGTCAGAGGTTAAGTTAGCTGCTGGATGGAGATGGGTTAAGTACAATGCAAGAATTCCCTGCTCTTCAGAAATGGTGGGTGGCTTGTTCATGTTGGAATTAGCTGGAAATGCAGATCTGCCCTCAAAGCCAAGAGGAGAAAATCCAAGGGATTGTTGGAAAGAACCTGGTTTCCCATTGGTCAAAGAAATGGGTGGGAAAAAAATTTGAGGATTTCTTCCCTCTCCCCAGTTCTCTTAACTATAGAAAGCTGCTTGGAACATATCTAACAAACTGAAGTACGAGTTCTACAGAATTAACTTGAAAAGAATACAATTCCCCCACCCCTAGACCAAATGCTTAACATTTAAAAGGGGAAAAATTCTCTGAGATATTTAGGAGAGGCATTAATTTTAAATTCAGGGTGGTCCTTTTGGGGTGTAAATATGGAACTTGCGTGTGTTAAACTGCTGGCTGGGCTCCTGGATTTTTTCTATCGGTGGGAAAGCGAGTAGAAACTTAGCAAATGAAATGTTGCTTACTATCCAAAGTGGACCAAGAAAAATAGCATCTGATGCAGTGGTTTTATAGTTCAGTGGAACTGCTGAAGGAAGAAGAGGAGGAGAAAGATAAAAGTGGCAGTCTTTCCTTCCTGGGAAATTTAGTGATCCAAGCCATGAGGTTTTTGTGTTTTTTATTTTTTAGAGAGAAAGGAGAAAAACACCCTTAAGTATACTTTTTAAAATTTATTTATTCTTTGTCCAATATACAATACATATGGAAGAGAATAGACATTAAGTAATATATATAAAGATAGAAAGTAAAAAAGAAGAGAATATATATGATGTAAGAGATACGGAGAGAATATATATGATATATATATATATATATATATATATAGATAGATAGATAGATAGATAGATAGATAGATAGATAGATAGATAGATAGATAGATAGATAGATAGATAGATAGATAGTGTTCTGTCTGGGTTCCCCCAGACCTCCACACCAACTGGAAAAAACAGCCAGACACGCTGGTAAAAGCAAAAGTACTTTATAGCTTGAAAAATAAACACAGAGAAAAACCTGTTCTTCCCAACAGGCAGGCTAGGAGACTTTACAGCAGAGTCCTGATGTCCAGAAAATACAGCAAACTTCTTGCTGGCACACCCACCACTGTAGAGCATAAGACCCCCACCTTTTCCCCCCAAGGTTTCAGTATTCAAAGTCACAAACCAGAATTCCAAGACGCCAAAGATCACAGCCAGGTCCCAAGACTCCCAAAGATAATACTCCACAAGCCAGGAAGGGTGGGTCTGCCTTTTAGCCTTTCCAGAGAGCACCACACCCAAACCCAGCTGTTGCCTCTTTAGTGCTGAAAGTACCTAACTAATTGCTCCCTTCTTTGTGTTGCTCTTCTCTGTCGCAGATCTATTATTGCTTGTGCATTTTCCTCTAAGGAATCCAGGCTGCTTGCTGGGGAGAGCTCCCTCTCGGGGGCCTCTGGCTGTTCCCCCTCTTCCTCAGCCTGGGATTCCTCCTCCTCGTCTGCCTGCACCTCCTGTTCCTCATCCTCCCCCTCTGAGCAGGAAACCGACAGAAGATCAGCCGTTCCCTGAGGGGCCTCGGACGGAATCACAACAGATAGATAGATAGATAGATAGATAGATAGATAGATAGATAGATAGATAGATAGATAGATAAGGAGAGAATATATATGATATATGAGATAAGGAAAGACAATTGGACAGGGGACGATAGGCACATCAGTGCACTTATATACGCCGCTTACTGGCCTGTTAGGAACTGCTCAAAAAAAATAAAGGGAACACTCAAACAACACATCCTAGATCTGAATGAATGAAATATTCTCATTGAATATTTCATTTGCACAACTATTCCGTTTGCACAACAGCATGTGAAATTGACTGTCAATCAGCGTTGCTTCCTAAGTGGACAGTTTGATTTCACAGAATTTTGATATACTTGAACTTATATTCTGTTTTTTAAATGTTCCCTTTATTTTTTTGAGCAGTGTATATTTTCCCATCCATTCTGTATATTCAAGGAACCAAACTGGTTTTCTTGTATGAAGCAAAGCTCTGCCTAAACCATGTGGGATTGAGTTTCTTATACTTTTATTGCGAAAGCTGGGGGGAGAATTGATATATACGGAGTTCCCCTCGCCTGCACCTTTCCCCCTCTGAAACAGGAAAAGTTGTGTACCTTGGAATTCCTATGCTGCACACTTATGAAAGGTACAAAAGTTGTTATATCTTCAGGTCACCTACCTCTGGCCTTCATACTTTAGTCTGCCACCAAAGGGTATACGGAGCCTACCTATTGTTGATTTAACCTAGAAATACAAAGTACATTTTCTGGTCATCGTGTTGGTTGTTATTCCCTAACCTAGATCTGGGGACACCCAAATAATGAGGTGGGGGGAGGAAAAGGAAAGCACCCTCAAGATAACATAGAAACATAGAAGATTGACAGCAGAAAAAGACCTCACAGTCCATCTAGTCTGCCCTTATACTATTTCCTGTATTTTATCTTAGGATGGATATATGTTTATCCCAAACATGTTTAAATTCAGTTACTGTGGATTCACCAACCACGTCAGGTAGAAGTTTGTTCCAAGCATCTACTGCTCTCTCAGTAAAATAATATTTTCTCACGTTGCTTCTGATCTTTCCCCCAACTAACCTCAGATTGTGCCCCCTTGTCTTGTGTTCACTTTCCTATTAAAAACACTTCCCTCCTGAAACCTTTAACATATTTAAATGTTTCGATCATGTCCCCCCTTTCCCTTCTGTCCTCCAGACTATACAGATTGAGTTCATGAAGTCTTTCCTGATAGGTTTTATGCTTAAGACCTTCCACCATTCTTGTAGCCTGTCTTTGGATCCGTTCAATTTTATCAATATCTTTTTGTAGGTGAGGTCTCCAGAACTGAACACAGTATTCCAAATGTGATCTCATTTAACTAAAACAAAATTCTGGACAAACATTTGTTTCTCTCTCTCTCTCTCTCTCTCTCTTTTTAAAATAGAATACTATACTGTGAAATTTTTCTTTCATTTGTTTCCCAAATAAGCCCGGTAAAATGAAGCCATGAGTCACAGAACACATTTCCTCTATACAAGCTGGTGACAAGTAGATTGGAAATGGCTTCATTTTTCCCCCTCCTGCCATTATTCCCAGCTCTGTGAGATAGAGAGCAGGTGCAGATAGAAGCTTAACTTTGGCTGTAAGTTGTGCACCGACAGACGTTTGAGGGAGGATGGTGGGGAGGGAGCCAGGAAAGGATTCATCCATTAACAGCTGGTCATAAGAAGTCAAGTTCACAAACAGAGTGCAGGTGTAGCTGTTTGTCTGGCCAGCTCTGAAGAGAGGGAATTGAATTATCATCCCAATTAATTTTTAATCAGCTAATAGCACAGTATGGCCTAGATCTGCTAGGGGAAACACTTTCCATTACAATGAGGAACTGAGCAAATAAAAACAGAGAGGATGGCTGATAATGGAGTGGGTAGAAGGAGCACAGATCAAATCCCACCGTGATGGATTTATGAAGTTTGAGCTTTTGTTTTACACCAAAACTTCATGACGGGAGAAAGGTTATTCTGCTATGTTTTTTCCAGGGATTGAATGTGTTGTGAGTGGTCCACATCCGGCTCAGCTGGTCACGGATTTCTAAGGCTAGAAAACGGAGGAGTATTGGCATTGCAGGCCAGTGTTCTTGTCCACTGACTCTGAGTTAGGGACTGAGGAACCACCAGCAACTGTAGAACCCCCAATTATGGTCGTTTTCTGACTCAGAGGACAATGGGGACTATGAGGATCAGGATCCTCTGTTAGATGCAAGGATAAGGAGAATGAGATTTAGGCATGAATATCTCACTTGAAGAGGTTTTTGGAGTTAAATAGATCTACAGGACATTTGGCCACACCTTGACAGTATATAAGGACAGGCTGATGGAAAATGGGGTGTGGCAAACAACCTTCCCCATCATGGAGGAAGGTGCCTCGGAGCTGAGAGACTTCTTCTGCTTCCATGGACTTTGATTCCTGCCTGTTGCATGAGCAGTTAATCTATCTGGACTGTGAGTGTAGTTAAAAACCAGAGACCCATCAGTAGTGGAGATTTATGACTCTAGCTGGCTTGCATCCTGGATTTTCCTTATCTCCTGCTAATTAGAGAAATGCCAGCCAGCATGAAATTCCTTGCATTACCTTTGTATTGCAGAAATTGTGTTACCAATAGACTTTGATTATGAGTACTTTAGAAACATAGAAACATAGAAGACTGACGGCAGAAAAAGACCTCATGGTCCATCTAGTCTGCCCTTATACTATTTCCTGTGTTTTATCTTAGGATGGATATATGTTTATCCCAGGCATGTTTAAATTCAGTTACCAACCACGTCTGCTGGAAGTTTGTTCCAAGGATCTACTACTCTTTCAGTGAAATAATATTTCCTCACGTTGCTTTTGATCTTTCCCCCAACTAACTTCAGATTGTGTCCCCTTGTTCTTGTGTTCACTTTCCTATTAAAAACACTTCCCTTCTGAACCTTATTTAACCCTTTAACATATTTAAATGTTTCAATCATGTCCCCCCTTTTCCTTCTGTCCTCCAGACTATACAGATTGAGTTCATTCAGTCTTTCCTGATACGTTTTATGCTTAAGACCTTCCACCATTCTTGTAGCCTGTCTTTGGACCCGTTCAATTTTGTCAATATCTTTTTGTAGGTGAGGTCTCCAGAACTGAACACAGTATTCCAAATGTGGTCTCACCAGCGCTCTATATAAGGTGATCACAATCTCCCTCTTCCTGCTTGTTATACCTCTAGCTATGCAGCCAAGCATCCTACTTGCTTTTCCTACTGCCCGACCACACTGCTCACCCATTTGGAGACTGTCAGAAATCACTACCCCTAAATCCTTCTCTTCTGAAGTTTTTGCTAACACAGAACTGCCAATGCAATGCAATACTTTTGAAACAATGTGTTTGGGTCTTTATTTCTGATCATTGATCTGGCTGGATAGACAGAGTCGTGAGAAGGCAGGGCCTGTTCTTTTTAAGGGACTTAGAAGAGAGAGAGTTTCAGCAGGTGCATTTTTCTTCCAACTGTGCACTACCAGCTATGTTTGCTCATCAACTTGGCTGCAGGGATAAGACTGTCCTGTGTTGAGCTATCAGTTGGAACTAACCTCTTTCATAGCAAACAATTATCAAGAGATTGTGTTGAATTCCATGCCTTTTTGCTGCCGCTTCAGATGTATTTGGGTTCCAATTCTCATAAACTATTGGTGCCAAAGTTCAGATGTGGGAGTTATTGACTGCCAGCCTGTGAAAACTGACATCACAGGTCAATGAAAGAATTGATAGCTATGCAGCCTCTCTTAGTGCTGGGGTATATCTTGTGAAGGTGAGGATTTGTATATGTCTCTCATTCATATACAGTGGTACCTCTACCTAAGAACGCCTCTACTTATGAACTTTTCTAGATAAGAACTGGTGTTCAAGATTTTTTTGCCTCTTCTCAAGAACCATTTTCCACTTACAAACCTGAACCTCCGAAACTGTAACTGGAAAAGGCAGGGCCAAGCCTCCGTGGGGCCTCTCTAGGTATCTCCTGGGAGAAAACAGGGCCATAGAAGGTGGGGAGAATCCTCTGTGGGGCCTCTCTAGATATCTCCTGGGAGGAGACAGGGCCAGAAAAGGTGGGGAGAAGCCTCTGTGGGGCCTCTCTAGGAATCTCCTGGGAGGAAACAGGGCCATAGAAGGTGGGGAGAAGCCTCTGTGGGGCCTCTCTAGGTATCTCCTGGGAGGAGACAGGGCCACAAAAGGTGGGGAGAAGCCTCTGTGGGGCCTCTCTAGATATCTCCTGGGAGGAAACAGGGCTAGAAAAGGTGGGGAGAAGCCTCCATGGGGCCTCTCTAGGAATCTCCTGGGAGGAAACAGGGCCTCCACCCTCCCTGTGGTTTCCCCAATCTAACACCTTATTTGCTTTTACATTGATTCCTATGGGAAAAATTGTTTCTTCTTACAAACTTTTCTACTTAAGGACCTGGTCACAGAACGAATTAAGTTTGTACCACTGTATTGCTACTGGAAATATAAAGAAATTCTCCCTATCTGCTGGAGATGGACTTTGAAATCAGAATGAGTTTTCTGTTTTTGTTCATGCAATCTCAAAGCTTGCTGGGTGTCATTTGCCATGTCACTTTCTCTTGGCCAGGCAAACTACAGGATTATCGTAGTGAGCCATTGCCCATTGCTCTTCCGTTAATATTTGTAGTGACAGAGAAAACAGAGAATTAGAAAGAATAAAAGTGGGTCAAATGTTGGAAAAACTTATAATCTGAATAATTATTATTTTTACATACAAGATTTGTTTAAACATAAGATTTAGATAATTCATGAACTGGATACAGTTGATAGGATTTAGATGCCTTTAGAAACTGTAGGAATGATGAAATATTTTAGATAATAATAATTAATATTACTGTAAGTTTTTTATTTGAAATTAAGCAATTAATGTCTTGGAATTTTTTTATTATGGGGAAACTGTAACTGGAAAAGGCAGGGAGAAGCCTCCGTGGGGCCTCTCTAGGTATCTCCTCGGAGGAAACAGAGCCGGAAAAGGCAGGAAGAAGCCTTCATGGGGCCTCTCTAGGAATCTCCTGAGAGAAACAAGGCCAGAAAACAGGGCAGAGAGAAGCCTCCATGGGCCCTCTCTAGGAATCTCCTGGAGGAAACGGAGCCTCCACCCTCCCTGTGGTTTCTCCAATCACACACATTATTTGCTTTTAAATTGATTCCTATGGGAAAAATTGCTTCTTCTTACAAACATCTCTACTTAAGAACCTGGTCACGGAATGAATTAAGTTTGTAAGTAGAGGTACCACTGTACTTTTGAGTGCTAACATAGGATAGCTCGGTCCAAAAGACAAAGGTTATAGTTTCATTCCAATCACAAAGTTCATTCCATGGTGCTGCCTCATTGCTTTCACAATATTTATGCGAAGACAAAATAAATGAAAAGAATAATGTGAGCTCTGTAAAGTATAGATAGAATAAAATCAATACACTAAGTCACTGTTGCACTGGAACTGAATCACTTCCACATCCTTTGCCAATGGCTGTGTCTAAGACTCCCAACGTCCAAAATATGTACCATAAAATCTAACTGAAAATAAAGGTTGCATTTACAAGACCCACCATAGTTAAATTACCCATGGTTCAGTTAAATGATTCAGTTTTCTCTGTTTCCATAAGGACTGTGTTCAGTTTGCATGGTATATGTAGTACAGTGGTCCCTTGACTTTCGTGGGTCCGACTTTCGCGGAAAGGCTATACCACGGGTTTTCAAAAAAATTAATAAAAATACTCCACAGGGTTTTTTTTTAACAAAACGGGTTTTCCTGCAGCCGCCCAATGTACAATACTGTGAGTTTTAACTCTCTTCCTCCCCAACCCCACCCCAGCTGTCCTGCTTCTTTAAATAAAAGCTCTGCTTCCGCCCCAGCCTCCTGATCCCTCCCCTTTAATTCTTGGAGCGTTGGTACGCTCCACTTGAAGCCGAGCCTTACTGCTGCCCACTGCCGCCACCTCTTCTTCCCCCACCCACCTAAGCCGTCTTTCTTAGTGGTAGCGTCCAACCTCCCAGCTGACCGGCCTGGAATTCTGGCTTCGAGTCCTGGCCTGGATCCCTCTTGCCCTGAGCTTCCCCATCCCCTGCCCTGACCCTGAGAACCGGTGCTGCTGCCACCGCCATGGAAGACGCCAGCAGCGAGCGCAGCAAAGCCCCCAGCTTGCTACCCTGTTGCCCCTGTGGGTTCTGGGGTTAAGTAAAACCAGGAATGGAGGAGGGAGGGGGAGGAAGGAAGGAAGGAAGGGAGCGTTGGCCTTGTGCAGAAGCAAAAAACCCAGTAATTTTTTAACAGAATCACTCCTATTGCCCGTTCATGTGCGTGCACGCCCAGCTGCAACCGGAGCGAGCCTATGCACTCTACTTTCCCAAGCAGAACGATGGTTCCGGCCATTCCGGCGGCTGGCCATCACTGCCCCCAACCATAAGTCTAGTGCCAATTCTCCCAACAGAGCTTTAAGCTGATTGGCAGGAAGGTCAGAGGGACACCCCCACTGAAAACACCTGATTGGTTGGATTGTAAAAATATATCCCAAGGTGCCAGAATAGAAGCTTTAGTTCCTAACACCATGGAAAATTTGTTTTTTCCCATGGTCTTAGGCGATCCCTTTGAAAGGATCGTTCAACCCCCAAAGGGGTCCTGACCCCCATGTTGAGAACCACTGTTTTAGATGGTGGGAGAGAAAAAGAAATTCAACATAATAGTCCTTAGCTCCTACTCTATCCTCATCTGTTCTTTGCTTTGCCCCATTCTAGGTTGTTGGGTTTTGTTTTGTCTTTCCATTTAACAACAATTTCCACTGAGTGTTTTAGCAACTTATTTTTTTCCAGGCTTGTGAACCTTCAGGAGGTGCTCAGAAGACAACAAACAGATGGCAGTTTTGACTAAAACTTTAAAGATTTGCCATTAAGCTTAGCGGGGGCGGGGGGGAGTGACGGACGGACAGTCATAGAAGAATAAGAAAAGTTGCAAAGGAGGCTTAGTGAAAATGGCTTGTTTTCAGATGATTTACGGTGAGGATGGCAAACTTAGGACGTCTGTTCTAATGTTTTCAAATTCTTTGTTGGGATCCCGGGACAGGCTATTGGCCAGTCTTACAATGAGTAACACAGTCTGTCTCTCTTCTTTCTGGATTTTGTAATGCCTGAGACAGTTCACTCAGTTGTCCTAAAGTGGCTGTTTAGCAAATGAAGATATTTATTTATTTTTTTGTGAAACATGTATAGGATAGTCGCAGTTTGTATAAACATAAGTCAAAATAATGATAAAAGACTACAATAGGGCAGTAGGACAGGGACGGTAGACACAGAGGTATGCTTATGCACGCCCCTTACAGACCTTTGAGAAATGGGGAGAGGTCGACTGTAGACAATCTAAGGTGAAAGTTTTTGGAGTTCGGGGAAGAAACCACAGAGTCAGGTAGTACATTCTAGCATTGATCACTGGGTTGCTGAAGTCATATTTTGTGCAGTCAGGTTTGGAGCGGTTTACATTTAGTTTGAATCTATTACCTGCTCATGTATTGTTGCAGTTGAAGATGAAGTAGTCATTAACAGGAAGGACATTTTGGTATATGGTCTTGTTGTTGTTGTTGTTGTTGTTGTTGTTATTATTATTATTATTATTATTATTATTATTATTATTTATTAGATTTGTATGCCGCCCCTCTCCGAGGACTCGGAGCAGCTCACAACAAGAAACCCCCCCCCCCAGTATAAATCCAATATTTTAAAAACAGTTTAAAAACCTTAACAGTTTAAAAACAATCATACATCTCATGCAGACCATACATAAAGTGGAAACGGCCCAGGGGAATCAATTTCTCCATGCCTGACAGCAGAGATGGGTTTTGAAGAGTTTGCAAAAGGCAAGGAGGGTAGGGGCAGTCCTAATCTCCGGGGGGAGTTGATTCCAGAGGGTTGGGGCCGCCAGAGAGAAGGCTCGTCCCCTGGGTCCCGCCAGACAACATTGTTTCATCGACGGGACCCGGAGAAGGCCAACTCTGTGGGACCTAACCGGTCGCTGGGATTCGTGCGGCAGAAGGCGGTCCCGGAGATATTCTGGTCCGATGCCATGAAGGGCTTTATATGAATGACATTTAGATCAGATTGGATAGGAAGAGCTTTTTTAGAGGTTCTAGCAAGGAGGTTCTCATTATCATAAACCCTTGACCAAAGACACTGAACAGAGGGCTTTGGGAGAGACCCCCCCCCAATGGAGCAGTGAAGGAGGAAGGGGACAGCTGTCTAACCAGAAAAACCAGCCAAATATACTATAGTCTGGAGGACAGAAGGGAAAGGAGGGACATGATTGAAACATTTAAATATTTTAAAGGGTTAAATAAGGTTCAGGAGGGAAGTGTTTTTAATAGGAAACTAAACAAAAGAACAAAGGGGCGCAATCTGAGGTTAGTTGGAGGAGAGATCAGAAGCAACGTGAGAAAATATTATTTTACTAAAAGAGTAGTAGATGCTTGGAACAAACTTCCAGCAGACGTGGTAGATAAATCCACAGTAACTGAATTTAAACATGGGATAAACATATATCCATCCTAAGATAAAATACAGGAAATAGTATAAGGGCAGACTAGATGGACCATGTCCATGAGGTCTTTTTCTGCCGTCAAACTTCTATGTTTCTATGTTAAAAGGGGGCAGAATTCACTTAACAAATGTCTTGCTTAGCAGCAGACGTTTTGAGCGCAATGCAGGTTGTAAATGGAGGACTACCGAAATTGTGCACATGTAAAAAGATGAATTAAGCCAAGAGCTGTGATGATTCAGGTAGGCTGAACCTCAAAGTGACTTCACCAATAGCAATAGCATTTAGACTTATATACCACTTCATAGTGCTTTTATAGCCCTCTCTAAGTGTTTACAGAATCAGCCTCTTGCCCCCAACAATTTAGGTCCTCATTTTACCCACCTCGGAAGGATGGAAGGCTGAGTCAACCTTGAGCTGGTGGTGAGATTTGAACTGCTGAACTACAGCTAGCAGTTAGCTGAAGTAGCCTGCAGTGCTGCACTCTAACCACTGCGTCATCCCGGCTCTACTAAACAATAGCAGAGCCATTTCTACCCTTAAAAATGAAAGTGTAGTTTCTTTTCCCCATCCTTTCATTTTCTTTTCAACTTTCATCCAGACATTCAGTATACGTACAATGGGTTCATTGAGAACTGAGGGGGTTTGGATTTTTTTTTCATATAAAGATTGAGTATTTGAAAACCTTGGGGTTTCTTTTGAATTGCCAATGCCTTTCTCTAGTATGTGAGAACTAGATGTGGTTTTAGCTTGGGGCATTTTCAAGGAGCTTTAAAAACACAACTCAATGTAGATTGAGTTGTAATACACAACTCAATGTATATTAAAATGGATCAGGGTTTCAGGTTTAGTGTTGTGTCTGCTATTGTGATGTTTTCACCACTAAAACCTTCCCATGTATACCCATAATTTTATCTATACAAAGTAAAAATGAAAAAAAAAACCCACCTTAGATCTTAACTTTTTTGCATTTGTAGTTCTTTGTTTTATTTTTTCCTTTTTATTTTTCACTCTATTTTAGTTTGCATGAATCTTGTATTTAAACTTTGGGATGAAATTATACAAAAAGTCTGGCTCAGAGCAAGAAAGGATAATAAAAGAAGCATGAATAAATAACTTCCCAGATCTTCTATTTCTAAATCAGTCTTGCCAATTGGGCATCTTCCAGAAATAATGGACTGTAACGCCTATAGAGGAATGCCTGTCCAATATGAGGCAATATGAATTGTAAACCAACACATCTGGTGGACACTAAGCTGGGGAAGGCTACTTACACAGGATGTTTCAGTTTGCATCACATAGTAGGAGCAAGCACAATGGAATGAAGTGAACAAGAAGAGAGCTTCCACAGTGAGGAAGTTACAGGGGGGTGAGCAAGTGTGTAGCCACAGTCCTGTTTCCTCTTGGGAGCAACGTTGCCTTGACTCACCCTCTTCAAAGAAGAAGCTTCAAGTTAAATAACATTGGGGAACAATTTGTAACAGGATTTCTGTTGAGTTTGATTTTTTGAGCTTTTTTATAGTTAATTAGGCATGCTGGTTCCAAAACTGTAGTTAGTTTTCGTCAAGTTTTTTCTCTGCACCTTATGAGAATTATGAGGTTATGAAGTTGCAACATGAGCATCAAATTGCATTGTTTACATAGCCATCTTGCTAACTTCCTGGAAAATCTTGGTGCAGTCAGTGAGGAGCAGGGTGAGCAATTCCACCAAAGTTTGAAGGTCATGGAGGCACAGTATCAAGATAGATTGGATGTACATATGATGGCTGACTATTGTTGGAGCGTCAAGCGAGAATGTCCACAGGTTAAACACCCCCAAAAAACCCTCTAAGTGAAATTTGTTTACCTTAATATGTATAATTACCATTCGATTAAAAAAGCCAACTATTTGTACAATCACAATGTAACTTGCAATAATTGTCCCAAGGACAATTCCATCTGTCCGTCCATAACCCTGGGGGGGAGGGAATTATTGACCCCCTCAGAGAGGGTCCGCAACTTGGGCATCCTCCTCGATCCACAGCTCACATTAGAGAACCATCTTTCAGCTGTGGCGAGTGGGATGTTTGCCCAGTTTTGCCAGGTGCACCAGTTGCGGCCCTATCTGGACCAGGACTCACTGCTCACAGTCACTCATGCCCTCATCCCCTCGAGGCTCGACTACTGTAATGCTCTCTACATGGGGCTACCTTTGAAAAGTGCTCGGAAACTTCAGATTGTGCAGAATGCAGCTGCGAGAGCAATCATGGGCTTCCCTAGGTATGCCCAGGTTACACCAACACTCCGCAGTCTGCATTGGTTGCCGATCAATTTCCGGTCACAATTCAAAGTGTTGGTTATGACCTATAAAGCCCTTCATGGCATCGGACCAGAATATCTCCGGGACCGCCTTCTACAGCACGAATCCCAGCGACCGATTAAGTCCCAATAGAGTTGGCCTTCTCCAGGTGCCGTTGACTAAACAATGTCGTTTGGCGGGTCCCAGGGGAAGAGCCTTCTCTGTGGCGGCCCCGACTCTCTGGAACCAGCTCCCCCCAGAGAACAGAATTGCCCCCACCATCCTTGCCTTTCGTAAACTCCTTAAAACCCACCTCTGCCGTCAGGCATGGGGGAATTGAGACATCTCCCCCGAGCCTATACAATTTATGTATGGTGTGTTTGTGTGTATGTCTGTTTTAATAACGGGTTTTTTTTAAATGTTTTTAAATTATTAGATTTGCCATGAATTGTTTTATTATTGTTGTGAGCCGCCCCGAGTCTACGGAGAGGGGCGGCATACAAATCTAATAAATAAATGAATGAATGAATGAATGAATGAATGAATGAATGAATGAACGAACAAACAAACAAACAAACAAACAAACAAACAAACAAACAAACAAACAAACTATTATAGCCTTTGTATGAATAAAATTATTCTTTGTAAACAGTATATTTGGTAAGATTTTTACTTTACTTTCCTTTATATGTCAAAATTGGATGACTTTTGAGGGTATCCTGTAGCTTAAACAGTTGACGTGATAGATAAATCTGTGGTTATTTTTGGATCCAGAGGCCAAAAGTTAGTTGAAAACAAGTCACAGATTTAAGACAACAAAATTGCTGTTCCCCAGTGTAATCAAAGGCCTGCTGGCTGCAGAATCATTTGCCGCATGCGATTGCACTGAGCGAAGTTAACAGAAATTAACTGAAAACAAGACCACACAGCTTATTTTCCTGCGAGAAGATTAATAGTGAAGCCCAATCCATCTTGCTACCCGGTGGAATAGTAACAGGCCCAGTTTTTTTCACTGGGCTGGCTGGAGATGATATTGTTTGGTAATAATTTTTGCCGTATTTCCATACATGCTGGAGAACCGCCTAAAAAAAATCATCGGGCTATATTTTAAGCCCAGCATAACATACATATTTATGGATTGCCTTCTGCTTTACTGGAGCTCAAGCCAGAGCAATAGAAAGCCTGTTTTTACATTCCTCATGGAAACAGCTCAAGTTTCACATGTGAGATGTTGGACGTCTCGTGAGTTAATTTAAATTGGTTCCCCTTCCACCGCTGGATTTTCCACCCAGAGTTATAGCGGCGACGCTTTGTCTGTTTTCTTCCATAAAGAGCTTGGTGTTGAACTGTTCATCTCGCTTGTTGACAATGTGCTAGAGGCACAAAGGGGCAGAGGCAGTATGGGGAAGTGGGGTGTGGGGTAGGAGCCGAGCGAAACCCCTTTACAAAGGCCTTCTTCAAGTACCTGTGTTATATCATTATCTAATTAGCCTTTTGGCAACAGTCCTGAGTTATGGAGACAGTTTATTGATTGATTTTGTCCAATACACAATGAGGGTTTTAGTGGGTATATAGTAAAATACATGATGAAGGTTATAGAGGAGATACTCATAGTAAAATATATCTAAGAAAGAATAGAAAAGAAGTTATAGGAATAGAACATATCAATGAAAGAATAGAAGAGATATAGGAATAGAAGAAAGGTATAGGAGATATAGGAGAGCAATAGGACAGGGGACAGAAGGCACTCTAGTGCACTTGTACTCGTCCCTTACTGACCTCTTAGAAATCTGCATAGGTCAACCGTGGATAATCCAAGGGTAAAGTGTTGGGGGTTTGGGGATGACACTATGGAGTCAGGTAATGAGTTCCACGCTTCGACAACTCGGTTACTGAAGTCATATTTTTTACAGTCAAGTTTGGAGCGCTTAATATTAAGTTTAAATCTTTTGTGTGCTTTTGTGTTGTTGTGGTTGAAGCTGAAGTAGTCGCCGACAGGCAGGACGTTGCAGCATATGATCTTGTGGGCAATACTTAGATCTTGTTTAAGGCGGCTTAGTTCTAGGCTTTCTAGGCCCAGGATTGAAAGTCTAGTCTCATAGGGTATTCTGTTTCGAGTGGAGGAGAAAAGGGCTCTTCTGGTGAAGTATCTTTGGACATTTTCAAGGGTGTTAATGTCTGAGATGCGATATGGGTTGCAGCCCACTTATTAAAAATGGGGCCAGCAATGAGAAGAGGTGGGGAGATTCATGTCCAAGCATCTTATTATTTATTTATTTTGTCCAATGCACAATAATACACATTGAAGGTTACAGAGGATATACTCGAGTAAAACATATTAGAGAAAGAATAGAAGTGAAAATATAGGAATAAAATATATCAATAAGAGAATAGAAGAATAGTATAAGAAGAATGGAATAGAAGAATAGTAGATACGATGCCAAACACAAATGGAAAGATGCAAATGATTCAAGGTAAGGTCCAGTGATGGGCTCCTACGAGTATGGTCAGGTACGCAGAACCAGTAGAAAAATTTTGAATTTTTTTCTTTTTTTCCCTTCTGGGCTCTTGGTATGTTTTTCCTATCACAGTAAACGAGGTTGAATGTGTATAATTTTACAAGAGCTGTGCATGCTTGTGTGTGTACATACATACATACAGTTTATACAGTAGATAGTGTATATTTTTGTGTGCCTGTGTATAATATGTATGTACACATACAGCCTATACAGTTTATGCATGGTATGTTTGTGTGTATGTTTGCTTTTAATAAGGGGTTTTTGTGTTTTTTAAATTATTAGATTTGTTGTACATTGTTTTATTGTTGTTGTGAGCCGCCCCGAGTCTGCGGAGAGGGGCGGCATACAAATCTAATTAATAATATTAATATTAATAATAATAATAATAATAATAATAATATAGATAGAATTAAATAGTATATTTTGGATGTTCAGTAATAGTAAATAGATTGGGAAATTTTATATTTTTGAGGCAAGGAGAACCCTAACCCTAACCCAAACCCTTGATGTGAGTGACATCAATTTGACCACCTTTAAGCCAGTCACATGATGTTTAAGCCATCCCTGGTCACATGATTGTCAAGCCACTCCCACTTGGTCACATGGTCAGCAAGCCACACCCACAAAATAAGCCACGCCCACGATGTGCCGGTACATTTTTTTGCAGCTCTTCACTGAGGGAAGATAGAAAAGAAACGTTGACTTCCAACTCTCTCTGTTGCAGTAAAATAAGGCATGGACCTCAAATCACAAATCACATTTCAGTAAAACCCAAAATCAGAGCACCAAGTTCAGAAGTGTTCTCCATATAGAAATAAAAATACAGTGGTACCACCTAAGAACGCCTCTACTTAAGAACTTTTCTAGATAAGAACTGGTTGTTCAAGATTTTTATTGCCTTTTCTTAAGAACCATTTTTTACTTAAGAACCCGAGCCAGGAATAATTTCCCAGGAAATTTGAAAGCGGCATGAAGGCCCGGCCAGTTTCCTGCCATTCCCCCTGGGTTTCTCTCTCTGCTGCAATTTTTGGGAGGCATCCTCGCGCTGGGTGTATGGGAGGCGTGTGCTCCTCGCCGCCTCAGAGTCCCCCCCCTTTTTTTAAGCCTTAAAGTTTTGGATTATTTTGATTCACCTCACCTTCTTCCTTCGGCAGCGACTGTCCTCCTCCTCTTCTTCCTCCTCCTCCTCCCACCCAAATTCTGAGCTTTTATTTCTTTCCTAATGGATTTGCATGCATTATTTGCTTTTACATTGATTCCTATGGGGAAAAATGCTTCTACTTACAAACTTTTCTACTTAAGAACCTGGTCACAGAACGAATTAAGCTCTTAAGTAGAGGTACCACTGTACTCTGGTGCATCTTTCCCGAGTAATCCCTTTTATTAAATGACAGGAGCTTTTGTGAGCTGCAGCTTATGAAGGTGTATGCCTTTTAATACAACTTGTGGTTGGTGCTACTGGATCCCTGATTTTAAACTGAATGAAAAAGCATGGCGGGATTTTCATTGTTTGTGCCCCCATCCATTTCTTTGAATTTATTTATTTATTGTTAGAGTTGAAAGGGACCATGCAGGTCATGAAGTCCAACCCCCTGCCTGAGCAGGAATCCTAGAGCACCCCAGCCAAGTGGCAGTCCAATCTCCTCTTGAAAGTGTCCAGAGTTGGGGAGTTCACAACCTCCGCAGGCAGGCTGTTCCAATGGTTGATCGCTCTGACCGTCAGGAAGTTCTTCCTTACTTCTAGGTTGAATCTCTCCTTGGTCAGCTTCCAGCCGTTGTTCCTCATTCAGCCCTCTGGTGCTCTGGAGAATAGAGTGGCCCCCTCCTCTCTGTGGCAACCCCTCATATACCTATATGCAGCTATCATGTCCCCTCTGGCCCTCCTTTTCTCTAGGGCTAGGCTATCCATGCCCAGTTCCCACAATCTCTCTTCGTAAGTCTTGGTTTCAAGTCCCCTAATCATTTTGGTTGCTCTTTTCTGCACCTTCTCCAGAGTTTCAATGTCTCTTTTGAAGTGTGGTGACCAGAACTGGATGCAATACAGTACTCCAATTTAAGTCCATCTCATTCAATTCGAGGGAAAAGAAATTCCTTGTCCCCCCCCCTTTGCCCCCCCAAAGCAGAAGAAGATTTCATTGAAAACCTCACCTTTGTTGCAAGTAGGCCAAGGGACATGTGTGGGCGTAAAATTTTCTTTCCAATGTCTGCAACTTCCTTCACTCCCATTTAACCCTTAAGCAAATCCCACGTGTGTGTGTGTGTGTGTTTGTATATTTTCCGTTCAAGAAATGGGGTAGTCAGGGAGGTTACAATACAAAGCAGTAATGGGGAGCAGCAGAATAACAGAGTATCAGAGTTGAAAGGGATTTTGGAGGTCTTGTAATCCAACTCCTTGCTCAGGCAGGAAATCCTATATCATTTCAGGCAAGTGGTTGCCCAGTCCCTTCTTTCAAACTTCCAGTGTTGGAGCACCCACAATTTTCGAAGACATGGTTTTTTGTTTTAATTTGTTTGTTTGTTTGTTTGTTTGTTTGTTTAGTTGGTGTGATTCAGCCTGAGGCTCCTCAGGGACCGGCTGGATCTCTGTCGGATCCATGCCCAGAGGAGGAGGACAGTGAACAGGAGGGGGAGGACCAGGCAGACGGGGAAGAGGAACGTCAGGAAGAGGAGGAGGGAGAGCAGCCTGAGACCCCCGGGGGGGGATCTCCCCAGCTAGTAGCCTGGATTCATTGGATGAAGATGCTATAATAGACATGAGGCAGCGACGAGCAGCTCAAAGATGGGGCCAATTAGAAAGGTATTTCCATCCCTGAATTGGCAACAGCTGGGTTTGGGTGTGGTTCTCCTCAGCAGGGTTGAAAAGGCAGGCCCGCCCTTACAGTCTTGTGGAGAGTTATCAATTGGGAGTCCTGTGACCTTGCTTCGATTCTCGGCGTCTCTGATCTTGGCTTGTGGCCTAGAAGTCTGGAAGACTTGGGGGAGGCGTGGGTTTTATTATCTCCAGCGTTGTTTTTGCCAGCAAGAATCCTGTTTTATTGCCTGGCCTTCGTGAAACCTCTGTGAAGCTTCATAGTGTTCCTGTCTGTAAGAACAGTTTTTGTTACCTGTGTTTGCTTTGAATTATATAAACTGCCTTTGCTTTTTACCAGTGTGTCTGGATACTCTTTTTGGTTGGTGTTGGCGTCTGGGGGGACCCAGACAGAAGTTAGTTAGTTAGTTAGTTCGTTCGTTCGTTCGTTCGTTTGTTAGTAGATTTGTATGCCGCCCCTCTCCGTAGACTCGGGGCGGCTAACAACAATAATAAAAACAGCATGTAACAAATCTAATATTCAAAATAACTAAAAAAAACCTTATTAAAAACCAAACAAGCACACACAAAAACATACCATGTATACATTGTATAGGCCTAGGGGGAAAGGATATCTCAGTTCCCCCATGCCTGACGACAGAGGTGGGTTTTAAGGAGCTTACGAAAGGCGAGGAGGGTGGGGGCAATTCTGATCTCTGGGGGGAGCTGGTTCCAGAGGGCCGGGGCCACCACAGAGAAGGCTTTTCCCCTGGGTCCCGCCAATCGACATTGTTTTGTCGACGGGACCCGGAGAAGGCCAACTCTGTGGGACCTAACTGGTCGCTGGGATTCGTGCGGCAGGAGGCGGTCCCAGAGATATTAATCTCTACATCAGCCCTCTGTTATTTTGCAACAATACAGTATGCTAGAATAGGATAGAACAGAACAGAACAGAATAGAATAGAATTTTTTATTGGCAAGCGTGATTGGACACACAAAAATTTGTCTTTGGTGCATATGCTCTCAGTGTACATAAAATAAAAGATACATTTGTCAATAATCATGAGGTACAACACTTAATGATTGTCATGGGGTAGAAATAAGCCATTGGAACAATCAATATTAATATAAATTGTAAGGATACAAGCAACAAGTTATAGTCATAAGTGGGAGGAGATGGTTGATAGGAACGATGAGAAGACTAATAGTAATAGTAATGCAGTCTTAGTGAATAGTTTGACAGTGGTAAGGGGAAAAATGTCTTCAAATGAACTTACGCCTTCTCCAACCTCCCAAGACTATGGTAGGAAAAAAACAACAACCCAGAAATCTTCAGAGGAGGAAACACATGTTTAGGAAAGAAGGATGAACTTTGGTACAGTATTATATTCAGTTGGCTTGGAGCAACAGAACTGGGTAGACAAAGCTCCGTGGATCAAACTTGCCTTATTTGGCAGCCTGGACTAAAGGTGTCCAATCTGGCAACTTTAAGAATGAAGACTTCAATTCCAAGAGTTCTACAAGTTGAAGTCCAGAAATCTTAAAGTTGACAAGGTTGGACCTGTGGACGTCAACTCCCAGAATTCCTCAATCAGCAAAGCTGGGTATTTATTTGTTTGTTTGTTTGTTTGTTTGTTTGTTTGTTTATTTACTTACTTACTTATTTACTTACTTACTTACTTTCTTATTATTCTATCTATCTATCTATCTATCTATCTATCTATCTATCTATCTATCTATCTATCTATCTATTTAATTTTTATGCCGCCCTTCTCCTTAGACTCAGAGCAGCTTACAACATGTTAGCAATAACAGAACCAGCATATTGTCCCCACAATCTGGGTCCTCATTTTACCCACCTCGGAAGGAAGGAAGGCTGAGTCAACCTTGAGCCGGTGATGAGATTTGAACCGCTGACCTACAGATCTACTGTCAGCTTCAGTGGCCTGCAGTACAGCACTCTACCTGCTGCGCCACCTCAGCTCATGAATTGAAGTCCACAAGTCTTAAAGTGGCCAAGGTTGGAGACCCCTGGTCTATGGCTTCTACAATCTGGGATTTGGAGCAGTTATTTCTAACGGTGTGCTTAAATGTTGCTTTACAATGTCTGGTGGACATGTCTAGAGACGAATAAATATTGGGGTAACATTAAAAGATGGTTAGAGGAAATAATAGAACAAAAATTAGAATCGAAACTGGAACTATTTTTGTTGGGAATTATAAGAGGAAAGATAAACAAAAGCAATCAATATATTATACTTCACATAACAGCAGCAGCCAGGATTATCTTTATCCAGAATTGAAAATCAGAAACTATTCCTGCAAACACAATGCTAATCAAAAAAATGTTAGCATGTGCAGAGATGGACAAACTAACAATGGAAATACAGATTATTATAAAGTATGGAACAAGTGGTAGAATTGTTTGGAACACAAAAGTAAAATCAATGTATAAAAAGTATGATGAATGTAAATTAAAAGATGTATAGATAGGTAGATAGATAGACAGACAGACAGACAGACAGACAGATGATAGATATTTTGAAAGGTGATGATGGGTTGATAGTTTAAATGCAGGACATAACTATTGGTATATTAAGATGGATGTAAAGGTGTAAAGTAGGAATTATCGAATGTAAGAACATTATAAGTTCAAAGAAGAAATGAAATAAGTTTTGTCACCCATAATGGACAGCTCTAAAAATGATTCATGATTTTAAATGTATACAATTCAACAAAAACAATGTCTAACTCTCTGAAAGCGGCTTCTGTTTCTCTAATTCATCTCTACTTCTCTACTTCAACTCAGATTGTTTGAACCGCATTGGTAGGAACCCACCTCTGATCTGTATTCAGTAGTCCAGTTGTTACAACATCCATGGCCCAATATCCGATTGTAGTATCGATTGTTTTTAAGGTAATGGGTTTTAGTTATATAGTTTTAATTATTAGATTTGTATCTGTATTGTTCCATTGTTGTTGTGAGCCATCCCGAGTCTTCGGAGAGGGGCGGCATTCAAGTCTAACAAATTATTATTAATTATTATTATCTGAATCTAAAATATGCTGACGGTTGGATTCTGTAATTATAATGTTGTAAGAAATTTGGAGCTTTATTTTTATCATTCTGGACCATGGCTGACCTAAAGCCAATGTTAAAAAAACCAAATCAGTCCAGATCTGACCTGCCTTCTCTTGTCTCCACTCCATTTTTAATTTTTTATTTGCAGGGTAAAATAAAGCCACAATCATTTTCTGCTGAAATGAAAGGCTGCCTTTTCATAATATTGGCTACCTGTCTGTAGAAGGAAATCACTGTCTCATAAATATAAAATGTGGAGACAACGTGGGAGTAAGTTAGAGCAAGGGCTTGGAGGCTGAGCCAATGGAGGGTGCAATTCCCCGAGTTCTCCAAAAGAAACAGTTTGCTGTCCAAAGAGCTGCAGATGCTCATTAAAGCACGCACTGTGCTCAGAAAGGGTTTTATGGCCATTGAATATGGTTAGATTGTGTTAGAGCAGCGGTGTTAAACTTGATTTCATTCACAATCCGCATCATTACAGTGTTCTCTCGATTTTCGCAGGTGATTATTATTATTATTATTATTATTATTATTATTATTATTATTATTATTATTTATTGGATTTGTATGCCGCCCCTCTCCGAAGACTCGGGGCGGCTCACAACAATAATAAACAACAGTGTAACATTAAAACAAATATAATAATAAAAAGATATATAGAAACCCCAAGATTAAAATCATACAACACATACATACCAAACATAAAATATAAAAGCCTGGGGGAGATGTCTCAGTTCCCCCATGCCTGGCGATATAGGTGGGTCTTGAGTAATTTGCGAAAGACAAGGAGGGTGGGGGCTGTTCTTATCTCCGGGGGGAGTTGATTCCAGAGGGCTGGGGCTGCCAGAGAGAAGGCTCTTTCCTTGGGGCCCGCCAAACAACATTGTTTGGTTGACGGGACCTGGAGAAGGCCAACTCTATGGGACCTTATAGGTTGCTGGGATTCGTGCGGTAGAAGGCGGTTCCGGAGGTATGCGTTCCGAGACTGCCCACAAAAGTCGAATTTCCACGAAGTAGAGATGTGGAAATAAATACAACATTTTTGGCTATGAACAATATCACAAACCATCCCTTAACACTTAAAACCCTTAAATTACCATTTCCCATTCCCTTAACAACCATTTACTCACCATTATTACTGGTACTCATCATTGAATAAGACACGTAGTGATCCTGATATTTATAAACATAATTATTTATTGACAATATTTTTTTTTTGTTATTTATTTGTAAAAATTATTAACACAACTAAGGATCTTTTTAAATCACCACTTCATTGGGGACTTTTGCAATGGACACTGAAGGCGATGGTGTAACAGACCTCTTGGTTTTCGTGATGAACATAGTTATGGGTAGTTGGCATTTAGGAGGCATCTTGGGCATGTCTTCTAATAAGTTTTAATAGTTGTAAAAGTACTAACGCATGCTGGGATAACACCGCTGATTGGCTGAGATTTCAGCCAATCAGCAATGGCAGATGAAAGTTTGACGATGACGTCTATCTATCTATCATCTATCTATCTATCTATCTATCTATCTATCTATCTATCTATCTATCTATCTATCTATCTATCTATCATTCTATCTATCATTCTATCTATCATTCTATCTATCATTCTATCTATCTATCAGATTGATTTCTAGCCCGGCCTTCTCCAAAGACTCAGGTCGGCTTACAACATAAAAAAATGAATACATAGATGCAGCACAGTGATGGCAAACCTTTTTTTCCACGGGTACCAAAAGAGCATCTCCGTGCACTATCACACATGCGAGAGGGCCCGCACCCATAATTCAATGCCTCGAGAGAGTGAAAACTGCTTCCCCCACCTCCTGGAGGCACACTGGAGGCTGGAAATGGCCTGTTTCCCAACTTCTGGTGGGCCCAGTAGGCTGGTTTTTCACCCTCCAAAGGCTTCCCTGGAGTTGAAGGAGGATAGAAATGCCCTCCCACACACCCTGGAGGCTCTCTGGAAGCCAAAAGCACCCTCCCAGAGCTTCTGTGCAAGCCAAAAATCAGCTGGCCAGCATACACATGCACGTTGGAGCTGAGCTAGTGCAACGGCTTGTGTTCCAGCAAATATGGCACCGTGTGCCACCTGTGGCACCCATGCCGTAGGTTCACCATCACTGGGATAGCATATTAGAAATCAAAGTTAAAACTAGACTAATTCAGAATCTAAACCCCATTAAATGCACTAAACCCAATTTAAGCAACCCTAAAACCTATGTCGTTTAAAACCACAATCAATAACATGAATCCATATCTCAGTTATAGCATAGGCTGGAACAGAATATCTATGTTCGACAGCCCCAAGCCTGCCGGCAAAGATGTGTCTTTAGCATCTTCTGAAAGGCCAGGAGAGTGGAAGCAGTGAGAATCTCTGGGGGATTCAAAGGGCTGGAGCCACCACAGAGGAGGCTCTTCCCCTAAGGCCCGCCAGCCAGCATTGGTTGGCTGATGGAGAAGGCCAACTCTGTGGGCCTTAACCAGCTGCTGGGATTCATGAGGCAAGAGATGCCCCATAGGTAATCTTCATTTTTGCTAGCAGAGGCACTGTGGGCTGGTCCTTCCCTGTTTCCAGGGTGGCCTACAGGCCAGATCTAAGCAATCCAGGGGCCAGATCTGGCTCGTGGGCCTTGAGTTCAACACACACCTGTGTTGGTGGCTGTTGAGGACCAGTTTTCCTCAACAAGATGCCTTGAAGATTGTTGGGATTTCAATTCCCATCAACTCTCAGTCAGCCTCCTTCACCCCAAGCAAGAAGGTAGAATTCAAAGTGGTTGAATACCCTGTTCATCAGCTTACTTCCTGCCTCCCAGACCACTCATAAAGTGTGTGATTAACCTCTTCCCAAAACTCCAAGACTTGACAACTCTAGTATCAGGCAGAAGCAATTCCAAACACTTTATCAGGAGGATCTAAAAGTTATACAGTGATACCTTGTCTTACAAACTTAATTGGTTCCGGGATGAGGTTCTTAAGATGAAACAATGTTTCCCATAGGAATCAATGGAAAAGCCATTAATGCGTGCAAGCCCAAAATTCACCCCTTTTGCCAGCTGAAGCGCCCGTTTTTGCACTGCTGGGATTCCCCTGAGGCTCCCCTTCATGGGAAACCCCACCTCCGGACTTCTGTGTTTTTGTGATGCTGCAGGGGAATCCCAGCAGGGGAATCCCAGAATCGCAAAAACGGGTGCTTCACTGGCAACGGAAGTCCGGAGGTGGGGTTTCCCAGCGAAGGGAGCATCAGTGAAATCGCAGCATCACAAAAATACCAAAGTCCTCGAAACTCCACCTCCGGACCTCTGTGTTTTTGCAATGCTGCAATTTCACTGAGGCTCTCCTTGCTGGGAAGCACCACCTCCGGACTTCTGTTGCCAGCGAAGCGCCCATTTTTGCGCTGCTGGGATTCCCCTGTTGGGATTCCCCTGCAGCATCACAAAAACATGGAAGTCTGGAGGTGGGGTTTCCCATGGAGGGGAGCCTCAGGGAAATCCCAGCAGTGCAAAAACGGGTGCTTCGCTGGCAATGGAAGTCCGGAGGCGGGGCATCCCAGCAGTGGCAGTGGGTTTGTAAGGTGAAAATAGTTTGTAAGAAGAGGCAAAAAAATCTTAAACCCCGGGTTTGTATCTCGAAAAGTTTGTATGACGAGGCGTTTGTAAGACAAGGTATCACTGTATTATTGTTTGCAGGCAGTAATGGGCTGCTGCCCCCATTGGGGGTGGGGAACACAGTGGGGGTAGTAAGTTTATGCACTATTTATTGAATACCTAATAGTTTTTAAATTGTCCTCCCTTCTCTAGTAACTTAGTATGATCCTTAATTACTTTTAAAATAAGAAATAATAAAATTGTATGTTTTACCCATAAACGTTTCAATCATTTTAATCATTACCAAGAACTGAACTTTTATAGCAATTAAAGAAAATTGGGCTACTTGTCTAATCTGTTATCCTACTGAACCTTTTGGGTTCAGTACAAAACCTTAAAATGTTACTGTGCTCCTCAACAAATAACGCTGTCTATCATTTGTCCTTTTTGTAGCTATTCAAATAATGAGACTTAATCAACTGAAAAAGAGTCCAAGCACCTATTTGAAAAGTTATCTTGGTCGGTAGGCCACTCCCACCCAGTCACATGACCTTTAAGCCACCCCCTGGTCACATGATTGCCAAGCCACTCCCCCTGGTCACATGACCATCAAGCCACTCCCACAAAATAAGCCATGCCCACAGTGCGGCAGTGAAAATTTTTAACAGCCCTTCATTGGATAGCCCTTGTTCACACGCCTGTTCAGATGCCTTCACAGGCTTGTGAATAAACATCCAAGCACTGATGAGGGGAAAGACGAGTAAGTTCTCAGGAGGCCTGTGGAGAGAAGAAAAAAAAGAGAACAAGCCTCCAGTCAGAGATTCTTTCCTCCAAAAAGAAAGGTTCTCAGACATTGCCAGCCTGATTTCATGAGTCACAGCTGAGCCAGTCTAAACCTCAGGAATGTGCTTAAGAGAGGGTCAAGACATCAGTCATGAAGCCAGTGATGCAACTGGGAATGATGGTTTCAGGTCAAGTTCACTCAGGCTGGAGGTCTGATTGCAGTCTAATTTGAGGACATTTTGCTTACATGTGAAGCTACGGCTTCTTTTTTTGGTCAGGCTCCTGTCCTGTAACCGTTATTAGTCAGGGCACATCTTACTTCTCACCCAGCCTAGGATGAGGTCATATGAAAAGGAGTTTGAGGCAGGTCTGGTTCCCATCAGCTTGTTATTCCCTCAGCCAGGATTATTTCCATTTTATTTCCCCTTGTCGGACTGGTTTTCTCTTCTCCACCGAAAGCGTTTTGTGCCCAGTGAGGATTTGAGTGGTTCTCACTGACATGACGGGATGACAGCAGTGTTCCAATATTTGAGGCACTGTCACAAAGAAGACAAAGCACCTGAAGACAAGAGACAATGGATGGAAACTAATTAAGGAGAGAAGCAATTTAGAACTAAGGAGAAATTTCCTGACAGTGAGAACAATCAACCAGCAGAATGATTGGCCTTTAGAAACAGTTGGCCTTCATCACTGGAGGCTTTTAATAACAGACTGGGCAGTTTTGTACGGAAAGGTATAGGGCCGTAATGGTGGCACGCAGAGCCTTATCGGAGGGCACGCGAGACTTTGCCCTGCATCAGCTCCGCCAGTTGATTTTTGGCCTAATCCCAGCAGCCGAATAGGTCCCACAGAGTTGGCCTTCTCCGGGTCCAGTCGACTAAACAATGTCATCTGGTGGGACCCAGGGGAAGAGCCTTCTCTGTGGCAGCTCTGGCCCTCTGGAATCAACTCCCTCCGGAGATTCGAACTGCCCCCACCCTCCTCGCCTTTCACAAGACACTTAAGACCCATCTATGTCGCCAGGCATGGGGCAGCTAGATCACGCCCCCTTTTTCTCTGACCGTTAAATGTTGTGTGGATGTGATTGAGTACATTGACTGTTTTTTATATAATGGGATTTTAGTTTGTTGTTTTTTAACTATTAGATTTGTATCCATATTGTTGTACTGCATGTTGTGAGCTGTTCCGGGTCCTCGGAGAAGGGCGGTATACAAGTCAAATAAATGAATGAATGAATGAACGAACGAACGAACGAACGAACGAACGAATTAATGAATTAATGAATCAATGAATCAATGAATCAATGAATCAATGAATTAATGAATTAATGAATTAATGAATTAATGAATTAATGAATTAATGAATTATTTATTCATGAATTAATTAATTAATTCATTAATGAATAAATAAATAAATAAATAAATAAATAAATAAATAATAAATTGCTGAGGTTGAGAAACACTAGTCTAGGTTGTGCTCTGTGCTTCTCCTCCTCCATTGCCCAGTTGAACTCTTTGGCCTTATTTAAGTGCTCAGATTATTTCCTTTGCTCACCTGTTTCTTCATTAAAAGTATGTAGGGATTATCAGTCATCCAAGTCATGTTTGTCCCAAAGGTGCTTTTTCAGGTGGCAACTGAGGCTTTATTTTGAAGACGTTTCGCTTCTCCTCGAAGAAGCTTTTTCAACTCTGACAGGATAGTGAGGAATGGAAGGATTTATATTCCTTACAGACAGCTGGTAATCTGCATCCTAATCTAATGTCAGAAGGAGCACTACTCAGGTGGCCGTGAGGACACAGATAAACCTCCAAGTGCTTCAATCATCGATCCGCTAAAAGGATCCTGTTGACTTCTTCATGACCTAAGTGTTGATGGGAGTGACGTCCAAAGAGGGAGAGTATTGAAGTGTTCAGATGGGAAATATTTTGAGGTTTGTGCTTTACAGAGCCCCAAATGAACATATACATTTGGGAGCTTCCCAAAGGCTGCTCATAGGTACCTATTTTGGGTGTTGAGTTCTAAGCTTGCTTGTTGATCTGAGTAGCTTATTAAAATTGTGTCTGTGTGATCAGACATAGAGTACAATCAATTTGCAACCTGTTCAAGAAGCTTCAAACAGTAACTGGTAGCCTTATACTATACTACTACTTTCTGTGTTAATCTGCACCTTTGACCATTTCAGTGCTTAGGATCCCAAGGATTCTTAGGATGCCAAGAGGCATCAAGAGGAACAGACTATGTGATTCCCATGGTCTGAAACAGGCAGTAGATACATGCATGAAACAGGAGCTGGAGATGACCATCTTATTATTATTTCTCTGTTTTGGGTGAACCTGAAATCCTTCAGAGTTGGTACAATGCAACTGAGCAGCAGCTTCTTCTCAGATCACTTGCAACTGAATATTATTATCATTATCATTATTATTTATTAGATTTGTATGCCGCCCTTCTCCAAAACCTTGGGGCGGCATACAAATCTAATAAGTAGGGGTAGGGAAGGTTTGTCTATTTGCCGATGACTCTAAAGTGTGCAATAGGGTTGATATTCCTGGAGGGGTCTGTAATATGGTAAATGATTTAGCTTTATTAGATAAATGGTCAAAGCAATGGAAACTGCAGTTTAATGTTTCCAAATATAAAATAATGCACTTGGGGAAAAGGAGTCCTCAATCTGAATATTGTATTGGCAGTTCTGTGTTAGCAAAAACTTCAGAAGAGAAGGATTTAGGGGTAGTGATTTCTGACAGTCTCAAAATGGGTGAGCAGTGTGGTTGGGTGGTAGGAAAAGCAAGTAGGATGTTTGGCTGCATAGCTAGAGGTATAACAAGCAGGAAGAGGGGGAATGTGATCCCCTTATATAGAGCACTGGTGAGACCACATTTGGAATACTGTGTTCAGTTCTGGAGAACTCACCTACAAAAAGATATTGACAAAATTGAACGGGTCCAAAGACGGGCTACAAGAATGGTGGAAGGTGTTAAGCATAAAACTTACCAGGAAAGACTTAATGAACTCAATCTGTATAGTCTGGAGGACAGAAGGAAAAGGGGGGATATGATCGAAACATTTAAATATGTTAAAGGGTTAAATAAGGTTTAGGAGGGAAGTGTTTTTAATAGGAAAGTGAACACAAGAACAAGGGGACACAATCTGAAGTTAGTTGGGGGAAAGATCAAAAGCAACGTGAGAAAATATTATTTTACAGAAAGAGTAGTAGATCCTTGGAACAAACATCCAGCAGACGTGGTTGGTAAATCCACAGTAACTGAATTTAAACATGCCTGGGATAAACATATATCCATTGTAAGATAAAATACAAGAAATAGTATAAGGGCAGACTAGATGGACCATGAGGTCTTTTTCTGCCGTCAGTCTTCTATGTTTCTATAAATAATAATAATAATTTTAAAAAACTTGGGGCGGAATATATCAGGGATCCTCAAACTTGGCAACTTTAAGACTTGTGCACTTCAACTCCCAGAATTCTCCAGCCAGCTATGGGAGTTGAAGTCCACAAGTCCAAGTTTGAAGACCTCTGGGACACATTTTGAACTGCTCAGACCAAGTTGGGGGAATTGTTCACTGTTTCTGTGCCCATGCAACTTACCAAGAACAAACGGCCAGTGAAGCCAGACCCTTCTACAGAGGGAAGAACTCTTCTTTCGTGAATCTTGGTTCTGCTGCCAGGTTATTATTATTTACTTTTTTTTCACACATCTCTGCATTTTCCAATGTGGAGTAGTTCTGCTATAGAAACTTTGGCAGTTTCTGCTGGACATTTCTGTTTCTTCTCAAGATGTTTTTCTGTCCACCCCCATTTTGTCCCATGTGGGAATTGTCAGTTTCAGAGATAACGAGAAGGATGGATTGCCAGGACAGGATGTTCCACGGACCCCTCGGTGCTGCGTGCAGGCAATTTTAATAAGTTATAATGGAGAACTCCAAAGGAAGTAACCTGGTAGAGCAGACAAGTCAGATTTATCAAAGTAGAGAGGAAATACTCCCCAGAAATGGATCTGGCATGAGTTCCCATCCACCAATCCCACGCTCCTGTCTGCCACCACAAGCAACTGTTATCTGAAGCAGACCAATGTTTAAAATAGCCTGCAAAATAAATAAGTCTCCGCAGCTTGACTGATCCTCCAGAGTCTGTGGTTCATCTCAAAAACATTTATAGTTTTCTCTGGAGTGTTTCCGACATGAATTTCAGGACCTTCCAACTCCTCTCTGTAACATTAACAGACTCTTGGGGATTCTGAAAGCCCAGTTTATGAGAGTGCATTTTAAAGAGAGAAAGGGAAGGGGGGGGGGGGTGTTTCAGCTTTCCCCATCTCTGCTAGATGTCCAGTCCTTTTCTAAGGCCTATTTCCAAAAGAAGAGAGAAAGATCACGCTAGGGGTGAAATCCAGCAGGTTGTGACAGGTTCTGGAGAACCAGTAGTGGAAATTTTGAGTAGTTCGGAGAACCAATCGTGGAAATTTTGAGTAGGTAAATACCACCTCTAGCTGGCCCCAGAGTAGGGAGGGAATGGAGATTTTGTAGTATCCTTCCCCTGCCACGCCCACCAATCCACACCACACCATGCCCACGAAGCCACACCCATAGAACCGGTATTAAAAAAAAATGGATTTCACCACTGGACCAAACTGGTGCAGACGTTGGTGATAAATTAGTGGCTTGCCACACTATCTATAGAAGGCCTGATGTTTATGGAAATTTGGGAGGGGTGATTTTCATGAGGGTTATTATTTTATTATTACTTATTAGATTGGTATGCCACCCCTCTCCGAAGACTCGGGGCGGCTCACAACAACAATAAAAAACAGTATAGACAATGGAACAAATCTAATAATAAGAATTTATTTATTTATTTATTTATTATTTAGATTTGTATGCCGCCCCTCTCCGCAGACTTGGGGCAGCTCACAACAAAGTGAAACAATTTACAACAAATCTAAATTACAGTTTAAAAATATTTTTAAAAACCCATTTTCTAAACAAACATACATGCAGACGTACCATTCATAAATTGTATATGCCCGGGGGAGATGTCTCAGTTCCCCCATGCCTGACGACAAAGGTGGGTCTTAAGGAGCTTACGAAAGGCAAGGAGAGTAGGGGCAGTTCTAATCTCCGGGGGGAGTTGGTTCCAGAATGTCGGGGCTGCGACAGAGAAGGCTCTTCCCCTGGGGCCCGCCAACCGACATTGTTTAGTTGACGGGACCCGGAGAAGGCCCACTCTGTGGGACCTAATCGGTCGCTGGGATTCGTGCGGCAGCAGGCGGTCTCGGAGATATTCTGGTCCAGTGCCATGAAGGGCTTTAAAGGTCATAACCAACACTTTGAATTGTGACCGGAAATTGATCGGCAACCAATGCAGACTGCGGAGTGTTGGTGAAACATGGACATACCTGGGGAAGCCCATGACTGCTCTCGCAGCTACATTCTGCACGATCTGAAGTTTCTGAACACTTTTCAAAGGTAGCCCCATGTAGAGAGCATTACAGTAGTCGAACCTCGAGGTGATGAGGGCATGAGTGACTGTGAGCAGTGAGTCCCGGTCCAGATAGGGCCGCAACTGCTGCAGAATTATATAAAAAACCCCAACTGTTAAAAAACCATCTAACACACACATAACAAACATAGAATATAAGAGAGCCTGGGGGAGATGTCTTAGTTCCCCCATGTTCAAAGGCATCCTATGCCCATCCACCTGGGCAGAAGCGGTGGAAGGATTTGCCATGCTGGCACAATCTGAGTGGGCAACCTGATGAATTTTTGGGGAGGGGACAAGGGATGTGAACTTTCAACTGAGTGGGAATCTCAGATTCAGGTTTCCTAGTGTAGGTGCCAGGATGGCTCTGGAAATAAATTGGAACTTTGAGGAATACTATGACTTGGACTCTGATTTAGTTTGGATGTTACCTGGAACATTGTCACAAGCATCAAGTTTAAAAAGAAGAATCTGACTATTACAAAATTTGGTACAAGTTCTATGAGTGGCTGGATAAAAGAATGCTATTGTAAATATTGTAATATATATCGGATAGTACAAAACTATGCGAACTTTTGCAAATAGTAATTAGTGATAGTTTATACTTTTTTCTTCCTTTCACTATTTCTTTTTATTACCTTTTCTTAATATGATCTACAAGACTTGTATTTAAATTTCTTAGACTTCTGAAAAGTACAGAGCAGCTTGGGCTCCTTTTTTATGTTAGAAGATAAGAACATAAGAAGAGCCCTGCTGAATCGGGCCAAAGCCCATCGAGTCCAGCATTCTGTGTCACACGGTGGCCCACCAATTGTCCTTGGGGATTTTGAGCAGAAAGAGAAGGCAAGACCCTCCCTTTCCCTTGACCCCCAACAAGTGGTACTCAAGGGAATCCTGCCTGCCTCAACCAACATAGAGGCAGCACTTGGACATCTGTTTCAATAACCATCTATATGCTTGGCATCCATGAATCTGTCTAATCCTGCCTTGAAGCTATCCAGGCTGACAGCAGACACGACCTCCTCTGGAAGTGAATTCCATAAACCAACGACCCTCTGGGTGAAGAAATATTTCCCTTTATTTGTCCTCACTTTCTTATCTATGAGCTTTAAGGAGTGCCCCCTTGTCCTAGTATTGTGTGATAGAGAAAATAATAATTTTCTCTATCCACCTTTTCTATCCCATGCATGATTTTATACACTTCGATCAAGTCACCCCTTGAAAGCCATCTTTCAAGGCTGAAGAGACCAAGGCGTGGTAACCTGGTTTTATAAGGGAAGTGCTCCATTTCCTTGATCATTCTTGTTGCCCTTTTTGGCACCTTTTCCAGTTCCATTATGTGGTGTCCAGAACTGTACACAGTACTCACCATGTTATCTGTTTTTGTATGTGTCTTTGTCTTGTCTTGAATTAAAAATCAATAAAAAATCAATAAAATAAAATAAAATGAAGTGCCACTGGTCATGAGATTTTTCTTAGATGGAAACCACTTTATGAGCATTTTGGTTTTGCTGATGATAAAATGGATAATGGGATATCAGTTTCCGGTCACAATTCAAAGTATTGGTTATGACCTATAAAGCCCTTCATGGCATCGGACCAGGTTATCTCCAGGACCGCCTTCTGCCGCACGAATCCCAGAGACCAATTAGGTCCAACAGAGTTGGCCTTCTCCGGGTCCCGTCAACTAAACAATGTCGTTTGGCGGGACCCAGGGGAAGAGCCTTCTCTGTGGCGGCCCCGGCCCTCTGGAACCAACTCCCCCCCAGAGATTAGAATAGCCCCCACCCTTCTTGCCTTTCGCAAACCCACCTTTGTCGTCAGACATGGGGGAATTAAGATATTCTTTCCCCCTCGGCTTCCACAATTTATGTATGTTACGTTTGTATGTATGATTGGTTTTTAAAATAAGGGTTTTTAGCTTCTTTAGTATTGGATTGTCGCACGTTGTTTTTATTACTGTTGTTAGCCGCCCCGAGTCTACAGAGAGGGGTGGCATACAAATCCAATAAAATGAATGAAAATGAAATGAATATTGGGAAACTCCCAGCCAGTCAAGGGGGAAGAGTAAAGCAGGGAGCCAGTCTTGAATCCTTGTGCAGCACAAGAGGCATAATGTGACACACACACACCTCTTTCAGTTCCATTGGACTTTATCTGTTTCTTCACTAGTAGACTGGAAGATTCTCATAACATAGCCAGAAAGCAATAAAATAGCTGACATGGAGCTTTCATAAGTAGATCTGGTTCTTTGTGCCTGACATGAGTTATTTTTGAGTCAAATACAGTGAAGGATCTGCCAGAAAGAGACCAGTGGTGGGATTCAATTTTTTTTTTACTACCGGTTCTGTAGGCATTGCTTGGTGGATGTGACGTGGCTTGATGGGTGTGACAGAGGAAGGTTAGTGCAAAATCTCCATTTCCTCCCAATAAGCTGGGACTCAGGAGGAAGAGAACCCATACCACATCTCAGACATCAACACCCTTGAAAATGTCCAAAGATATTTAATCAGAAGAGCCCTTCTCTACTCGAAACAGAATATCCTACGAAAATAGACTAACAATCCTGGGCCTAGAAAGCCTAGAACTATGGTGCCTAAAACACGATTTGAGTATTGCCCACAAGGTCATATGCTGAAACGTCCTACCGGTCAATGACTACTTCAGCTTCAACCGCAACAACACAAGAGCATGCAACAGATTCAAACTTACGAACCGCTCCAAACTTGACTGTAAAAAATATGATTTCAACAATCGAATTATCGAAGCGTGGAACTCATTACCGGACTCAATTGTGTCAACCCCTAACCCCCAACATTTCTCCCTTAGACTCTCCACGATTGACCTCTCCAGGTTCCTAAGAGGCCAGTAAGGGGCGTACATGTGCACTGGTGTGCCTTCCGTCCCCTGTCCAATTGTCTTTCCTTTCTCTCACTTATCATATATATTCTCTTTCTTTCATATATCCTCTCCTCTAAGTTCACTTTTATCCTTATATATATTACTACATGTCTATTTTTCTTCCTATGTATTTGTGTATTGGACAAATGAATGAATAAATAAAATAAAATAGATGGGGATGAGGCCAGTCAGAGGTGGTATTTACTGGTTCTCCATACTACTCAAAATTTCCACTACTGGTTCCCCAGAACTGGTCAGAACTAGCTGAATCCCATTTCTGGAACAGATGCTGTGATCCATCCTAGGAATGAATAAAGAGAAATTTGGTTAAAAGTCCAATGCTAGGAAGCTGGCACTTACAATTGGTCCCTAAATTCCTCTAGTTTTAATAGAAATACATTCTCTTCTGGCATTTTCTTCCTAATTGGGAATTTTTAAAAAGTAAATAGCAGCATTAGATATAATTATGGGCAACTTGGGAGAAAATAAAATAAATTCTCTCTTCCTACCTACCCACCAATTTCTATATTCTACATATTTCAGGCACCCATGTGTATACTGAATTCATTAAAACATATTTAATTGGTTCTCTCACATCCCATTCAGGAACAGGAGAGATTAATAGTTATGTGCTAAATCCTGAACCTGCATGTATAGCAGTCCAGTTAGTTGCAAAACAGAGATTGGACTGGAGCAGGGGTCAGCAACCAGTGACCCTGGAGCCGCATGTGGCTCTTTCATTCTTCTGCTGTGACTTCCTCTTTCTAGTCATCTCCACAATTGAAAGGACTTTGGGTTAGGATAGGTAGAGGAAAAAGGATACTGTGTAGGAAGAGACTCTATGGTGGGGGAACCAGACTTCTGGTTGGCAGAGGAAAAAGGATGCCATGAGGAGGGGACTATAGTGGGGGGAAGTGGCCTTCCATTTGGCTCCAGAATTGAACAGGGGGCTTCGGGTTAGGGCCTTTGTGATTCTTTAAGGTTGCTGACTCCTGGACTTGGGCAACAGGATTAATAATAACAACAATAATAATTTATTAGACTTGTATGTCGCCCCTCTCCGAAGACTCAGGGCGGCTCACAACATAGCAATAATACAATACATTACAAATCTAATAATAAAATTTAAAAGTCAATTAAAAAAACATTAATATAACATAACCAGTGTCATAAAATCACCAACTACACAATCGTATACATTCAACCCAGTTCATCATACAACAGAGGTCAGAAAACACAACGAAGGGAAGAGGTAATCATCCCCACGCCTGGTGACAGAGGTGAGTGTTCAGCATTTTACGGAAGGCGAGGAGAGTGGGGCTGTTCGAATCTCTGGAGGGAGTTGATTCCAGAGGGCCGGGGCCACCACAGAGAAGGCTCTTCCCCTATGTCCTGCCAACCAACATTGTTTAGTCGATGGGACCCAGAGAAGGCCAACTCTGTGGGACCTAATCGGCCGCTGGGATTCATGCTGCAGAAGGCGGTCTCGTAGTTATTCTGGGCCAATGCCATGTAGGAATTTATAGGTCATAGCCAACACTTTGAATTGTGACCGGAAACTGATCAGCAGCCAGTGCAGGAATCTATTAGGAATATATTTAGCTATAGTTATGCTATGGTTCAGTTGGAGTCCAGATTCCTTTTTTTAAAAAAGCATTGTTTCCAATCTGTCCTGCAGCTATAGCTTCCAGTATAGAGGAAGCTCGCTTTAATTGGAAGAACAGTAGGCAGATCAAATAAATGTGTGATCATTCAGAAATAACAGAACCTAGGGCTGTGACGGTGAATCTACAGGTGGCACACGGAGCCATATCTGCTGACAGGCAAACCGTTGCTACATTTGGTTCTCTTTTTGAAAACACTTTTAAAAGACTCTTAAAAGACTGAGATTTTTGTAAATATTAAATCCGTTTATTAGTTATACGATTGGTGCGCATCTGATTATTGGGGGCTCAACACTGAGACAGAACAAACTGCCTTACTTTGCAAGACAAATTTGGGGCTCAATTGTGCTTGGTATTTAAAAAAAAAATATTTTTATTGATTTTATAATATAAAACACACACACAACATATAACAAGTGCTCAGTGATTGTGCCCACCACCAGACAAATATTCGTACCCCACCACCAATCGGGGGTGTTTCTTGTATAAACCATTTTAACCAAAGAGCAAAATATCTATTTACATATTATAAAGTGATTCCAATTTGTTTCTTGTAGCTTGGTCTTGGATTCTACTCGCCATGTATCGTCTTACCTTGTCCCGTCGTCCCATCAGTTGTTGCAAGTCAGTTTCATTAACCAAATTCATCCTTTTGTCCATTTATTTATTTATTTTATTTATTTATTTATTTATTTGATTTTTATGCCGCCCTTCTCCTTAGACTCAGGGAGGCTTACAACATGTTAGCAATAGCACTTTTTTAACAGAGCTAGGCTATTGCCCCCACAATCTGGGTCCTCATTTTACCCACCTCGGAAGGATGGAAGGCTGAGTCAACCTTGAGCCGGTGATTAGATTTGAACCCCTGACCTTCAGATCTACAAGTCAGCTTCAGTGGCCTGCAGTACAGCACTCTACCTACTGCGCCACCCCAGCTCCATGATCTCAAATTGAATGTGGTCCACCATGTACCGGTACCAATTTTGCATTATCCATTTTGTCGCATCCTTCCAACCCAAGACTATTACCGCCTGAGCGTTTTCCATCGCTGCTTGTTTTATTTCTCTAAATTCTCCCATCTCATTACTTTTGACTAATACAGTGTTCCCTCGATTTTCGCGGGTTCGAACTTTGCAGAACGTCTATACCACGGTTTTTCAAAAATATTAATTAAAAAATACTTTGCGGTTTCCCCCCCATACCACGGTTTTTCCTGCCCGATGACGTCATATGTCATTGCCAAACTTTCGTCTGCCTTTAAAAAAATTTTTTTTAAATAAACTTTAATAAATAAACATGGTGAGTAATAATCTAAATGGTTGCTAAGGGAATGGAAAATTGTAATTTAGGAGTTTAAAGTGTTAAGGGAAGGCTTGGGATACTGTTCATAGCAAAAAATAGTGTATTTACTTCCGCATCTCTACTTCGCGGAAATTCGACTTTCACGGGCGGTCTCGGAACGCATCCCCCACGAAAATCGAGGGAACACTGTACTACCATTTCCTTAGTAATTATCCATCTTATATTTAACATCCTATTAATATCCTCTTGCACTTTTTGCCAAAAATTCTGCACTACTGGGCATTCCCAAAACATATGCATACAAACTCCTTTATCTTGGCACCCATGCCAACAAATATTCTTAACATTCTGCTGAAAGTGTGCAAGTTGAACGGGTGTATAATATCACTTATGTAATATTTTCCTTCTCATTTCCCTAACTCTTGTATTCTTAGTTTTCCTTATATTCTCTGCTATATTTTCCATCTCTTGCGCCTCTACTTGTATCTCATTTTGCCACCATTTAGTCAATCCTTGGATCACATCCCCATCAATAAAAATATTTTTTTTAAAAAAATTGTTCTTGTTATGTCGAGGACTAGCTGTACTGGATCACAATTCCCATAGTGCCTCGGTAACTTCTACTAGCTCATGCTTGATGAACAAAAGCCTATCACAGTGATGGCGAACCTTTTTTTTCTTGGATGCCGAAAGACCTATTGCGCATGTGTGAGTGCCCACATCCATAATTCAATGCCTGGGGAGGGCAAAAACAGCTTCCCCGCCTCCCGGAGGCCCTCTGGAGGCTGGAAATGGCCTGTTTCCCAACTTCTGGTGGGTCCAGTAGGCTTGTGTTTTGCCCTCCTCAGACTCCAAAGGCTTCCCTGGAGCTGGGGGAGTGTAAAAACGCCCTCCCCCATCCCCGTGGAGGCTCTTTGGAAGCCAAAAACACCTTTCCAGAATTTCTGTGCGCGCCAAAATTCAGCTGGCCAGCACACACATGCACGTTGGAGTTGAGCTAGGGCAATGGCTCATGTGCCAGCAGATCTGGCTCTGCGTGCCACCTGTGGTACATGTGCCATAGGTTTGCCATCATGGCCTACCCATTGGTGTTCATAAAAGATGTCACCCACATTTCCAAAACACCACTTTGAAAGAGGGAATCTCTTAAGCAATGAAGGCAATCCTCATCCTTCCGGCTGCATTCCTTTTCCCTCCAGCTTTATCCAACCAGCTAGAGAAGAAAGAACTTGAAAGGGTAGTAAGAAAGAAAGGATTTGTCCTTTACTGTCTCCCCGCAAGGAATGCTAGTTGCAAATCATCTGAACAAAAACAAGTCCTTTCCCCAACTTTTGATCTCGGATATTCCTCTGTTTCCCAAGGGAAAATGTAAATCTATGAAGTTATTGCTAATGTTTCCTGCCCCTGACAGTGGAGCCAGTGGATATTTTCGTTGAGAAGCCAAAGAAAAGATCTGGGGGGGGTGGGAGGCGAGGGAAGAATGGGGCGAAAGCTAGCATATTTTTTAATGACCATAGGCTGTTTCCAATCTTAGTTTCACTTTTCAGATGGAGCCATTCCATTTTATGATGGGTTGAGGGGGGGTGGGGAATCGAAAGGTAAAGAGCTTTTTAAAATAAAGCATGTTTTAACTTTAGCCAAACTTCCTCCAAGTGTTTATACTTTTGGCTTGCAGTTTGATCCATTTCAAATTGGGTTCTTTTGAAGCAGCTCCGCACATCATCAGCCATCACACTGGGCTTTGTCCGTTGTATCTTAACTTTTCAACTGAAAATTATTTTTGGCTTCCGTCCATTTCATTTTCTTTCTCTCTCCTCCCACTTATGTTGCTCGTCACCTAACCCCACTCTTAAATCAGAGCTGGTTTTCAGCACCCAAAGGGGGGATCTGATTCTACCTTTAAGGGTTTTTTGTGTGGGGGGTGTGGGGGAGAATTGTGAAGGCCTCTAACTTAAGAGTTTAGAGGAATGTGAGCTTGTGATAAAGAGGAAAAGGAGGTGAGTATAATTCAACTAAGGACTTTTATCACCCACCGATGAGGATGTTAAGCCATTTCTTCCTTTATCCAGTTAATTTCTATACCACACGTCTTCCTAGAGGAACTTAGAATGGTTTATAATGCAATGACTTTACTTTTTAAAAAATCATCATTATTGGTTTTAAATATAACAAGAAAAAACAAAAGAAAACAAAAGAAAAAAATGAATCCCAGCGACCAATTAGGTCCCACAGAGTTGGCCTTCTCCGGGCCCCGTCAACTAAACAATATCGTTTGGCGGGACCCAGGGGAAGAGCCTTCTCTGTGGCGGCCCCGGCCCTCTGGAACCAACTCCCCCCAGAGATTAGAATAGCTCCCACCCTTCTTGCCTTTCGCAAGCTTCTTAAAACCCACCTGTGTCGTCCAGCATGGGGGAATTAAGATATTCTTTCCCCCTCGGCTTCCACAATTTATGTATGGTACGTTTGTATGTATGATTGGTTTTAAATTAAGGGTTTTTAGTTTTTAGTATTGGATTGTCGCACGTTGTTTTTATTACTGTTGTTAGCCGCCCCGAGTCTACGGAGAGGGGCGGCATACAAATCCAATAAAATGAAAATGAAATGAAAATGAAAAGAGAAAAAGAAAATCACAACAATAATACAATGATTTTAAATTAAAAAAATTGCAGTAGAGAAAATCCACATAAATGGAAGCGATCAAAGTGAAAGGCAATCAAAAAAGCAGAATTGTGTTAGAGCAGTTGTTTAATTCATAAATGCCTTAATGAGAAATGTATCTTTGGTCATCAGCTATGTTTTCCATAAGATAGAGTTCCACAATTGGGTGCTACCACTGAGAAGGTCCAATTCCATTTATTGTGAACTAAACCATTCCAAACTCGATTGCAGCAATAGTGTGAACAATGTCTGGAATGTGCTACCTGACTCAGTGGTTTCTTCCCCAAACCCCCAAAACTTTAATCTTAGACTGTCTACAGTTGACCTCTCCCCATAAGGGACGTGCATAAGCACAACGTCGTGCCTACCATCCCTGTCCTACTGTCCTGTTGTCCAAATTTACCTATACTGTACCTACTTTGCTTTTGTTTATGTATATATCTTGTACATGTTTTGATAAGTAAATAAGTAAGTAAGTAAGTAAACAAAAAAAATACAATTATTACTATTGCTACTACTACTACCTTGCTTTATAGCCTTAGTTTGTTCCATATGGCTTAGCTATTATGCAAAGCCAGAATATTGTGTCATCTATGGCTCAATATATTTTGAGAGTTTAGAATATGAGATAACTGAGTAAGGGATATATCAGTTTTCCAAACTAAAATAATAGATGTTCTTTTTTTTAACCCTATCTATGGAATGTTTGGGGTGACATACAACTACAATAGAGCCCCAAATTTCTGTTACTAAGTGAGACAATTGCTAAATTTATTTATTTATTTACTTACTTACTTACTTACTTACTTACTTACTTACTTACTTACTTACTTACTTACCTATTTTATATTTTTATGCCGCCCTTCTGATTAGACTCAGGGCAGCTTACAACATGTTTTCTCTGTTCCCCTGATTAGGGAGTATCTAATTTAGTTTTTTAAACCTATGAATGATTAATTTTATTTATTTATTTATTCGATTTTTATGCCGCCCTTCTCCTTAGACTCAGGGCGGTTTACAACATGTTAGCAATAGCACTTTTTAACAGAGCCATCATATTGCCCCCACAATCTGGGTCCTCATTTTACCCACTTCGGAAGGATGGAAGGCTGAGTCAACCTTGAGCCATTGATTAGATTTGAACCGTTGACCTACAGATCTAGAAGTCAGTTTTAGTGGCCTGCGGTACTGCACTCTACCCGCTGCGCCACCTCGGCTCATGAATTGTGCCCCATTTTATGACCTTCCTTGCCACAGTTCTGTTAAGTGATACACTTAACAGAAGTGATACACTTCTATTAAGTGTATCACAGCAATTGTTATATTAGTAACATGGTTGTGAAGTGAATCTGGATTCCCCTGTTGACTTTGCTTCTTAGAAGATCACAAAAGGTAAATCCAGGATACTGCAAATGTCACAAATATAAGCCATTTGCCAAGCGTCTGAATTTTGATCATGTGACCACGGGGATGTGGCAGCAGTTGTAAGTGTGAAAAACAGTCATAGGTCACTTTTTTCATTGTAAATTCAAATCAGTGAAGGACTACCAATTTTTTTACTACTACACTGTGGGCATGGCTTACGCAGGATGCCCTGCATTTTCTTTCAATATCTTTCAGTGCAAATTGGGTGCTCTGGGGTGGAGCTCCATTTTCACTACCCCATTGTGTTCACCCCCGTCTGGTCAGTAGCCCACACCTACTTTGAATGGTCACTAAATGAACCATTGCAAGTTGAGGACTACCTTTGTGTTAACATGTTAGGAATATGATTATATGTGTTCTAAACTGATTACATAAATTATCATAATTACATTAATTATGTAATTAACTAATTACATAAGCTAATTGCACATTATCAAAATATCAGATGAGATAGGAAAACAACTGCTTTTTCCCAGTGACAAATGTAAAACAGTTTGTACTAGAGAATTATGTAAAATTTTCACCAGTTTCTTCTCCGAAGAAACATGATATTCCCTTTGTGTTGGGAACTTTTTGCCATAACGCTGCATAAATTGTCTGGAAAGACTTTATAGTCTAAGCAGTCCATGAAAAACATAATAGGGTGTCATATTCAAGCTGCAACCCTTTCCCCGTGTAGACCACACTGATAAGAACAGTCAAATTTGTGGATCAAAAATCCATCAAATCCTCATCCTATTACTCATTCTCCCAGTATTCCCAGGAACAGGGTGTAAGTTGAGTGATGGTTTCTGAAATTCTATATGCTACTTTCCAGGATAAACATGACCTGGTGATGCTCATAGCAAAAAATGCATAAGGTAAATAGCAATTCTTTACTTGCACTACAGATTATTGTTTGTATACAGAGAGAGAAAGGGGGGGGGAGGGAGGGAGAGAGAGAGAGAGAAACAGAGAGAGAGGGAGGGAGAGAGAGAGAAACAGACAGAGAGAGAAAAACAGAGAGAGAGAGGGAGGGAGAGAGAGAGAGAGAAACAGAGAGAGAGGAAGGGAGGGAGGAAGAGAGAGAGAGAGAGGGAGGGAGGGAGGGAGGGAGAGAGAGAGAAACAGAGAGAGAGGGAGGGAGAGAGGGAGAAACAGAGAGAGAGGGAGGGAGGGAGAGAGAAAGAGAGAAACAGAGAGAGAGGGAGGGAGAGAGAGAGAGAGGGAGGGAGGGAGAGAGAAAGAGAGAGAGAGAGAGAGAAGGAGGGAGAGAGAGAATTAGATTGGTTTCAGCCTTTGGCCAAATCTCAAGTAATTCAAAGGTTGCTGTTGGATCATGATTATTTCATACTCAAGGATGGCTTGCCGGGGGTTCGCAGTGGTTCAGGAGAACCTCTAGCTAAGATTCTGTGCAGTTCAGAGAATCCCCAAATCCCACTTCTGGCTGACCCCACCAACCCCACCCTGCCCCACTCAGGAGTCCTCACGTCGCCTGTTTGGATGCAGATAAGTGCAGGGCACCAGTAGCAGGTTCCTACTGGTACAAGTCAATGCCATCGTACAGGTAGCAAAAAACTTTTTTGGGGGGGGGTATAAAATTTTTCTTTATTTTTCTTCCAATATACAATAAAACAACGTGAGCAATTAAAAAAAACACAGAATCAATGTTTAAAATAATAATTAATGATATTTCTTTGGTACGTTAAACATTCAGAGAAAAAGAAAATGCTAATAATACTTTCAATATGTACTTTTCATCCTCTTCTTTGCTAAGTTAATTAAAATTAACTACACATGAGATATATTTCATCTACAGATAACAATATTATGAAATCTAGTCCCTTATATTCCCTTTTTCTATTAATAATAAAACATAAACATCTTAACATCTTAACTCAATATCTAATTTGATCCTTTCATCTCTGTGTTAGCTCCCTTATCCAATGCTGTCACCAATCCTTATTTCATCATCTGGGTCTTTAATAGATTAAAATTAAACCATCATGTATTTCTTCAAAAGTAATTAAAAGAAAATACTCCCCAATTATTTTTAGTTTTCAACGGTAGCGAAAATTGAGCTGCATCTTTGGTATATACCTGCATGTGTCGAGTGAGATTTTGCTTCTGTACATGTGCAGGAGGCAAAAAGGGCGCACAAGAGAGGGTTCGGCGATTATTTGCTTCAGTGCATGCGCGAAAGCAAAATTATCACTGAAATCTTGTGCGCGCACATGTCCCCTCACGAGCTGTGGAACTGCACGTGCAGTGCACTGGGAGCAGCAGGAGGAGCAACCCCTGCCTGCAGGGCACAGATGAAGCTTCAGGGAGGGTGAAAAATTGGCATACCAGAAGTTCAGGGCCTCTGGTGCCTGGGGAGTCTGTTTTCGCCCTCCCAGAGGCTTGAGAAAAGCCTTTGGAGTCCAGGGTGGGCAACCTCTCTCCTGTATTGCAGGCGGCTGACTAGGTCACGCCCACCATGGCCACGCCCAGCCAGCAGCTGGGCAGAGAACCCTTTGCTAAAAAAAAATTAACCCCACCCCTGCATACACCCTTAAATTTATCTACTCTGTGAAGGGCAACCAAAATTTTTACTACCACACTGTGGGAATGGCTTATTTTGTGGGTGTGGTTTGATAGGTAGGAGTGGCTTACATTAGGTTTCAAGCATTGTTCATTTTATTTTCTAGAACAAGAGTCCCCAAACTTGGCAACTTTAAGACTTGTGCACTTCAACTCCCAGTATTCTCCAGCCAGCTATGGGAGTTGAAGTCCACAAGTCCAAGTTTGAAGACCTCTAGGATACATTTTGAACTGCTCCGACCAAGTTGAGGGAATTATTCACTGTTTCTGTGCCCATGCAATTTATCAAGAACAAACGGCAAGTGAAGCCAGACCCTTCTACAGAGGGAAGAACTCTTCTTTCGTGAATCTTGGTTCTGCTGCCAGGTTATTATTTATTTTATTTATTTTTATTTATTTATTTTGTCCAATACATAATACACATTGAAGAGAATAGATATGTAGTAATATGAATAAAGAAAAGGATAGAAGAAAAGATATAAAAATATAGGAGAACATATATGAGAGGAAGAAAAGATAAATGAGATAAGGAGAGACAATTGGACAGGGGACGGAAGGCACACTGGTGCACTTATGCACGCCCCTTACTGACCTCTTAGGAACCTGGAGAGGTCATTATTATTATTATTATTATTATTATTATTATTATTATTATTATTATTATTATTGAGAGCTATATACAGCGCTGGTGAGACCACATTTGGAATACTGTGTTCAGTTCTGTAGACCTCACCTACAAAAAGATATTGACAAAATTGAGCGGGCTACAAGAATGGTGGAAGGTCTTAAGCATAAAACATATCAGGAAAGACTTAATGAACTCAATCTGTATAGTCTGGAGGACAGAAGGGAAAGGGGGGACATGATCGAAACATTTAAATATGTTAAAGGGTTTAATAAGGTTCAGGAGGGAAGTGTTTTTAATAGGAAAGTGAACACAAGAACAAGGGGACACAATCTGAAGTTAGTTGGGAGAAAAGATCAAAAGCAACATAAGAAAATATTATTTTACTGAAAGAGTAGTAGATCCTTGGAACAAACTTCCAGCAGACGAGGTTGGTAAATCCACAGTAACTGAATTTTAACATGCCTGGGATAAATATATATCCATCCTAAGATAAAATACAAAAAATAGTATAAGGGCAAACTAGATGGATCATGAGGTCTTTTTCTGCCGCCAGCCTTCTATTATTATTATTATTATTATTATTATTATTATTATTATTATTATTATTATTACTTATGAATTTCAACTCCCAGAATCCTCCAGCCACCTATGAAGACCTCTGTTCTAGAGAATCCTATAGCCCTCCGGAAAGGAGGGGGAGGCAGAAACCCAGATCACATAGAATTCATTCCAGATCTTATCTCCTTATACTTTTCCTAAACACTTTTGTTTGTAGCAGAATCGCCGGCTTTGGGGTTTTTAAACGCTTTTGGGAGGAGCGCAGAGGCTGCCCAAAGAGGACGCCCTGCATTTTCTTTCAACATCTTTTGGTTAAAATTGGGGTGGGGCTCCATTTTTGCTACCCCACTGTGTCCCCCCCCATCCGGGCAGCAGCCCTCCCCTGTCCATAAGTGGTATGAATAACACACACGGAAAGGGGAGATGAATTGTTTACGTCATTTCTCCTGGCTGCTTTCATGAGAGAAGCAGGGCAATTCTGGTTTCTGTGACCTGCTTCAAAAGTTATGTTTCTAAGGAGTGGTCAGATTATTTCCAAACCACCTCCTGCTTGGATTCCCAAATCCTCAGGATCACTTTGAAGATGATCCTTCCGCTGACATTCTGTCTCTGAGAACAGGGAGCAAAGGGAAATCAAAGAACAAGAAAAATAAGAGAGTTTTGTTTACAAAACTTCGGTCTGACCTGTGGAAAGGGTGGGCGGCACTTGGCTGACTTTGTCTGAATTTGAAACAGGGTCAAACCTCACTAGATTTACAGGCGTCTCCAACCTTGGCAACTTTTAAGACTTGTGGACTTCAACTCCCAGAATTCCTCATCCAGAAAAGCAAAGCTGGATGAGCAATTCTGGGAGCTGAGGGCACAAGCAGGGGTGGGCAGCAGGCATGACGGGGTGGAACACAGTTCCATTGGTGGAAATGAAGATATGTGCGCAGCTCCAGCTGACCGGCAGCAGTCACTTCCTGGATTATCGGTCTCGGCTCAGCTCTCCTTTTCCCCCCCTGCTGCTGCTGCTGCGTCTGCGCTCCTTGCTTTTTTCCTCTTTCCTCCTTCCTGGCCTCAGACGAGTTTCCCTCTGTCCTACCCAGCTCCCCTCCAGCCTCACCAACCTCCCAAGGCCAGGAAGGCAGAAAGGGGGGAAAAGCGAGGAGCACACAGCAGCAGCAACAGCAGGGGGGAAAGGGAGAGCCGGACCATGCCAAAGATTTCAGTGCTGCCATCTTTTTCCTCTCGGGAAGCCCTCACTCCGCCTGCAGCTGAAATGAAAAGGCGTTTTGTGGCAATAATAACCTTGTAACTCTCCCTTCGGATATTTTCAAATCCCCTCCTCCAGTCCTCCTCCTCCTCCTCCTTGGAAAGCAGACGAGGAGTTGCGGGAGCCTTTTTCTTCCCCCTTCTTTTCTCAAAAGCTGATTGGCACCTGTTTGCCTAGCTACCCAGCCTGAGACGGGGGGGGGGGGGGGGGGTGGGACGACCCAGGAAGGAGAGTGTAGGAAACGCAAACCAAATTGACACCCTAGAGAGTAACACTGCTGAGGTTGTAAATTGACGACTTAACAGTTCACTTGAACGATGGTGATTATCCAAGCCACTCCCACCTGGTCACATGGCCATCAAGCCACTCCTACCCAGTCACATAGCCATCAAGCCATACCCACAAACAATGTTCCCTCTAATTTTTTTGGGGGGGTGGGTGGGCGGAAAAGTATAGTGTCTGAGCGGCAGTCCCTTCGGGACTGGGTGGCACATAAATAATAAATAATAAATAATAAATAATAAATAATAAATAATAAATAATAAATAATAAATAATAAATAATAAATAATAAATAATAAATAATAAATAATAAATAATAAATAATAAATAATAAATAATAAATAATAAATAATAAATAATAAATAATAAATAATAAATAATAAATAATAAATAATAAATAATAAATAATAAATAATAAATAATAAATAATAAATAATAAATAATAAATAATAAATAATAAATAATAAATAATAAATAATAAATAATAAATAATAAATAATAAATAATAAATAATAAATAATAAATAATAAATAATAAATAATAAATAATAAATAATAAATAATAAATAATAAATAATAAATAATAAATAATAAATAATAAATAATAAATAATAAATAATAAATAATAAATAATAAATAATAAATAATAAATAATAAATAATAAATAATAAATAATAAATAGACAGACAGACAGACAGACAAACAAACAAACAAACAAAAAACCCACCCTGTTTTGCCTCAGAGAATTTCAAAATAAAATACTGTACTGTGTGTCTATAACATGAGCTCATAATAGGGCAACTCTATCAATATCAAAATGCCACTTAAATAGTTGAGCTAGTTTCAAACTAGATTTTGATTTTCTTTCTCTCTTCCTTACTCCCATTCTTTTTCTTTCTCTTTTCCTTCCTCTCTTTTTTCTATCTGTTTCTCTCTCTTCCTCTCTTCCTCTCTCTCTCCTTCCCTCTCACTCTTTCCCTCTCGGCTTCTGGGCAGGTTTGGAAAACTCTGAGTTGATGATGATTTTTAAGTGAGCGATTGCTCACTGCTCAGCTTAGAGGGAACTATGCCCACAAAATAAGCCACACCTACAGTGTGGCAGTAAAAAATTTGGCTGCCCATTACTGGGCACAAGTCTTAAAGTTGCCAAGATTGGAGAACCCTCCACTAGAACCTGGGTGGGAGACCACCAGATGTGCCAGGCTGAATGCTCAATTGAACTTATAGAAGAAGAAAAGACGACAAATTTCCCCACTGCAAAACTATCAAATAGCAAGCAAATCAACATCTTTACAGCTAAACCTAAATATATCAATTTAAATCTTTAGCAGGAAGAATTAAGAGTCTTAATTAAGATTCTTAATTTTATTTATTTATTTATTTATTTTGTCCAATACACAATGAGGGTTTTAGTAGTAAAATACATGATGAAGGTTATAGAGGAGATACTCATAGTAAAATATATCTAAGAAAGAATAGAAAAGAAGGTATAGTAATAGAACATATCAATGAAAGAATAGAAGAAGAGATATAGGAATAGAAGAAAGGTATAGGAGATATAGGAGAGCAATAGGACAGGGGATGGAAGGCACTCTAGTGCACTTGTACTCGCCCCTTACTGACCTCTTAGGAATCTGGATAGGTCAACCATTAATAATCTAAAGGTAAAGTGTTTGGGGTTTGGGGATGACACTATGGAGTCCGGTAATGAGTTCCACGCTTCGACAACTCGGTTACTGAAGTCATATTTTTTACAGTCAAGTTTGGAGCGGTTAATATTAAGTTTAAATCTGTTGTGTGCTCTTGTGTTGTTGTGGTTGAAGGTGAAGTAGTCGCCGACAGGCAGGATGTTGCAGCATATGATCTTGTGGGCAATACTTAGATCTTGTTTAAGGCGTCTTAGTTCTAAACTTTCTAGGCCTAGGATTGAAAGTCTAGTCTCGTAGGTCTTGTTCAATATACTTTCATAGAATCATAGGTTAAGAAAGCATCTTGAAGATTTTCTATTCTAACTTCTTGTCCAGTGCAGGAATCTTCATATTACTCTGGGCATAGCATTTACGTGGAACACTACTAGAGTGTGAGGGTGGGGTTGGAAGGATGTGCTACTTATAAAAGCAGAGGAAATAGAGCCAGGGAGATTTCTGTAGAAATTATGAAACTGATTAAGGAATTGCAAAATCTATTTCATCAGGTCCCCTAATGACAAATTGACTACAGACAGTTAAAATGCAAACAGGATAAGGAGAAAATCTGGTCATCTTTATCTTTGCTGCACTCAAAGAACTGCTGGACAATGTGTGTGTGTGTGTGTGTGTGTGTGTGTGTGTGTGTGTGTGTGTGTGTGTGAGAGAGAGAGAGAGAGATTGAATTTGTGCATCTTTGCCCATGAAAAATTACTACAATTTTTAAAAAGTTGCTGGATGTGGCAGTAATATTGGTTATAAGACATAAAGTGTGCCTTGTGCTCCTTGATTCTTTGTCATTTTCCCTCTAAGAAATAATTTTGTTTTTGAAAACTATAACCGCTTTGAATCTTTGAATCTAAGTTTCTTTCCAGCCCTAATCAGGTGTTAACAATGTTCCCAGCTCTTACCGGCTTGCAAGTTCTTTCATTGTTACTCTGCGAAGAATATTTTCCAAGCCCTAAATCTTTTCAGGGTTTTTCCATTGCTCTACTTTGCAATCTCTTTCATTGTTACTCTCTCCAAATAAAGTTTTTTTTAAAGCACTAACAAGGGGATAAAATAAAGTACTGGCTAAGGATGCTAGCCAGATGAATACCTGGTAAGCAGATTCTTTTCCCCATTTTCCTCCCCAAAAACTAAGGTGCGTCTTATACTCCAGTGGGTCTTGTACTCTGAAAAATACAGTATGTACAGTGGAACCTCTACTTAAGAACGCCTCTACTTAATAACTTTTCTAGATAAGAACCGGGTGTTCAAGACTTTTTTTTGCCTCTTCTTAAGAACCATTTTCTACTTAAGAACCCGAGCTTGGAAAAAATACCCAGGAAATTTAAGAGCGGCACAAAGGCCCACCCAGTTTCCTGCCATTTCTCTCTCTGGCGCAGTGTATGGGAGGCAGCCTTGGGCCGGGTGTATGGGAGGCGTGTGCTCCTCCTCGCCACCTCAGAGTCCCTCTTTTTTTTTTAAAGCCTTAAATTTTGGATTTTTTTGATTCCTCTCACCTCATCTTCTTCCTTCGGCAGTGATTGTCCTCCTCCTCTTCTTCTTCCTCCTCCTCCCACCCAAATTCTGAGCTTTTATTTCTTTACTAATGGGTTTGCACGCTACCTTTGAAAAGTGTTCGGAAACTTCAGATCGTGCAGAATTTGGCCATGAGAGCAATCACGGGCTTTCCCAGATATGCCCATGTCTCGTCAACACTCTGTGGCCTGCACTGGCTGCTGATCACTTTCCGGTCACAATTCAAAGTGTTGGTTATGACCTATAAAGCCCTTCATGGCATCGGACCAGAATATTTTCGGGACCGCCTTCTGCCACACGAATCCCAGTGACCGATTAGGTCCCACAGAGTTGGCCTTCTCCGGGTCCCGTCGACTAAACAATGCTGTCTGGCGGGACCCAGGGGAAGAGCCTTCTCTGTGGTGGCCCCACCCCTCTGGGATCAACTCCCCCCAGAGATTAGGACTGCCCCCATCCTCCTCGCCTTTCGCAAACACCTAAAAACCCATCTATGTCGCCAGGCATGGGGAAACTGATACACCCCTTAACTACTATGTTTTTTTATGTATGCTTTGTTAGGTTGTGTGATTGGTTTTTTTATAAGAAGGGTTTAAAATTGCTTTTAACATTAGATTTGTACATTGTGTTTTGCTGTTGTGAGCCTCTCCGAGTCCTCGGAGAGGGGCGGTATACAAATCTAATAAATTATTATTATTATTATTATTATTATTATTATTATTATTATTATTATTATTATTATTATGTCAGTACAACACAGCAAACGAGATCACTATGCTGGATTTCATATTTCATCACCAGTCGGGCGCTTCCCAAGCACCTAGGACTGCATGATGTAGCAGCGAATTATGTTTGCCGATCCCAGTAAAGCGGCCTTTTGCAATTGACAGATGGAGATTTTATCAATTCCGATGGTTTTCAAATGTCCGCTGAGATCCTTTGGTACTGCGCCCAGCGTGCCAAGTACCACTGGGACCACTTTCACGGGCTTATGCCAGAGTCGTTGCAGCTTGATTTTTAGATCTTCGTATTTCACTAATTTTCTCTAGCTGCTTCTCCTTAATTCTGTGTCTCCTGGGATTGCGATGTCAATGATCCATACTTTCTTTTTCTCCACGATCACAATGTCTGGTGTGTTATGCTTCAGAATTCGGTCAGTCTGAAGTCGGAAGTCTCACAGTAGTTTTGCTTGCTCATTTTCGACCACGAGTCTGCGGAGAGGGGTGGCATACAAATCCAATAAATTATTATTATTATTATTATTATTATTTTGGGGGGGGGGGTTATGATCCCACCACTTCTTTGCCACTGGTAAATGGTAGTTCTGGCAAAAGTTCCAGTGGATCATCTGTGCCACAGCATCCTGTCTATGCTTGTAGTCAGTCTGTGCGATCTTTTTGCAGCAGCTGAGTATGTGATCGATTGTTTCATCTGTTTCTTTACAGAGTCTGCACTTTGGATCATCTGTTGATTTTTCAATTCTGGCTTTTATTTAATATTATTATTATTATTATTATTATTATTATTATTATTATTATTATTATTTGCTTTTACATTGATTCCTATGGGAAAAATTGCTTCTACTTAAGAACATTTCTACTCAAGAACCTGGTCACGGAACAAATTAAGTTCTTAAGTAGAGGTACCACTGTACTTGCCTCCAGAGGTAAAATGAAAATAAGGAAGGCAAGGATGAGAACTGCTGCAGTGCAGGTTTTGTCACTGCTGTTGTAGCAGATGCTCTGGTTCCTCTCTCAAGGAATTACACCCAGCTGCCTCTGTCTCACTATCTGTGTGCTAGAAATACTCCTGAAAAACCACAAGGTTTCATATCCTTTTTTTATTATCTGATTGGCACTCGAGGGTTTCTGTGAGGATCCAGACCAGGCCTCAGCCATCTTATTTGCTGGCTCAGCTTCAGCCAAAATTGTGCTCTCAAGAGCATTTTTGAAATGGAGCCTAATGCTTGGCCTTTGAGGAAAAACGGAAGATTAGCCTGCCATGCTCTGAAGTTCAGCCTTGTCCTGTATCAACACAGGATGAATGAGGAGGGAAAAAACCCTCCTGTCTCTCCCCTGTCACTTGAAAAGCTGCAAAACATCCAGAAATATGGAACCTTTCATTTCGTCTTTCAAAGCTGTTAAGGCCATATCAGTCTTATCATATCACTCCTTCTTGTCTGGCAGGCTGATAATACACTGGTGTGTGTGTCTCTTTCTCTCTGTGTGTGTTAGTGTGTGTGTGTATAAAGTAAGCCAAGATAGGAACACTCTTGGGTTTCTTGGAGCTGCAGAAATGGTTTGTTTCAAGGGCTTTGGCTTGCGATTCTTGGCACGAGCAAATGTCAAGATTTTTCATCTGAACTCCCAGCTGATGGAAAACAGCAGTGCTTGTGCAAAACTCAGTTGGTAGCCAACGTGTAGGACAGATATACCTTTTGATGAAAAAAGGAAGAGGGAAGGGGGAAGAGGGAAGGAGAAGAAAGGAGAAGAAAGGAGAAGAAGGGGCAGAAGATACACAACTATACTTATAATCCTAGGCTTAGAAAGCTTAGAACTACGTCGCCTTAAACACGGCCTAAGCATAGCCCCATAAAATCATCTGCTACAACATCCTTCCTGTCAACGACTACTTCAGCTTCAACCAAAACAACAAACGAGCACACAACAGATACAAACTTTAAGTAAACCGCTCCAAACTCGACTGCAGGATATACGACTTTAGTAACCGAGTAGTTGATGCATGGAACTCACTACCTGACTCTGTAGTATCATCACCTAACCCCCAAAACTTTACCCTTAGACTATCCACTGTTGACCTCTCCAGATTCCTAAGAGGTCAGTAAGGGGCGTGCATAAGTGCACCAGCGTGCCTACCATCCCCTGTTCTAATCTCTCTCTCACACACTAGTGTCATGTGTATAGACATTGTTATTTATATCTTTGTATACTACCAATATGTTTTGTTATCTGAAAGTAAGGCCACAAGTCAATGTTTATGTCAATTAATGCCAAATTTTCTCTTGTTTTTAATTTATTTTGGTCATCTAGCCATTTTTTGTATTCAATTTTTTGTCTAAATTTAGTAGATTAGGATAGATCATGGCTCCCATTGGAGATAACCACTTTGGAATTTGAGCATAAAATTTCCTTCTAACGTCCAGTCAATCCTCTATCAGCGCCGCTCTTACATGGCGTCTTTGTAGTTGTGGATTTTGTTGCCTTCACTCCAAAGATATTTATGCCAGCCCAATTGTAAGTCATGCCCTTCAATGATTAGTATTCTTTTATTTGTTAATGTTACCCAATCTTTTAGCCACATAAAGTATATCCTCCAGTCTGGTAAACCCAATTCCTCCCTGTCTCCTTTTATCTTGCAGTAATTTATATTTGATTCTGGGTTTTTTACCGCTCCAGACAAACTTTCAGACTAATTTTCTAATTCCTTATAGAATTTCGCCCCTAGTTTTATTGGTGTCGTTTGAAAAAGGTAAAGCAATTTAGGTAAGATGTTCCCTCTTGATGACTGATATCCATGATATTTGTAATTTGGACCAAATTGTTAAATCTTTTTGTATATTTTGGAACCGTTTAAGGTGGTTGTCTTTTTTTTTTAATTGAAGAACATTTTGCTGACAGCCAATTCACTAGCTATTTCATTTTTTGAGTTGTCTTAATTGCCATTACCCTTTTTAATTCTTCTATCTGCTTTTTGGGGAAATCTTTGAAAAGTGTTCGGAAACTTCAGATCGTGCAGAATGCGGCCGTGAGAGCTATTGTGGGGCTTCCTAGATTCGACCACTTTTCTCCAACACTCCATGGCCTGCACAGGCTGCCAATCAGTTTCCGGTCACAATTCAAAGTGTTGGTAATGACCTTTAAAGCCCTACATGGCATTGGGCCAGAATACCTCCGGGAACCGCCTTCTACCCCATGAATCCCAGCAGCCGATAAGGTCCCACAGAGTTGGCCTTCTCCAGGTCCTGTCGACTAAACAATGTCATCTGGCGGGCCCCAGGGGAAGAGCCTTCTCTGTGGCGGCCCCGGCCCTCTGGAATCAACTCCCCCCGGAGATCAGATTGGCCCACACCCTCCTTGTCTTTCGCAAATTACTCAAGACCCACCTATATGGCCAGGCATGGGGGAACTGAGACACCTCCCCCAGGCTCTTATATTTTATGATTGGTATGTATGTGTTGTATGGTTTTTTAACTATTGGGGTTTTATATATATATTAATATTAGAGTTATTTTACTATTATGCTCTTCTGCTATTGTTGTGAGCCGCCCCGAGTCTTCGGAAAGGGGCGGCATACAAATCGAATAAATAAATAAATAAATAAATAAATAAATAAATAAATAGATAGATAGATAGATAGATAGATAGATAAATAATAATAATAATAATAATAATAATAATAATAATAATAATAATAATAATAAATCATTTGTGGTCCTTATTAATTTTCAGCCCAGCAACGCTTTCAAATTTTTCAATGTCTTTCAGTAAATTGGGTCAGGAGGTTAGTGGATTCTTTGTGTTTCGTGTGTGTGTTATATGTGTGTGTTTGTGTGTGTGAGAGAGAGACTGACTGACTGACTGACTGACAGACTGACTGACAGACAGGCAACAGCAAAATCAAATTAAGCATTTTCTGAATTAATCCTAATTGATCTAGGGCAGAGATAGGCAAAGTTGGCTCTTCTATGACTTGTGGACTTCAACTCCCAGAATTCCTGAGCCAATCATGCTAACTCAGGAATCCTGGGAGTTGAAGTCCACATGTCATAGAAGAACCAACTTTGCCTACCCCTGAACTAGGGGATGGAGAAAAGGTAAGGAACAGATAACCATTCAGTTTGGCTCCTGTATGTAGGTCTAAGACGCAAACTCCTGTCATTCTGTATCAAAATGTTAACAGCCATGCTGGGATGGTAAGTTGGCTGTAGATCTCAGCAAGTCACTATTCCTTTGTTTGGAATGGTCATGCAGTATCACGATCAAACGCAACCCATGACTGATTAAATGATTGCTCTGGCATGGTCCTAGTAAATTGCAGTTAACAACCCCTTCCTTGATAATCGATCATTTTTCATGCTTCCTTAGCTTCCTTGCCCCAGATGGAGTGTAGCGTTACAACGCCAAAGGAGATACAAAGGGCGTTTGGCTGGGCTATGAGAGGAAATGCCAGAGTGGAGTTATGAGATTCCAAAGATTATTAGAGATTTGATTAGCATAAGCAGATGAGCTCTGGATTGTTTAATGGAACAGGCCCCAAATCTTGGAGAATGTTCCGTCCTTTATCATGAACTCCTGCACAATTTCTCTTCTTCCTTCTCTCTGTCCTTAGAGATGAAGATCTTTGAAGTGTGCACAAGGAGCATGCAAAATCCTATAATGCTTGCAACTGACAGCTGAAGGATCCACAACATAATGCAGTGATGGCGCGAGCGCCAGAGGTGGTACACAATCTGTTGTCTAGCTCAGCTCCAACATTTTTTTTAAAAAAAATTATTTATTTATTTTGTCCAATACAAATTGAAAGTTAAAGAGAATAAAAACGTGTAGTAGTAAATATCAGGGAAGGGATAGAAGAAGAGATATGAGAATAGAATACATCAATGGAGAGTAGAGGAAGGATATATGAATGGGAGAAAAGATATATAAAATATAGGAGAGACAATTGGACAGGGGATGGAAGGCACACTAGTGCACCTATGCTCGCCCCTTACTGACCACTAAGGAATCTGGAGAAGTCAACCGTGGAAAGTCTAAGGGAAAAATGTTGGGGGTTGGGGGTTGACACCATGGAGTCTGGATGTGTGTTCTGGCCAGCTGATTTTTGGCTCACACAGAGGCTCTGGGAGAGTTTTTTTGGCTTCCAGACAGCCTCCTGCGGAATGGGGGAAGGCGTTCATACCCTCTCCTGACTCCAGGAAAGCCTTTGGAACCTGATGAGAGTGAAACAAAAGCCTACTGGGCCCATCAGAAGTTGGGAAAACGGCCATTTCCAGCCTCCAGAGGGCCTCCGGGGGGGGGGGCAGGAAGCTGTTTTGCCCTCCCCAGGAATTGAATTATGGGTGTGGGCACTGGCATATGTGAGATAGTGCACACCAATGCTTTTTCGGCACCTGAGGGAAAAAAGGTTTGCCATCACTGACATAATGGTTATAGCCAGGGGTGGGCTGCTACCCAGATGGAGTGGAATGCAGTGGGGTGGCAAAAATGGAGCTCCACCCCAGAGCACCCAATTTGCACTGAAAGATGTTGATTTCCCCTGAGCCTCCCCACGCTGGGAAACACCACCTCCGTTGCCAGCCAAAGCACCCAGTCTTGCGTTACTGGGATTCCCCTGAGGCTCCCCTCGCTGGGATTCCCTTCATTTTTGGCAGCGCTGCTTTGAATCCCAGCGAGGGGAGGCTCAGGGAAATCCCAGCAACATAAGAATGGGTGCTTCGGCTGACAACGGAAGTATGGAGGCAGGGATTCCCAGCGAGGGGAGGCTCAGGAAAATCCCAGCAACGTAAGAATGGGCGCTTCGGCTGGCAACGGAAGTCTGAAGGTGGGGTTTCCCAGTGAGGGGAGGCTCAGGGAAATCCCAGCAACGTAAGAATGGGCGCTTCGGCTGGCAACGGAAGTATGGAGGCAGGGATTCCCAGCGAGGGGAGGCTCAGGAAAATCCCAGCAACATAAGAATGGGTGCTTCGGCTGGCAACGGAAGTCTGAAAGTGGGGTTTCCCAGTGAGGGGAGGCTCAGGGGAATCCCAGCAACATAAGAATGGGCGCTTTGGCTGGCAACGGAAGTATGGAGGCAGGGATTCCCAGCGAGGGGAGGCTCAGGAAAATCCCAGCAACGTAAGAATGGGTGCTTCGGCTGGCAACGAAAGTCTGAAGGTGGGGTTTCCCAGCGAGGGGAGGCTCAGGGGAATCCCAGCAATGCAAGAAAGGGTGCTTCGGCTGGCAATGGAAGTCCAAAGCCAGGGATTCCTAGCAGCGCAAGGCAAAAGGGGTGACTTTGGGGGTGGGGTTGCACACATTATTTGCTTTTACATTGATTCCTATGGGGAAAATTACTCCTTCTTACAAACTTTTCTACTTACGTTCTGGTCACAGAACGAATTAAGTTCGTAAGAAGAGGTACCACTTTAAACTCATTGACAATTCTATATATTTTATTTACATATTTTATTATAGACAGTTCAAATATCTTTTTTTTTTTAGATAAAAATACATTTATTGACATAAAATTGCAAATGAAGTAACTATAACCCATGAGACACCCATAAAATTACAATAACTGATTTCAACTAAACATTTTAAACAAACAAGCAAAATAAATGGGCAGAAGAACTGTGATGGACATCTAAAACCCATGATTTATAGGCTTGGCTGTAAGATGAGCTATCTTTAATATTGATACACCTGAACAAATGACACTACATCCTATCAAGCTTATATTGCACACCTCACTTTCTTAGATTAATTGACTGACCCATTCCAAGGCTACACAACTGCCTTGTTTAAACATCAACAAGCGTTTCTTTTAAAAAGTGTGTCTTGATTCCAAGGCGTGACTTTAAGAAAGCAAGCAGATCTATTTTCTCCTCAAAGGGTATTTCCTCATCAACATTATATTCAGTTGGATGATAATCTACTCCTATTTCATCATTGTAGCATTCTTGGCTGATTCATTCTAGTGACTATGAAATGCCCAGAGGCATGAATGGAGAGATCCTAATACATAATATGTAGAACCTGCAATGCACTTGCACCACACAGCAACCTGGATGATTTTAATGAGATCCCCAGAAGGAAGTGGGTTATAGTTGTCTAGACTATTTCTTTATGTATGATATATTTTATTCCGCCCCTTCTCTTGCGATCACAGGACCACATGTACAATTCTCCACTACCCCATCTGGCTAAGGAAACTTATTGAGATTAATTTACTTGAAATATGGTGGGTGGTTCTTAAGCTTTAGTGAGCATTGAGAGGGTTTTTATCCATAGAAACATAGAAACATAGAAGTCTGACGGCAGAAAAAGAGAGCCACCTCTTAGAATCCCTCAGGATATATGTAGTAGATTAGCAGGTTATAACTTCAGTTTGGCAAGATTCTGTCCATTAGCAAATACAAGTTTGTATGATCACATCAGAGGGCGGGGGCTACTGCCCGGATTGGGGGGTAGTGGTGCAGTGGTGTAGCAAAAATGGAGCTCTACCCCAGAACACCCAATTTGCACTGAAAGATGTTGAAAGAAAATTCATAAGCCAGGCATTGTGGTAGTAAAAATTTGGGTAGCCCTTTACTGGATCACGTGCCGGCTAGGGAAGTAAATCTGAAAACAAGTGTAATGTTCTAATGTACAGAAGTTAGAGTTAAATGTATGGCAGAAAGTGGTCTCTGCGTGTGTGAGGTTGATTTTAAAAGACCGCTCTCTCTCTCTGTCTGTCTGTCTCTGTCTCTCTCTCCAGTCTATACCAGTGATGGCGAGCCCATGGCATGGGTGGCACGAGGAGCCATATCTGCTGGCACGCGAGCCGTTGCCCTAACTGAGCTCCAACATGCATGTGTGTGCCAGCCAGCTGATTTTTGGCTGACACAAAAGCTCTGTATTTTCTAACAACTCAAATAAAATTTTTGAATCAGATATTTGTACTCCTAATAACTAAACCCAGAGCAACTGAACTTTACTACCATCAAAAGAATGTGGTAAAAAGCCTCTTTAACACAAAGAAAGGGGGCACAATCAGAGGTTAGTTGGGGGAAAGATCAGAAGCAACGTGAGAAAATATTATTTGACTGAAGGAGTAATAGATGCTTGGAACAAACTTCCAGCAGACGTGGTTGGTAAATCCACAGTAACTGAATTTAAACATGCCTGGGATAAACATATATCCATCCTAAGATAAAATACAGGAAACAGTATAAGGGCAGACTAGATGGACCATGAGGTCTTTTTCTGCCATCAATCTTCTATATTTCTATGTTTCTAACTTTTTGCTGTAAAAACATTAGAATATATCTAATATATCTTACAACAACGGACCATTCAGAAAAATATTTTTCAAGCATGCATTTTCAACAGCTGGTTCTTACTACAATTGAACACTTCTTAGTGAAAGTACACTCTGGCAAACATATAAACTTTTGGCCTGCTTTCTAATAAAGCTTTGTTTGTCTAATCAATGCTGTGTTGCATGCCTTGGAAGGCAGACACAGAATATCCAACAATTAATGCAAACCACACCTCTTTCTGTAAGCAGATTAAACAGGGAATTGATCATTTTATTTCTATCTCGCTAATGAAACCTATCCAAGTTCAATTGCTTTTATTGCAAAAGGTACGTTCCCATACATCCATTTTATACAGTCAAGTCACCATGTAGTTTCTTTCCGATTTGACTTTGTGGATTTAACAATACAAGTTAAATCAAGACAAGAATGATCAAGGAAATGGAGCATCTCCCTTATGAAACCAGGTTGCAATGCCTTGGTTTTTTCAGCCTTGAAAGACAGCGTTTAGAGGTGACTTTATCCAAGTGTATAAAATCGTGCATGGGATAGAAAAGGCGGATAGAGAAAAATATTTTTTCTATCACCCAATACTAGGACGAGGGGGCCCTCCCTAAAGCTCATAGGTAAGAAAGTGAGGACAAATAAATGGAAATATTTCTTCACCCAGAGGGTCATTGGTTTATGGAATTCACTTCCAGAAGAGGTCGTGACAGCTGTCACCCTGGATAGCTTCAAGACAGGATTAGACAGATTCATGGATGCCAAGTGGTTATTGAAACAGATGCCCAATTGCCACCTCGATTGAGGCAAGTAGGATTCCCTTGGGTACCATTTGTCAAGGGAAAGGGAGGGTCTTGCCTTCTCTTTCTGCTCAAGATCCCCATGTACAATTGGGGGCCACTGTGTGACACAGAATGCTGGACTCGATGGGCTTTGACCTGATTCAGCATGGCTCTTCTTATCTTCTTATGTTCAAGTCAACAATGTGGTAAGTTGTTCCACTGATTAATTGTTCTCACTGTCAGGAAATTTCTCCTTATTTCCAGGTTGCTTCTCTCCTTAATTAATTTCCATCCATTGCTTTTTTTGTCCTGCCCTCAGTTGCTTTGGAGAATAGCTTGACTCCCTCTTCTTTGTAGCAACCTCTGAGATAGCAGAACACTGCTATCATGTGTCACCCCATGAAAACTCAGGCTATTGGGGAAAATATGCTGACTCTGTAAACATCTTAGAGCAGTGTTTCCCAACCTTGGCAACTTGAACATATCTGGACTTCAACTCCCAGAATTCCCCAGCCAGCATTTGCTGGCTGGGGAATTCTGGGAGTTGAACTCCAAATATCTTCAGGTTGCCAAGGTTGGGAAACACTGGCTTAGAGAGTGCTGTAAAGCACTTTGAAGCAGTATAAGTGCTATTGCTATTGGTATTCAGCCCTTGCTTAGCATTCTTATCGCACTTAACATGGCTAATGATTATGCATGAAGCGTGTTAGAATCTTGCTAAAATATATAAATTGCAATCTAATTTATCATCGTATGACTCACGAGACCGGATGTCTCTTCCTCCTCCTCCTTCTTTTTAAATAGTACTAACCACATGCGTTCTCACCTTTTACATTTTTCAAAATAACAATGTTAAAAGTGCATTTTAAAAAGGCATTATTTTTTTCCAGAAAGAATGAAGAGGCAAGTACAAATCCCGCGACGTCAGAGGAGCTAAAAGGATTAAACTTTCCTCCCACCCTGAAAAGATGGAGTTGATTTTCCAAAGTAGTTTACAGTTTAGCATTCCAAAAACCTGCTGAATTGGCACGGACGGATGCAGGGAAAATATGTATCTGTTTATCTTTTGTGTAAACATGCATATTATCCAGCAGAAAATTTATATTCCAAATTTCATTCCACGGCTATTGTGAAAATGCTGCGACTCAGAAGATGTTCTGATAAAACTGAACAAAGCTTTAAGTCTTTTGATGGCAAGGTTGTGATTGAAAGACTTTCAGCTGCACTGGTTGCCAGCGAGAATAGAGCTGGAAGATACCTTAGAGGTCTTCAAGTACAACCTCAAAGTGCTGGTTATGACCCACAAAGCCTTACATGGCGTAGGACCAGATTATCTTCGGGACCTTCTTCTGCCTCATGTATCCCAGCAGCCAGTTGTGTCCCACAGAGTCGGTCTTCTCCAGGTCCCATCGGCCAGACAATGTCCTAGGGGAAGAGCCTTCTCTGTGGTGGCCCCAGCCCTCTGGAACAAACTCCCTCCGGAGATACGTACCACCCCCTCCCTCCTGGTCTTTCGTAAAGCTTTAAAAACCTTTGCCAGTGGGCATGAGGGGCGTGAGTGATGAGACTGTCTCCATCCGATATGAGATATGATTGGATTGGAAGAATGTGTGTGAGTGTACATGGGGTCTTTTAAAATATTTTAGTAAATTTTCATATTTTATAGTTATATCTAATGTTGTACACCGTCCTGAGTCGCCTCGAGAAGGGCAGCATAGAAATCAATCAATCAATCAATCAAACAAACAAACAAACAAACAAACAAACAAACACAGAGATCTTTATTGTAGGAGTTTGCAGAGGCTACCTCATTTGATTGGGGCTAAACCAGTATGGAGCCACCCTGAGTCGCAGGAGAAGGTAAGCATAGAAATCTGATCAAATAAATAAATGAATGAATGAATGAATGAATGAATGAATGAATGAATGATAGATAGATAAATAAATAAATAAATAAATAAATAAATAAATAAATAAATAAATAAATAAATAAATGGACGGACGGACGGACGGACGGACGGATGGATGGATAAATTAGTTTACTACTGGTTTACACTCGCGTGCACATACAACACTTCTGCACATGCATAGAAGCATCCTGGGTGAGTGGGCAGAGCTTCCCTCTGCTGCTGCTACTGGTTCTAAGAACCGGTCCAAACTGAGAGCAACACAATGCTGATTGTAAATCAAGGATTAACTGCACTTCCCTCCTTCCACAACATTTTTACATACGTTTTTGCACGTCTTACGTACATTTTTGTTATGTTACATTCCGTTATGTTTTACATACGTTATGAACTTTGTTTTAATTTTCACACAACAGCTATTGTGCTATATTTTATGTTCAGCCGAGCTCTGGAGCTTTCTCCAGAGATTAAGAGCTGAGCTTTGTGAAACCCCCAAAAAAGGGTGTATTCAGAATTGTTTGTTCCATCCTGCAAAAAAAGGAGATCCACACTGAATCATCCTGCTGCATTTAATAAAAAAGTTTTGAAGACATCTGACGTGCATTCTTAATTGTTGCTACAATGACAAATGCCAGCCTTTCAGAAAACATGGAGATCTAATAAAACATCACCTGTTAATAATCAGTCCATGAGATGAAGAAACTTTGCCCAAGAAGCTCTCATATCAAGTCAAAGAACAATAGCCATTGTCTCCGAAGTCACATTATAAAGCGATAATCTGTGTTTGTGGACAGCAACTACACAAACACGAGGATAGAAATCAGCAAGCACCAGAGAGGAGTATCTTATTCTCCCAAACCTCAAAAAAGAAAGAAGAAACTTAGAATGTGTATACAACTTAGAAAAAAGAAGGATTAATGTAAAGAATCTTAACAGCCCAGTTAAGGACAAAGGTGTAATATAATATTGAGTCTATATTTACTGACTGAGAATATTTACTGACCCTTCGTATCCTGGATATAAACTGTTTCAACTCCTACCTTCAAAACATCACTATAGAGCACTGCGCACCAAGACAACTAGACACAAGAACACTTTTGGCCCAAACGCCATCACTCTGCGAAACAAATAATTCCCTCAACACTGTCAAACTATTTATTAAGTTTCCATTACTATTACTACTAGTTTTTTCTCATCATTCCTATGACCCATCTTCTCCCACTTATGACTGTAACTTGTTACTTGTATCCTTAAAATGTTTTATTAATATTGATCATTTGACCCTTATGACAATCATTAAGTCTTGTACCTCATGATTCTTGACAAATGTACCAAAGACAAATTCCTTGTGTGTCCAATCACACTTGGCCAATAAAGAATTTACGTATTAAGGCAACGTCAGCTGGATACTCATAAAAGAATGGAAAAAGCTAACAGTACATTCTCACAGCATAATCTGATACATGCTTATTCTTACAAATCCCATTGTATTCATTGGCGTATATTTAATAATATTTAGGATTATAGCCTCAGAAGATTAATGCTGGGTTTTGTTCTTCTTCAGATGTTTGTTTCCCAGTTAACTATTGGAGGGAAAATAAAACAGAGGCAAAAGAGCTACCTAGTGTAGCGTTTTGTCTATTAAACTTTAATTTACACTGTTCTAAAATTCAAGTTCTACCAGACAGTGGAAAAATCCAGCAGGTTCTGACAGCTTCTGGAGAACTGGTAGTGGAAATTTTGAGTAGTTCAGAGAACTGGTAGTGGAAATTTTGAATAGTTTTGAATAGTTCGGAGAATTGGCAAATACCACATCTGGTTGGCTCCAGAGTAGGGTGGGAATGGAGATTTTGCAGTATCCTTTCCCTGGACTGGGATGGGAATGGAGATTTTGCAGTATCCTTCCCCTGCCATGCCCACCAAGCCACACCCGCCAAATTGGTAGGAAAAAAAATGGATTTCACCACTGCTACCAGGCATTGAGAACATTGCAGGAGAGAACACAACAACACAGCACAACAACACAAGAGCACGCAACAGATTCAAACTTAATATTAACCGCTCCAAATTTGACTGTAAAAAATATGACTTCAGCAACCGAGTTGTCGAAGCATGGAACTCATTACCTGACTCAGTAGTGTCAACCCCTAACCCCCAACATTTTCCTCTTAGACTATCCACGATTGACCTCTCCAGGTTCCTTAGAGGTCAGTAAGGGGCATGCATAAGTGCACTAGTGTGCCTTCCATCCCCTGTCCAATTGTCTCTCCTTATCTCATTTATCTTTTCTTCCTTTCATATATCTTCTCTATTTTTATATCTTTTCTTCTATCCCTTTCTTTATATATATTACTACATGTCTATTCTCTTCAATGTGTATTGTGTATTGGACAAAATAAATAAATAAAAAATAAAATAAATAAAGCATCATGAGGAATTCTGGTAGCATTTTTTCCCCATTCATTAAACAAAATCAATTTCCATTCATTTATTTATTTTGTGAGCTTCAGATATTGATAAATTTCTAGGTTCTATCATATCTCAAGACCTAAAATGGTCACCTAACATCAAAAACATCATCAAAAAAGCACAACAAAGAATGTTCTTTCTGCGCCATCTCAGGAAGCTCAAACTGCCCAAGGAGCTGCTGATACAGTTCTACAGAGGAATCATGGAGTCTGTCATCTGCACCTCTATAACTGTCTGGTTTGGTGCTGCAACCCAACAGGACCAACACAGACTTCAGAGGATAATCAGAACTGCAGAAAAAACAATTGCTGCCAACCTGCCTTCCATTGAGGACCTGTATGCTGCACAACTCAAACCTGACCCCTTGCATCCTGGACACAAACTGTTTCAACTCCTACCCTCAAAACGTCGCTACAGAGCACTGCACACCAAGAGAACTAGACACAAGAACAGTTTTTTTCTGAACGCCATCACTCTACTAAACAAATAATTCCCTCAACACTGTCAGACTTTCTACTAAATCTGCACTTCTATTCTACTAATTTTTCTCATCATTCCTATCACCCATTTCCTCCCATGTTGACTGTATGACTGTAACTTGTTGCTTATATCCTAAGATTTTTATTAATATTGCTTCTTCATTGCTTATTTGACCCCTATGACAATCATTAAGTGTTGTACCATATGATTCTTGACAAATGTATATTTTATTTTATGTACACTGAGAGCATCTGCACCAAGACAAATTCCTTGTGTGTCCAATCACACTTGGCCAATAAAATTCTATTCTATTCTATTCTGTTCTGTTCTGTTCTATTCTATTCTATTCTATTCTATAAATGCAGCGGAAGCCCTTGGTTGTTTTTCATGATCAGCTTCACTGGTGATGTCTACATTTAAGTCAGAACACTTCCTTTCCTAATGTCCTAACAAGGTTCTTCTCTTCTGTTTCCTGGCCGACCTCTTCATTTAGGTTTGCAGTACAGGAAGAGAAACTCTTGAAACTGAGTGTCACCAAAGAAGACAATGCACTGTTACTAATAACCCTATTTGACAGGATGCAAGAAGGATCGTCTTCCGTGCATTTTCATTTGTTCTCCATGCATTGGACAGAATAGCTGAAGCCCGCTGTGGAGCCGAAAGCCTTGCATGTTGGACTCCTCTGGAAATGAAGGTGACAGCTGATCTATCACTGTCAGTCCCTCCTGGCATCCGAGCTTGAGAGATCCATAGCATCTGGAATAACAAAGGTAGGGGGCAGAATAAACAAATGGGTGGAAGCAGCAAGTCATGGCCTTCAGAGCCTGATTTAAGAACAACAGCATTTGACTGTTTGACAGCTTTCTGACTCACTGTAATAGGATGCAGCTATTCCACTGGCTTTGCAGGTCCCTGAGAAACGTGCAAAGAAGTTTCTTTGTGATTCATGGGCTTAGAGCTAAACATATTTAGCTAGCCCTACCAAAAAACTGAAGCAAGACAGTGAGTTCATCTTAGGGACTTTCCTAGGAGTTCTTTTTGAAAGCATAATAATTTCAGAGTTGCTATGGAGGTTCTTCTTCTTCTTCTTCTTCTTCTTCTTCTTCTTCTTCTTCTTCTTCTTCTTCTTCTTCTTCTTCTTCTCTTCCTCCTCCTCCTCCTCCTTCACTTCCTCTCTCTCCTTCACCTCCTCCTCCTCCTCCTCCTTCTCTTTCTCCTTCTCCTTCATCTTGTCCTCCTCTTCTTCTCTTTCTCCTTCTCCTTCATCTTGTCCTCCTCTTCTTCTCTTTCTCCTTCACCTCCTCCCCCCCCCATCCAGCCAGCAGCCCACCGCTGCCAGGAAGCCTTTCGCAAGTTACTTAAGACCCACCTATATCGCCAGGCATGGGGGAACTAAGACATCTCCCCCAGGCTTATTATATTTCATGTTTGATGTGTATGTGCTGTATGGTTTTTAATTGTTGAGGTTTTTATATATTTTATTATTAGATTTGTTCCATTGTTATACTATTTTTATTGCTGTTGTGAGCCGCCCCAGTCTTCGAAGAGGGGCGGCATACAAATCTAATAATAATAAAAAAGCCTCTGGAGCCTGGGGAGGGAGAGAAACAGGAGTACCTGGCCCACCAGAAGTCAGGAAATGGTCTGTTTTCAGCTTCCGGAGGCCTCTGGACAGAGAGGGGAGGAGGCTGTTTTTTGACCTCTGGGAGCTCCAGGGAGGCCTGGTAGGCACAAAATAGGGTGCAGGGGTTCGTGACTGCATGTGCGGAGAACCCAAGGGGGGGGGGTTGCATGCACAGGGGACGAGGCCCATGGAGCCATTGAATTATGGGTGTGGGCTTGCATGTACACGTGATAGTGCACACACGTGTGCTTTTAGCACCTTTGGGTATAGGGTATAGGGTCTCCTGTTTGAGCTAGAAGACCTCCAAGGTCCCTTCCAGCTCTATTCTGATTGATTGATTGATTGATTGATTGATCGAGATCAATGGTATTTACAAATAAGTGCATATAAGTGTTATATATGTTAAGTGTTGTATCACATGACTCTTGACAAATGTATCTTTTTCTGTTATGTACGCTGAGAGCATATGCACCAAGCATATGTTAATATATGGGGTTTTCTTTTAAATTTTAAATGTTTTAAACTTACTCGGATTATTTATGATTTGTTTTTCTCTGTTGTGAGCCGCCCCGAGTCCTCGGAGAGGGACGGCATACAAATCTAAATAATAAAATAAATAAAAGACAAATTCCTTGTGTGTCTAATCACACTTGGCCAATTCTATTCTATTCTATTCTATTCTATTCTATTCAAGATAGTTTAAGTCAGTGAATCTTGAAAACCAAGCTGGTGAATATTTGGCCCTCCACATATTTCTGAACCACTGTTTCTAGCATCTCTTATGGTTAGGTTAGATCTGACTGCTGTAGCTCATCATCATTTGGAAAAGCAGAATATTCCCAACTCCTATTGATACTTCAACACTGTCAAACCTTTTACGAAGTCTGCACTTCTATTTCTACTAGTTTTTTCTCACCATCCCTATCACCCATTTCCTCTCACTCAGGACTGTATGATGTAACTTGTTGCTTGTATCCTAAGATTTTTATTAATATTGATTGTTTCTTCATTGCTTAGTTGACCCCTATGACAATCCTTAAGGTTGTACCACATGTTTCTTGACAAATCTATATTTTCTTTTATGTACACCGAGAGCATGTGCACCAAGACAAATTCCTTCTGTGTCCAATCACACTTAAATAATTCTATTCTATTCTATTCTATTCTATTCTATTCTATTCTATTCTTGTTGCATAGAATCACATATGAACTGTTGGGAGGAAGGGCAGGTCAGGGACTTAAAGTAAAATCTATTCATAAAACATGGTTGGGGATTAATATTGTCTTTCAATCAATGAGACCTCCTGCTTCTGGTTTTTTTTCCATTTCAGAACAGTCACAGAAGTCACTCTATGTAAGTAACATGAGGATGTGTAAACAAATGCTCATTTAAAAATGGTGGTAAAAAAAACAGTGGGTAAAAGAGAGCATTAAAAAGATAGTAATCACAAAGGCCAAGGGAGAGAAATCATTTCCCCATGTCTAATTCGTGTCTTTTAAACTTGGGCCAAAAACCCGGTCTGTCATTGATAGCCTAGCTGGAGTAAGCAGACATCTAAAAATATTTTCTTAATTTTTGTTCCAACTTTCCCTTTCTTACACAAAAGCTTCCATGTCTCCACTCATTCTTTAGATTTTAAAGGCAGATTTCCTTTGGTGATTCAATATTCATATGGAGCATAATCTGATTGCTGACTATTTAGCAGTCACTTCTTGGCTGGGATTTTCAATAAAAGAGGGAGCGGTGGGTTTTTCCTATGATGTCAGGAAAAAAAAACCTGGTTTCCATTGTTGCATCTCTCATTCATACACAGTGACTGGTTTCCCAAATCACAGCTAAACCATGGTGCATTGAATAAAGCACAATTAACTGGGTTCCCACCATAGAACCCAGACTCAAATAACATAGTGACTTAGCATGATATATAAAATTGAATCCCAGTGTTCAATACTTTATAGTTTATTGAACAGGCTTAAGATTTGGTGAAAGGAAGACAAGTGAATCTCTAACATCCAATAAATTATGAATTAATTGGATAGCCAATGAATCTCTAATATCTAGCCTGGGCAATGAGTGAATTCTTGTATGGATGTGATTGATTGATTTTTAGCATGGGGTTTTAGGATAGTATTTAATGTAGATTTTATTGGTAGGTTTCTAGCACGTTGTACATAAATTTGCTGTAAGTCTCAGGAGAAGGTATGTGGCAAGAGACAGTCCTATAATAATAATAATAATAATAATAATAATAATAATAATAATAATAATAATAATAAACAAAAAAAACAAAGCATTGCATGGACAGTTTTTGGAGAAAATTTAAAGCAAAGTGGATAAAGAAAAGACCTGGTCATGGCTTACAAGTGGAACACTCAAAAAGGAGACAGAAGGACTAATACTGGTGGCACAAGAACAGGCCATTAGAACAAATGCTGTCAAAGCCAGAATTGAAAAATCAACAGATGATCCAAAGTGCAGACTCTGTAAAGAAACAGATGAAACAATCGATCACATACTCAGCTGCTGCAAAAAGATCGTACAGACTGACTACAAGCATAGACATGATGCTGTGGCACAGATGATCCACTGGAACTTGTGCCGGAACTACTATTTATCAGTGGCAAAGAACTGGTGGGATCATAAGCCCGAAAAAGTGGTCGAAAATGAGCAAGCAAAACTACTGTGGGACTTCCGACTTCCGACTGACCGAATTCTGAAGCATAACACACCAGACATTGTGATCGTGGAGAAAAAGAAAGTATGGATCATCGACATCGCAATCCCAGGAGACAGCAGAATTGAGGACAAGCAGCTAGAGAAATTAGTGAAATACGAAGATCTAAAAATCAAGCTGCAACGACTCTGGCATAAGCCAGTGAAAGTGGTCCCAGTGGTACTTGGCACGCTGGGCGCAGTACCAAAGGATCTCAGCGGACATATGAAAACCATCGGAATTGACAAAATCTCCATCTGTCAATTGCAAAAGGCTGCTTTACTGGGACCGGCAAACATAATTCGCCGCTACATCACGCAGTCCTAGGTGCTTGGGAAGAGCCCGACTGGTGATGAAATACAAAATCCAGCATAGTGATCTTGTTTGCTGTGTTGTACTGATATGATGATGATGATGATGATGATGATGATGATGATAATAATAATAATAATAATAATAATAATAATTTATTAGATTTGTATGCCGCCCCTCTCCGAAGACTCAGAGCGGCTCACAGCAGCAATACAAAATACAAATCCAATAATTAAAAAGTAAAACAGTTAAAAACCCTTGATTTAAAAACAATCATACAACAATCATACAAATAGTCAGGTCTTAAGTCATGTAGGGTTTTATAGTTGATAACCAACACCTTGAATTGTGACCGGAGGCCAATTGGTAACCAGTACAGCATGCAGAGTGTTGATGTTATGTGGGTGTACCTAGGTATACCCACAACAGCTCACACAGCCACATCCTGGATTAGCTGTAGTCTCCGAAGTGCATTGTAATAATGGAGATGTAAGGTGATGAGGGCATGAGTGACCGAGAGTAGAGCCTCCTGATCCAGATAGCTGCTCTATCTGTCTGAAGAAAAGCTAAATTTATACACGCACTCCTGACAATTCAAATAATGTATACTGCTCAAAAATAAATAAATAAAGGCAACACTTGAACAACACAATATAACTCCAAGTAAATCAAACTTCTGTGAAATCAAACTGTCCACTTAGGAAGCAACACAGATGGACAATCAATTTCACATGTGGTCAGCACATTCAACTTTGCATAGAACAAAGTATTCAATGAGAATATTTCATTCACTCAGATCTACGATGTGTTCTTTGAGTGTTCACTTTATTTTTTTTTAGCAGTGTACTGTGTTCCCTCAATTTCCACGGGGGATGCGTTCCGAGACCGCCCGCAAAAGTCGAATTTCCGTGAAGTAGAGATGCGGAAGTGAATACACCATTTTTGGCTATGGACAGTATTACAAGCCTTCCCTTAACACTTTAAAACCCTAAATTACCATTTCCCATTCCCTTAACAACGATTTACTCACCATTATTACTGGTACTCACCATTGAATAAGACACTTAGTGATCCTGATATTTATAAACATAATTATTTATTAACAATAATTATTTTTTTTGTTATTTATTTGCAAAAATTATTAGTTTGGTGATGACATATGATGTCATTGGGTGGGAAAAACCATGGTATAGGGAAAAAAACCATGATGTATTTTTTTAATTAATATTTTTTTAAAAAACCTTGGTATAGGCTATTCGCAAAGTTTGAACCCGCGAAAATTGAGGGAACACTGTATATCTAAAGTTTTGCATTCGTACCATTACTGTAGGCTGAGAAAAAAAAAAGTGGTGCATTGCTTTCTGGGCAACCCTTGTATAATATATAAGCAACAAATACCTTTCAAAAACCAACGTGAAATAAGCAATGCTTCCCTCATAATAAGCCAACAAACTGCTTCCACTCCTGAAATATTTCCTCTCTCTCTCTCTCTCTCTCTCTCTCTCTCTCTCTCTATCAGCTTCCCAACAGTTTGGAAGCAGTAGGCATGACTAATGTTTGGGAGCCAGCAAAAGCCCTTATTATCACCTACACGATAATCCTGCTTTGCAAGATGGGATTTTTTGCAAGTTGCTGTGAAGGCCCCCAATGTTTGACGGAGGAAAGTGTGCATGCTTTGCTTTGCCGAGCGTGAACAAACAGAGATACAGAAGTAAGGGGAACAAGCGAATGGCTTGCTCAGAGTTTGATAGAATGCCCAACTCAAGGAGGTTTCAAAGGTAGCTGCCCCCACCCTTTGGAAATTAAGCAACCTCAACTGGTCTTGTATCATCCAGTCAATCCAATTATCTCTTCTAGTTTAATAGCCACTCTATCAGTAGCCTTGTTGTGCCTGAGGGTAATTCTGAAGTCATCTGCCCTAAAGGTGAAGTTTTAAACAGACTTGCGACATCCTGGGATTTTCCAGGTGCATCAGAACTCTTTTCATGGGGTTGCTGGTTTCCGCCAATCAGGGAAAAGCAAATGGGGATGAGATATGAAGAAGCCGCAACTCGAGGCTAGCAGATAATGACACGCTGAAACAGAATAAGCAGAGCCAGAGAAAGGAACAGACAAAACGAGAAGACAGGAATCAACAGATAGCAATATTCCCACTTTGGAAAATAGTATGTTCATTTGGAAGCACCACCATTGCATTCGTGTTCCATTCTGGCCATATAAAATGATCTGAGTGTAGAACAAGAAACAACGGGTGGAAGGAACTACGTCGCCTAAAACACGATCTAAGTTTTGCCCACAAGATCATATGCTGCAACGTTCTACCTGTCAATGACTATTTCAGCTTCAATCGCAACAACACAAGAGCACGCAACAGATTCAAACTTAATATTAACCGCTCCAAACTTGACTGTAAAAAATATGACTTCAGCAACCAAATTGTCAAAGTGTGGAACTCATTACCTGACTCAGTAGTGTCAACCCCTAACCCCAAACATTTTTCCCTTAGACTATCCACGATTGACCTCTCCAGGTTCCTTAGAGGTCAGTAAGGGGCGTGCATAAGTGCACCAGTGTGCCCTCCGTCCCCTGTCCAATTGTCTCTCCTTATCTCATTTATCTTTTCTTCCTTTCAAATATGTTCACCTATACTTTTATATCTTATCTTCTATTCTTTTCTTTACTTATATTATTACATATCTTTCTCTTCTACGGAGAGGGGCGGCATACAAATCTAATAAAATAAAAAAATAAAAAAAATAAAATTATGTATTGGACAAAATAAATAAATAAATAAATAAATAAAATAAAGCTGAACAAGGAGAGCAGCAACTTAGAACTAAGGAGAAATTTCCTGAAAGTTAGAACAATTAATCTGTAGAACAGCTTGCCTCCAGAAGTTGTGAATGCTCCAACGTTAGACGTTTTCAAGAAGATAGAAACATAGAGGATTGATGGCAGAAAAAGACCCCATACTATTTCCTGTATTTTATCTTACAATGGATATATGTTTATCCCAACCACATCTGCTTGAGGTTTGTTCCAAGCATCTACTACACTTTCAGTAAAATAACAACATTTTCTCATGTTGCTTCTGATCTTTCCCCCAACTAACCTCAAATTGTGTCCCCTTGTTCTTGTGTTCACTTTCCTATTAAAAACACTTCCCTCCTGAACCTTATTTAACCCTTTAACATATTTAAATGTTTCGATCATGTCCCCCCTTTCCCTTCTGTCCTCCAGACTATACAGATTGAGTTCATTAAGTCTTTCCTGATAAGTTTTATGCTTAAGACCTTCCGCCATTTTTGTAGCCCGTCTTTGGACCTGTTCAATTTTATCAATATCTTTTTGTAGGTGAGGTCTCCAAGATGGTACACCATAGTAAACCACCGGACAGATGGTTATCCAAAATGTTGGATAACCATCTGTCTGAAGTAGTGTAGGGTTTCCTGCCTAAGCAGGTGGTTAGACTAGAAGACCTCCAAGGTCCCTTCCAACTCTGTTGTTGTCGTTGTTGTTGTTGTTGTTGTGTAGTCATTCTTATTAAAATGACTGTAAATAGGGAGATGCATAATTTTGAGGCATGCAGATCCCAAGGAATCCTAAAGGTTGTTACCAAATTTTAGGGGTCCTCAGTGTTTCCTGATCTTGGTTGTTGTCTTGCAGACATTTCATTACATGAGCCAGGGTAGTGCAGCAGGTAGAGTGCTGTACTGCAGGCCACTGAAGCTGACTGTAGATCTGTAGGTCAGCGGTTCAAATCTCACCACCAGCTCAAGGTTGACTCAGCCTTCCATCCTTCCGAGGTGGGTAAAATGAGGACCTGGATTGCGGGGGCAATATGCTGGCTCTGTTAAAAAGTGCTACTGCTAACATGTTGTAAGCCGCCCTGAGTCTAAGGAGAAGGGCGGCATAAAAATAAAATCAATCAATCGATCGATCGATCGATCAATCAATCAATCAAATAAATAAATAAACCAGGTGACATCATTAGTGCTAGCATCCGACCCCTCATTTCAGCCCTGAGCTACAAATATTCTCCTTTATTGGTACCTAATTTTAATTTTCTATATTGTAAAACAGAAGGGAAGAATAATTACATGTGTATATTTCCTCCCCTGTCAGTTTTAAGGTGAAGTTCCTTTCAAGCTGCAATTGGCTTCATGTGACTTTATGGCTATCCTTATATCATTTTCTTAAGTTCCTTTCAGAGACCAAGGATATTTTCATCACGGCTGCCCTCAAATGCTTCGTAACAGAACAGTTGCACAATTATGACATGGTGTACAGTTGATCCCCTGTGTTAACTTTGAACTCTAAAAAAATACAGACTGGCTCTTTTCTTGACATCCAGGCAGGTCCATAACACAGCTCGGAGGTTAGAAAGAGGCCAAGAACCACAGCCCTAGCCTACTATGTATTTTTCCTTCTATCTCAAGATTAGTAAACTTGTCAATTTTAAGATTTAATTTAAATCCAAATGTGGACTATCATCACTGGACAGCTTGACTTTTTATTACCCTTGAGGTAGTAGTGGGTTCCAAAAAACTTTACTATTGGTTCATGCGTGCATGTACATGCATGTGTGCGCAATGCTTCTGTTAGAAATAAGTTTATTTCTGGAGGTAATATTACAATGCAAGTAAATGGTCTGTAACCATGGGAAAGGCTGATGTAAGCCATAATCCGTATGCTAACTGTGCTGCAACCTGATTGGCTGTAACCTATATAATAGGGGTAACACCTTTGCATGGGTGTGGTTTGTTATAGTGAGTGGCTTGTAGAGAGTAGTTTGTTATAGAGTGGCTTATAGAGACCACATTTGGAATACTGTGTTCAGTTCTGGAGACCTCACCTACAAAAAGATATTGACAAAATTGAACGGGTCCAAAGACGGGCTACAAGAATGGTAGAAGGTCTTAAGCATAAAACGTATCAGGAAAGACTTAATGAACTCAATCTGTATAGTCTGGAGGACAGAAGGAAAAGGGGGGACATGATTGAAACATTTAAATATGTTAAAGGGTTAAATAAGGTCCAGGAGGGAAGTGTTTTTAACAGGAAAGTGAACACAAGAACAAGGGGACACAATCTGAAGTTAGTTGGGGGAAAGATCAAAAGCAACATGAGAAAATATTATTTTACTGAAAGAGTAGTAGATCCTTGGAACAAACTTCCAGCAGACGTGGTAGATAAATCCAGAGTAACTGAATTTAAACATGCCTGGGATAAACATAGATCCATCCTAAGATAAAATACAGAAAATAGTATAAGGGCAGACTAGATGGATCATGAGGTCTTTTTCTGCCGTCAGTCTTCTATGTTTCTATGTTTCTATGTTTTGTGCTGGGTGGTTTGTAGTTAGTAGTTAGTACTTAGTGGTTGCAGTGGTGGATGTAATAAGAGTCATATAACAGTATTATGGGTAGTTTATTATAGTGGTTAACTGTAAAGGTGATAGTTTATTTAGAGAAGCAGTTTGGTAAAAAGAAAAGTAAAATATATTTTTATAAGAAAGCCTGCTGCAGTGTTTTTAACTGAAGACTTCAATTAGGTATAGTGGTTAACTGTGGCTAGTTGGTGGGTTCACCTTCTGCATGCACAAAACTCTCCCAACAGCTTCTGCACTTGTAGAAGCATTCCCAGCAGGTGGGTGGAGCCTCATGCCACTGGCGCTACCAGTTCTATGAACCAGGCCAAACCGAGAGCAACTCGTCGCTGCCTTAAGGTAAGAAAAAGCCAAACAGTCATTAGAAGAGAACTGAGGCTATTCCAGAATGAGCTAACCCAAATCAAGAGGAATCTGCAGTGGCACAGTGGTTAGAATGCAGAACTGTTGCCTACTTCTGCTGACTGACGGCTACCTGCAGTTTGGCAGTTCAAATCTCACAAAGATCAAGGTTGGCTCAGCCTTCCGTCATTCCTCAGCCAGCAAAATGAGGATCTAGATTTTTTGGGGGAAATATAGCAATAGCATTTAGACTTATATACCGCTTCACAGTGCTTTACAACCTTCTCTAAGTGGTTTACAGAAAGTAAGCATATTGACCCCAACAATGTGGGTCCTCATTTTACTGACCTTGGAAGGATGGAAGGCTGAGTCAACCTTGAGCTTACTGAGATTCAATCAGCCAAACTACTGGCAGCCGGTGATCAGCAGAAGTAGCTTGCAGTACTGCATTCTAACCACTGCTCCACTGAGGTTCTTTTCATATCAAGCATATCAAACATATTTATTTATTTATTTATTTATTAGATTTGTATGCTGCCCCTCTCCGAAGACTTGGGGCAGCTAACAACAATAAAAAAGACAATGTAAACAAATCTAATATTAAAATAATCTAAAAACCCCCAATTTAGAACCAATCATACATACAAGCATACCATGTATAAATTCTATAAGCCTAGGGGGAAGGGAAAATTTCAATTCCCCCATGCCTGACGACAGAGGTGGGTTTTAAGGAGCTTGCAAAAGGCAAGGGGGTGGGGGCAACTGTGATATCTGGGGGGAGCTGGTTCCAGAGGGTCGGGGCCACCACAGAGAAGGCTCTTCTCCTGGGTCCCGCCAAATGACATTGTTTAGTCGATGGGACCCAGAGAAGGCCAACTCTGTGGGACCTAACCGGTTGCTGGGATTCGTGCAGCAGAAGGCGCATATTCTGGTCCGATGCCATGAAGGGCTTTATAGGTCATAACCAACACTTTGAATTGTGACCGGAATTTGATCGGCAACCAATGCAGACTGAGGAGTGTTGGTGTAACATGGGCATGTTTAGGAAAGCCCATGATAGCTCTCGCAGCTGCATTCTGCACGATCTGAAGTTTCCGAACACTTTTCAAAGGTAGCCCCATGTAGAGAGCATTACAGTAGTCGAACCTCGAGGTGATGAGGGAATGAGTGACTGTGAGCAGTGAGTCCTGGTCCAGATAGGGCTGCAACTGGTGCACCAGGCGAACCTGGGCAAACGCCCCCCTCGCCACAGCTGAAAGGTGTTTCTCTAATGTGAGCTGAGGATCGAGGAGGACGCCCAAGTTGTGGACCCTCTCTGAGGGGGTCAATGACTCCCCCCCAGGGTTATGCTTGATATGTTTGTTAACGAGGCATTTTGAGTGAGACTAAGCTCGGAACAGTTCGACTCTTTATTTGGGGGTTTCAGCCCCATCTAACAAGTGACTCTCCCCTTGCTAACATCTGAGAGAAAGAGCGGCAACATTTGGCATCACATCTCTTTTATAGTCCCAACTGTCAACATCTTAACCAATGCTAGGCCGGCAAACTCCTGCTTTTGCAGGAGCTGGCATAAAGCTGATCAACAGATGCCTCCTTGGTCATGCAATCACACCGGATGTGACACTCCTTCCTCCTGGATAATTCAAATGTATTTGTTGACGTAGGCGGGTTAGTGCCAGATTGTCAAAGAGCTACACGGCTCAGCAGGTGCACTGACGGTATGCTGTTTTATTTATTGGATTTATATGCCGCCCCTCTCTGTAGACTCGGGGCGGCTAACAATAATGATAAAAAACAACATGTAACAATCCAATTAATGAAACGACTAAAAACCCTTATTATAAACCACACATACACACAAACATGCCATGCATAACTTGTAATGGCCTAGGGGGAAGGAATATCTTAACTCCCCCATGCCTGGCGGCATAAGTGAGTCTTGAGTAGTTTACGAAAGACAGGGAGGGTGAGGGCAGTTCTAATCTCTGGGGGGAGTTGGTTCCAGAGGGCCGGGGCCACCACAGAGAAGGCTCTTCCCCTGGGGCCCGCCAAACGACATTGTTTAGTCGACGGGACCCAGAGAAGGCCAACTCTGTGGGACCTAACCGGTCGCTGGGATGTTTTGTAGCTAGAGCCTCCTGAACTTCTGAAATTAGGGTACATCACATCAGCATTAATAGACTGGAACCGTGATGGTGAACCTGTGGCATGTGTGTCATAGGCAGCATGGCAAGCCATATCTTCTGGCACACGAGATGTTGCTCTAGCTCAGCTCCAGCATTCATGTAAATGTGCCAACTAGCTAATTTTCGGCTTGCACAGAGATTCTGGGAGGGCATTGCCAGCTTCCAAAGGGACGGGGGAGGCCATTTTTGCCCTCTCTATGCTCTAAGGAAGCCTCTGGAGCCTGGCAAGAGCAAAAAATGGGTCTACTGGGCCCACTGGAAATGGGGGAATGGGGAACGGGGGTTGTGCACGCATGGGTGAGGGCAGGGCAACAGGAGGCTCATGTGTGCATGCACAAGGGGTGGGACATGTGGGGGCATTGAATATTATTATTGTTGTTGTTGTTGTTGTTGTTGTTATTATTGTTAGTTATTGTTATTGTTATTGTTATTGTTATTGTTATTGTTATTGTTATTGTTATTGTTATTGTTATTGTTGTTATTGTTGTTGTTGTTGTTGTTGTTGTTATTGTTATTGTTATTGTTGTTGTTGTTGTTGTTATTGTTATTGTTATTGTTATTGTTATTGTTATTGTTATTGTTATTGTTATTGTTATTGTTATTGTTATTGTTATTGTTATTGTTATTGTTATGCCAGTACAACACAGCAAACGAGATCACTATGCTGGATTTCGTATTTTATCACCAGTCGGGCGCCTCCCAAGCACCTAGGACTGTGTGATGTATCGGCAAATTATGTTTGCCGATCCCAGTAAAGCGGCCTTTTGCAATTGACAGATGGAGATTTTGTCAATTCTGATGGTTTTCAAATGTCCACTGAAATCCTTTGGCACTGCGCCCAGCGTGCCAAGTACCACTGGGACCACTTTCACTGGCTTATTCCAGAGTCGTTGCAGCTCCATTTTTAGATCTTCGTATTTCACTAATTTCTCTAGCTGCTTCTCCTCAATTCTGCTGTCTCCTGGGATTGCAATGTCGATGATCCATACTTTCTTTTTCTCCACAATCAGGATGTCTGGTGTGTTATGCTTCAGAATTCGGTCAGTCGGAAGTCGGAAGTCCCACAGTAGTTTGACTTGCTCATTTTTGACCACTTTTTCAGGCTTATCATCCCACCAGTTCTTTGCCACTGGTAAATGGTAGTTCTGGCACAAGTTCCAGTGGATCATCTGTGCCACAGCATCATGTCTATGCTTGTAGTCAGTCTGTGCGATCTTTTTGCAGCAGCTGAGTATGTGATCGATTGTTTCATATGTTTCTTTACAGAGTCTGAACTTTGGATTGTCTGTTGATTTTTCAATTCTGGCCTTGACAGCATTTGTTTTAATGGCCTGTTCTTGTGCTGCCAGTATTATTTATTTATTTATTTGTTTGTTTGTTTGTTTGTTTGTTTGTTTGTTTGTTTGTTTGTTTGGATTGGATTGGATTGGATTGGATTGGATTGGATTGGATTGGATTTGTATGCCGCCCCTCTCTGAAGACTCGGGGCGGCTAACAACAATAAAAAAGACAATGTAAACAAATCTAATATTAAAAATAATCTAAAAAACCCCAATTTAAAAAAACAATCATACATGCAAACATACCATGTATAAATTCTATAAGAGGTGGATTTTAAGGAGCTTGCGAAAGGCAAGGAGGGTGGGGGCAACTCTGATATCTGGGGGGAGTTGGTTCCAGAGAGTCGGGGCCGCCACAGAGAAGGCTCTTCCCCTGGGTCCCGCCGGACGACATTGTTTAGTCAACGGGACCCAGAGAAGGCCAACTCTGTGGGACCTAACTGGTCGCTGGGATTCGTGCGGCAGAAAGCAGATATTTTGGTCCGATCCCATGAAGGGCTTTATAACCAACACTTTGAATTAGTCCTTCTGTCTCCTTTTTGAGTGTTCCACTTGTAAGCCATGACTAGGTCTTTTCTTTATCCACTTTGCCTTCAATCTTCTCCAAGAACTGTCCATGCAATGCTTTGTTCCGCCAACTGTCCATACGACATTGAGTTATAGGTTTTCTGTACTGGTCCTTAGTTTGCTGCTTCTTCTTCATCTTCATCTTCATCTTCTTCTTCTTCTTCATCTTCCTCTTCCTATTATTATTATTATTATTATTATTATTATTATTATTATTTAGATTTGTATGCCGCCCCTCTCCGGAGACTCGAAGCGGCATACAAATTATGGATGTGAGCATGCGTCCACGCTCAGTTAGTCATGACTGGACCAGGATAAGGACGACCTGAGTAGTGGTAAGGATTATTTTATTATTTTTTTCCTTTGTTAAATTTGTTTGGTCTGATTTCTGATCTCTGACCGTCATAAAATTCTGCCGTTGTTCTCGGCATTAATGAGTATCAGACATATCTGCTCATTATGATACGGTTGTAGGAGAAGAACAAATAATCTCTAAGGCCACCTGTCCTTTATCCAGAGATTCTGGGAGTTGAAGACCTGAGCATATGAAGCATCAAGGTGGACAATAGTGGGGCTGTTACACAACTGCTAAATGCATTTGTGTTCTTTGGGAGAGTCCTAGAGCTGGTCAGATGTTGCACAGGGTGGGGGGGGACTTAGTGTCACTCTTGAGCCAGTGTGTGAAGCAAGAACGAACTTCCCAACCGATAACAAGTTGCCGTGACACTTTGCAAGCCCAACCCGGCCTTTACAACAGGTATCATTGAGTGCTATTACTTCTGCAACCCTCTTCCAAGAATCCAGATCTGACCTTGCTCCTCCTCCGCTCTTTTGTTGCCTAAAAGCCTCATTTAAGGCCAGTGCAAAGTAATCTGGTAGCTTTATGACTCTTTACCCAGCATCAGCTCTGCTTTTATTTATTAGATAGGGAATATCTCTTATCTCGGCCTCTAAAGGACTGGTGGTAATGTTAAAGCAAACAATTGAAATATCCACCCTTTGATTTGAAAAAACCAACCCACTCTCCCCTCCAACAAAATAAAAAAGACTGGGTGATCTGCTGTCACTGAACACTGCAATCTTGCCTAGCATTGTGTTCAAACACACAGTCATGGGTTATACTCAGATCAAAGATGATGCCTCTGTTCACAAAGCATAGATCTCCCATTTGGAAATGTGTACACAGACCTGCTCTACCATGGGCAGAGCCCAGCGATGAACCCTTTCCCCCACTTTTTAATGGCCATAAAATGCAGCCTTCGGGATTTATCAAGTCTGATGCAAGGTTGATGAGGACAGTCAAGAAAGCAGCCAAAATACCTGATGGGGAGAGAAAAGTTGGGAAAGGAATGGTCACGGAGTGATGGAAAACCTTTTTTTCCTCGGGTGCCGAAAAAGTATGGGTGTGCACATGCGTGACTATCCACACCCATAATTCAATGCCTGGGGAGAGCAAAAACAGCTTCCCCCACCCCCTGGAAGCCCTCTGGAGGCTGTAAATGGCCTATTTGTTGGTTATGACCTATAAAGCCCTACATGGCATAGGACCAGATTACTTGCGGGACCGCCTTTTGCCGCACGAATCCCAGTGTCTGGTTAGGTCTCACAGAGTCGGCCTTTTCCAGGTCCCGTCAACTAGACAATGTCGTATGGCAGGACCTAGGGGAAGAGCCTTCTCTGTGGGGGGCCTGGCCCTCTGGAATCAGCTCCCCCCAGAGATTCACACTGCCCCTACCCTCCTCGCCTTTTGTAAGAATTTGAAAACACACTTATGTCGTCAGGCTTGGGGTCACTAGACCCCAGCCTCTTCCCTATGAATGTACAGTAATCCCTCGCTACTTCGCAGTTCATCTTTTGCGGATTCGCTACTTCACGGGTTTTCAAAGGGGGCTGAAATCCATTAAATCCATTGAAAATTTAAAATCCATTAAAAATTCATAAAATTCTTCTACAGTACTATCGTACTCTACTAAAGAAACTGATAGGATATCACATGTAGTTCCAGCTGAGAAACATCATAGAATGACTGTTTAACGCAAAGGGTGGGTTTTAAAAGTCCAAATACACATTAAATACATAAAAAACCCTTTCCTCTACTTCACAGAAATTTGTTTTTCATGGGTGGACTTGGAACGTATCCCCCACGAAAAACGAGGGATCACTGTATTTGATGTGATAGTATGCATGTGACTGCTTTTAAACGTTTAGTTTTTAAGACAATTTTTAAATTAACTATTCTATTAATTGGCTTAGAAATGTTTTATATATCGTATCTTTTTTATAAAAATGTTCTAAGCCGTTGGACCACATGAGTTTTTGGTCTGGTCCAATAGAACTCTTTTTATGCTCCCAACTCTACACTTTTAACATGGAGACTTTTTTAGTATATTTAAGTAAGGCTAATTAATAGCATTGTTAAAACCACTGTGACTAAGACCATCAAATGCTGGGAATCTCTGGCCTGCCCTCCAATGTTTCATCTGCCTTGACCAGGTAAGGGATGTGAACATGAAGTTGTAGGAGCAATAGCCTCTTCTCGTCCTGGACTCTCTAAAGCAACAGTATCAAACTCAAGGCCTCAGGGGGCTGGATCCGGCCTGCAGGGTGCTTAGATCTGGCCTGCGGAGCCGCCCTAGAAACAGCAAAGGACGCTGTGCCTCTGACAGTTAAAATAGGCCTCAGGCAGCCCTCCCAAGCTCTGTTTTTGCTGGCAGAGGGTTGCAGGAGGCCGTATAGCCAAAAACATAACTCGGGAGCCCATTTTCTTTGGCAGAGCACTCGGGCCATCACAGGCATCCCCGATGAGTGACATTGAGCTGGCCATGCCCACCCCTGTCCCCCCCAGGTCAAATACAACTTTGAAGCGGCCCTCAATGAAATTGAGTTTCACACCCCTGCTCTAGAGAGTCACATATGTCCAAAGGGGAACAGCAATGAAGAAATCTGTATTTCATGGGCTGACTGTTGAGGAGGGTGACCTTTAAGATGGGCTTGATCTGTATAACCCTTCAAAGTGCTTCCAAACAGAGAAATGCCCCAAACATGACTATTCCGAGATCAAGTGATAGCTTCAGGATTAGAATTAGAATTCTGGCAAGACAAATGGGAAAAGTGTTCTGTCAGGCTCTCTGGTAGAATCCTCCCAAAAAAGCACAGATACAATTTCAGACACACACATGTTTGAAAATTCAAAACAATGTTCTTTATACCGAAAATGCAAATAAACGAAGCACTCTTTTTGTATAGCACAGAGCACTTGTCTCCAACCCAACTGGTAATTTGTACAAGAACCTTATCAATTCTGTGATACTTAGCTTGCAGCTGTGAGGTAATTCACAGTCCTTCTTCTTTCATAAAGTGAAACACACTTTGCTCTGGTTTAATTTCAAAGCGGGGAAAAATCATCACACAAAGGTCAAAGTCAGCAAAGCAGGCACGAAACACAACGATCTGACAATCCTCCACAAAGGTCAAACTCACTAATGACCACAGCCCCACCCAACCACAGGTGGCCTCATTTTCTTTGATAATAATCTCTCAGTTGTTGTTGCCTATGCATCCCTCTCCGCATGCGTGGCTGTATCATTAGCTCTTGTTCCGAATCCAAGGAGGAGCTGGATAATTGATCTCCTTCTGAGCTATTTGCCATACTCTCCTCCTCCCTGTCACTCATGTCGTCTTGGTCAGAGGAGCCTTCATCAGCAGATTCCACCGGGAGCAAACCAGGCCTGCAGCATGTGGATGTCTCCCCCACATCCACAGTCCTTGGGGCAGGAGCTGGGCCAGAGCTAACCACAACAAAAAGTTTTTCTTCCAGCCATCTAATTTGCTTCTTTTAGGAAAAAAACATTACTGGAATTCCTAAGTTTTCGTCTGATATTCTTATGTTCTTAGGAATAGTGCAGTATTGTCAGGAAGGGAGTGGTTGTAAAACAGAGGAGATTAGAATTGTGAAGGCTAGACCCTGATTCAAAAATAATTCTATAATAAGCTTAAATGTAAATATTGCTTGCATTAATTCTAACTAAAACGCAGTCAATTCAGTTCTAAAAGTTACTGATCAGGGTCTTTATTAAGGATGAAGGATAATTATAATTCTTTAGTGACAAAATACTAAAGAATTCTGTCGCTAAAGAATTAAAATGATCCTTCGTCCTTAATTAAAAATCCTGATCAGTAACTTTTAGAAGTGAATCGATTGTGTTTTTTATTTAGAATTAATGCAAACAAATATTTTCATTTAAGATTATTATAAATAGAAATTTCTACACTGAGTAAGAGAATTTGCTTCTTAATCAGAACACCTTGCTGCTTTATCAATCATGAGGACTGACCAACCACAACAAACAAAAGACATGGATAATGAAAACAATCCATTTATAATTTATCTCAGATCTCTTAATCCACCTAATCTGTGGCAAAAGTCAAGAGTCATTTGAATTGAGATTTAAGGGTAAGGCCTATTTTTTTTAGGGAAACTAGAACCAAAATTATCTTTAAAATCATAACTCCTCAGTAATATGAAAAAAAAATCTTTACCACTATCTCAAAGGATATGAGACAGAGAAAAATAAACCAAGATTAGGCAAAAGCAGGATCTGAATCCTCCAGCATGGAATTTTGACTCCTAACTCATGACAAGGTTTCCCAATCTAATGGTCTATGCTTGATGTCCTTCAAACCTGAGGAGCTTCAACTTTCATTATTCTTTCATCGGCATGGTTTCTGGGTGTCCGCAAATTTATTTTATTTATTTATTTATTTTGTCCAATACAAATTGAAATTTAAAGAGAATAAAAACATGTAGTAGTAAATATCAGGGAAGGGATAGAAGAAGAAATATGAGAATAGAATACATCAATGAAGTGTAGAGGAAAGGATATATGAATGGGAGAAAAGATATATAAAATATAGGAGAGACAATTGGACAGTGGACGGAAGGCACACTAGTGCACTTATGCTCGCCCCTTATTTGAATTGATACATACAGATTATCTCTCTATCTCTCAATCATCTCCATCTCCATCCAAATGTTGGAATGCATTTCCTGGTCATTTGTTTAGTAGTAGGGAGAGCAACAACAAAATATAACTCTCTTAATTTCCTGAGAAATGGGAGGAGGATGAAATTTGTAAGGTTTCAGGAGCCACAAATAGAGGTGCCTTTCAGGAATATGTTGACATCATCAGGAAGTGGTGCAAGGAATTCTGCTCCCACATTTTTGCATTTTCCAATAAACACATATAGTAAGCCCATCGAAGACAAAATGAACCAAGTTTTATTTATTATTTATTTTGTTTATTTGTTTTGTCAAGTACGTATTGGTAGTATACAAAGATATAGCAATATTTGTATCCATGATACTAGTAAAAGAAAAACATTAGGACAGGGGATGCAAGGTACTCTGGTGTACTTATGCACGCCCCTTATTGACCTCTTAGGAATCGGGAGAGGTCAATAGTGGACAGTCTAAGGGTAAATTGAGTTCTTTCTCTTCATAAAGCTAAACCTGGAATTCTCCAAGATCTAACCAGAACCAAATCCTTGCAGGTTAGTGAGAAATATTCCAACTCCCCTGCATGAGTAATGTGTTTTATAAAAACCACATAAAATGTAACAAAACATTAAATGAGCTCTAGAATTCACCTCCTCATGTGTAAGATTGTGCTAGAACCCACGGGATCCCCCCAGATATCAGAGTTGCCCCCACCCTCCTTGCCTTTCGTAAGCTTTTTAAAACCCACCTCTGTCATCAGGCATGGGGGAACTGAGATATTCCCTTCCCCCTAGGCTTATAAAATTTATGCATGGTATGTCTGTTGGGGTTTTTTACATTACTTTTAATATTAGATTTGTTCATATTGTCTTTTTACTTGTTGTTAGCCGCCCCGAGTCTACGGAGAGGGGCGGCATTCAAATCAAATCAAATCAAATCAAATAAAATAAAATCAAATCAAATCAAAAATAATAAATAAATGAATGAATGAATGAATGAATGAATAAATAAATAAATAAATCTTCCATACTATGTAACAGGTAGCCGAATTATTCTTTTGCAATAAAACAATAAAGAGACTTGATACTTTAAAGATGGATCCATTTGTATATTGGCATGAGTGTTCTAAGATGATAGTCCTCTTGATCAAACATATGGGGCAATTTCTATGGGGAGAATATTATCTGAAAGGATGGTGACAGAGTTAGCACCATGTGTCACAGACTGGCTCAAAATCAGCTATTTGCCCATGTATTGCATATGTTAATCAGTGAAAGATTGTGTCACACCTAACTGACCATTTCTGTATCAATTCTGTCTCTCACCTTTCTTTCTTCTCACCCTCTTGTCCCCAGAAAACGTTGTGTACATACACTCTACTCCGCTGTAAGAAATGTGATCCATAGGTCTGATCAAGTAGCTAATAATTTGTATCTTTAAGGTACCTGTTATTTCTGTGCCAGACGGGTGATGGGGCCTGTTGAATTTCAAGATAAAGGAAGCAATCGCAGGCATCTTTTCTGAATCCCATCAGGTATCACACTGTGCCGAATCAATTATCACCTTTTCTCTCTGCACTAACATGGCATCTCACCCCTTGCCTTTGAAAAAAGAGCTTTGAGTGTGTTTATCTCAGGTTTGACCTAACTCCGTGTGGTAACTCTTATATGCCAAGTAGCAATTTCAGGAGGTGATGATATGGAAACCAGCCAGTTGCCCCCCAGACTTGCAGAAAATAGCGATCAATGGTGGAGATGAAAGCTTGCCATTTGTCCTTGGGAGAGGAAGGAAGGGAAATCAACATTTTATCACCTGTCTGCCTCCCCAGCCCTGCACATTTTACCTCGCCATAAGAAGAAAACCCCATCCTTCTAGGATAGAGGAATTATCATGGGGAAAAAAAGATCAGGTTCAACACATTCAAGTATCAACAAAGAAGCTCATTTTATAAAATCTGGGGAACATTTTATGAATGGATTGAAAATAAAAAATAGATAAATAAATAAGCATTTTGAAACTAACGTAAAAGAATTAAAGACAGGATAGTAGAAACCTGGTTGATAAAAAAGTGAAAGGGTAGCAGCATTATGTGACACAGATTCAAAGGAGTTTAAGACTTATGAATATGAATGCTAGAGTAGGAGAAGATATATGTAACTTTTTCTATAGTTTTTTTGCTTTGCTTTTTTTAATTTGGATTAAAGTTAGTTTTTGTTTTTAACTAGCCGAGTTGTTAGACAGATGGAGTTACGTTATGACTGATGAAATGCAAATAGAACGTCATTAATTTTTTATATAATAAGACTTTATATACATATTTATTTATTTATTTATTTATTTATTTATTTATTAGATTTGTATGCCGCCCCTCTCCGCAGACTCGGGGCGGCTCACAGCAACAATAAAACAATGTACAACAAATGTAATAATTTAAAAACACTAAAAACCCCATTATTAAAAGCAAACATACACACAAACATACCATGCATAAACTGTATAGGCCTGGGGGGGATGTCTCAATTCCCCCATGCCTGACGGCAGAGGTGGGTTTTAAGGAGATTACGAAAGGCAAGGAGGGTGGGGGCAGTTCTAATCCCCGGGGGGAGCTGGTTCCAGAGGGTCAGGGCCACCACAGAGAAGGCTCTTCCCCTGGGTCCTGACAAATGACATTGTTTAGTCGACGGGACCCGGAGAAGGCCAACTCTGTGGGACCTAACCGGTCGCTGGGATTCGTGCGGCAGAAGGCAGTCCCGGAGATATTCTGGTCCGATGCCATGAAGGCATTGTTAGGCATTGATGTTTTATGTTTATTACATGTATGTTATATGTGTATTCATTTAGATATGTTAAATAGTGATATATGTGTTCCCATTTATGCATGTTTTAAGGTGAAGAATTTTTTTTAAAAAAAATATTACACCCCCCCCCCCAAAAAAAAACCAAACCAGAAGAGCTCTACATTCATCATGAAAACTTGTTTCTAAATTCTGCTCAAGTAAAATAGAAGATGTACAGTAGGAACACACAGAAAGTAGATCAGGTTCCATTGGAGATTTTCCAATAACTTCCAGGAGGTTAACAAGGCAATTAGACTGCAGCAACCAAGGAAACTTTGAGAGAATTGGAATGCATTTCTGTGTGAAAAGATTTACATGCGAGTCCTGGTTGGGTTCTCTAGTTCTAGAGATTTATGAGCGAGCTCCAAATGTCACTATTAAAAACAAATCACTTCAGATCTATGACGCATTTCACAATGGACCAGCCTTTGCCAATAAGAAAATATAGCAGAAGCTGAACTCAATATTCCAGTGTTGACTTTCCAATATCACAAGGCATTAGCCACATGTAAATATTGAGTTCTCCCCCCACCAAAAAAAAATGCTGTGGAAAACATAAGATCAGGAAAGATGGGCAAGGAGAGAAAACTTTTTCAGTATTTTTGCTTGAAGAAATTTAGCCCAGTACGTGTGTCATTAAACTGTGTTTCTCAATCTACAAATATAATTAGCCAAGAACAAATAATAACCTATGAAGTCCTCCTAAATACCAAAGGAAGTCTAAAAACTAGAGAAAGACTTAAAGATGAAGGCATATTAATAGACTGGCTACCATATTACCAAATTCAAAGTAGATACAAAAAGGAGCTGGTGAAATTCGGAACATGTAAAAAACAAAATGAAATAGACAAAATATTAACAGGTTCTGACAAAAAATTCATAACCAAAATGTATAACTATCTACTAAACTACGAAAATATCGAAGAAATAGTTAAACCTAATATGATAGCTTGGATGACCAACTTTGGCTATGCGATCCAACTGGAAGACTGGGAAAAACTATGGTCAGTAAACTACAAGATGACGCTATCAACACCTTACAAAGAAAATCTCTATAAAATGTTTTTCTGATGGCACTATGCGCCAGCGCGCTTAGCCAACATAAATGTGAATGTAAGCAACAAATGTTGGAAGTGCAAAAAAGAGGTAGGAACATACTACCACATTTGGTGGCGATATAAGGAAGCAAAAAAAATTTGGACCCAAATTCAGACATGGATGGAAGAAATATTGGATTATAAACTTGAGATAAAACCAGAAATGTACTTATTAAGAATAATTAGAGGCAAACATAGTAAAGAAAATTATTACTTAATAAATCATAAACTCACAGCTGCAAGATTAGCATTTGCACAAGTATGGAAGCAAGAAAAGACCCCAAACGAAGTAATTGTGATTAAAAAAATATTAGACTTCGCCAAATTTAGAAAATTTAACATACGAGATACAAAACCAACAAAATAAGGACTATTACAGAGTGTGGGAGAAATTATACAACTGGGTGGAAATTAAGAAAAATGTACAGTAAATAGAATTGTAAAAGATAAATTTTGTATACAAATTATCAAAAAAGCACAACAAAGAATATTCTTTCTGCGCCAGCTCAGGAAGCTCAAACTGCCCAAGGAGCTGCTGATTCAGTTCTACAGAGGAATCATTGAGTCTGTCATCTGCACCTCTATAACTGTCTGGTTTGGTGCTGCAACCCAACAGGACCGACACAGACTTCAGAGGATAATCAGAATTGCAGAAAAAACAATTGCTGCCAACCTGCCTTCCATTGAGGACCTGTATACTGCACGAGTCAAAAAGAGGGTGGGGAAAATATTTACTGACCCCTCACATCCTGGACACAAATTGTTTCAACTCCTACCCTCAAAACGTCGCTACAGAGCACTGCACACCAAGACAACTAGACACAAGAACAGTTTTTTCCTGAATGCCATCACTCTACTAAACAAATAATTCCCTCAACCCTGTCAGACTTTCTACTAAATCTGCACTTCTATTCTACTAGTTTTTCTCATTATTCCTATCACCCATTTCCTCCCATGTTGACTGTATGACTGTAACTTGTTGCGTATATCCTAAGATTTTTATTAATATTGCTTCTTCATTGTTTATTTGACCCCTATGACAATCATTAAGTGTTGTACCACATGATTCTTGACAAATGTATATTTTATTTTATGGACGCTGAGAGCATATGCACCAAGACAAATTCCTTGTGTGTCCAATCACACTTGGCCAATAAAAATTCTACTCTATTCTATTCTATTCTATTCTATTCTATTCTATTCTATATAAATTGTAAATGTTTAATGTTGTTTGTATGATATTTAAATGTTTGTATGTTAAATAAAATCATTATAAAAAATAAATAAATAAACTGTGTTTCTCAATCTCAGTAACTTTAAGACTTCAACTCCCAGAATTTTCCATCCGGCGCACCGGCGAGGGAATCCTGGTAGTTTAAGTCCACATTTCTTAAAATGATTGAGGTTGAGAAAGACTGCTACATTTTTGACAACATTCTATTCTGATATCCTTTCTATTTCTCCCCTCCCAGGTTTCTCTATCCAGAAATTGGCAAAGGAATGCAGAGTTAAATGCCTGGTTATTTTTAAGCCCTTATTTAGGAATAGGTGGATGGTTTATTTATTTTTCAGAGGTGTTTTCTTAGCCATTGTTTACCTTGCTACAAAGGGAGAGATAATTTCTGAATGAATTCTAAACTCAAAAGTTATTAGGAAAAGCTGCCTAGCGGTTTCATTTGTGAGTCACTCAGGAAGTGAGTAACAGTTGAGTAAAATCACCTCCTCCAGGCCAGGCCAGACTGTTGCAAGTCGGGTTTACATCTCTTTGGTCTGCTTTTGTGTGTTCTCTTAAAACCTTACTTTGTTGACTGCTGTTGTTAGTTTCTTGAACAAAGGGTACCTGCGGAAGCTTCATTTGAAATTAAAACTAATTTAAAACTGATCTCTGCCATGGCATATTTCGAAGCGGAACAGAACAAAACTCCATGTTGGCACTTTGAAGCAAAGGAGAGAGATGCCACTGAAATTTTCCACAAGGCCTCTAGCCCAGTGATGGTGAAATTTTTTTGGTTCCCATGCCAAAAGATTTAGGGCAGGGGTAGGCAAAGTTGGCTCTTCAATGACTTGTGGACTTCAACTCCCAGAATTCCTGAGCCAATCATGCTAGCTCAGGAATTCTGGGAGTTGAAGTCCACAGGTCAGCGAAGAGCCAACTTTGCCTACCCCTTGTTTAGGATGTCTGTGCGTACGCTAGTGCTTGAACACATGCTCACAGCCCCCTGCTGCCCCCTGTGCATGTGCACAACCCCATGCAGCACACAGGCCTCACTGATGAGGTGAGAAAAATGGGCGAATGAGCAAACCGGAAGTTCCATTCTTCCAAACTTCCAATTTGGACTGTTGGGACTGTTTTTTGCACTCCGGATCTCCAAGGAAGTTTCCCTGAAGCCTCCAGAGCAGCAGTCCCCAAACTACGGCCCGTGGGTCGGATGTGGCCCGCTGAGGTCTTTTAACCGGCCCACAGCAGCATACGAGATTTTACCAATCGATATAATAAGAGAGAGAAATAGAGAGGGAGAGAGAAATGAAGAGGAGAGATAGAAAGGGAGAAGTGAGAGATACAAAGAGGGAGAGTTAGAAAGAGAGTGAGTGAGAGAAAGAGAGAAGAGAGAAAGAAAGAGAAAGAGGGAGATATAGAGAGGGAGAGAGAAAGGAAGAGGGAGAGATGGAAAGAGAGAGAGAGAGAGAAAAAGAGAAAAATGAGAAAATGATGGAGTTGACATAAGGCAACACCTTGTGTGCCCTCCAATATAGCTCCGTGTGTCACCCGTGTGCCACCCGTGTGCCACCCATGGTGGCACGTGTGCCATAGGTTCATCATTACTGTTTTAGGCTTTCAGAAGGGCCAAGCGTGGAAAATTGAAATGGGTCTTCCTAATTACATTGCATAGTGCAATGCTGTTATTCAATGTAGTAATAGTAATAGTAATAGTAATAGTAATAGTAATAGTAATAGTAATAGTAATAGTAATAGTAATAGTAATAATAATTTATTATATTTGTATGTCGCCCCTCTCCGCAGAGTTTAATGTAATTAAATCTACAATAACACAAGAGGCAGATTGCTCAGCTCCATTTCTCTTCTTCATTTGTAGGTCTAGGAATGGAAGATGAGAAAGATGGTCCAACTTGGGGTTAGGCAAACTTGGCTCTTCTGTGACTTGTGGACTTCAACTCCCAGAACTCCTGAGCCAATCATGCTAGTTCAGGAATTCTGGGAGTTGAAGTCCACGTGTCGTAGAAGAGCCAACTTTGCCTACCCTTGGTCCAACCTATTTGAGGATCTGTGCACCATGATCCTTGTTTCAGCTTGCTTTGCATAAGTTTTAATCACAATAACACTGGGTAAAGATTTAAATGGTAATACATTGATAGGATTTAATTTAATCTTCATATGATTTAATGAAATGTTTATTTGAATATTCAAATCAATATTCAATACTTGTGGATTATTTTATTTTATTTTATTTTATTATTGAAATGCTCAGAGCTTAAGTTGATCCTGAAGAACTATTATGGTTTCTGGCTATGCTGGCTTGGCTACAAAAACTTCCTCTGTTACCTTTCTTATGGATATTAGAATGGAGATACCTGATTCTTATGTACATGGGTCTTTCCTTCCAAGAAGGCTGCCCTATTATTATTTCAACTTCAATTCATCAGCATATGGATAAATCTTCTGGTCGAGGCACAACAGTTACTCTTTTGATTTTTCTAGGTATCACCATCGGAGTTCCTCTCTCATGGTTTCTAAACAAGTAAGGGCCTTTTAGAGGAAAGATAAAGTCTAGAATTGAAAGGATTCACATAGGAAAGACTCACTGGAGAAGAGCCTAATGCTGGGAACAATTGAGGACAAGAGAAGAAAGGGATGACAGAGAATGAAGTGGCTGGATGGAGTTACTGAAGCAGTAGGCATGATCTTAAAAGGACTCTAAAGGATGGTCGGAAGGCCTTGAGCAGTGATGGCAAACTTATGGCATGGGTGCCACAGGTGGCACATGGAGCATATCTGCTGGCACGCAAGCCGTTGCACTAGCTCAGCTCCAACATGCATGTGTGTGCCAGCCAGCTGTTTTTTGCCCCCGCACAGAGGCTCTGGGAGGGTGCTTTGGGCTTCCATCGTCTCCCTCCATCCACGCATGCATAGAGGGATGCATAGGAGACAACAACTGAAGGATTATTACAAGAGAAAATGAGGCCACCTGTGGTTGGGTGGGGCTGCTGTAATTAGTGCTACAGGTAAAAGTGCAGCTTGGTGTTTTAGCCTCATGGCAGTTTATCTGATTCATTGTTTCATCAAGATCGTGGTTTTTGTGCTGTTCAAGATTGTGTGTGGACTCTCTGGACTTTAGAATTGGACTCAATTTCCCAGTTATTGGGTGAGCAATTGGATTGCATTTAACCTGTGCCTTGTGTGTACCAGAAAATCCCTTTGGGGGGGAGGGTGTTTTTACACTCCCCCGGCTCCAGGGAAGCCTTTGGAGCCTGGGGAGGGTGAAACACGAGCCTACTGGGCCCACCAGAAGTTGGGAAACAGGCTGTTTCCGGCCTCTAGAGGGCCTCCGGGAGATGGGGAAAGTTATTTTCACCCTCCCCAGGGATTGAATTATGGGTGTAGGCCAGGGGTGGGCTACTGCCTGGATGTGGGGGTAGCAAAAATAGAGCTCCACCCCAGAGCACCCAATTTGCACTGAAAGATGTTGAACCAAAATGCATAAACCACGGCCACAGTGTGGTAGTAAAAATTTTGGTAGCCCATCACTGGTGTGGGTGCTCATGCATGCGCGGTAGCGCGCAAGCACACTGTTTTGGCACCTGAGGGAAAAAAGGTTCGCCATCACTGGCCTAGAGGAACATTGTCCATGGGGTCAATGATGAGTTGGACACAACTTCACGACCAACAACAACAAAGTTCTCAAGATCTTCCCCATGGAAAGCAATTATTTTGCCACTGTTTTCTGGCACCATCTCAATCCTGAGAATTGGCCTGCCTAAAATGCATAAGCGTTTTAGAGGGAACCATTCTTTAAGCAGGTCTTTTATTTGGTGGAGAGTTGAAATATTCTTTTTCCATCAATCATTCCTGATGTCATCATTCAGAATCAGGGCTTGGTTTTTTGTTTTTTTTTTTCAAAATTGGATGCAGCCTTAAATGGGGTTTGCAACCTACAGTGATACCTCATCTTACAAACCCCTCGTCATACAAACTTTTCGAGATACAAACCCGGGATTTAAAATTTTTTTGCCTCTTCTTCCAAACTATTTTCACCTTACAAACCCAAGCCACCGCCACTGGGATGCCTCCCCCTCCGGACTTCTGTTGACAGCGAGGCGCCTGTTTTTGCGCTGCTGGGATCCCCCTGAGGCTCCCCTCCATGGGAAACCCCACTCTGGACTTCCGTTTCCAGCAAAGCACCCATTTGTGCGCTGCTGGGATTCCCCTGCAGCATCACAAAAACACGGGGAATCCCAGCAGTGCAAAAAAGGGCGCTTTGTCTGGCAAAAGGGGTGAGTTTTGGGCTTGCACGCATTAATCGCTTTTCCATTGATTCCTATGGGAAACATTGTTTCGTCTTACAAACCTCGTCCCGGAACCAATTAAGTTCATAAGACGAGGTATCACTGTATAGTGCCCATAATGAAGCAAACACAAGACACCCTTCAAAACAGTGCAGAAGCAAAGGACCAAAGAGGCAAAGCAGAATACGCAAATAAAACCCACTATTGTAGAGGGGTCACCTGTTTCTCCATCTAACCAAATTCAGTTCAGGAATGCTGAGTTGCCATATGGTTCCCCTCTAAATAGTAACTTGTTATGCAACCCGGGCAGACTTTAAACACTGGACGTGGCTCTGTTTGCAGGATATGCTGACAGAAGAGTGAGCAACGATTAATCAGCTGGGAGATTTTCCTACAGACCAGCTTTGGCTAGAATGTTATTTACGAAGTGAGGAAGAGGCACGACAGAGAGGGGAGCATGTTCCTCCTGAACTTCTTCCCCATGTATGGATGTGAAGCTGAGTTTACTCAGCAGGATACGGGAGAGACACAAAACACTTGCACTCTTAGGTTTTATTCAGCTCATCTATTTTCAGGAGTAAATCCTACCTGGGGCCATTTAGCAATAAGTAAAAATCCGCATTTGAATGACTTGAAGATCAGGAGGGAGAGATACCCACCATTCCCTCAATCATTTCTATGGCCTAATGCAGTGGTTCTCAACCTTTCTAATGCAACAACAACAACAACAATAATAATAATAATAATAATAATAATAATAATAATAATAATAACAACAACAACAATAACAACAACAACAACAACAACAAAACAACAGTAACAATAATAACAATAATGATAAGAGTAATAATAATGATGATGATGATGATGATGATGATGTTGGTCACAATCATGTTCACAATCCTAGTCCTAGTCCTAGTCCTAGTCCTAGTCCTAGTCCTAATCCTAATCCTAATCCTAATCCTAATCCTAATCCTAATCCTAATCCTAATCCTAATCATAATCATAATCGAGTTCCTCGTGTCACCTCATGGTGACCCCCAACCATAAGTCTAGCACCAATTCTCCCAACAGAGCTTTAAGCTGATAGGCTGCAAGGTCAGAGGGACATCCCCATTGTAAACGCCTGATTGGTTGGATTGTAAAAATATGTTCCAAGGCGCCAGAATAGAAGCTTTAGTTCCTAACACCATGGGAAATTTGTCTTTTCCCATGGCCTTATGCAACCCCTGTGAAACAGAAGGAAAGAAGGAGGGAGGGAGGGAAGGAAGGAAGGACAGAAGGGAAGGAAGGAAGGAAGGAAGGAAGGAAGGAAGGAAGGAATATTGATTTTCCATCAATCTTGTTAAAGCTAAGCAGGTATAAATCTTGCTAGACTGGGAGAAAAAACCTAGATATGCTAGACGTAAGCTGGTATGAATCTTGTTGGTATTTTTATACTTCATTTCTAAGAAAATGACATTGGAAGATAAAATAAAATTAAAACATTCTACACGGATAGGAATCTATGCATATTGATTTATAACTTCTTAAAACAGCTGCATCTTTTTCCTGGATGAGGCACCTGTCTACAACTCTTTTTATCAGACAAACTTTTTCCTAGGATTGTGTTGCAGCAGTGAAGATCAGACAAACAATTCTTGTGAAAATATGCAGTTGCTTTCAATTGCTGTAGACATAGACTATATTTCCAACCTTGTATACATCATAGCAACTTCTTTGCCTCCAGGTCATACAATTGGTTCAATATTATAGTATTGTCAACAATCTCTTCCCAGTGTTTCAAGCAAGAGAACGTCTATTCAAATGGAGAAGTCAGGAACTGAAACATTGGCATTCAAAGTACATGCAGATTTTCCGCCATGAGCTCTGACAACCATGTAAAAGGGGTCTTGTTTTGGGGTGTCCTTCAGGCCTGGGGCTCTAAATTGGCCACCCTGAGCTAAATCCTCAAGAGAAGTCTATCATGCATCGGCTTGAACATCTCCAGCTTCCAATGAATCTTCGGAGAATAAACTTTGTCTGTTTTAAATTTGGGTTCCACTGCAAGAGTTCAAAGGTTTACTTACAGAGTAAACTGGACTGGACTTTCCCAGGAAGTATTGGGAAGGAGGCCTTTTTAGGAAAAAACAAAACAAACTGAAGCCATGGAGACCAGTAAAAGAAAGACTAGTAGAGAGAGGGGGGGGGGGGGATCTTTTTCTGGAAGAAAAATAGACAAGTGCAAAAATCAGGTGAATACTTTTAGAATAGAATAGAATTTTATTGGCCAAGTATGATTGGACACACAAGGAATTTGTCTTGGTGCATATGCTCTCAGCGTACATAAAAGAAAAAGATACATTTGTCAAGAATCATGTGGTACAACACTTAATGATTGTCATAGGGGTCAAATAAGCAATGAAGAAACAATCGATATTAATAAAAATCTTAGGATACAAGCAACAAGTTACAGTCATACAGTCCTAAGTGGGAGGAAAAGGATGGTAGGAATGATGAGAAAAACTAGTAGAATAGAAGTTTTAGCTAACTTATGTCTCTGAATATGATAATACTCCCAGGAGAAAGTGCTGAAAGCTTGGAGCAGGCTTGGGAAAACAATGAGTAACAAATATGAATAAATAATTTTAGCTTCGGGTTCTTCCATCTAGCGTTCTCATAAATTATCTATTCCAATGAAGGTGCAGGCGGTCCAGTTTGACTCAGTGGCTAGATATGGATTGGTATTTGGAAAAACAAAGTAAAAAAAGATCCAAGATTCTATTCAAAATGCTTTTAAAAACCCGATAAATACCATATTTCTTATGATCTGGTAAGAACATCTCTTATTTGACCCAGAAAAAATATCATTTGTAATTTACATTTAACTTTTGCTTCTGTTTACATCTTTTTTCTTGTATATATCATGAACTTAATAAATTAATAATAATAATAATAATAATAATAATAATAATAATAATAATTTATTTGATTTGTATGCAGCCCCTCTCTGAAGACTCGGGGCGGCTCACAACAATAATAAAAAACAATATAACAGTGAAACAAAGCTAATATTAAAAGAAAAAGATATATAAACCGCTCAGCAATTTAAACCAAAGAACACATACATACCAAACATAAAATATAAAAGCCTGGGGGAGATGTCTCAGTTAAGTAATGACCTTTATTTATATAAGACATCGAATTAAATTTGAAGGCATGAAAAATACCGATATGAAAAATCTGCATAATATGTAGAATTATATAAGAGATAATATGTAAGGGAAGAGAGAACTAGGTATCTCTCTAGTTTTTAAAGGTTTGGGTGTATTTGTGTTTGCCTTTTTATAATGTATAAATTTACCCTTCCTAATCAATTTTTTTTAAAAACCAAAACCAAAACCAAAATACTTTTATGAAAATCTGTTGCTGGCCATTCTGAAGAGGACCTTAATGACCTAATCTCTCCCCCCCCCTTTTTAAAAAAACCCCTCACCTTGATCTTTGTCTACTATTTTACCTCAGCGATAAGCGATGGCTTCATCATCACCTGACTTCCAATTTTCCCAAAGCTAAACTTATTTATTTGGTCACTCTAGCAAGTGCATTTACATCATTATAGAAAAAATCTATGGTTGGCTCTGCAGACAGACTTTGGACTGGTGTGTCACTAATTGTCTAGCATCCAGGAGCAGGCCTTACCACATCAATGTAAACAGAAGAGATGAGTCTTATTCCAGCATTCGAGGCACTGTGCTCAAAGAGAATTAGCCCACAAAAGTGTGCATTTTACAGCTCTTGTCTTATCCTCAAGGCAGAGTGGGAAATTTGCAGGATGACTCATGACTCTGGGTGAAGTTCCTGAATCAGTGCATTGTGCTGAGAAGTCATAAATAGGCGGTTCACCTTATGAGGAACAACAACAGCAACTCTTGCATTGTGCCAGTAAATGGCTCCTGTAAGATCACCCAAGCAATTGTTTAGCTGCTCAGAAAAATCAAATGTTTAAGATAACAATTCCTTCCTGAGATTCATCCATCTTTTTTTACTAAGTCTGCACTAAGTTTTTCCTCTTCCTTCCTATCACCCATTTCCTCCCACTTAGGACTGTATGACTGTAACTTGTTGCTTGTATCCTAAGATTTTTATTAATATTGATTGTTTCTTCGTTGCTTATTTGATCCCTATGGCAATCATTAAGTGTTGTACCAAATGATTCTTGACAAATCTATCTTTTCTTTTATGTACACTGAGAGCATATGCACCAAGACAAATTCCTTGTGTGTCCAATCACACTTGGCCAATAAAGAATTCTATTCTATTCTATTCTATTCTATTCTATTCTATTCTATCCTATCCTACCCTACCCTACCCTATCCTATCCTCACACTTCTTTGATTTGGAAGATGGACCAATTCAATGAGGATATTTTTCTCCTCATTATGTTCCTAGACAGCAAATGAAAATCTTGATTAAATATTCTGTTTTTTTTCTTTTGCAACTTTCCTTAATTTCATGTGTCTTCCTCCTCTTTGTGTGTGTGATTAACACAGTGTAGAAGATCCATTTTAAATCAATTTTGAAAAATTGTAAATTGTATAATTTTGGATAATAAAACTGCTGTTTCTCCACCTGCTTCGCTGTGACTGAAAGGACCAAAAGTGGGGAAGGAGAAATATTGAGATACATACAAAGATTCCAACTATGCATTTATTACGTTTCTATTTATTCTAACAACAATAACTCTGGGCAGCATACAGAGGATTAAACACAAAAACCAACAACATAATACAGGTATAATGAAATAAATACCTTAAATATTAATCCAAAATAAAAATATAACAGACTCTTGGGGTCTAAAAATCATTCTGTTTTTAAAGTACAATATGTACAGTACATAAAGGTTTCCAATCTGAGCGGCCTAGTGTTTGCAGAGATTTCCTTCTTTAGGGTGGGACAAACATATCCATTTATTCTTTGTATTTTCTCTCCTCCGTTACCAATCTTACATCTCAGGGCCAGGCAAGAGTTCCTTGTCGCCATCACTACCGGTACAGTTGTGCAGCTACAAGTGACTCAGATTTGAATGCTGCATGTGCGAGAGAGCGATTTTGTTGATTTTCGGCATTTTTTTTCTGCGTGAAAGCAAAAAACCCGCCAAAACTCAGTGAAATCTTGCTCACGTGCGTGTCCTCACACAAGATTTGGGTTCCTGCGCATGCACAGATGTCAAATCTCATGCGGGCACATGCACCCGCCTACTGGTCACCCACAGCTGTGTGCGTAGCTCCATTTTCGGTACGTCAAGTGCACCGGTGGGAACCCAATACTGCTCAGGGCCCTATATTACATACCACATCTTGGACATCAACACCCTACAAAATGTCCAAAGGTACTTCACCAGAAGAGCCCTTCACTCCTCTACTCGAAACAGAATACAGAATACAGAATACAGAAAGTAGACTAAGTATCCTGGGTCTAGAAAGCTTAGAACTACGACGCCTAAAACACGATCTAAGTATTGCCCACAAGATCATACGCTGCAATATTCTGGCTGTCAATGACTACTTCAGCTTCAGCCGCAACACCACAAGAGCACGTAACAGATTCAAACTTAATATTAACTGCTCCAAACTTGACGGTAAAAAATACGACTTTAGCAATCGAGTTGTCGAAGCGTGGAACTCATTACCGGACTCAGTAGTGTCAACCCCTAACCCCCAACATTTTTCCCTTAGACTAACCACGGTTGACCTCTCCAGGTTCCTAAGAGGTCAGTAAGGGGCATACATAAGTACACTAGTGTGCCTTCCATCCCCTGTCAAATTCAATTCAATTCAATTTATTAGATTTGTATGCCACCCCTCTCCAAAGACTCGGGGCGGCTCACAACAACAACAAAAACAATATTCTAGCGAAAACAAATCTAATATTAAAGCACATAAAAACCCGATCATATTTAAAAAACAAACAACACATACATATCCAAACATAAATATAAAAAAGCCTGGGGGAAAGGTGTCTCAACTCCCCCATGCCTGGCGGTATAGATGGGTCTTGAGTAATTTATGAAAGACAAGGAGGGTGGGGGCAGTTTTAATCTCTGGGGGGAGTTGATTCCAGAGGGCCGGAGCCACAACAGAGAAGGCTCTTCCCCTGGGGCTCGCCAAACGACATTGTTTAGTTGACAGGACCCAGAGAAGGCCAACTCTGTGGGACCTTATCGGTCGCTGGGATTCGTGCGATAGCAGGCGGTTCTGGAGGTACTCTGGTCCAATGCCATGTAGGGCTTTAAAGGTCATGACCAACACTTTGAATTGTGACCAGAAACTGATCGGCAGTCAATGCAGGCCATTGTCTCTCCTTTATCTCACATATCTTTTCTTCCTTTCATATGTCTTCTCCCCTATTTTTATATCTTTTCTTCTATCCTCTTCTTTATATATATTACTACTTGTCTATTCTCTTCAATGTGTATTGTGTATTGGACAAAATAAAAAAAATAAAAAATAAGTAAATATTAAAGAGGAGCTTGTGCCACAAGATCATCTCTCAGCACTTCTCTCAATAAATTGCCCGACTTATTTTTCCATTCTGTTCAGTCTTCCATAGCAGAGCAACCCCTCCGATAGCTCGATTTATGTCCCTCCAAGCACTTGGCATATTATGGCTCCAGGCAGCTCAGGCAGCAAGGAGGCAGGAGGCAGGCATGGTAAGGAAAACAGCTCAGCCTTGGATTTCTTGAAGTAAATCCCAAAGAGGGACAGGAAGTCCCTCTGCAGACAGAAAGTCTGCCGGCCTACAAGATTTGGCACGCAGCTCTGGGCTAAGTGCGGTGTGCCACCAACCAGACAAGTGAGGAATTCCACAGCAAAAGAGCCGAGCGAGTTGGGGGAAAGGAGGGGGAGGAAGAATGTCAGATAGAGATGTGGCAAGGAAGGCCAGGATAACAAATGTAGTAAGAATGATAATGACGACAACAGCAGCAATGATGATAACGTGAGGCAGAAAGGCTGTACAAGGATCATAAGCAAAATGGTGTCTCTGTGCAGACAGGCAAACATAGAAACATAGAAGTCTGACGGCAGAAAAAGACCTCATGGTCCATCTAGTCTGCCCTTGTACTATTTTCTTAGGATGGATATATGTTTATCCCAGGCATGTTTAAATTCAGTTACTGTGGATTTATATACCAAGTCTGCTGGAAGTTTGTTCCAAGGATCTACTACTCTTTCAGTAAAATAATATTTTCTCATATTGCTTTTGATCTTTCCCCCAACTAACTTCAGATTGTGTCCCCTTGTTCTTGTGTTCACTTTCCTATTAAAAACACTTCCCTCCTGGACCTTATTTAACCCTTTAATATATTTAAATGTTTCGATCATGTCCCCCCTTTCCTTCTGTCCTCCAGACTATACAGATTGAGTTCATTAAGTCTTTCCTGATACGTTTATGCTTAAGACCTTCCACCATAAAACGAATCTTGAAATGCAGAAGGAGTTTAAATGGATGAGGTTCCTTGAGAGGAACATTTGCAAAGGAAAAAATCTTATCAGACGGCTCCTCCGTGGATTGTAGAAGATAAAATGAAGGGCGTCACTAAAACAGGTTGACCTTTTCCAGTGCGGAATCTGATTCTCTGCACCCGTTATTCTTGGAGTTGCTTGCTGAATCTCTAAGGGTCCTCCCTTCCTTTTCCACAACAGAAAGCAAGGCAAAAAAAAAAACAATGGGTGGAAATTAATCAAGGAGAGAAGCGACTTAGAACTAAGGAGAAATCTCCTAACAATGAGAACAATTAACCAGCGGAAAGGCTTGCCTTCAGAAGTTGTGGGCGCTCCATCATCAGAGGCTTTTACGAAGAGACTGGGCAGCCACGTGTCTGGAATGATGTAGGGCAACGGTCATCATCTGGTGGTCCGTGGATCACTGGGTGGTCCATGAGAAAATGTTGATGGTCTGCAGAAAAATTATTTGTATTTTTTATATTGCACTAAATACTGTTTATATATTTTTTTAAAAAATTTCATTAGTGGACCACGGGATTTAAAATTATGAATTTATGAATCCTGAGGTCCAAAAGGTTGGTGACCCCTGAGTAGAGGGTTGGACTAGAAGACCTCCAAGGTGGGCAGAGCGGGGTGGCACTCTCGGCACGTTCCAGTAGTGCCAGGACTATTGTTTTTATCCTTGGTGTAACATCCTCCATGCAGGGGTGGGTTCCACTTACCTTCACCACCAGTTCGCATTGTGAAATGTCACGCACATTTGCTCACTCCACTTGCATACCCATGCCCACAGCGTGGCAGTAAATTTTTTGGCATGTCATGTGACCGGGTGGAAGTGGCTTGACAATCATATGACCAGGGATGGCTTAAAGGTCATGTGACTGGGTGGTAGTGGCTTATTGACTGAGATAAGTTTTCAAATAGGTACTTGGACTATTTTTCAGTTGATTAAGTCGCATTATTTGAATAGCCACAAAAGGGGCAAATAATAGACAGCATTATTTGTTGAGGAGCACAGTAACATTTTACGGTTTTGTATTGAACCCACAAGGTTCCGTATGATAACAGATTAGGCAAGTAACTCAATTTTCTTTAATTGCTATAGAAGTTCTGTTCTAGACAATGATTAAAATGATTAAAGCGTTCATCGGTAAAAACATACTATTTAATTATTTCCCATTTTAAAAGTAATTAAGGATCATACTAAGATCCCCATAGGGAAGAAAGGACAATAAAAAAAAACTATTAAGTATTCAATAAATAGTGCATAAACTCACTACTCCCACTGTGTCCCCCCCTCCGGGAGGGGGGAAAGCAGCCCATTACTGAACCCATCCCTGTCTCAATACAGTGTTCCCTTGATTTCCACGGGGGATGTGTTCCGAGACCGCCCGCGAAAGTCAAATTTCCGCGAAGTAGAGATGCGGAAGTAAATACACCATTTTTGGCTATGGACAGTATCACAAGCCTTCCCTTAACACTTTAAACCCCTAAATTACCATTTCCCATTCCCTTAACAACCATTTACTCACCATTATTACTGGTACTCACCATTAAATATGACACTTAGTAATCCTGATATTTATAAACATAATTATTTATTAACAATAATTATTTTTTTTGTTATTTATTTGCAAAAAATATTAGTTTGGCGATGACATATGATGTCATCAGGTGGGAAAAACCGTGGTATAGGAAAAAAAACCGCAAAGTAATTTTTAATTAATATTTTTTGAAAAACCGTGGTATAGGCTATTCGCGAAGTTCGAACCCGCGAAAATCGAGGGAACACTGTACGTATAACAAATAAAGGCTAGCCCTCTAGGAGAGTTATCTATCTCCTAAGTGTGCTTTTCCTTATTCATCATTTCCATTTTGCTACTAGTAATTGGAAGGTAAGCCTTGGGTCTATTTCAACTAAATTCATTCCTTTCTCCCCAGCAGAAGCTGAGATGCAAAAAATAAGAACACCCCAAGAAAACCTGGCTGGATCAGACCAGTATTTTATCTAATCCAACTTCCTGTTTATATAAATGATCAGCATGATTTTTCTGGGAAACTTAAATAAGTCAAAGACAAATGGCTTCTCCCTACCATCACATTCTGTACTCCAGAAACTGGTATTTCAGAGTATTGCTGGTTTGACACTGAAACTCTAGCCATCTATCACACCGAGACTTAATTTATCGTGGTTTTAGCTTAGGATAGGCTAAATGCCATACTTGGCTTAGTTACTATTCTGCAGTCCATGTTTAAAAACATTGTCTAGACTGTGACAGAAGCAGATCAGGCCAGAACAGAATAAAATACGTTTTGTTTACCCTTCGTTTTTATTAAAATTGTATTTATTTTCTCCTCATAGATTCATTCCCATATAGACTTTAGAAAGATATGACTGTGGAGAAGGGAGTGGTATGATTGGTATGAAAGAAATATAACATAGGGGGGGAAAAAGAATGTGCCTTCATATTGAGAGATCACATAAAAAGCATCTTTTGGAAGGATGCAGTTGCCCCGGAAGCGGAGTAAAGACGCTGAGACATTGTATGTGTTGTATCCTTGTAAATAGTTGGTTCCGTGTGGAAACGCTGTCTGAGCGGGAAACAGGAAGTCGCGTCTGATTGGCTCAGACGCGGGCTGCTCTCTTTTGGCGGGAGCCGCAAATGTATAAAAAGAGCGGTTTCTCCCCAGGTTGAGCAGATGGTATTCCGCTGATTGTCACTTACCTATAAGAGCTGAAATAAAGGAACCGTCTTTACCTAGCCTTGTCTCTGGACTTTTCACTGGCACGACGGACGGAAGAACCACGCGTGCAAGATGAACAACCTTCAAATCGGCCGGGCTCCTGAGTTCTTCGATCCGGAGAAATCTTCCTGGGATGCCTACATAGCCAAGTTCGAGATCTTCCTCGAAGCCGCAGGAATAAGGGACGCCGACGCCGAACAAAAGCGGGCAATCTTCCTGAACTACTGCGGCCCAGAAATATTCGATCTCGCCCAGACTCTCACCGATCCGCTCCCAGCCAAATCCGTCACTTGGGACGTCCTGCAAACCAAGCTCGCGAGCCATTTCAAGCCTACGAAACCAGCCGTCGTTTTCCGGCACCAGTTTTCAAGAATGGCCCAGCTCGAATCCGAATCCATTAATCAGTTCGCGACGCGTCTTCGAACGGTGCTTTCAAAATGCAAGTTTGATAGCCCGGAAGCTCGCCTCACTGATGCCTTAATTTTCGGCATGAGAAATGCCATGGTGCGGAACAAACTCCTCACCAAAGACGAGCCGTCTCTCCAGGCAGTAATCAAGCTGGCACAAACCGCAGAGGTCGCCGACGCTACTGCCAAAGAGCTGAAGGAGCACGACAAGCGAGAAGTCATCACCAAGATCGACTCCACGTTTTCCCGCGCTGAGGCCCCAGACGACCTCAGCCCACCAGCCCTCAACGAGGACAGCTGTTTCCTGCTGCAACAGGACGAACCGAGACAACCCAGATACCCTCGCCCCGTCGCCCCCTGCGCTGGCTGCTGAGGAAACCATCCGCGCCAACGCTGCCCCTTCCGGGACGCCATTTGCCACCGCTGCAACCGACACAGCCATATCGCCGAAGCCTGCAGAGCACCTTTGCCTGAGGAATCTCTCTCCACTCCTCGTCCTCCTCGTTTCCAGAATCAAACACCTCAACCGCGCGAAAACCGGTTTCCCTGGTTTTCCGGCTGCAAGAACTACTCAACCGCTAACCGCGACTACTCAAGAGGTAACAATCAATTTTCCGTGAATAGCACGGCAACAAAAAATGGGGGCAAGATTGTAATCTCACTGCTCTTAAACAACAAGCCATGCTCTATGGAACTTGATACGGGGTCTAAATACACCATTATGCCGTGGGAAAAACTTATAATGTACATGCCTAGCCTCTCAAAGTCTGACCTTTTACAAACCTCATTGGTAATTAGAGATTTTCAAGGGGGAATAATACCTGTTCTAGGCCAAGTGAATGTACCTATTATGTTTAAGACTGTTAAATGTACCCTTCCTATGATTGTTGTTACAGGGGCTAGACACTCTCTCCTGGGCTTGGCTTGGATGGAACCATTGGGAATTGAAATTTCTGGTATCTGTACTGTTAACTCTGATAGCATACCTAACTTCTTATAGGAATTCCCAGAAGTGTTTAGCCCCACCTTGGGATCGTATAAAGGGCCCCCTATCTCCTTTTCTTTTGACCCCAAGGTCCCTCCTGTCCGGCTCAAACCTCGCAGGGTACCCCTCCCGCTCCTTCCCAAGCTTGACCTACAGTTAGATAAGCTCATAAGCCAGGGCATTTTAGTTCCTGTAGAGCAGGGGCCATGGGAAACACCCATAGTTACGCCTCTTAAACCGGATGGCTCTTTGAGGGTTTGCGCTGACTATAAGTCTACGCTCAACAAAGCCCTCCAACATCACCCTTACCCCATTCCAGTGGTACAACAGCTCCTTTACTCCATGGGGGAAGGGAAAGTGTTCGCAAAAATCGATTTAGCCCAAGCTTACCAGCAGCTCCCTGTCGATGAACCAACAGCACCCGCACAGACAATTGTCACCCACAGGGGTGCATTTAAATGTACCAGATTACAATTTGGGGTAAGCATAGCTCCCGGGATTTTTCAAAGCATAATGGAACGTTTGTTGTCAGGAATTAAAGGGACCATTCCCTATTTTGATGACATTTTAATTTCAGGAGAAAACCAATCTCAACTCAACGAAAGAATAAGAGAAGTATTACATAGACTACAAGATAAAGGGCTAAGGATCAAACCTGACAAATGTGTGTGGGGAACCAACAGTGTAGAATTTCTAGGATATAGAATAGATGGGGAAGGCATACACCCCACTACTGAAAAGTTAAAAGCCATCAGGGAAGCCCCAGAGCCACAGAATAGAACAGAATTGCAGGCATTCTTAGGCCTTCTAAACTTTTACTCTGTCTTTTTAAAACAGAAGGCAACAGCAGCAGAGCCTCTACACCGGCTACTGCAGAAAGGAACCCTTTGGACATGGGGGAGAACTGAACACGAAGCCTTTTTACAAATAAAACAGTTGTTAACTTCCGCAAGTGTAGTAGTCCAGTATAGCACGTTACTACCCGTCAGGCTTACGTGTGATGCGTCCCCATATGGCGTAGGAGGGGTTTTGGCACATGTGTTGCCAAATAATACAGAGGCCCCAATTGCTTTCTTTTCAAGGACAATGACCAATACGGAGAGAAATTACAGCCAACTAGATAAGGAGGCTCTAGCGTTAGTGGCTGGGGTGAAGAAGTTTCATAATTATCTCTTTGGCAGGAGTTTTGAATTGGTTACCGACCACAAGCCTTTACTAGGCCTCTTAGCCCCCAACAAACCAACTCCCCCATTTATGTCTCCAAGATTAATCAGGTAGGCCTTGTTCCTCTCAGGATACCAGTACGAGCTCATTCACAAAGGGGGTAAAATCATCAACCACGCAGATGGTCTCAGTAGGTGCCCAATGGCAGAGTTAGTAGAGGACCCTGCCCCATCTGCCGATGTTTTAATGATAGAGCTCGAAGATAACCCACTAACTACTGCAAGGGAGGTGGCTGCGCACACGCAGCAAGACCCAATTCTGAAAAAGGTGGTAAACTGTGTACTTAAGGGGTGGCAGAATGACTCTGTAGAATCTGATTTATGTCATTTTAAAACCAAAAGACTGGAATTGTCATATGTTAAAGGTTGCCTGTTGTGGGGTGATAGAGTAATCATTCCTGAAAGTCTAAGGACCAAAGTACTCACAATGTTACATGTGGGCCATCCTGGGATTGTCAGGATGAAGGGCCTAGCTAGGGGGCACTTATGGTGGCCAGGTCTGGATACTGATATTGAAAAGTGGGTAGCCAAGTGTGATCCATGCCAAGAGTCGCAGCCTAACCCCCCCCCCCCCAAAACAACTCCAGCAGAGTGGGAACAACCTGCAGGGCCTTAGTCCAGGGTCCATATTGATTTTGCAGGGCCAGTGGGGTCACAATATTTCTTAATAGTGGTAGATGCATTTTCCAAGTGGGTGGAAATCATTGCAATGAATAATATAACTACGAGTGCCACCATTAAGGTTCTGCGCCATTTGTTTGCCACCCATGGCTGTCCTGACATCTTAGTGTCAGACAATGGCCCCCAATTGACAGCCAGGCAATTTGAATTATTTTTAGATAACTTGGGGGTCAGACATGCCCTCATCTCGCCTTACTCGCCCTGGGCTAATGGTTTGGCAGAACGATACGTTCGGGTTGCAAAAGAGGCATTACGCAGGTCAGGCCCTGGAGATGTACAACAGCATCTGGACCAATTCTTGTTAACACAACATATTACACCAAATTCCCACACACATGTAAGCCCTGCTGAAATACTAATGGGAAGGAAACTGAGATCCCCACTGGATAGGTTACACCCAAGGTTTTGTACTCATAACCCTATGTATGTGAACCCTGAAAGACAAATGTATTTGGGTCAAAGTGTTTTTGCAAAGAATTTTGATGGGGGTTTGAATTGGATGAAGGGAACAATTGTACAACAAACTGCTCCTAAAACATACATTGTAAAATTGGATGATGGTCGAATGTGGAAGCGGCACATTGACCATGTACGAAAGCGCATTGAAACCTCCCCTGAGCAAACCGCTAAAACAGATGCTCCCACTCTAATAGACTGTAACGCGCAACCCGCTTTAATGGACATTCAAATGGACTTATCGAGTCAGGAAGGATCCTCCAGCGACGCCGAGCCATCTTCATCCTCAGAGGTCGGTGTTGTGCCTGCCCGATCGACTCAGCAGTCCGGAGCCCAAACCAGGCCCCAGCCGCACTGGGGAAGTGCAGGCGAACCGACCTCCACCGTTGGAAGCGAGGACTCAAATGAACTGCGCAGGTCGGAGCGAGCCTCGCGAACACCAAGCAGATTGGAGGATTTCGTCACGTGGCTTTCTTGAGTGATGTGTTCTGACTAAGGAGGGAGGGGTGTTGTATCCTTGTAAATAGTTGGTTCCGTGTGGAAATGCTGTCTGAGCGGGAAACAGGAAGTCGCGTCTGATTGGCTCAGACATGGGCTGCTCTCTTTTGGTGGGAGCCGCAAATGTATAAAAAGAGCGGTTTCTCCCCAGGTTGAGCAGACGGTATTCCGCTGATTGTCACTTACCTATAAGAGCTGAAATAAAGGAACCGTCTTTACCTAGCCTTGTCTCTGGACTTTTCAGTATGGATTAAATATAGGGTCATTGTATTAAATTAACATAAATTTAAATAACGTAACTTTAAATACGTAAATTTAAATATTTAAATTCAACTATAACAAAGGACCTGCAGAGGCCAAAAACTAACGGGGCGGACATTCCTGCCAGAACCTTCCTTGGCAACATTGGGCATAACTCCTTGCTGAACCAGGTAAAGGTAGCCACCTTCACCTGGATCTGAACCACGCCCCTTGGCGTGTGGGAGGAGCTCACCCTCCAATCCCCCAAGGGAAATTGGATCTGGTGAGTCCCATGGGCATCCTCTCTCCAATCCCCGACTTTGTGATAACCTCTAGTTCCTGGAGGGAAGCTGGTCCATCACCTTTAAAAAAGATGCCCAAAGGAGCATGCGCAGTCGCTTCTACTGTCCATTTCCGCCGCTAACCTGCCAACCCCAGTGACCAAAAGGAAGCTTAAATCTAAAATCTATGTGCGCTGCACCCCCTAACCATTCCATCCTTACCGTCGGTATGGAATAGGCAGAAAAAACGCCGCCTCTAAAGGGGAGGCCGCAAAAATTCCTATTCGGCCCCGAAGTGACCTCTTTCAGATGCACTGTTGATAGCGGAGGGCGGGCGGGTGTTCGCTTCGAGTCCAGCCGAGCAAGGAGGAGGTCCTGCTCAGACCGCCCTTAAATAGGGCGATCTAGGACCTCCTCCAAGGTCCAGCAGGCAGCGTGCTTCCTTGGCGTGCTGCCAAAAGCCGAACTTTCGGTTTCGCTGGAAAACGGAAGTTCGGGGCTCAGTGGAGCTGAAGGCAGTGTAGTCCTGCTCCAGGGGCAATTTCGGCCGGCGGTTTAAGCCGCCGGTCGTGCATTTCTATATAAAACAAGTGGACTGATTTTAAACATCATAAAAGGGCTCTTACTGTTTCATTGGTTATTGTTGCCTTTGGTTGCTGAAGAGTACAGAAGGGTTGCTCTATATTAACTAACCTGAGATCACACATCACATTGTATGGACCTGTGGCACCATGCCATCACTGCCCTAATACTATTCTTCTGTGGCAGGCCAAAGTCTCTAACTCCACATGATGGAATTCGGCCTGACAAATCTTTAAGAACGTTTAGAGCAGTTGCAGACAGAGAAGAAAGATGGTGACCACTGATGAGCTCCTCTGGATGAGAACATAGGGCATTATCACAAACAGTGGGTGAGCTTGCCCATTCACATGTGCTATGAACAAATGGGTTCCTATTTTCCAGAATGCCATCTATCCATAACCTATAACTCTTGTTCTTGGAGAATGTTTCTGGTCCAGCACAGATGATATGGTACTTGTTTTTCAAATAAAAAGAATGATTTAAAAATATAAGCCAGCTTATTATAGTGGTTAAGGAACCAGGGTACAAACCAGGAGACTGTTAAGTTCTAGGTATGTCTTGGGCACGAAAGCCAGCTGGGAAACTTTAAGCCGGTCACTCTCTTTTAGCCAACCACTTCATAAGATTACTATTGAGGTGAAAATAGGAGAAAAAGGAGTATTAGATAGATTCACTACCTTGAGTTATACAGTGATACCTCTACCTAAGAACGCCTCTACTTACAAATTTTTCTAGATAAGAACCAGGTGTTCAAAAAATGTTTTGCCTCTTCTCAAGAATCGTTTTCCACTTACAGACCTGGGCCTCCGAAACTGTAACCAAAAAAGGCAGGGAGAAGCCTCTGTGGGTCCTCTCTAGGAATCTCCTAGGAGGAAACGGGGGCGGAAAAGGTAGGGAGAAGCCTCCGTGGGGCCTCTCTAGGAATCTCCTGGGAGGAAACAGGGCCAGAAAAGGCAGGGAGAAGCCTCCATGGGGCCTCTCTAGGAATCTCCTGGGAGGAAACAGGGCCTACACCCTCCCTGTGGTTTCCCCAATTGCACACTTTATTTGCTTTTACATTGATTCCAATGAAAATTTTTGCTTCTTCTTACAAACTTTTCTATTTAAAAACCTGGTCACAGAACGAATTAAGTTGGTAAGTAGAGGTACCACTGTATATAATAAAGTTTAAAAATTAAACAGGATAGTTGTCAGTCTTGTTGGCATTAAGCAAGTTTTCTGGAGGCATGCTGTCACATGACACTGAAGATGAAATGGCAATGCAAGGCCAAAAAAATGTTTTAGGCTATTTCTAAAAGGCAAATCTTTGGATGATCTTGTGAGGAGATACATATGTACTTTTGTGTCTTGGTTTACATTTATAAACTCTTGGGTTCACTGACAATCTCCAGCATCCCAAATTTAAATACAAGGATCAAACTCAAGCGTGGGTGTGAGAAAGCCCTTTGCCTGAAAACATTCAGAACCACATCCTGCTACATCCTGTTTTTCTTTTTTTATTTTCTTTTCTTTTTTGCCTCTAAGCAGCTTTCCGGGTTTGGGTAGAAAGAGTCTAGGAATTGAATAAGTAAATGCCATCATTCATGGTACTCTAAATTCCCAACTAGTTCAAAGCTGCTGGCTATTTTTCCTTCTAGGCCAAAGCAGAACCTCTCTTTCTCTTTCCATAAATCAAGATTCAAAGTTTATTGGGTCATAAGCAAACTCTCTTCAGATGGATCCTTGCCATATACTTTCCTGGTAGTTGTGACTTAACAGTAGCTGTTATGTCATTTCCCACCATACCATTATGAACAATCATAACATCAAAATGGCTGAAAATATCCTGTCTGTTCAGAAGACTGGGTAGATCTGCAATTCAGAACTTCCTTCCTATCTTTATTTGAAAGTCAGAATAGAAGGCACACTTCTATTTTATTGCGTATGCCCCTTTCTTCTGGAATGAGCTATGCTATATTCTAAATTCAGGTACAGTTGGAGCAGGAATCTGAGGCCCTATTAATTCTGTTGGATAAAGTGTCATATCTTCTTAGCAGGAGTACTATCTTATCCAAAGCCAAGAATAACATGTAGTGATTACTCCAAGAGAGGGCTGAAATCCAGCAGGTTCTGACAGGTTCTGGAGAAGGTTGACTCAGCCTTCCATTCTTTCGAGGTGGGTAAAATGAGGACCTGGATTGTGGGGGCAATATGCTGGCTCTGTTAAAAAGTGCTATTGCTAACATGTTGTAAGCCACCCTGAATGGATGAATGAATGAATGAATGAACGAACGAACGAACCAACCAACCAACCAACCAACCAACCAACCAACCAACCAACCAACCAACCAACCAACCAACCAACCAACCAACCAACCAACCCACCAACCCACCAACCAACCAATCAATCGTGGAAATTTTGAGTATTTTGTGGAACCGGTAGTGGAAATTTTGAGTATTTCGGAAAACCGGCAAATACCATTTCTGTCTGGTCCCAGGGTTGGGAGAGAAGGGAGTTTTTGCAGTATCCTTCCTCTGCCATACCAACCAAGCCCACCAAGCCACACCACACCCATCAAGCCACGCTCACAGGACTGGTAGTCAGTGTTCCCTCTAATTTTTTGGGGGGGTGGGCGGAAAAGTATAGTGTCTGAGTGGCAGTCCCTTTGGGACTGGGCGGCACAGAAATAATAAAAAAACAAACAAACAAACAAACAAACAAACAAAAAGCCCACCCTGTTTTGCCTCAGAGAATTTCAAAATAAAATACTGTACTGTGTGTCTATAACAGTGAGCTCATAATAGGGCAACTCTATCAATATCAAAATGCCACTTAAATAGTTGAGCTAGTTTCAAACTAGATTTTGATTTTCTTTCTCTCTTCCTTACTCCCATTCTTTTTCTTTCTCTTTTCCTTCCTCTCTTTTTTCTATCTGTTTCTGTCTCTTCCTCTCTTCCTCTCTCTCTCCTTCCCTCTCACTCTTTCCCTCTCGGCTTCTGGGCAGGTTTGGACAACTCTGAGTTGATCGTGATTTTTAAGTGAGCGATTGCTCACTGCTCAGCTTAGAGGGAACTATGCTGGTAGTAAAAAAATTGGATTTCACCACTGCTCCAAGATGAGTTCTTTACTGTTTCCACACTTACCATTCTGGACATCTACAATCTACTCTGTGAACTACTGAAGAGGGGCTTCCTTCACCTCCTTTCTCTCATACATAACATCTTACTGAGATTCTTATTTACTCCTCTGAAATCTATCCTAGCACTGATGCTATCTCCAAGTCCTTATGCAGGCCTTTCCCTGCCATTTTTCAAATATTAGGGCTTGTTAACCATAATTCTTCCCTTTCCTAGATAATTTCACTGAACTTTGGAGGTCATGCAAAGACAGTAATTGAAGTCATTATCCCCAGAACATGTGAAGAAGTGGAGCAATCTGTCATGAGCAGATTGTTAAGATATTCATGAACTAGGAGAGCCATGTTTAACAAGGTCAGCAAATGAATAGGCATAGCAACTAAATCAGCCAATGGAAACGAAACACTTCTGACTCCGTGCAGATAATCGAAACTGAAACTTAAGCTTATGGCTCAGTCCACTCTGAACTCTCTCCACTCTGTACTCTCAGCCCATTCTCTTTGCTTGTCTGCTCTGCTGAAATGAAACTAATTCTCCTGCTTGTATTTACTTGAATAAATTATCTACTTGTGGTATTGTATTTATATAGCTATGTTTATAAATAAGTTAATGAATCCAGCTGAAACAGTTATCTGTGTGTGCTTCTGGAAATTGATTTATTTGTAACAAACTGTGATACAGTTTCCCTTGTTGCCCTTGTTGCAAAATTGAAGGAGCCAAGTGAATACAGTGATCCCCCGAGTTTCGCGATCCCGATCATTGCGAATCGCTATATTGCGATTTTTCCACCCGATGACGTCACTCCCTTCCTTTCTCATCTTTCTTTCTCTCTTTCTTTCTCTATCTTGCTTCTTCCTCTCTCACACTCTCTTCCTCCCTCTCTCATCTCTTTCTTTCCTTCTCTCTCTTTCTCTATCTCTCCCCCTCTTGCTCTCGAGCGGCAAGCGAGCAGCCGGGCGGGCGGGCGAACGGGCAAGCGGCAAGCGGCAAGCGAGCAGCCGGGCGGGCGGGCGAACGGGCAAGCGGCAAGCGGCAAGCAATCTTGGGGTTTCCCCTTTGCCTGGGCGGCGGGAAGACCCAGGGAAGGTTCCTTCGGCCGCCCAACAGCTGATCTGCTCCGCAGCGCGGCAGCAGCGAGCAGCCGAAGATGGGGTTTCCCCGTTGCCTGGGCAACGGGGAAACCCCATCTTCGGCTCCTCGCTGCTGCCGCGCTGCGGAGCAGATCAGCTGTTGGGCGGCCGAAGGGTCTTCCCCGCCGCCCACACGCAAACTCCACCATCTGCGCATGTGCGGCCATGGAAAAAGGGGCGCGCATGCGCAGATGGTGTTTTTACTTCCGCACCACTACATCCCGAAATATCGATTATCGCGAGGGGTCTTGGAACGGAACCCTCGCGATAATCGGGGGATCACTGTATCTTGACAGATCAAAGGGTTAAGGTTGATGCACCCATGCTCATGAATCCTTACCTCTGCAGGTATTTTAGATTCCGGCAGTCAAATTATTGACCATGCTGGATTACAGCCAAGGGGATTCACTTCCACAAAGCAAGCACAGCACCAAAATCTCAAGGCAAAGATATTCCTATTAGTTGCTACTTTCCTGCCCCCCACTCCCGCTCCATAACTTCCAGGGATTCAATTTGGAACTTCCTATCCTTGCTTCAGTATATGACTATGATTTCACCCTCTTGTTTCACTGTTGGTGAAGTTATATAATAGTTATTGGTAAAATACATTTGTAGAGTGGTACGGGTTTCCCTTAAAGGAATAGCTTGTATTTTTTGGCCTAAAAATATAAATTTTTTGGCTCTTTGTGTGTGTGTGTGTGTGTGTGTGTGCCACATGTTTTTGCTGAATTTGAAAATCAAGGGAGACACACACACACACATACATATGTATATATACACAAACTATATATATGTTTTCGTAGATTTTCACTGGTACAGGTATGACGGTCTTGGTATATTCGGGTTTCTTCCCGTGTAGGATTTGGAAATTTCTGGCAAACCACACCCAGCCACCAGTATTTATAGAAGGAAGGCAGCTCAGGTCTCGCTGTGTTCGCCTTAGAACAAGGACAGAAACACCAGCCTGAAGATGACGAGTGGGACCTCGTCGAAACGTCGCCAGGAATTTCCAAATCCTACACGGGAAGAAACCAGAATATACCAAGACTGTCAAACTGTATATAACATATATAGAAAGTTATGATCAATGATGGGTTGTAAATAATTTTGCCACTGTTTTGTGTGTGCGCGCTTGCATGTGACATTTCTGCGCACATGCAGGGGCTTCTGCGCATGCTCAGAAGTATATTGGGCAGGTGGGTGTAGCCTCCCACTGTCGGTGCTACGGCTTCTAAGAACCGGTCTGAACCGGGAGCAACTCACCGCTGATTATGATTCTATCATTAAATCTCCAATTACTTGTACAGGTTTTGCAAACAAATGCTTCCTGTATTGCAAACAAAGTAGATTCATGTACACAAAATCTAGAACAAGAAACAGTTAGTTACTTTGCCAGAGTTCCCCCTTTCCCCTTCATTCCTGCTTCCTGCTATCAGTTAATCCTGTGCAGAACCAGGAGGCAGCCCAGACCCAGATTTAGGTCATCTCCCCAAAGTCTCATTTGCTGCTGCTGTTGTTGTTTTTTGCAGTACTATTTCTATTTCAAAACACACACACACACACAAAAAAAACCCACCAAAAAATCCACTCCGCACTGTCCATAGACTAACACAAGGGAACTTTGCCAGTTTTCACAGCTGATTGTAGCCTCAACTTGGAAGAATTGGATACAATGGTTCCTTGTTCCCACAAACCTCCCCCTCTTTTCTAATGCAGATCCCACTCCTATGTCAAATCCTCTGTGACCTTTTTTGCAGTGACCTCATCTGGCTTCAGAACATCTGATGAAACCAAATGTCCACGTTCTTCCCCCGCCTTCATCTCCCAAGGTTTGGCCAAATGCTGAACTCTTAACAAGCAACCAGGGAAGCACCAGATGAGATTTGGAAACGTTTATGGAGAGAGGGTTCAAACTGGCATAGTTGACAGTGCAGTTAGGGTTGAAAGCAACATGCTCTCATATATTTATTTGTTTGTTTGTTTTGTCAAGTAAGTATTGGTGGTATATAAAGATATAACAATGTTTATATACATGATACTTGTAAGAGAGACACATTAGTACAGGGGACGGAAGGCACGCTGGTGCACTTATGCACACCCCTTACTGACCTCTTAGGAATCGGGAGAGGTCAACAGTGGATAGTCTAAAGGGGAAAGTTTTGGAGGTTAGGTGATGATACTATAGAGTCAAGTAGTGAGTTCCATGCATCAACTACTCGGTTACTAAAGTCATTGAGTTTAGAGCTGTTTACTTTAAGTTTGTATCTCTTGTGTGCTTGTGTGTTGTTGTGGTTGAAGATGAAGTAGTATATTGACAGGAAGGATGTTGTAGCAGATGATTTTATGGGCTATACTTAGGCTGTGTTTAAGGCGACATAGTTCTAAGTTTTCCAAACCTAGGATTGTAAGTCTGGTTGTGTAGGGTATTCTGTTGCGAGTGGGAGATCTAGCTTCCAATCAATTTTCATGCCCTTCCTGCTTTTGTCTTTTTCTCTAGTATTTTTCTCTCTTCTCTCGATTCTTTCCTTCCTGTTCCATAATGGGGACATATTTTTTTTCTCTTTCCCATTATTATTTTTTTTTTGTGAAGAGCTACAAAGAAACAAGAGTACAGTTAGGTATCTTGCTTGGCTTCTCCCCAGGTCTGGAATAATAAAAAAAGAATAACATTTTTGTGCAGCTGTTTTTAAAGAGTAAAAAGGGAATTTTTTTGTGATGACGAGAACCACAGGTCCATTTTGCAAAATGATGGGAAGAATCAAAATCATGTGTCAAAGACAGAACATCATTAATTCCCATCCATAACTCCAGGCTACATGTGAATTTCATCGACAAGAGATTTTTAAAATTAAAATGAGTAAAATAAGTATAATAATTCAATTTCAGCATCAATTATTATTATTCATCACCTGATGAAGTGGACAAGGCCATTGGAGCTGTGAGTTCCGCCACCTGTTTGCTGGATCCGTGTCCCTCCTGGCTGGTTTCAGCCAGCAGGGAGGTGACACGGAGCTGGGTCCAGGAGATTGTCAACGCTTCTCTGGGGAGGGGGTCCTTTCCGGATCCCTACAAGGAGGCACTTGTGCGCCCCCTCCTCAAGAAGCCTTCCCTGGACCCAGCCATTCTTAACAACTATCGTCCAGTCTCCAACCTTCCCTTTATGGGGAAGGTTGTTGAGAAGGTGGTGGCGCTCCAACTCCAACGGTCCTTGGAAGAAGCTGATTGTCTAGGTCCTCAGCAGTCAGGATTCAGGCCCGGCTACAGCACGGAAACTGCTTTGGTCGCTCTGATGGATGATCTCTGGCGGGCCCGGGACAGGGGTTTATCCTCTGTCCTGGTGCTCCTTTACCTCTCAGCGGCTTTCAATACCATCGACCATGGTATCCTTCTGCGCCGGCTGGGGGGGTTGGGGGTGGGAGGCACTGTTCTTCAGTGGTTCTCCTCCTACCTCTCCGGTCAGTCGCAGTCGGTGTTAGTGGGGGGTCAGAGGTCGACCTCTAGGTTACTCCCTTGTGGGGTGCCTCAGGGGTCGGTCCTCTCACCCCTGCTATTTAATATCTACATGAAACCGCTGGGTGAGATCATCCAAGGGCATGGGGTGAGGTATCATCAATACTCAGATGATACCCAGCTTTACATCTCCACCCCTTGCCCAGTCAGTGAAGCAGTGGAAGTGATGTGCCGGTGCCTGGAGGCTGTTGGGGCCTGGATGGGTGTCAACAGACTCAAACTCAACCCTGATAAGACGGAGTGGCTGTGGGTTTTGCCTCCCAAGGACAATTCCATCTGCCCATCCATTACCCTGGGGGGGGAATTATTAACCCTCTCAGGGAGGGTCCGCAACTTTGGCGTCCTCCTCGATCCACAGTTCACATTAGAGAAACATCTTTCAGCTGTGACGAGGGGGGCGTTTGCCCAGGTTCGCCTGGTGCACCAGTTGCGGCCCTATTTGGATCGGGAGTCACTGCTCACAGTCACTCATGCCCTCATCACCTCGAGGCTCGACTACTGTAATGCTCTCTACATGGGGCTACCTTTGAAAAGTGTTCGGAAACTTCAGATCGTGCAGAATGCAGCTGCGAGAGCAATCATGGGCTTTCCTAAATATGCCCATGTCACACCAACACTCCGCAGTCTGCATTGGTTGCCGAACAGTTTCCGGTCCCAATTCAAAGTGTTGGTTATGACCTATAAAGCCCTTCATGGCATCGGACCAGGTTATCTCCAGGACCGCCTTCTGCCGCACGAATCCCAACGACCAATTAGGTCCCACAGAGTTGGCCTTCTCCGGGTCCCGTCAACTAAACAAGGTCGTTTGGCGGGACCCAGGGGAAGAGCCTTCTCTGTGGCGGCCCCGGCCCTCTGGAACCAACTCCCCCCAGAGATTAGAATAGCTCCCACCCTTCTTGCCTTTTGCAAGCTTCTTAAAACCCACCTGTGTCGTCAGGCATGGGGGAATTAAGATATTCTTTCCCCCGCGGCTTCCACAATTTATGTATGGTACGTTTGTATGTATGATTGGTTTTAAATTAAGGGTTTTTAGTTTTTAGTATTGGATTGTTGCACGTTGTTTTTATTACTGTTGTTAGCCGCCCCGAGTCTACGGAGAGGGGCGGCATACAAATCCAATAAAATGAAAATGAAATGAAATGCTGTTCTTTATGTTTGCAACTACTCAACCAACCATCATTGTGGCAATAATGGTATACCATATTAAATGGATTTTTAAAAAATCTACAGTACCACTCATCATAATGCCAGCATTGGCTAAGGGTGAGGAGAGTTGTAATCCAAGCAACAAACAGCAGGTTGAAGAAGCAACTTGCGCATAGACATAGGAACAGCTTGCCTCCAGAAGCTGTGAATATTCCAACACTGGAAGTTTTTAAGAAGATGTTGGATAACCATCTGTCTGAAGTAGCGTAGGGTTTCCTGCCTAAGAAGGGGATAGGATTAGAAGACCTCCAAGGTCCCTTCCAACTTTGTTGTTGTTATTGCTGCTGCTGCTGCTGCTGCTGCTGTTGTTGTTGTTGTTGTTATCTTCTATGGTGACTCTATGGACCAACAATCTACGAATAAGTGAATTGGTGATAGAGAGGCACAGTAAGAATTTATATCTTAGATATTGACAATGGGCCGGGGTGGCGCAGCAGGTAGAGAGCTGTACTGCAGGCCACTGAAGCTGACTTGTAGATCTGAAGGTCAGCGGTTCAAATCTCATCACCGGCTCAAGGTTGACTCAGCTTTTCATCCTTCCGAGGTGGGTAAAATGAGGACCCAGATTGTGGGGGCAATAGCCTAGCTCTGTTAAAAAAGTGCTATTGCTAACATGTTGTAAGCCGCCCTGTGTCTAAGGAGAAGGGCGGCATAAAAATCAAACAAACAAACAAATAAATTCATTCATTCATTCATTCATTCATTCATTCATTCATTCTCTGGATGTCTCTTGCACACAGCAAGAACTCATTCTTGTTTAGTGCTCCAAGATGCCAAATTAAATATTACTGGATGCTATAAACACTTTTTTTTTCTTTCCCCAGACCATTAACAAAGGAGACTAAACTCCTCCTTAGCTGTTCCAGCATAGTGTTTTCTATCTTCTCAAGTCTTGGTGTATGGACTCTCTGCAACGGGACCCCAATTGCTGGCCAGTGGACTGGCAGTGGGCCGTGGTATGCCAGCAACCGGACTTCAAAAGCGAAGTCCAATCCGTGGGATACAGGCAGAATAGAAAATCACATCCCCTCCAGTGTTCAGAAAAACTCTTCTTCATGGTATCGGTCTCGAAGGTTCAAAAGGTTGTTGCTTTGCAACATTCATGCTCTGGATGATGAAGCCCTATTGGTGAAAAAGCAGTGGGTGGACCCCCTCTCCTCCATTCCGAGTACTATTCCATTTTGACTTGCCCTGGGATCAAAACTTATTTACGGGACTGTCTTCTGCCTCAGATGTCCCAGCGACTAATTAGGTCACACAGAGTCGGCCTTCTCCGGGTCCCATTGGCCAAGCAATGATGGCTGGCGGGACCATAGGGAAGAGCCTTCTCTGTTGTGGCCCCGGTCCTCTCCCAGATCCAGGGAAGCTTTTGGAGCTTGGGGAGGGTGAAACACGAGCCTACTGGGCACACCAGAAGTTGGAGAACAGTCCGTTTCCTGCCTCCAGTGGGCCTTCAGGGGGTGGGGAAAACTGTTTTTGCCTTCCCCAGGCATTGAATTATAGCTGTGGGCACTCACGCATGTGCAATATAGATAGAGCCGGGGTGGCACAGCAGGTAGAGTGCAATACTGCAGGCCACTGAAGCTGAGTAGATCTGTAGGTCAGCAGTTCAAATCTCATCACTAGCTCATGGTTGACTCAGCCTTCCATGCTTCCGAGGTGGGTAAAATGAGGACCCGCATTGTGGGGGCAACATGCTGGCTCTGTTCAAAAGTGCTATTGCTAACATGTTGTAAGCCGCCCTGAGTCTAATGAGAAGGGCAGCCTAAAAATCAAATAAATAAATAAATGAATGAATGAATGAATGAATGAATAAATAAATGAATAAATAAATAGTGTACACGCATGCTCTTTCAGCAACCGAGGGAAAAAAGGTTCACCATTAGTGATGGGCGAACCCAACGGTGTTCGGGTTCAGCAAGTTCGGATGAACTTTACGCAAAATTCGGCCGAACCCGAACCGAACCTGAACCCAAACCTGAACGGGGAATCCGACCAAGAGATTCCAGGGGCGGAGCTTTGACGTCACGTATACCGGCAGCTTGCTAAGGACGCCAAGGTGATCACTTCCTGGAACACGACCCCGAACTTTGCCCGAAGTTTCAAAACATTTCGTATTCGTGTTCGGCATACCAAACACCGCAAAATTCGGTACAGACCCGAATTGTGTGGGTTCGATTCACCCATCACTATTCACCATCACTGCATTAGTATATCACTGTTCTAGAAGGATCCTAGACTAGTGATTAACATTTTTTTCAAAAAGTCAGTAGACCAGTTTGTAAAAAGGAAGGAAGAGGAAGGAAGGAAGGAAGGAAGGAAGGGAAAGAAAGAAAGAAAGAAATATCTATAAAATATTTATTGCCATTTATGCAGATAGACTTAAAAGAATTATAAATGGAATAATACACCAAGACCAAAATGGATTTCTACCAGGGAGACAAATTAAAAACAATCTTAGAACTGTAATAAATACATTAGAATACTATGAACAACATTCAGATAAGACAGCATCTTTAATGTTTTTAGATGCTCAAAAGGCCTTTGACAACGTTAACTGGACATTTATAAAAATGCAATTAAACAGAATGAGATTTGGCCCAAAATTTGTTAATTTAATAGACACTATATATTCAAAACAAACGACTAAGATAATATTAAATAATAATCAATTACCAACACTTGATATAAATAAGGGAGTTCGTCAAGGATGTCCTATATCACCATTGTTATTCATTATGACTCTTGAAACTTTATTAATTAAAATAAGAGCGGATTCTGAAATAAAAGGTTTAACTATAGGAGACGAAACTTACAAACTTCAAGCCTTTGCAGACGATTTAACGTTTATAATTGAAGAACCGATAACAACAGTTCCTTCTTTATTGCAAACTATTGAACAATACGGAAAGGTAGCAGGTTTAAAGATAAATAAAAGCAAAACTTTTTTCTTAACTAAAAATATGAATAAAATACAAGAAACTAAATTAGAAAATATCTCTGGAATAAAAACCGTAAAGAAAGTAAAATACTTAGGAATAAATTTAACAGCGAAAACAATAACATTAAAAAATGATAATTATATAAAATTATTATCAGAAATTAAAAAAGATTTAGAAACGTGGAATAACCTGAAAATATCATTTTTAGGAAGAATTGCCACAATCAAGATGAATATTTTACCTAAGGTTTTATTTCTCTTTCAGGTAATTCCAATAAATCCAGGGGGAACTTTTTTTAGAACTTTGACAAATTTAGTTAAAAAATTTATATGGCAAGGGAAAAAAGCAAGGATAAAAATAAACTGTTTAGAAGATATTAAAGAAAGAGGAGGATTTGGCCTTCCAAACTGGAAATTATATTACCAGGCCGCCGCCTTAACATGGATTAAAGATTGGATAACTTTAGAGAATAAAAGAATATTAAATTTAGAAGGACATGATCTCATGTTGGGTTGGCACGCATTTATATGGTACGACAAGGAAAAAAATCACTCATATTTTAAAAGACACACATTAAGGAAGTATTTATTAGAGGTTTGGAAAGACATAAAGAAAAATCACTTCTTAAATGTTCCAGAATGGATAGCCCCCCTAGAAGCAATAACACATCCAAAGTCTATAAAAGATACGAAAATATTTTATAGATATAAAGAACTATTAAATGACCAGATGAAGCTAAAGCCTAGGAATAAATTACAAGAAGAAGGGATAATAATAGACTGGTGGCATTATGCCCAGATTCGATCCAGATACCAGAAGGATAAAACTCTTTACATTTTTAATAAAAGTAAGAATTTGCTAAGCAATTTAATTACCACCAATTCAGTAAAAATGATAGGGAAAATATATAAATTTCTTATCGCTCACAAAAACATAGAGTTGACTCTAAAAGATACTATGATAAGATGGTGCAGAAATATAGGTAAGGAAATAGATATAGATACTTGGGAAAAAGTTTGGATTAATAATTGGAAAATGACCAAGTCAGTTTCATTAAAAGAAAACCAAATTAAAATGTTTTATAGATGGCATCTCCCACCAAATAGGATAGCAAAAATGTTTCCCAAAACATCCCCACTATGTTGGAAATGCAAGAAAGATATAGGAACTTATTACCATCAATGGTGGACATGTGGTAAAGCTAAAATTTATTGGAAGATGATTGAGAAGATATTAAAAGAAATATTAAAGCATGATATAGATAACACCCCGGAATTTTACTTATTAGGAATTACCAATCAGACTTATAAGAAAGAAACTCTTTATTTAATCATACACATATTAACTGCGGCTAGAATAATATATGCGCAAAATTGGAAGGGGGAGGAAATCCCCAAGAAAGAAGAAGTTATAGCTAAAATATTAGATTGCGCCGAAATGGATATGATGACAAGACGATTAAACGGTCAAGAAGATACTAAATTTTATGAAACATGGAATAATATATATAAATGGTTAGATAAGAAAAAATAAGAGATGTATCTGTTTTTATTTAGGTAATAACAATATTAATATTAGCTCAAATGTATTTGTTGATGATCATGATATAATAGTTTATTTACAAGCAACATATTAAGAATTTTGGTTTATGTATGTTTAGTAGTTGAGACTTGTTTAAATGTTTGATTAGATGAATATATTACACATAAGCAACATATTAAGAATTTTTACTTATACCGTACTAACATTGCATTTAAGATTTGAAAATTTTTTACTAGACTTTTTAACATTTAACAAATATTTGATTATGTATTCTTTTTTTCTATTTGAATGTATACTTTCAAAAGAAGCGGGGAAATACATCCCCACTCTATGTTTAATGTTTGTATGTCTGTATGTCTATTTTATGAAAAACAATAAAAAAATTATAAAAAAAAAGAAAGAAAGAAAGAAATATCTTCTAGTAATTAAAAGGGGATTCATGCAACCATGTTTTCCAATGTTTTTACTACATTGGAAGGAAGCTGTACCAATTTGTTTGCTCTAATAGCATTTGGCAGGCTGCATGGAACATTTTCAGGTGCAGTCAAAGACAGCTGCTAGCACTGTCCATTCCCTCGCAGTGCTTACCATTTGGGATATTTGGAAGCTGGATGAAAGTGATAAGGAGTTCTACCAGTTTCCTCTTCCAGTCCAAATGAAAGGGAAACAAATACGGTAAATCTAGCACACCAACCTCCTGATGAAACAGAATACAGGAACAGAGTACGGTACTTGTAACATTGCTGGCCTGTCATTCAGGTAATTGGAAAGGCGGCCAAAGAGTCTTTTCCACATTCACCAAGCTTACCCCCCCCCCCCATACATTGATATGGGGGTGGCCACTATGATGACTTTAGGACCTGTGAATTTCAACTCCCTGAATTCATGAGCTAGTCACCTTGGCTCAAGAATTCTGGGAGTTGAAGTCTATACATTATAAAGGCACCCTAATTGCCCACCCATGCTTTAAGGAGATTGATTGATGGTAGGTTCTCCTGCCAGCTGGTTATCCTGCATTGTTTCAGAATGGTTGATTCTTCTGAGCTGGAGATTTTTCTTGGCTTTCTTATTAGATATATAAAGCTTATGTTTGCTTTTTTTTTTGCTCTTTTGGTAATCAGATCTATCGCAGTGAAAATGCACTTTTCAATGTCCCCAAAACTATTCATAGGGCCTCTAATACGGCTAGGTAGCATTTGTTACAGATAGTAAAATTCCCTTCTACTAAAGTCCCACAGTGTTCAGCTGCATTTATATTTATAACTAAGAAGAGTATTAAAATTTTATTGTACAACACTATGCAATTTCTTCAGAAATTATCCTACAGAGGAATCATTGAGTCTGTCATCTGCACCTCTATAACTGTCTGGTTTGGTGGTGAAACCCAGCAGGACTGACACAGACTTCAGAGGACAATTAGAACTGCAGAAAAAGCAATTGCTGCCAACCTGCCTTCCATTGAGGACCTGTACACGAATCAAAAAGAGGGCGGGGAAAATATTTACTGACCCCTCACATCCTGGACACAAACTGTTTTAACTCTTACCCTCAAAATGTCGCTACAGAGCACTGCACACCAAGACAACTAGACACAAGAACAGTTTTTTTCTGAACGCCATCACTCTACTAAACAAATAATTCCCTCAACACTGTCAGACTTTCTACTAAATCTGCACTTCTATTCTACTAGTTTTTCTCATCATTCCTATCACCCATTTCCTCCCATGTTGACTGTATGACTGTAATTTGTTGCTTATATCCTAACATTTTTATTAATATTGCTTCTTCATTGCTTATTTGACCCCTATGACAATCATTAAGTGTTGTACCACATGAGATTTGCGCATGCGTCGCTTCAGATAGACGCACCGAAAGAAAGCTCCCTCATGTGAAGGAGGAAAAGAGAAAGTTAACCCCCGACAACCCTCTCTAGCTTGGTGAACAGTGGATTGAGAGGAAGCGGATTGAACGGAGCAGTTGGAAACTCTATAAAAAAGAGTTAAAAGAAGAAGCAATTCACAGTTCTAAACGTGAGTAGGGGGAGAAGTGAGAACAAAGGGAAGATGGCGTCCACTTCGGAGCTGGAAGGAAAGATGGATTCATTGCTAACGGCATTTGCCAAAATGGGACAGTTACTTCAAGATATGAAAAAGGAGATTTCGGCTGTTGGAGCGGGGGTGGCGGATTTGAAAGAATTGGGAAACTGGAGGAGGGAAAGACTCGCCAGGAACTCCGCATGATCAACTTAGAGGACAGACAAAGAAGGGCTAATCTCCGCCTAAGGGGATTCCCAAATGAGTTTGCGGAGAGTAAACATCTTATTCAAGCAACTCACCGATGGTTCAGTGAAAATAATGTTAATTGTGACCTAGGTGAATTTGAAAGAGCGCATTGGGCTTTTGGATCTAGGAATAAAGATCAAAAAGATATTATTGTAAGGTTCAATTCAGAAAGGAGGGCGGCAGAAATATTCAGAGAGTTAAAGCAGATCTCAAACTTACGTTACAAGGCTATTCCAATACGCGTTTTAAAAGATTTGTCTGCAGAAACTCTCAAGATGAGAAACCAGATGAGAGAAGTCACCTCCCAACTTTACGAAAATGAAATCCGGTTCTCATGGCGTTATCCCGCTACAGTAATTGTTTTTAAAGACTCCAAAGTTTTCCAGGCGAGATCTCTGAAGGAGGGAAAGATTCTGCTTCAACAGCTGGGATTAGGTTTGGAGGGATGTTCCCAGGCTTCGACATCGGAAAGCCAGCCAGAAGTTGGAGACGGCGATGCAAGGCATGGAAGAAGGGAGGACGATTTGTTCATGCTTCAACCGATTCGTGCAGCAGAACAAAGCAAGGAGGAAAAAATCGCAGCTCTCCAAAAGGAACTGGATTTTCTCCAGGAGAAAGAGAAAGAGAAAAGAGATGAGCCGAGGGTTACGCGCCAGAAGAAGAAATAATGAATTGAACTGAGCTGAATTGCTAATATGGTATCATGGTTTTCAACTAATTAATCTTTTCTTTGTGTATTTTTCCTTTTTTTCTTCCGCTAATCAATAAGGGGAAAAGAGGGAAGGAGGGGGGAATCTTTTGATATGGTATTAAATGGGGAAAGACGGGGGGGCTTTCTAGTGGAACGCAAATCCAGGGGTGCCTCTCGACAATGAAAGGTTTTTTCGTGGCCTCCCCTTGGGGTGGTGGTGGCAGGGAAGAGGCACTAGGGTGGGGATTCATGGCAATTAAAAAGGATTTTTCCGGTAGGCTCTGTTTTGCAGGAGGGGGAAATGTATTTAAAATTATGTAAATGGGTGATACAGTATTATTGTCATTGAATGTAAATGGTCTCTCATCACAGAAAAAGCGCTATAGAATCATGAAGCTAGCTAGGGACAGTAAAGCTGATATTTTATTTTTATCTGAAACTCATAAAGGAAGGGAAAAAACAGAAAAATTAGTTACAAATGGCGAATGGCAACAAGTCTATGAGTCGAGAGGGACGGTAAAATCCAGAGGAGTCGCCATCTTGATCAACCGAAGATTGCTATTTCAATTAACTAATATTAAAAGAGACAAAGACGGTAGAATGCTATTCATTAAGGGGAAAATAAATAATAAACTAGTAACCTTAGCAGTAATTTATGCCCCCAATGTAAATGCAAAACAATTTATAATGAATGTGAAACGTAAATTAGATAATTTTGCGGAAGGTATAGTGATTTTAGCAGGCGATTTCAACTTGGAGTTAACAGCAGGGAGGGGGGAAAAGAAAAAATTAAATTTAAATAAAATTAATATGACGGATTTGTATGAAAATATAGTAAATAGGGACACTTTTTACTCAGCAAGACATAATAAATTTAGTTGCATTGATTATATGTTAATTAATAAAACAGCAGACATACAGCTCAAGAAAGTGGAAGTGAAAAGCATTTGGTTATCAGACCATGCCCCATTATTAGCAGTGGTTAAGTTAGAGGATGGTAGAAAACAAAGGATATGGAGATACAACCCCGTGGTTTCAGCTAATGAGGAAAATAGAATTAAATTACAAAAGGAACTGAATGGATTTTTTTGTACTAACGCAACAGGTGAAATTAAGCAAACAATAGTCTGGGATACACATAAGGCTGTTATGAGGGGTAATTGTATTAGTGCTGAAGCTTTTATCAGGAAATCCTGGGAAGTTGAAAGAAATAATTTATTAAAGGAAATAGATTTAATCCAAGAAACTTTAAAAATTACAAGAAATAGAGCTTGGAATACACTATTATTATTTAAGAAAAAGAAATTACAATCACTTGATGAAGAAAGATGGAATAAAATGAAGATGATTATAAAACAAAGAATTAGGGGTTGGGGGAACAAATCAATGAAACAAATGGTACACTATTTGAAAAAAAGAAAAGAAAAATCCCTTATCTCTGCTTTAAAGGATAAGGAAGGTGTAATTAAACGTAGTAATGCAGAAATGGAAAAAATAATGAGGGACTTTTATGGGGATTTATATAAAAAAGAGCATACTACATTGCAAACTATAGACGTTAAAGAGAAATTAACGGAAGAAGATAGACAAATGTTAAATGCAAAAATTACAAATGATGAGATATCTAGAGTTATTAAAGGGTTGAAACCTGCTAAAGCCCCAGGTCCAGATGGTTTTACTGCTGAATATTATAAAACTTATATGAATGAATTATTACCGCATATGGAAAAATTGTTTAATAATGTAATTAAGACCTCTGAAACTCCACCGACGTGGAAAGTTTCAGAAATTATAACTATCCCAAAGCCGGATCGTGATTTAACAGACCCAAGTTCTTATCGCCCTATCAGCTTATTAAATCAGGATTATAAAATATTTATGAAAATATTGGCAAACAGGATAGAGAGTATTTTACCAAAAATAATTGGAGAAGACCAATACGGATTCGTTAAAGGAAGAAAGATATATGAACCAATTAGAAACGTGGTCAATATTATACATCATGCTACCAATACCAAAAGAAAATTAAGTATACTAAAGTTAGATGTGTACAAAGCCTTTGATAAAGTTAATCATGATTACCTATTCCAATTATGTAAAGATTTAAATATGGGAGATTCATTTTGTAGAATTATAGAAACAGTTTATAAGGATAATATAGCCCAAATCAGAGTAAATGGTAACAGAACAGAAATGATTAAAATCCAGAATGGAACCAAGCAGGGCTGCCCATTATCCCCAATGTTATTTGCACTGGCAATTGAGACTTTAGCAAATAAAATTAGAAGTGATAAGGAATGGAGAGGTTATCAAATAGGAAAAATCGAATTGAAATTAAATTTGTTTGCAGATGATGCTATAGTGATGTCTGAAACCCCAATTGAAATGATGAAAAGAATAATGATATTGCTCCAGGAATTTAAAGATCAATCGGGACTTATGGTCAATATAGAGAAATCTGAGATAATCTGTTTAAACACCGGCCCCAAAGAGCAGATTGAGATACAAAAAATATCAGGATTGAAATTAGGTTGCAAAAAGATGAAATATTTAGGAATTTGGTTGTTTAAGAATCCAATTAAAATAGTGAAGGCCAACTATAATTTAGTATGGAAAAAAATTCAAAAGCAGATTAAAAATTGGAAGGGGAAAAAGTTGGGAAGAATTGCCAAGATTAGGGCCCTTAAAATGATGATAATACCAAAAATGATGTATTTATTTCAGGTTCTACCGGGTATTTTCCCTGGGGCAAAATTAAGAGAATGGGATAGTAAATTAAATTTTTGGATTGAAGGGAATAAAAAGCCTAGAATAAGAAAACATTGGCAGTTTGCACAAGAGAAAGAGGGGGGGTGGGGAAGCCCGTGCCTAGTATTATATAGAGAAGCATTTCAAATAGAAAGATTAATGGAATTACAGTTATGGGGGGAAAAGAAATGGGTAAACTTAGAAAAGGAAATTAATAATTTAAATAATAAAGAATTGTTATTTAAAAATTGGAGTAGAACAGAAATCAGTAACTTAATTGATCCTCTCAAAGCATGCTTAGAAATATGGTCTAAATGGCAGAGGAAATGTGGAACTAGGAACTCCAAGCTATCAACGTTATACGTATTAAATACAGCGGAAGATATTAACTTAAGCAGAATTATTAACGTATTAAATAGCAAAGGGATAACGAGAATTGAACAATTATATGAGAAAGATGGAAGAGTTAGCAGAGCTAGATTGGAATGGTGGATTGGTCAACAGAAATGGCTGCAGATTAATGCAATAAGCTCATATCTAAATAAAAGTGAGAATAAAGAAGCTCTTTTACGAGAAGAGAATTGTCTAGAAAAAATAATAAGAGAAAAGATTAATGAGAGTAAAGCACAAGCCGGTAACATATATAGAATGCTATTGCAGGTGGAAGAGGAAGTAACCAAAAGTTTGACAAGATGCTGGCAAAATGACTTACAAATAGATGAAAGTGAAATGAAAGAAATAGTAGAAAATATATATAAGATTAAAAATACGAGAATTAAAGAAATGAGAAGGAAAATTTTACATAAATGGTACTATATACCAGTGCAACTTGCACGCTTCCAGGGGAAAGAGAAGGGTAACTGTTGGCATGGGTGCCAAGAAAAGGGGATCTTTATGCATATGTTCTGGGAATGTGCAGAAATTCAGAAATTCTGGAATGATGTACAGAATGAGATTAATAAAATGTTAAATATTAACTGGACAATTACAAAAGAAATAGCAATTTTAATCAAACAAAGGAAATTAGGTGAATTTAAGGAAATTAAATCTGCGGCATTGGAAAGTGCTCAAGCGGTGGTGGTATTGGGTTGGAAAGATTCCACGAAATGGACATTACAAAAATGGTACTGGTACATGGTGGACCACATACACTTCGAAATTATGGAAATAAAATTAAATAATTTTGACGAGAACAAATTGGAGAAGCTGATGGTACGATGGAATAAGGTGAAATAATATATGTTGAATAGAATCTGTGATGCAAATGTGGAAAATAAACTGCGATCACTCTTTCAGTAATACTTAATGCAGGATAGAGCCAGGGAATTATAGATAAACAAATAAAAAAATTGAATCCTCTTGTATGGGTGGTGGGGGAGATGGGGGGTGTTGTGTTGTTAGGTGATGGGCACATGCACTGTGCACTGTTATATGTTTGTTGTATGTAACTACCTTCTTTTAAAATTAATAAAATTTATTCTAAAAAAAAAAGTGTTGTACCACATGATTCTTGACAAATGTATCTTTTTCTTTTATGTACACTGAGAGCATATGCGCCAAAGACAAATTCCTTGTGTGTCCAATCACACTTGGCCAATAAAATTCTATTCTATTCTATTCTATTCACTGGCAGGACTAAGTCTCTATGCAGTAGCAATATTAATGCTGTATACTATGTTAAGGTTGCTACCAGTTGATTTATTAATAAATCTATGGCTATGTTTTGATATAATTTCAATTATGTTTTAAAAATGGCTTTGCAGAGCCCTTTTGTTGAAAAGCAATTTGGTATTAAAACAATTCACCACCAATATTTTTGGAAATTAACGTTTTCATTGTTTTATGTTTTTTGCTAGTTTAAATGGATGGAATCCAAACTGTTTTTAAGGAAGGAAGATTTATTTAGAAAGAGATTGAAACTAAAAAAAAGGCACAATAAAAAATATATAATCAACATGCAAACGGAAATGGAGAACAAAGGAATGAAGTGTTTGAATGATTGTTATCTCCTTTTAATGTCTGCTTTGCAAGAGTAATGTATGGAGACACAATAGAGATAAACAGTATAGAATTCAGAGGGTGTTTTTTTTTAAAAAAAAAAAATAGCTAATTAGATCCTGTTCCCACAAAACATTAGAGACTAGGTTCAAACTGATGAAACCAACTGGCAGTGTGTTGACCATAAAGAAAAGGAAGTACTTCACACAAGTGTAATTAACTTAAAGAACTTGTTGCCACAGGATGTTATGATGGCCACTGGCCTCAATAGATTCTTGAATGAAATTGAGGGGGTGGAGAACCGCATATAGAGTGGATATCATTAAGAATATTTCCAGACATGGCTTGGTTGATTTTTTTTCTTTTCCTTTGTTAAATCCTGTGGGTATTTTATTCATTAAATTGTCAAAAGCACTTTGTGAGCAATGGGCAATTAGTCAATGCTCAAGGAACTCAATGGGTTACAGGGCATTCTAAAATTGAGCAGCAGTAGGCCAGAAAGATGAGAGAGAAGAAATGCCTAGAACAGTGATGGCGAACTTTTTTCCCCTCAGTGCCGAAAGAGCGGGGATAACGCTATTGCACATGCATAAGTGCCCATACCCATAATTCAATGCCTGGGGAGGACGAAAACAGCTTTCCCCACCCCTTGGAGGCCCTCAGGAGGCCAGAAACAACCTGTTTCTCAACTTCTGGTGGACCTAGTAGGTTCATTTTTCTCCCTCCCCAGGCTTAGAAGCAAAGCCAACTTTGGCCCATTCTCAACTAGGAAGGAGGCAATGGCAAACCACTTCCAACAACATTGCCAAGAAAAATGCAGGGATTGTCCAAGCAGCCTCCAGGAATCAACACTGACTTGAAGGCACACAAAAAACTCCACCCTTATAGAATGAAGTATTATTAGCACTTAGGGCTTCGGTTTTCCAGTCTAGTCTACTTTGTGTACCAGTTGGACAAAGCAGTTTTGCTCGGGACATCCAGAGATGGAAGCATTGCCTCATCCGTAGCCCTGTTGCTAACATGAGTAAAGAAGAAACTTTATTAACTTTTTATAATGTTCAGCAGCCCAGGGGAGGGAATTAATCTACAAACCTTAGAGCTGGTATAAATTTATTAAGCCAGTGATGGTGAACCTATGGCACAGGTGCTACAGGTGGCACGTAGAGCCATTTCTGCTGGCACACAAGCCATTGCCCTGGGAGGGCATTTTTGGCTTACAGAGGGCCTCTGGGGGAATGGGGGAGGGCATTTTTGCCCTTTCCAGACTCTAGGGAAGCCTCTAGAGCAGTGGTTCTCAACCTGGGGGTCAGGACCCCTTTGGGGTCGAATGACCGTTTCACAGGGGTCGCCTAAGACCAAAGGAAAAGACAAATTTCCCAAGGTGTTAGGAACTGAAGGTTCTATTCTGGTGCAGTGGAACTTATTTTTACAATCCAACCAATCGAGCGTTTACAGTGGGGTCAGTGTCCCTCTGACCTTCTTGCCAATCAGCTTAAAGTTCTGTAGGGAGAATTGGTGCTAGACTTATGGTTGGGGGTCACCCCACCATGAGGAACTGTATTGAGGGGTCGCGGTATTAGAAAAGTTGAGAACCACTGCTCTGGGGGCTGGGGAGGGTGAAAAACAGGTCTACCGGGCCCATCAGAAGTTGGGAAATTGGCTATTTCTAGCCTCCAGAGGGCCTCCAGGGGCAGGGGAGGCTGTTTTCACCCTCCCCAGGCATTGAATTATGGTATGGGCACTTGTGCATGTGCGACAGCTCCCTGCACATACTTTTGTCACCCATGGAAAAAAAGGTTCGCCATCACTTTATTGAGGGGATTGTGGAACTGCCTATGGAATATTTCTCACCAAGTCCCAAAGAAGCCCAGAACTAACTGAGATCATTTCTGGAAAAGAACAGAGAGACAAAACTATCAGTGGAGGACCAGTGCCACATGTTAGCAAGCTTCTCTGCTAAATGTGCTGGAATTCATCAGCTGACAGGAGCCTGATAACAGATGTAAGAGCTGGGCCTTTGAAATTTGACAAAAGCGTCCTTGTAGTCAAAGGTTTAATGCTTTGCATGTCAATCTAGACAGAGAACTTCATTAGCGCAGTATGTACTTGTGTTTAGTTAAGGCAGATATCACATTTTCCAAATACGGTTAGCCAGTAAGTTCAATCTGATATCTATGTAACAGCTCTCCTTTTCTTCTTCGTTTAATTGCCTTGCAAGTGTTGCAAAAAACCAAACAACTCTGCAGGTTATTAACATATAGCTTTGAACCGTTGGTAAGCAGCTGTTTGGCTAATGTACCAGTTTAAAACACAAGCAAATGGGGAAAGATCCATTCAAAACTAGGATAATTTTTTGTGGCTTGATTGAAATCTTTACGAAATATCTCAGGGATGAAATGCACTCAGATTTTCACTCTCTTTTGGGGAAGTAAATAGGTGCATCTTTTTTCAGGGGGTACACAATTTTCTTTATTTTTCTCCATTATACAGTAAAAAACAATATAAGCAGTAGAAAACATAGAATCAGTGCCTAAAATAATAACAAATAATATTTCTTTGTCACATTAAACATTCAAAAAGAAATCTTGATATACACTTTTTCATAAAGTGATTTCCTCTTCTTTGCTAAATTAATTAAAATTAGCTACACCTCAAACATATTTCATCTACAAATAGCAATATTATGAAATCTATTCCCTTATATTGTGCGCTCCCTTATGCTCTGTTAAATCCTTATCCATTGCTGCCACCAATCCTTATTTCATCGTCTGGGTCTTTAATAGATTAAAATTAAATCATCACGTATTCCTTCAAAAGTGATTTAAAAGATTATTTCTCAGTTATTTTTAGTTTCCAACCATTCATAAAACTTTCCCCAGATTTTATAGTAATCACACTTTTTTTATCTTTAAGCTTAAGGTGCATCTTATACTCCAAAAAATATCGTAAGGGGGGGCATTTGCCCAGGTTCGCCTGGTGCACCAGTTGCGGCCCTATCTGGACCGGGAGTCACTGCTCACAGTCACTCATGCCCTCATCACCTCGAGGTTCGACTACTGTAACACTCTCTACATGGGGCTACCTTTGAAAAGTGTTCGGAAACTTCAGATCGTGCAGAATGCAGCTGCGAGAGCAACCATGGGCTTCGCAAGGCATGCCCATGTTACACCAACACTCCGCAGTCTGCATTGGTTGCCGATCAGTTTCCGGTCACAATTCAAAGTGTTGGTTATGACCTATAAAGCCCTTCATGGCATTGGACCAGAATATCTCCGGGACCACCTTCTGCCGCATGAATCCCAGTGACAGATTAGGTCCCACAGAGTGGGCCTTCTCCGGGTCCCGTCGACTAAACAATGTCGTTTGGCGGGACCCAGGAGAAGAGCCTTCTCTGTGGCGGCCCTGACCCTCTGGAACCAGCTCCCCCCGGAGATCAGAACTGCCCCCATCCTCCTTGCCTTTCATAAAGTTCTTAAGACCCATCTCTGCCGTCAGGCATGGGGGAACTGAGACATCTCCCCCGGGCCTATACAGTTTATACTTGGTATGTTTGTGTGTATGCTTGCTTTTTAATAATGGGGTTTTTAGTGTTTTTTAAATTATTAGATTTGTTCTTACATTGTCTTTGTTATTGTTGTGAGCCGCCCCGAGTCTACGGAGAGGGGCGGCATACAAATCTAATAAGTAAGTAAGTAAGTAAGTAAGTAAGTAAGTAAGTAAGTAAGTAAGTAAGTAAGTAAGTAGTTTAGAAGAGAAGTAGTTCTAGACTATTTCCTTAAAAGTTATGGCAGAAAACCATATGATCAACCATTTCAAGTTTAAGTTTCAAGTTTTATTGGATTTATATGCCGCCCCTCTCCGAAAACTCGGGGCGGCTAACAGCAATCATAGACAATATACAATAATAATCCAATACTAAAAGCAAATTAAAACCCCTTAATATAAAAAACCAAACACACATACAAACATACCATGCATACCATTGTAACGGCCTAGGGGGAGAAGAAATCTTAATTCCCCCATGCCTGGCGGCAGAGGTGGGTTTTAAGTAGTTTACGAAAGGCAAGGAAGTTAAGACCATACTGAAGAAAGTGACTTTTTTGACCATGCATTTAGGACCATTGCAATGTCTCCATAGTCACGTGATTAAAATCCAGATGCTTGAAAAATTACATATATTTCCCACTATGTATTGACAGTTGCCGTGCCATGGGTCATGTGACTGCCATTTGGAACCTTCGCAGCCAATTTCCAACCGCCAAAATCTGGGAAAGATGGATTCTCTTAATGACCACAAGTTTCACTTACCAATGACTTTTCATAAAATTGGGCATAAAGTCACTTAACAACCATCTTACTTGAAAGATGTTTTGGCCCCAATGATGGTCATAAGTAGAGGACTACCGATGAGTAAGGGCCCACAGATTCGACCTTGCCCAGGTCCCATCCACCAAAACAATGTCGGTGGGCAGGACCTTGGGGAAGAGCCTTCTTTGTGGCGGCTCCAATCCTGTGGAATCAACTGTCCCCTACCGGTCTTCGGGAAAGCTGTTAAAGACCTGGCTTTTCCGGAAGGCCTGGAATTAGGAATGACTGCAAGTATGCATGTTTTTTTTAATGATATAGTAGTTTTTATGCCATAGTAGATTTTATTGATGTATTTATTGCTCTTTTTACTTGTATTTATGACTGTTGTTAGCTGCTCAGAGTCTGTTTTGGAGTGAGCGGCATATAAATGCAAATAAATAAATTTATTAAACGCCTTTCTTTTTCCAGTCTTTTCAAGATGAAATAGCTGTTTGAGGATTGCATAGTTCCCTACCTGTCTAGCAATGCAATAGGTCTTTTTTTGTACCTTTTTGTTCAATCCATACTGGGATAGCACTTTATGGTTCAGGTGCTGGAGATTATCACCTCTTGGAAAAGTAACATTTAAATAGAAGTTGATTTTTAAAATACATACAGCCACAGGCTAATGAAAAATGTGAGAAAAGCAAGACTTAAATATGAGAATTGGAACATACTAACATAAGTCACTGCAAAACCCAGCATGAGCTCATGTCTGCCCAAAGAAAGGCAGGGCAAGGAGCATTAAATAAGTGTTGAAAAAGGAGCAGATTTCTTTCCACCTCCTTGAAGTGGTGGTTCAAAGTGATCCTGGTGTGATTGATAACTGGAATCCAAACTTCTCCTTTGTAAGTCATGGATGGTCCTTTTTCTCAAGGAGAACCCGGGTGTCAGCACTCTGTCTGTTTTAAAACACCCTCTATGATGCCGAAACTTGCCACATGCCAACCACATTCCCAGACAGGGCAGGTAAAATGGGTGGCATTTCTTTTGGGGATTTTCACACCCAGAGAGACATTAACAAGGACTTCTGTTTCTGGGCTGATGGCCATTTGGTGCTGGGTAGGCCACAGAGGAGATGAATTCATTATACTATAAGTCAGAGGTGGGTTCCTGCCAGTTCTAATTGGTTCTTTAGAACTGTTAGTAACTCGGTGATGACATCACGGGGCCAGTTGATGTCTCTGTGGGTGCTGCCATTTTGTTGATGTCTCTGTGGGTGCTGCCATTTTGTTGATGTCTCTGTGGGTGCTGCCATTTTGTTGATGTCTCTGTGGGTGCTGCCATTTTGGATCAAAGCTATTTCTTCTGGGGCGGCATTGAGCAAACCGACAGCAAAAGGATCCAGAACCCATCCCTGTTATAGATTATTTGCTGAGCTGCTACCACTAATCAGTAAGTGAAGGAGTTGAATGATTATTTTTGATTGGTGTGGATTTCAATTTTGTTCTGCAGATTGCCTTCGACTTACAACAGTTCATTCAGTGACCGTTCAAAATGTCAATATCACTGGAAAAACTGAGAATTTTTTATGACCATTTTTCACTCATAGAAACATAGAAGATTGATAGCAGAAAAAGATCTCCTGGTCCATCTCGTCTGCCCTTATACTATTTCCTGTATTTTATCTTACGATGGATCTATGTTTATCCCAGGCATGTTTAAATTCAGTTACTGTGGATTTACCAACCACGTCTGCTGGAAGTTTGTTCCAAGCATCTACTACTCTTTCAGTAAAATATTTTTTTCTCACGTTACTTCTGATCTTTTCCCCAATTAACAGATCACTGTTGCATCATCTCTGTGATCATGTGATAAAAATTTGGACAGTTAGCAACTGGCTCACATGTATGACTGTTGCAGTTGAAGTATGGAGAGATCAGGCAGATATTCACAGTTGAGGAAAATCTTGTTTTTTATTTCAATCAGTAACTAATGGAACAACCAACTGCTGTAGAAGCTCTTCTACATAGAGAGAATCAGCTCGAACTGACCAATGAACACCGTCTTCACAAACTAACCAATGAGAAATGAACACTGTCTTCAACAAATTAACCAATGAGAGTCAAGTGACTCACTGACGCCCTCTGTGTAGCTTACCGACATTACAGCATGTCCTGGGGTCATGTGATCCCCATTGACTCACAGGCAGTAATGGGGAAGCCATATTCATTTAACAACCATCTTAACAGCTGAAATGATTCACTTAACAACAACTATGGCAAGAAAGGTCATAAAAGGGGGCAAAACTCACTTAACGGATATCTTGCTTATAAATTTTGGTTCATAAGTGGAGTCCTACCTGTATTACCAAAACAGCATTGTTCATAAGAGCTTTTCACTTGATAAATGAGTGCTGGGTTTTTTTTGTTGAGTAACTTGAATATAATCCTTCCTATATTTCAGTAAGTTATCAAAGACTGGTAGTGGTTAATGTATTTCGAATCAAAGGATTACATCAAACACTTTGTTGAAAGTGGAGGATGATTCACTGAAGCGTTCTGTAAGTGGTTGATCACCCCTCTTCACAAGAATGATTCAGGAAGGCATGAGGAAGAGTAAAATAACTAGAAAGAACTTGAAAATTATTCTGATGCATCAGTCTGATATATTGTCATATTGGCTATTTTGTCTTTCTGTCTGAAAATATCCCATCTGTGGGTTTTTCCTCATAGCTGCCTTCGTATGTATTACTGTAATTCTTGAGTTGGCAGAAAAAAAATAGGCTGGCATAATTTGCATTATTATTATTATTATTATTATTATTATTATTATTATTATTATTATTATTTATTGGATTTGTATGCCGCCCCTCACCGTAGACTTGGGGCGGCTGACAAGAATGATAAAAACAGCATGTGACAATGCAATAATAAAACAACTAAAAACCCTTATTATAAAACCAAACATACAAACATACCATGCATAACTTGTAATGGCCTAGGGGGAAGGAATATCTCACCATGCCGGGCGGTATAAATGAGTCTTGAGTAGTTTACGAAAGACAGGGAGGGTGGGGGCAATTCTAATCTCCAGGGGGAGTTGGTTCCAGAGGGCCGGGGCCGCCACAGAGAAGGCTCTTCACCCTGGGGCCCTCCAAACGACATTGTTTAGTCGACGGGACCTGGAGAAGGCCAACTCTGTGGGACCTTTTCGGTTGCTGGAATTCGTGCGGTAGCAGGCAGTTCCGGAGGTACTCTGGTCCAATGCCATGTAGGGCTTTAAAGGTCATGACCAACACTTTGATTTGTAACCGGAAACTGATCGGCAGCCAATGCAAGTCATGGAGTGTTGAGGAAACGTGAGCGAATCTTGGAAGCCCTATGATGGCTCTCGCGGCTGCGATCTGCACAATCTGAAGTTTCCGAACACTTTTCAGAGGTAGTCCCATGTAGAGAGCGTTGCAGTAATTGAACCTCGATGTGATGAGGGCATGAGTGACTGTGAGCAATGACTCCCTGTCCAAATAGGGCCGCAACTGGTACACCAGGCGAACCTGGGCAAACGCCCTCCTCGCCACAGCCGAAAGATGATGTTCCATTGCACCAATAGCTCAGTTATGACGCAAAACTAGAAACAGTTTTTAATAATATTTTAATCAGTGTAGTTTTTAATATTTCACAGCCCTCAACTTACAACTATTTGTTTAATTTCTTCCATAAGTATCTATCTGGGCAGTTCTGGAGGGCCAAATATTAGTTCCGCAGATCATATTCCTGTAAGTTTGAAGTACTTCCCATTTTGATGGGCAAGCCTTTATTGTCATTTGGCATACGTTAAAATAAAATTTCATCGCATACAGCTCTCAGAGAGTATGCACTACATAAACATGACACAATAATTAAATAAATACATACATAATTATGCATATACCCACATATGTGACAAAGAGAAACAACGGTCTAGTTCAAATGTATGGTGCATATGTACAAGACAAGAAAAACGAATTTTGCAAATTATCAGACGGATGGCATAGGAAACCTTCAGCATACCGTGCATTGACTGTTTGACTAGAAGGCCTCCGAGGTCACATTTAAGTCTTCTCTTCTGTTCTCTTCTATTCTACCCTACCCTACCCTACCCTACCCTAACCTAACCTAACCTAACCTAACCTGTTTTATTCACTGAGAATGTGGTAGTTAGTAGCAAGAGCGACAGTAATGGTGTGGGATTAAGCAAGGACACACTTTATTGAAAATAAATAGACTTGGGTCTGGTCGCTATAGGAGTGGGTGGAGGCAGTGAGAGAAGACAGTGAGTTGTAAATACATTAAAGAGATAAATAGCACAAAGCCAAATAAATAATCTAAGAAAAGAGACTGTGACTTGGCATTCAAGTTGCTGCAGTTTAATCGCTAAGTTGTGTCCAGCTGTCCACCATACCATGGACCATAGTACACAAGGCCCCTTATCCTCTATTGTGTTTCAGAATTTCTTCAAATTCATGTTCATTATGTCAATGATACTATCTGACCATCATCTCCTCTGCCGTCATCTTGTCCTTTTGCCTTCACTCTTTCCCAGCAATGAGTCCTCTCTTCTCATTTGATGGCCAAAGTATTGGAGCTTCTACTTCAGTGTTTGTCCTTCCAAAGGACAGTCAGGGTCAATTTACTTTAGGATTGACGGATTTGAACTCCTTGCAATCCAAGAGACTCTCCAGAGTTTTTTCCAACATCAAAAGTCAAAAGCATCAATTCTTTGGTGCTCAGTCTTTCTTATGGTCTAATTTTCACAGCCATGTATTATTACTGGGGAAACTATAGTTTTAATTATACGGAGCTTTGTTGACAAGGTGACATCTCTTTTTAATACTCTTTTTAATTTGCCATAGCTTGGCATTCATAAGAGTGTTACAAAAAGTGATAGAGCAGAGTAAAACTATAAATATGAAACTTGTATCACCACTTTTAAAACTTCAATTTTTTTCTATCTTTATCTTCTTATTTCGATGTCCACTTTCCTCCAAGGTACCTTCATTGAGTGAAATTTGGAATACTGTGTTCAGTTCTGGAGACCTCACCAAGAAAAAGATATTGCCAAAACCGAACGGGTCCAAAGACGGGCTACAAGAATGGTGGAAGGTCTTAAGCATAAAACGTATCAGGAAAGACTTAATGAACTCAATCTGTATAGTCTGGAGGACAGAAGGAAAAGGGGGGACATGATCGAAACATTTAAATAGGTTAAAGGGTTAAATAAGGTTCAGGAGGGAAGTGTTTTTAATAGGAAAGTGAACACAAGAACAAGGGGACACAATCTGAAGTTAGTTGGGGGAAAGATCAAAAGCAACGTGAGGAAATATTATTTCACTGAAAGAGTAGTAGATCCTTGGAACAAACTTCCAGCAGACGTGGTTGGTAAATCCACAGTAACTGAATTTAAACATGCCTGGGATAAACATATATCCATCCTAAGATAAAATACAGAAAATAGTATAAGGGCAGACTAGATGGACCGTGAGGTCTTTTTCTGCCGTCAGTCTTCTATGTTTCTATGTTTCTATGAAATTATCTTTTTTCTAAGCTGAGAAGACTGAAAAAGTGTCAGGCTCCCTTCAAGTTTTTTTCTTCCTTCTTAAAAGCTGCAATTCTTGACTGTACTGTACAACTGGAGTGATGCTGACGGCTTAGAGAGAAATTCTGTGTTCTGCTCATACTTTCACTGTGTAAAAAATCTACAACTTCTAAATCAAATACTTATTTCCATGTTGAAAGGAAATGCTTCAAAATCAGGCTGCTTTCCAAGATACATAACTCCATGGCTGGATCAAGCCCATGTTTTATGTAGTCTGGCCCTCTCTGTCTCCTGCAGGGACCTGCCAAGGGTTCTGGGAAGCTGATAAATAGGACAGGAAAATGGTGATTGCCTTGAATGGCACAAAGGAATTGGATGTCCAGGATGCATCGGAACAAGTGTGAAGTGCCAGATGAACAAATTGTTGCTATTTTCCGTATTTTTTTTGTTTTCACAATATGAAAAGCTGCCCTGCCATTCTAAATGTCAAGGGTGGAAAATATGCTGGCAATAAAGCCTGAGGTGATGGATTTCGTGCAGACCATTCATACATTCATTCATTCAGTGGCTAAATTTAAACCCTACTATTTATCTAAGAGTCCAAGACATTCTTTACACCGGTCTCTCCTCTAGTTTTATCCTCACAAAAACCACCTTGTTAAGGTGAGGCTGAGAAAGAGTGACTGTCTTAAAATTTCTCAGCCAGCCTTCATGGTTGAGGGCTGGAACCCGAACTCCTCCATCATGGCTCAATCATTGCATAAACATAGATTTGAACAACCATACGGATCCAACTACGCAGTCCATATTTAAATGTTTCGATCATGTCCCCCCTTTTCTTTCTGTCCTCCAGACTATACAGATTGAGTTCATTAAGTCTTTCCTGATACATTTTATGCTTAAGACCTTCTACCATTCTTGTAGCCAGTCTTTGGACACGTTCAATTTTACCAATATCTTTTTGTAGGTGAGGTCTCCAGAACTGAACACAGTATTCCAAATGTGGTCTCACCAGTGCTCTATATAAGGGGATCACAATCTCCCTCTTCCTGCTTGTTATACCTCTAGCTATGCTACCCCTAAATCCTTCTCTTCTGAAGTTTTTGCTAACACAGAACTGCCAATGCAATACGGATCCAACTACGCAGTCCTCTCGATACATACCCTGTTTCTCCGAAAATAAGTCTCCCCCGAAAGTAAGACGTAGGAGAGGTCTCCTAGAATTTCCTAATATAAGGCATCCCCCGAAAGTAAGACGTAGGAGGCATTTCGTTTCACAGCATTCCCGAACAGAACATATATAAGATATATTTGAAGAAAGTATAATTGTTGTACATGGAAATAACGGTGCGGTAGTAGTAAGAAATTCTTGATAGGATTCACAGTTTGTCTGGTTATGCTGGTTTGTGATGACAACTACTGTACAGTATCTAATAAATGTAAATTTTTTTGTTGCAATAAATGTGAATTCTTCTTAAACATAGAAACATAGAAGTCTGACGGCAGAAAAAGACCTCCTGGTCCATCTAGTCTGCCCTTATACTATTTCCTGTATTTTATCTTAGGATGGATATATGTTTATCCCAGGCATGTTTAAATTCAGTTACTGTGGATTTACCAACCACGTCTGCTGGAAGTTTGTTCCAAGGATCTACTACTCTTTCAGTGAAATAATATTTCCTCACGTTGCTTTTGATCTTTCCCCCAACTAACTTCAGATTGTGTCCCCTTGTTCTTGTGTTCACTTTCCTATTAAAAACACTTCCCTCCTGGACCTTATTTAACCCTTTAATATATTTAAATGTTTCGATCATGTCCCCCCTTTTCCTTCTGTCCTCCAGACTATACAGATTGAGTTCATTAAGTCTTTCCTGATACATTTTATGCTTAAGACCTTCTACCATTCTTGTAGCCAGTCTTTGGACACGTTCAATTTTACCAATATCTTTTTGTAGGTGAGGTCTCCAGAACTGAACACAGTATTCCAAATGTGGTCTCACCAGCGCTCTATATAAGGGGATCACAATCTCCCTCTTCCTGCTTGTTATACCTCTAGCTATGCAGCCAAGCATCCTACTTGCTTTTCCTACTGCCCGACCACACTGCTCACCCATTTTGAGACTGTCAGAAATCACTACCCCTAAATCCTTCTCTTCTGAAGTTTTTGCTAACACAGAACTGCCAATGCAATACGGATCCAACTACGCAGTCCTCTCGATACATACCCTGTTTCTCCGAAAATAAGTCTCCCCCGAAAGTAAGACGTAGGAGAGGTTTCCTAGAATTTCCTAATATAAGGCATCCCCCGAAAGTAAGACGTAGGAGGCGTTTCGTTTCACAGCATTCCCGAACAGAACATATATAAGATATATTTGAAGAAAGTATAATTGTTATACAGTGGTCCCCCGAGTTTCGCGATCTCGATCATTGCGAAACGCTATATCGCGATTTTTCAACCCGGAAGTAAAAACACCATCTGCGCATGCGCGCCCTTTTTTTCTATGGCCATGCATGCGTAGATGGCGCCGGGCAGATCAGCTGCTGGGCGGCTTCCCTGGGTCTTCCCCCTCTTGCTGGCGGGAGGGTGAGTGGCGGGCATCAGCGAGGAGTTTGCGTGGGCGGCGGGGAAACCCCAGCGCCGCTTCCCAGCTGAGTCCTGAAGCCAAACGCGGAAGTTCGCTTCAGGACTCAGCTGGGAAGCGGCGCGAGCGAACGGCGTGGGCGGGCGAAGGGCGGGCGCGACGGGCGGGCAGGCGGCGGACAAGCGGCGGGCGGACAAGCGGCGGGCGCGGCAGCAGCGAGGAGTTTGCTACCATTCTTGTAGCCAGTCTTTGGACACGTTCAATTTTACCAATATCTTTTTGTAGGTGAGGTCTCCAGAACTGAACACAGTATTCCAAATGTGGTCTCACCAGCGCTCTATATAAGGGGATCACAATCTCCCTCTTCCTGCTTGTTATACCTCTAGCTATGCAGCCAAGCATCCTACTTGCTTTTCCTACTGCCCGACCACACTGCTCACCCATTTTGAGACTGTCAGAAATCACTACCTCTAAATCCTTTTCTTCTGACGTATTTGCTAACACAGAACTGCCAATACAATACTCACATTGAGGATTCCTTTTCCCCAAGTGCATTATTTTTCATTTGGAAACATTAAACTGCAGTTTCCATTGCTTTGACCATTTCTTCATTAAAAAAAATAAGACATCCCCTGAAAATAAGACGTAGCACATCTTTGGGAGCAAAAATTAATAAAAGACGCTGTCTTATTTTCGGGGAAACGGTAGCATTGGATGGGTTATCACTGCTTTATTCTGAAATGTTTTGCAGTTTCCCAATCTACTCTGATCCTTTGGAGTTCCCTGATGCCAAGGTTGAAGACCCCCTGCTCTATACATTCAGTTTCAAGTATTAACAGATAGCCTGACACATTGCTCAAACCACAGTTCCCTTAATGTGATTTGTAAACCTCACCTTAATCCACAACTAGCTGATGTCACATGTCATGCTAGGTTATAAATCACAGTCTAGAAACCACAATGACTAATTTCACACGTTGGTTTGCTCAAAGTTTGCTAACAAAGCTGTATGTAGTCATAAATCATCGCTTATTTAAAAAACAGTGGCAGGTTCACCCACTACCCTAATACCTAACTCAACAATTTAAGCGCAAAGTGTAAACCCAACCCCTGAATCCAAAACTTGTACAGGTAGACCTCAGTTTATGGCAAGATAAATCTTCCAAGATTCGCCCACGTTTCTTCAACACTCCGTGGCTTGCGTTGGCTGCCGATCAGTTTCCGGTCACAATTCAAAGTGTTGGTCATGACCTTTAAAGCCCTACATGGTGTTGGGCCAGAATATCTCCAGGATCATCTTCTGCCGCACGAATCCCAGCGACCGATAAGGTCCCACAGAATTGGCCTTCTCCGGGTCCCGTCGACTAAACAATGTCGTTTGGCAGGCCCCAGGGGAAGAGCCTTCTCTGTGGCAGCCCCGGCCCTCTGGAACCAACTCCCCCCGGAGATTAGAACTGCCCCCACCCTCCCTGTCTTTCGTAAACTACTCAAGACTCACTTATACCGCCAGGAATGGGGGAGTTGAGATATTCCTTCCCCCTAGGCCATTACAAGTTATGCATGGTATGTTTGTGTGTATGTTTGGTTTTATAATAAGGGTTTTTAGTTGTTTTATTATTGGATTGTTACATGCTGTTTTTATCATTGTTGTTAGCCGCCCCGAGTCTACGGAGAGGGGCAGCATACAAATCCAATAAATAATAATAATAATAATAATAATAATAATAATAATAATAATAATAATTATTATTATTATTATTATTATTATTATTATTATTATTATTGCCTCAATGGAGCCTAACATTTCTGTTGCTGAACCAGACATTTGTGAAGGGAGTTTTGCCCCATTTCATTACCTTTCTTGCCCCATTTGTTAAGTGAATCACTGCAGTTGTTAAGTTAGTAACACGGTTGTTAAGTGAATCCGGCTTCTCCATTGATCTTGCTTTTCAGAAGGTTGTAAAAGGGGTCATATGACCAGGGGTGATATGCTTCCGGTTCGCTCATGCCTGTCAGTCATCAGAGAGCCGGTTGCGAAGGGAGCGTGAGGTTCCGGCCAACTGCTTAGATATGGCCATTTGGGTTCTTTTACCCTCTGTGCATGCACAAAGGGGGAAAAAAACCCCAAATGGTGGCATCCAGGCAGGTGGGCGGAGCCTCACGCTCCCTTTGAGATCGACTCTCTGACGACTGACGGGCATGAGCGAATCAGGAGCAATTCATCCAGTACCAAGTTCCTACCAGTATGATCAACGACATCTTATTGGTAACAAAAATTGAGCTGTGCATGAAGCTCTGTGTCTCCGACATGCCTAAAATCTCACACACGAACGCATACCCTCATGAGATTTTGCTTCCTACGCATGCACAGAAGCAAAATCTCACTTAGATGCACATGCTGTTAGTGTTGGGCGAACCCAAGGAAGTTCGGGTTTGGGTTCAGCACCCGGATTTTTAAAAAAGTTCGGGTTCGGCACCCGAACCCGAACTTTTGCCAAACGTTCGAGTTTGATGCTTAGGAAAGCACCAGGAAGCACCGCCGCCCATCTGTCACCTTCTGGAAGAGTCAGGGCGCTTCCCAGCGCTCTCCCGAACCCGAACCTGAACTTTTGCCAAACTTCCAGGTTCGGCGTTTGGGAAACCGCTGAGAAGCACCCCGGCTATTTCTGAAGGTGACAGCAGGGCGGCGGCGCTTCCCAGAACAGCCGGGAAGCTGTCGGCCGGTCGGGAGGCGCAAAAGGAGGTGGGGAATCCCACGAGGGAATTCCAGGGGTGGAGCTTTGACGTCACTGAGACGTCCTTCCTGGAGTCCCCGTTTCTGCCGGGCAGGAAGGACGTCTCAGTGATGTCAAAGCTCCGCCCCTGGAATCTCCTCGTGGGATTCCCCACCTCCTTTTGTGCCTCCCGACTGGCCGACAGCTCCCCGGCTGTTTCGGAAGGTGACAGCTGCTTCCCGGTGCTCTCCCGAACCTGAACTTTTGCCGAACCTTTGCAAAAATTCGGGCTCGGGTTTGGTGTACCAAACCGCGTAAAGTTTGGTACGAACCCGAACTTTGCAGGCTCATTTCGCCCAACTCTACATACTGGAGATGAAGAGCTGCACGTGCAGCATACCAGTAGCAGTGGTAGCGGCAACTCCCGCCTGATTTCACCCCTGCCTATGACCCTGGAACATTGCAACCAGTGAATGGCTGCAAAAATGTTTACTACCACACTGTGGGCATGGCTTATTTTGTGGGTGTGGCTTGCTGGTCATATGACCAGGTAGGAGTGGCTTGATGATCATGTGACAAGGGGGCTGGCTTAAAGGTCATGTGACTGGCTTAAAGGTGGCCAACTTGACATAACTCACGTCAAGGGTTTGGGTTAGGGTGCCTGGCCTCTCCTCATCTCAAAGAGATACAATTTCCCTATCCATTTACTATTACTGAACATCCAAAATATACTATTTAATTCTATGCATATATTTATTTATTTTATTTATTTATTTATTTATTTATTAGATTATTAATTAGATATGTATGCCGCCCCTCTCCATAGACTATGGCATATATGCCATATGTGTACATACATATTATACACACAAAAATATACATTATCTGCTATATAAATTGTATGTACACACACACATACGTACAGCTCTTCTAAAATTATACACATTCAACCTCATTTACCGCAATAGGAAAAACATACCCAGAGCCCAGAAGGGGGAAAAAGAAAAAAAAAATTCAAAAGTTTTCTACCAGATTTGCGTAACTGACCAAACTTTTTCTACTGGTTTTGCGTACCTGACCGTAACTGACTGTACCTGTAGGAGCCCATCACTGAGTACAACCTATCAGAAATATGAATCCGTTGCCAAGCATCTAGATTTGAATCATGTGACCATGGAGAGTGTGAAAAATGGTCATAAGTCACTCCCCCCCAATGCCATTGTAACTTCAAATGGTCACTAAATGAACTTCTGACCCACTGAAAATTTCCAGCGTGTTACTTCAGTGTATTGCAAGAAAGTTCTTGTTCTTCTTTCTTCCATGGTGTTGTGGTTAGCTCTGGCCCAGCTCCTGCCCCAAGGACTGTGGATGTGGGGGAAACATCCACATGCTGCAGGCCTGTTTTGCCCCCGGTGGAATCTGCTGATGAAGGCTCCTCTGACCAAGAAGACATGAGTGACAGGGAGGAGGAGAGTGTGGCAGACAGCTCAGAAGGAGATCAATTATCTAGCTCCTCCTTGGATTCAGAACAAGAGTTAATGATACAGCCACGCATGCGGAGAGTGATGCATAGGCAACAACAACTGAGAGATTATTATCAAAGAAAATGAAGCCACCTGTGGTTGGGTGGGGCTGTGGTCATTAGTGAGGCTGCTATAAAGAGCAGCCTGTGGGTTTGGCCATTGTGGAGGATTATCTGATCGTTGTGTTTCGTGACTGCTTTACTGACTTTGACCTTTTGTGTGCTGATTTTTCCCAGCTTTGAAACTAAACCAGAGCAAAGGGTGTTTCACTTTGTGAAAGAAGGACTGTGAATTGCCTCACAGCTGCAAGCTAAGTATCACAGAACTGATAAGGGACTTGTACAAATTACCAGTTTGTTTGGAGACGAGTGCTCTTTGCTATATACCAAAAGAGGGCTTAGGTTAAGTGAATTTTCCTAATAAAGAACATTGTTTTGAATTTTCAAACGTGTGTGTGTCTGAAATTTGTACCTGTGAATTTTTGGGAGGAGTCTACCAGAGAGCCCGACAGAACACATGGAAAATGCTCTTTAACTTTCAAGGCACCGGTGTTGAGGGTGGGTTTTTAACAAAAGGCTCCTTCTCCGAGCATTGAATCCAGATGGGTTCCTTACCAAACAAAGTCCTTCCCAGTGTGCAAGAATGTATTCCTTTGAGCACACTGCATCCATTTTCAATTTATCATGACAAAGCTAGCTTCAGATATTGCAAGAAAGGCAGGCCTGTCTACTTCACGGTGGCTGGGGGAGAGAAGTTTATTTTCACTAGAAATTAAATCATGTCCATACATGCTGTCAGGGAGCCATTTGCCTAACTCTATTAAATACCCCTCTGTGGCCACATGATCGTTATCATAAAAGTCAAGAAGTCATTAGGCTCAGGCTGCAACTTCTCATTGTCGGCTGTGGATTCGCTCTATGCATGCAAAATGATCCATTTGTATTTTGGACTTTGTCCACCTGCACATTTGAGGCAGTTTCAGGCTGGTTAGCCGGGTTCGTTTGGTACAGAAAGGAGAGATTTGGGGCAGATGAGCCTATTAAATGCAGTAATGTATATAGTGTCTCCACTGGGGAGATAATTAGTCTCTATGCAAAGGACAGAAGTCATTTCCTTTACAGCTGCCTCAGAAATGTATATGATCTTCGGGACTCTAAAATGCACCAGACAGCAATCCCGAAAATCAAATGTGACTCAGATCAATAAATTAAAACTCATAGAGAGCTTGTACAATAGAATAGAATAGAATTCTTTATTGGCCAAGTGTAATTGGACGCACAAGGAATTTGTCTTTGGTGCATATGCTCTCAGTGTACATAAAAAGAAAAAAAATACATTCATTGAGACTCATAAGATACAACACTTTGTGATAGTCAATGATGGGCTGTTCTGCCCCCACGGGATGGGATGCATTGGGGGGTAGTAGGTTTATGCACTATTTATGAAAATAGTTTTTTATTGTCCTTCCTTCTCTAGTACCATACTTTTAAAATAGGAAATAATTAAATAGTATATTTTTACCCATAAAGGCTTTAACCATTTTAATCATTATCTAGAACTACACTTTTATAGCAATTAATGAAAATTGAGCTATTTGCCTAATCTATTATCATACTGAACCTTGTGGGTTAAAATGTTACTGTACTCTTCAACAAATAATTCTGTCTATCATTTGTCCTTTTTGTAGACCAGAATATCTCTGGGACTGCCTTCTGCCGCATGAATCCCAGCGACCAGTTAGGTCCCACAGAGTTGGTCTTCTCTGGGTCCCGTCGACTAAACAAGGTCGGCTGGCGGGACCCAGGGGAAGAGCCTTCTCTGTGGCGGCCCCGACCCTCTGGAACCAGCTCCCCCCCCGGAGATTAGGATTGCCCCCACCCTCCTTGCCTTTCGTAAACTTCTTAAGACCCGCCTCTGCCGTCAGGCAGGGGGGAATTGAGACATCTTCCCCAGGCCTATATCATTTATGTATGGTATGTTGAGTGTATGTTTTTTAAATTATGGGTTTTTTAGTTTTTAAATATTAGATTTGTATTTTACATTGTGTTCTACTATTGCTGTGAGCTTGAGCCTTGAGTCTACGGAGAGGGGCGGCATACAAATTAAATAAATAAATAAATAAATAAATAAATGAATGAATGAATGAATGAATGAATGAATGAATGAATGAATGAACGAACGAACGAACGAACGAACGAACAAAAAACAAACAAACAAACAAACAAACAAACAAACAAACAAACATTCAAATAATGCGACTTAATCAACTGAAAAAGAGTCCCAAGCACCTATTTGAAAACTCATCTTGGTGGGCAAGCCACTCCCACTCAGTCACATGAATGTTAAGTCACCCCCCCCCAGTCACATGATTGTCAAACCACTCCCATGACCGGCAAGCCACCCTACATGACCATCAAGCCACACCCATACAACAATTGACAGCCGTTCACTGATGATAGTCATAGGTTACTAAAAAGCAATCAAATCATATTAGGAAACAAAGATACAAGAAACATGGTTCTAGTCATAAGTGGAAGGAGATAGGTAACAGGCAGAAGAAGAAGAATAGTAATACAATTCTTAATAAATAGTTTAACAGTGTTGTGGGAATTAGTTGTTTAGCAAAGTGATGGCATTCAGGGGAAAAATGTCCTTGTGCCTAGTTGTTCTGATGTGCAGTGTCCTATAGCATTGTTTTGAGGGTAGAAGTTGAAACAATTTACGTCCAGGCTGTGAGAGGTCTGTAAATATTTTATTTATTTTTATTTATTTATTTTATTTATTTATTTATTTTGTCCAATACACAATGAGGGTTTTAGTGGGTATATATCTATGTACACATAGTAAAATACATGATGACGGTTATAGAGGAGATACTCATAGTAAAATATATCTAAGAAAGAATAGAAAAGAAGATATAGTAATAGAACATATCAATGAAATAATAGAAGAAGATATATAGGAATAGAAGAAAGGTATAGGAGATATAGGAGAGCAATAGGACAGGGGACGGAAGGCACTCTAGTGCACTTGTACTCGCCCCTTACTGACCTCATAGGAATCTGGATAGGTCAACCGTAGATAATCTAAGGGTAAAGTGTTGGGGGTTTGGGGATGACACTATGGAGTCCGGTAATGAGTTCCACGCTTCGACAACTCGGTTACTGAAGTCATATTTTTTACAGTCAAGTTTGGAGCGGTTAATATTAAGTTTAAATCTGTTGTGTGCTCTTGTGTTGTTGTGGTTGAAGCTGAAGTAGTCGCCGACAGGCAGGACGTTGCAGCATATGATCTTGTGGGCAATACTTAGATCTTGTTTAAGGCGTCTTAGTTCACAGCCCTCTTTTTGACTCGTGCAATATATAGGTCCCCAGTGGAAGGCAGGTTGGTAGCAATTTTTTTTCCTGCAGTTCTAATTGAAGCCTGTGTCTGTCTTGTTATGTTGGATTGGACCAAAAATACATTTGTGTTCTGAAGAAGCCATCCATAAACACCAGGAAGTTCACAAATAAAAGTGTGAAGGCAGTTGAGCCCTCATAAGCAATCTTCTCCCAACAAACTAAACTAGAGGTATACTGCATGTTCATATGGAGGACTCCTATTATTTATTTGCGTAACTGTTATTGATAGACCTTTGTTTAAGTTCATTTTAGACCCTAGCAACTAATCATGAGATTGGCAAAGCAAACATGCCATGAACAAAGCAACTGTGTTATCAGTAAGCCTTGAAATTATGTCCGTAAGAGCTGCTTATACAAGATGCTGCTTGCATCTACCTAGCTTGTGATTAGGCAATCCTAACCCTTGCACTCTTCCTGTCTCCTGGAATTCATGACCGGCAGGTGTTCAGATATAGACCTCACCTTACTAGCCCATATGATAGTAACACATTATTAGGCCAATATTTCTCCCATAGAAGAGTTCCATCAAGCTGCAAAGTTCATCTTTCTCTTTTTTTTAATTAATAATTTTTATTAAACACTTTTTGTTAAAAAAAGATTTTTTTATTATCTACTTATTTGATATGTGTGCCATATTCATTTACATCCATTTCACATCTGTTTCTCCCTCTTTTGAATTTACATTTAGATGAACATATAATATTAACATATAATATAAACATATAAGCATATAATCTCTTTACATAATTTCGTGTTTACATTGAACAATATTTTCCTTACTTATATATCAATTTTACAATAGTACTGTCTCAATACAAAAATATTTCATTTTTAAAATTACTTAGCACTTTTCATACTTCTATACCTTAGTTTTGGTCGCTACAATGTAAAAAGGATGTTGAAACTCTAGAAAGAGTGCAGAGAAGAGCAATAAAGATGATTAGGGGACTGGAGGCTAAAACATATGAAGAGTGGTTGCAGAAATTGGGTATGTCCAGTTTAATGAAAAGAAGGACCAGGGGAGATATGATAGCAGTGCTCCAATATCTCAGGGGTTTCCACAAAGAAGAGGTAGTCAGGCTTTTCTCCAAAGCACCTGAGGGTAGAACAAGAAGCAATGGATGGAAACTAAACAAGGAGAGAAGCAACTGTGAGCCGCCCCGAATCTGCGGAGAGGGGCGGCATACAAAACAATAATAATAATAACTTAGAACTAAGCAGAAATTTCCTGACAGTTAGAACAATTAATCAGTGGAACAATATGCCTACAGAAATTGTGAGCACTCCAACAATGGAAGTTTGTAAGAAGATGTTGGATAACTATTGTCTGAAGTAGCGTAAGGTTTCCTACTTGAACAAGGGGTTGGACCAGAAGATCTCCAAGGTCCTTTCCAACTCTGTTTAATAATAATAATAATAATAATAATAATAATAATAATAATAATAATGATGATGATGATGATGATGATGATGATAATAATAATAATAATAATAATAATAATAATAATAATAATAATAAGAAGAAGAAGAAGAAGAAGAAGAAGAAGAAGAAGAAGAAGAAGAAGAAGAAGAAGAAGAAGAAGACAAAAATACACAGTCCTAGACACTTTGGAAGTGTTTGACTTGTGATATTGTGATATGAAATCCAGCATATCAATCCCATTTGCTGTATATTACTGGGTTTTGTGATTATTATTTTTTGGGGTGGTTTTTCTTATCATGGAGACTTCTATTCTGAGCGGAGCAATTGTAGCTCCTGTTATGTGTTTTGTATTTTTATGTATGTGTGTTGTGTCTTGTTTTTAAAAATAATAAAAATTTATTAAAAAGAAAAAAGAAAACCATCGGAATTGACAAAATCTCCATCTGTTAATTGCAAAAAGCCACTTTACTGGGATGGGTACACATAGTTCGCCACTACATCACGCAGTCCTAGGTGCTTGGGAATGATGATGAAATACAAAATCCAGCATAGTGATCTCATTTGCTGTGTTGTGTTGACATAATAATAATAATAATAATAATAATAATAATAATAATAATAATAATAAATTTATTTATATATTTATTTATTTGTTTGTTTGTTTGTTTATTTATTTTGTCCAATACACAATGTACATTGAAGAGAATAGACATGAAGTATTATATATAAAGAAAAGATATAAAAATAGAGGAGAAGATATATGAAAGAAAGAACAGATATATGATATATGAGATAAGGAGAGACAATTGGACAGGGGACGAAAGGCAGGCTCGTGCACTTACGTACGCCCCTTACTGACCTCTTAGGAACCTGAAGAGGTCAATCGTGGATAGTCTAAGGGAGAAATGTTGGGGGTTAGGGGTTGACACTACTGAGCCTGGTAATGAGTTCCATGCTTCAACATCTCGATTGCTAAAGTCATATTTTTTACAGTCAAGCTTGGAGCGATTAATATTAAGTTTGAATTTGTTGCGTGCTCTTGTGTTGTCGCGATTGAAGCTGAAGTAGTCATTGACAGGCAGGACGTTGCAGCATATGATTTTGTGGGCAATACTTAGATTGTGTTTTAGGCGTCGTAGTTCTAAGCTTTCTAGACCAAGGATTGATAGTCTGCTTTCGTAGGGCATTCTGTTTCGAGTGGAGGAGTGAAGGGCTCTTCTGGTGAAGTATCTTTGGACATTTTCTAGGGTGTTGATGTCCGAGATATTAATAATAATAATAATAATAATAATAATAATAATAATAATAATAAAGGAGGAGATGTCTCCTCCTTTGGAGGCATTGGCCAGACAAAGGCAATCTACCGCCAGGCCCTCTGCTGAGGCATTCCTTGGGCTGAAGATCACAGCCTTCAAACTAGGAGGCGGCAGGAATAGTTGGAATGCTCACCTGCCCGTCAGAGAGTCAGCTAAGTATTCCTGGGGAGCAGATTCAGGATGACGCTTGTATCCTATGCAGGCTGAGACCTGCAGCCTGCCAGGAATTGCCAGCTTGGAGGCACATTTACAGGAGGGAGCGCTGAGGGCAAGAAGAAGCAGCCAGAGAATGTCATGTGAATTCAATGCCCGGAGGCGATGCTCTCGCCTGCCTTGACTTTTTTTTTACAACCGGCAACATGCCTGGCGTGTGCGTTCAACTGATTTTTGAAACCAGGCTGGGCTAGCCGGCAGCTGTAAACTACGGCTGCACCTGCAGCTTGCCTGGTGCAGCACCAACAGAGCTTTTAAGCAACATTGTCTTTAATTGCCCTTAATTGGTTTTGGCTGAAGGCTGAGATGCTCCTTTACAGCAGCTCGGAAGACAGGCACGCTGCAGGATGTTTTCCAAATTTTTTTTTCCCCGTCCCATAAATCCCCAGGTTTTTTTTCCTCCTCCTCTAACTAGGGGATTACTCCCTGCATAGCTTCTCTGCTTAGACTGCAGTCAAGAATGTTTTTCAGGCTGCTAATTCTTTGCTGAATTTTGGCTTTGATATATTTCTGCACACAGCATAAGAGATGATAAAATGCTGGTTTATATATTATATATTAAGCAACTGTAAAAAGCACAAAATTCAGCTGGAGCAGATTCTTACCCAATTCACTTGGCAATTTCCTTGATTAAACTTCGTGGGACTTGTCTAAATTTCAGTGTGTATAAAGGGAGGCTAATCAGATTGGCTTTGTAATACACCTAGGGAGAAAAAATATATTTCCAGACTGCTTTCCTAGAAATCATGCCAGCCTTCCCAAAGATGGCACCTCTTAAATTGTTGAAAATATAGCTCCTTTAATCCCCAATCAGTAATTAATCACTTTTTTTTTGCTTATATAACTTCTGAGTGAGGAACTAAACCAGGAGTAAGTTCTAACTTACTTTGCTGAAAGTTCATGTCCTCCCATGCCGCGTGAGAAAAAATCAAACAACCTCCCCCCCCAAAAAAAGCCAAAAACAAAATGGCAAAGCATGCTTCTGCGCATGATCAGAAGAAAAAGAAAAATGTCCATTTTTTAAAAAAGATGGTGCTGTCCATGGAGCAGCACCAACCGAACCGGTTCTGTGACATCACCAGCGGGTCGCTACCAGTTCGGATGAATCGTCCCAAACCTGGAGGACCCCACTTCTGAACTAAACATGCAGCAATGTTGTGCGTGCTACAGTCTGTGCAGACTCAAAAGCCAAGTGATACACTCACTATTTATCTAGATACACTGTTAGGATGAATCCATACTTTCTGATAATTCTTCTTGCTAAATTATGGGCATTTTTGTCTCTCTTCTCCATGATGTCTTTGTTAAACCTTGTGAGTAAAATACTATATTTGTTATTTTTTAAAATATCATTTCAGCTTATCCCCACACGTTAAAGCTCTAAGCTGGGAAAGCGGTAGATACAACACAATAAATTTGTTTGGATGTAAGCCTCAGCAAAAGAAAAAAGATTACAAAAAGATATTGATAAAATTGAATGGGTCCAAAGACGGGCTACAAAAATGGTGGAAGCATAAAACGTATCAGGAAAGACTTAATGAACTCAATCTGTATAGTCTGGAGGACAGAAGGGAAAGGGGGGACATGATCGAAACATTTAAATATGTTAAAGGGTTAAATAAGGTTCAGGAGGGAAGTGTTTTTAATAGGAAAGTGAACACAAGAACAAGGGGGGCCCAATCTGAGGTTAGTTGGGGGAAAGATCAGAAGCAACATGGGAAAATATTTCTTTACTGAAAGAGTAGTAGATGCTTGGAACAAACTTCCAGCAGACACGGTTGGTAAATACACAGTAATTGAATTTAAACATGCCCGGGATAAACATATATCCATCCTAAGATAAAATGCAGGAAATAGTATAAGGGCAGACTAGATGGACCATGAGGTCTTTTTCTGCCAGCAATCTTCTATGTTCTTATTTAAACCTAGCAATTGGGCTTAAATTCAGAGTAAACCGCATATACTAAACAAAACAAGCACTAAACTATGTTACAAAGTGGGAATTAGTTTGCTTTGTTATGCTGTGATGGTTATGGCTTTGCTAAGACAAGATACTGACCAACGCCTCCACAAACTGCATTTTATCTTAGCAACTTTTCAAACCTAGCACGTAGTCAGTTTAGATGTTGTGCAAATTCCCCAAATTTAGTCATGGAATTAATCCTGGTTCCATTATCAGATAAGGATATGAATGTTAAACCAGGCAAAATAAACGTGCCTTGGGAATGCTAGGCTAAGCTTGTTTACTCACAAGTAAATACAACCAGGTCTGGGGGAGTTACTCCCTAGTGCAGTATTTCCCAACTTTGGCAACTTGAACATATTTGGACTTCAACTCCCAGAATTCCCGAGCCAGCAGGCTGGAGAATTCTGGGAGTTGAAGTCCAAATATCTTCAAGTTGCCAAGGTTGGGAAACACTGCCCTAGTGGGCCCGTATAGAACTACAGCTTGTATCCCAGTCTGCAAACAAGCCTAGCAAACCGACTCCCACGTCTGACTTACTCAAGACAAAGCTCATAGCAGGTGTTCTATGGAAGACACACACTGCTCCCCCCCCCCCCACCCGGCAGGTTTTTCCAATTGCTCAACTTCGCTTTAGGGGAGGCAGGAGGGGGGAGGGAATCATGACCCAAAGTTGTTCCACCAGCTCTTGCACCTGCTTGTACTGCATGCAAATCCAAGAGGCCTGCTGCCTCATGTCAGGAATGAGTTACATCTTCCCTGGCCTTCCCTAAAAAACAGGCAGACAGAAATGTGACAACAGCCATCAACCTTCATTGAAGTCAGCAGATAAGAGCAGATGATTCCAGGGCAAGAAATGGGAGTTTGCTTTGGCTGACAGGGGAGCTTTTACTCAGAGCCATAATGGGATACACACACACACACACACACACACACACACACACACACACACACACAGCATCTACGGAACTCCAAAACAAACCATACCTGCCAACACCAGATTGTCCAAAAGAGACACTCACAATAAAGCATTTATCATGCACAACACCCTGGTTGGAGTCCCCTATTTTTGTCCCCTATTTTTATAGACAACGAGGAGGAAAAATGTATGATGAGTGTTACCAGCTGTTTTAGAAACATACAAACATAGAAGATTGATGGCAGAAAAAGACCCCCTGGTCCATCTAGTCTGCCCTTATACTATTTCCTGTATTTTATCTTAGGGTGGATATATGTTTATCCCAGGCATGTTTAAATTCAGTGACTGTGGATTTACCAGCCACGTCTGCTGGAAGTTTGTTCCAAGCATCTACTACTCTTTCGGTAAAATAATATTTTCTCACATTGCCTCAGATTGTGCCCCTTTGTTCTTGTGTTCACATTCCCTACAGTCCAGACCTGAGATCAAAGTCAACTATAGAAAGCGAGACTTAGATTCTTGAAGCTGATTTGAAGGCCACAGAATATAAAGCAAGCTGACAAATCTAGTGAACTCTAAGTGAAGGACCAGGCGAGACAGTGTTCCAACGTTTCAGGGATTGCCATAAAGAAGAGGGGGTACAGCTATTTTCCAGAAGCACTTGAGGGCCAAGCAAGGAATAATGGATGGAAACTGATCAAGGAGAGATTCAACCTAGAAATAAGGAGGAAATTTCGGACAGTGAGAACAATCAACCAATGGAACAGCTTGCCTTCCAAAGTTGTGGGAGCTTCATCACTTGAGAAGAGATTGGACTGCCATTTGTCAAAAATGGTGTAGGGCAGTGATGGCAAACCTTTTTTTCCTTGGGCCAAAAGGGCATGTTCATACACAATAGTGTGCTTGTGGGTGGCCATACCCATAATGCAGTGCCCTCCCACCCATGCATGTGCACCCAACCCACCTCACATGGTCCCCCACCATCACTGAAGCCTCTAGACTCTGTGGATGGCAAAATAAATGGTCCTAATGAGCTTACCGGAAGTTCATTTTTCAACTTCCTGTAGGCCCGTTGGGCCTGTTTTTCACCATCCACAGGCTATGGAGGCTTTCCTGAAGCCTGGGGAGGTCCAAAACAGCCTCCCCTGCCCTCTAGAAGGCTAAAAATCAGCTGGCCAGTGCACACATGCGTGCTAGAGCTGACATAAGACAACACCTCACGTGACCTCAGATATGGCTCCACGTGCCACCTGTGGCACCTGTACCATAGATTTGCCATCATGAGTAGAAACATAGAAACATAGAAGACTGACGGCAGAAAAAGACCTCATGGTCCATCTAGTCTGCCCTTATACTATTTCCTGTATTTTATCTTACAATGGATATATGTTTATCCCAGGCATGTTTAAATTCAGTTCCTGTGGATTTACCAACCACGTCTGCTGGAAGTTTGTTCCAAGGATCTACTACTCTTTCAGTGAAATAATATTTTCTCACGTTGCTTTTGATCTTTCCCCCAACTAACTTCAGATTGTGTCCCCTTGTCCTTGTGTTCACTTTCCTATTAAAAACACTTCCCTCCTGAACCTTATTTAACCCTTTAACATATTTAAATGTTTCGATCATGTCCCCCCTTTTCCTTCTGTTCTCCAGACTATACAGATTGAGTTCATTAAGTCTTTCCTGATACATTTTATGCTTAAGACCTTCCACCATTCTTGTAGCCCGTCTTTGGACCCGTTCAATTTTGTCAATATCTTTTTGTAGGTGAGGTCTCCAGAACTGAACACAGTATTCCAAATGTGGTCTCACCAGTGCTCTATATAAGGGGATCACAATCTCCCTCTTCCTGCTTGTTATACCTCTAGCTATGCAGCCAAGCATCCTACTTGCTTTTCCTACTGCCCGACCACACTGCTCACCCATTTTGAGACTGTCAGAAATCACTACCCCTAAATCCTTCTCTTCTGAAGATTTTGCTAACACAATATAGAGCAGAAGTCTTCAAACGTGGCTCCTTTAAGACTTAAGGACTTCAACTCCCAGAATTCTCCAGCCAGTTTAGCTGGCTGAAGAATTCTGGGAGTTGAAGTCCACAGGTCTTAAAGCAGGAAAGTTTGGGGACCCCTGGTAGGGTTTTGTGCGTGAGATGGGGGTTGGACTAGATGACCTACAAAGTTCCTCCCAACTCTGTTAATCTGTTAAAAAGTCACTGGGTAGTCTCAGTTTAAAAGGTAAGATAATTATTCAAATGGCAGGAACAATTCCCATATTTCTGTCAATTCATACACATTAACACATTGGTGATAAATTTTGCCGATTGGGGTGGGGGTCCTGCGAATGAGATTTCTCATCCCATACAACTGCTGCCATCAAGCCTTTTATGATACGCTTCCATAGTTCCTGTGATATAATCTTGACTGGATTTATAATGTACTTCTTCTTTAGAAGTGAAATGTAATGTTTATGTAAACACGAGTAGGATATGGGTTCCCAGAACTCTCTGAACTTTTCAGTAGGAAGAGGCATCGTTTTTCATAAATCTGGAATGAATTTGAGCAACCCATTTCAAAAGAACACCCTGCAGTCTTTCTTCCCTGGAGAACGGGAAAGGCACTCAACAGAAAAGAGATCTGGACCGAAATAGTGGGAAACTTTCTTAGCCCCACCTGTTCCCGGTCCCATTACACCACAGATGTACATCCCACATTGGAAGACTATTCATTTCCCATCCTATTTGTTTCGATGACCTAAGTCCCCCCATCCCCAAAGACATTCCTGTAACAGTTCTCAATTTAATTTAATTAATTAATTTATTTATTGGATTTGTATGCCGCCCATCTCCGGAGACTCGGGGCAGCTAACAGCAATAACAAGACAGTGTACAATAATAATCCAATACTAAAAATAATTAAAAACCCATTAATATAAAAACCAAACATACATACAGACACACCATGCATAAAATTGTAAAGGCCTAGGGGGAAAGAGTATCTCAAGTAGCTTACGAAAGGCAAGGAGGGTGGGGGCAATTCTAATTTCTGGGGGGAATTGGTTCCAGAGGGCCGGGGCCGCCACAGAGAAGGCTCTTCCCCTGGGTCCTGCCAACGGCATTGTTTAGTTGACGGGACCCGGAGGAGACCCACTCTGTGGAACCTAACTGGTCGCTGGGATTCGTGTAGCAGAAGGCGGTCCCTGAGATAATCTGGTCCGGTGCCATGAAGGGCTTTATAGGTCATAACCAACACTTTGAATTGTGACCGGAAACTGATCGGCAACCAATGCAGACTGCGGAGTGTTGGTGTAACATGGGCATATTTGGGAAAGCCCATGATTGCTCTCGCAGCTACATTCTGCACGATCTGAAGTTTCCAAACACTTTTCAAATGTAGCCCCGTGTAGAGAGCGTTACAGTAGTCGAGCCTCGAGGTGATGAGGGCATGAGTGACTGTGAGCAGTGACTCCCAGTCCAAATAGGGTCGCAACTGGTGCACCAGGCGAACCTGGGCGAACGCCCCCCTCGCCACAGCTGAAAGATGTTTCTCTAATGTGAGCTGTAGATCGAGGAGGACGCCCAAGTTGCGGACCCTCTCTGAGGGGGTCAATGATTCTCCCCACAGGATAATGGATGGACAGATGGAATTGTCCTTGGGAGGCAAGACCCACAGCCACTCCGTCTTGTCTGGGTTGAGTTTGAGTTTGTTGACACCTATCCAGGCCCCAACAGCCTCCAGGCACCGGCACATCACTTCCACTGCTTCATTGACTGGTTTTTTTTAATATGACTCCCACTTCCATCCCTTGTCATTTTACTTCAGATTTATTAAGGAGAATCTGGGCTGCAAAAAATCAGACAATCTCTACTACGGGTGTCTCCAACTTATGGCAACTTTAAGTGTTGAGGACTTTAATTCCCAGAGTTCCTCGGCCAGCAAAACAAAGCAAATTCTGGGAGTTGAAGTGCACAACTCTTTAAGTTGCCAAAGTTGAAGACCCCTGCCTTAGATGACAGTAAAGAGGTAGAAATATAGAAACATTCTAAATCTAAATAATAAATTCTTTTTTAAAAAAATAATAAATCATTCACTCAACACATAACAATGTGCTCAATGCTCAAAGTGCCCTTCCTCAAACAACATTCATACCCCTCCACCAATATTTTCTATATACCATTTTAATTTAAGAACAATATATCTATTTACATATTATAAAGTAATTCTAATTTATTCTTTATACCTTGGTCTCGAATTCTACTAACCGCGTGTCCTCTAACCTTGTCCCATCGTCCCATCAGTTCCCGAGATTAGTTTCATTGGCCGAATTCATCCTCTTATCCATAATCTCAAACTCAATATGATCTACCATGGACCGATACCAATTTTGTATTGTCCATTTTGTCGCATCCTTCCAGCCTACCTAAATAATAAATTCTAGGTTTATGTTGCTCTCTGTTGAAAGTGCATATTTCTGCTGCTGACAAATATCCTCCTAACTCATGTAGGAATTGGCTACACAGCATCTACAGATAGTCCTTGACTTACAACAATTCATTTAATGACCGTTTGAAGTTACAACGGGATTGGGAAAAAAGTGACTTATGACTGGTTTTTACACTTATGACCATTTTAACATCCCTGTGGTTGCGTGATCAAAATTCAGAAACTTGGCAACTGATTCATAATATTTATGTTGTAAGCCACCCTGAGTCAACGGAGAAGGGCAGCCTAGAAGTCCAAATAATAAATAAATAAATTTATGACCTCATTGCTCCTGAGGTCACACGATCATCTTTGCAACCTTCAGACCAGCAAATTCAACAGGGAAACCAGATTCGTTTAACAACCATGTTACTAATTTAGCAACTTCAGTGATTTACTTAACAACTGTAGCAAGCAAACTGGTAAAATGGGGCAAAAATGACGTAACAAATGTTTCGCTTAACGACAAAAACATTGGGCTCAATTGTGGTCAGAAGTTGAGGACTACCTGCATCACACCTCTTTTCCTTCAATAGCTGGTTATTGCCCTGTAGAGCCATTTCATTCTGGGATATCAAAGATCAAAGGTTTTATTTTTTTTAAAAAAATCCGGCAGTTGGTCTTATGATTGTCCTTAAATTCAATGAACTTTCCCAGACACTGCTTAACACAAAAAAAATCATCAGCAAAGATAATATATCTGTTTTATAGAATTTGATGTGCTGATTCCAAAAATATGCTTAGTTTTGCTCTATCACATAAAGTTTCTGATATAGAAGCATTTTTGTTATTACATTTTCAATGTGGTAATTAATTTTCTTAATGTCGCTAGTATATTTCCTATACTTTATAATAATGATGCTACTCAGTGGAAACTATACCTGCTACAGAAAAGCTATACACGTTTTTGAAATCAGAACAAAAAAATGATTCAGAAAAGTACAAGGTCAACTGCGATGATTACAAAAAATATTTTTTGTAGACTTGTGTTATTATATCACCAGGTGGGCACCTTTCCAGTATCTAACCAGCTGGGGTGAAGCATGTTCTCCTTGATTTCACATTTTTGTCCCCACTACTGCAAATCTTCCACTTTTTTCCCATTCCTAGCGTTTTTTCTACAAGTTCAGGGTCTTTTTCCTCCCAGATCAATCAAATACTGAAACAGGAACTGATTGGCTAGCTTGTCATCAGAGCCTGATGTTTTGGGTTGAAAGTGAGTGACTGGCCCAAAGCCACCCAACTAGGTTTCATGCCTAAGACAGGGCTAGAATTCCAGCTCCTGCTTGCTAGCCAGGTTCCTTAACCATTACTAAACTGGATCTCAACTGCCAAACTTAGCCAAGCTTCTCTTCCCCTAAATCTTCCCTTTGCAACATATGCATGTTGGAATAAAGCTATGAAGTTTTAGTGGTTGCTGCTTCTATGAAGCCGAACCATCTGTTTCTTCCTTCCTAACAAAGTTTCTATGGGCCTAGAAGGGAAGATGGAAAGGAAGGACCAACCTGTTCCCTTTGCTTTGATCACTGGAGCATCAAGAGCAACAAAGGAACCATAAGGGAGAAAAAGAACCATTTGCATTAGTGGGAAAAGAGAGTATATATGGGAAGGGGGTGTGAAGTTACCCATGTGTGCAAACATCTGAGAAAGCCAAGGAGAAGAATGGGGACAAGTGAGGTATTGGTAGACTGGCCCCCAAAGAAAGGGTTACTTACTTCCTGGCACATATGGGAAAAGGAAGAGCAGGAGATGACCAATCAAGACAACTGTGCCCATAGTCAGGACTGAGGATCAGCCAATTTTATTGGCAAACTACTTTCACTTAGACCAGAATGGTTAAAGGTGGCTTCAGGAAGTGCTGGGAATAGGTCTTTTCCTGAAGCGTTGCCTTTAGATCAGTGGTTCTCAACCTTTCTAATGCTGCGACCCCTTAATACAGTTCCTCATGTTGTGGTGACCCCCAACCATAAGTCTAGTGCCAATTCTCCCAACAGAGCTTTAAGCTGATTGGTAGGAAGGTCAGAGGGACACACCTGATTGGTCAGATTGTAAATATATGTTCCAAGGTGCCAGAATAGAAGCTTTAGTTCCTAACACCAGGAGAAATTGGTCTTTTCCTATGGTCTTAGGTGACCCCTGTGAAATAATCATTAGACCCCCAAAGGGGTCCTGATCCCCAGGTCGAGAACCACTACTTTAGATGATAGTGCATTGCCCTGCAGCAGTCCCAACTGATCTTAAATCACTTAAAATGCACCCACCCAAATTGTATTAATGGCTATATCTTTGGAAATGATGCAAAAAGGATGTTGAGACTCTAGAAAAAGTACAGAGAAGAGAAACAAAGATGATTAGGGACTGGAGGCAAAAGCATATGAAGAACGGTTGCAGGAACTGGGCATGGCTAGTTTAATGAAAAGAAGGACCAGGGGAGACATGATAGCAGTGTTCCATTATCTCAGGGGTTGCCACAAAAGAGAAGGAGTCAGCCTATTCTCCAAAGCACCTGAGGGTAGGACAAGAAGCAATGGGTGAAAACTAAACAATGAGAGAAGTAACTTAGAACTAAGGAGAAATTAATTTCCTGACAATTAGAACGGTTGATCAATGGAACAACTTGCCTCCAGAAGTTGTGAATGCTCCAACACTGCAGGTTTTAAAGCAGATGTTGGGTGACCATCTGTCTGAAGTAGTGTAGGGTTTCCTGGCTAAGCAGGGGGTTGGACTAGAAGACCTCCAGGGTCCCTTCCAACTCTGTTGTTGTTGTTGTTGTTGTTGTTGTTGTTGTTGTTGTTGTTGTTGTTGTTGCTTTTGCTGCTGCTGCTGCTGCTATTATTATTATTATTATTATTATTATTATTATTATTATTATGTCAATACAACACAGCAAATGAGATCACTATGCTGGATTTCATATTTCATCACCAGTCGGGCACTTCCCAAGCACCTAGGACTGCGTGATGTAGCGGCGAATTATGTGTGCCAATCCCAATAAAGCGGCCTTTTGCAATTGACAGATGGAGTTTTTTTCAATTCCGATGGTTTTCAAATGTCCGCTGAGATCCTTTGGCACTGCGCCCAAGTACCACTGCGCCCAAGTACCACTGGGACCACTTTCACTGGCTTATTCGAGAGTCGTTGCAGCTTGATTTTTAGATCTTCGTATTTCACTAATTTCTCTAGCTGCTTCTCCTCAATTCTGCTGTCTCCTGGGATTGCGATGTCGATGATCCATATTTTCTTTTCTCCACAATCAGGATGTCTGGTGTGTTATGCTTCAGAATTCGGTCAGTCGGAAGTCCCAAAGTAGTTTTGCTTGCTCATTTTTGACCACTTTTTTGGGCTTATGATCCCACCAGTTCTTTGCCACTGGTAAATGGTAGTTCAGGCACAACTATTACTATTATTATTATTATTATTATTATTATTATTATTATTATTATTATTATTATTATTTAAACTTGATCCCCCGTCCCAATGTTTGGGGTCTCAAAGCAACCTCTATTTAAACATCCTAACCTCTTCATTCTTGATTTTAAGGAAAGGTAATGTTTTGTTTTGTTTTGTTTTGTTTTGCTTTGCTTTCCTGGATTTTCCTTCTCAAATTTTTACCCAGTTTTACATCACATCATTTGGAAGGCAGGCTACTATGCAACATACAACACAACAGAGAAGAACCAGGCAAATGTTTTCTTAGCTGACGAATAAAACAATGAAAACCAGGCATGATTCTTGCACAGGATGGAGAAATCAAAGGGTATTACAGACAACTACAACTGCCAAGTTCCCCATTCCCCTGAAACCCAGTTTGGGGATATCCTGGGAAAATGTTACACTAACTTGAGAGAGCCAGCAGTAGACAGTGAGTCGGTCCAGCGAGATCAGAAGGCTCTCCCCACCAAGTTGGCAATAATGTCCAAAGTGCCTGTGATAAGAAGCAGTTCCCAGGTGGGAAGGTGTCAAGTCTTACACAGGGAACCATAAACCTTGCATACTCGTAAAAAAAGATCAAAGGGGGAAGAGTTTATTTTCAAAGGTCTGTTTCCTCCACAAAGCTTGGTGTCAAAGGAGAGAGGGAGACGAGTAAAGGTGGAAAATTTGAGGAAGAGGAGAAGGGGGATAATAGATTTTGTTTGCCAAAGTAGTAGCGAACGGGAAATTCTTTCCATTTTAAGACAAGGTACATGCCAATGGAGAACATTGTAGAATTCAGCCATTTATCCAGGAAAAATTCAGTATGATTACAATATGCCTATAAAGTAGACAATTAGAACTCTCTGATGAGTTGAATTATTAATTGCATGCAATTTGCCAGTGCTTATCTTTAAATCCAGGATACTGTTGATATACTGGCAGTCAATGTTTTGAATTTCAATGAGACTCCAGGTTGAAATAAATTTTTTTTAATAAACTTTATTGATTTTTTCATAAAAAAACACACACAGACATACAAACATTTAAACATGTACTAGGGGTTACAATTACCCCTCTCTTCTTAGAAGTTAATTTTAAATACAGAAAAAGAATATATTCTTAGTTCATAAAGTCAACATATTAATCTAGATGAAAAGAAGAATTTTGTTTATATATTCTAATAAAGATAAAATTGAATTAATCAAAAGAAAAAAATTCTGAAGTCATTTCAATATATTCATACATTTCTCATAACATTTATTTTTTAATTTTTTTATCTATCCACTTATAAACTATATTCCAAATAATATAAAAATCAGATTCTTCTTGGTCATTCAGCCTTCTTGTCATCATATCTATCTCTGCAAAGTCCATTTTTTTTAAAACTACGTCTTCTTTTTTTGGGATACTTTCCCCCTTCCAATTTTGGGTGTAGACTATCTTGGCCAGTGTTAAAATATGTACAACTAAATAAAAAATATCTTTTTTATATTTCTGCTTAGTTATTAGATTTAGATTTAGATTTAGATTTAATTGAATTTGTATGCTGCCCCTCTCCGAGGACTCGGGGTGGCTCACAGCACGTACAGAAAAACAGGAAACAATAATAACAATCCAATTTATACTTTAAAAAACAATCTTAAAATTCTAATTAAAAAGTTATCAATATCATTCATTCAACAGTCAAACTAAAGCATTCATTGGTCAGGGGGGAAGATCTAAGGAACCCCAGGCCTGGCGGCAAAGATGAGTTTTTAAACTTTTTCAGAAGATGAGGGGGTGGGTGCAGTACGAATCTCTGGGGGGAGCTGATTACAGAGGGCCGGGGCCCACACAGAGAAGGCTCTTCCCCTAGGTCACGTCAGCCGACATTGTTTGGTCGATGGGACTCTAAGGAGACCAACTCTGTGGGACCTCACCAGTCGCTGGGATTGTGCAGCAGAAGGCGGTCTCGGAGATAGTCTGGTCCTATGCCATCTAGGGCTTTATAGGTCATAACCAACACTTTGAATTGTGACCGGAAACAAATTGGTAGCCAATGCAGTCCGTGAAGTAATGGTGAGATGTGGGCATTTCTTGGAAGGCCCAAGACTGCTCGCACAGCTGCATTTTGGACAATCTGAAGTTTCCGAACACTCTTCAAAGGTAGCTCCATGTATAGAGCATTAAGATGTTCTGAGGTGGTTAATATTAAAACTATAAAGGGTGTCTCTCACAAATATCATAACTGTTCAATCAATCTCAATCAAGGTTTATTTCCCCTAGTAAAATGATTTTGACACAGCAGTGTTGTCTAAAGGATTGTCACCAATTTAATTAAGGTCATAGAGATTTATGAGCCATGATGACACTACATGCAAGTTACACATGTGATGTCACATGCCTCATCCCACTTTGTACACACAGTGACCACACTACACAATCTTTATATAAAAATATTACATAGTAAACTGCAGTAAAAAAAATTGAGGCTATTTGTCTTGAGAATCCAACAGTGACATAACAAGATTGGCAATGAATTTTATGAGACAGAGCGTCCTTTACTTATGATTGCAATTGGGTTTTGTGTTATTTGTTAAGCAAATCAAACTAATTTTATCATTTTATCCATTTTTTTTCCTGTTTTCATTAAGTGAATCTATTGTTTGCTGTTGCTGGGGGGTTTTTTTGGCCGAAAATACTATTTTCTGGCAAAAAAAGAGAGTCATAAACTGTGGCCATGTGATTGCAGCATGCTGTTAATGTAGATCAGCTACAAGCCCCCAAAATGCAATCACGTGACTGCAGTGGGGGGGTGGAGGGAGGGAGGAGATTGGAATTTAGCATTACTTTTTATGGGGTCAGTGAATCGTAATTTTGAATAACCTCTAAGCCAGTGTTTCCCAACCGTGGCAACTTGAAGATATCTGGACTACAACTCCCAGAATTCCCCAGCTAGCCTTCGCTGGCTGGGGAATTCTGGGAGTTGAAGTCCAAATATCTTCAAGTTGTCAAGGTTGGGAAACACTGCTCTAAGCAACCGGTCACTAAGTGAGGACTGCCTGTAGTCCAATCCAACTTCATAGAAATTAGTGTTGGTTTCCCAGATACCAGAACAATAAGAAAGAACACAAGATTAAATTTTGAACATCTTAAATGCCTGAGAGACAAGCAGAGTCCAGGTGTCTCCACTGGCACAATTATAAGATTAGTCTCTGGGTGAAAAAAACATAAAGTTAGCCTTCTGTATTATCCAATCCTGGTTAATGAACTGAAATCTGCGGAGATTCTTTTCTGCTAACATTCCTTGTTCTTGTTTTTGGCTGTGGCTGAGATCCCAAGGAATGCACTGGAGAGTTACATGTTCAGTTTTCAATTCTGCAGAATTGGGCTCCAATCCATGCGCTCATTTGCTACTGACATGTGCAGCTGTCATGGGATTGCCGATGGTTATATTTTGAATTGTTTTCACGTCTTCTTCTCCTGAAGCTAAAAAGAGATAGTTAAAGACGGAGGTTCTCCTCCAAGCTTTCTCTTTCATATTTGAAGTTTGCTGAATTTACTTAGTGTCTTATTTCTTAATGGTGGGATTCACAAATAACAATAAACTCTGGCTTGTTACACAAACCAGAATGTAACAGTCCTTGGAGAGGGGCAGCATACAAATCTAATAAATAACAATAACAACAACAATAACAATAACAATAATAACAACAACAATAATTGTTATTGTTATTATTATTATTATTGTTGTTGTTACTGTTATGATGATAATAATAATAATAATAATAATAATAATAATAATAATAATAATTTATTAGATTTGTATGCCCCCCCTCTCCGAGGACTCGGAGCAGCTCATAACAACAATACACAATGTACAAATCTAATATTAAAAGCAATTTAAAACCCTTATTATAAAAAACAATCACACAACCTAGCAGACCATACATAAAAAAACATAGTAGCTAAGGGGTACATCAGTTTCCCCATGCCTGGTGACATAGGTGGGTTTTCAGGAGCTTTCGAAAGGCATGGAGGGTGGGGACAGTCCTAATCTCTGGGGAGAGTTGATTCTAGAGGGCTGGGGCCGCCACAGAGAAGGCTCTTCCCCTTGGTCCCACCAGACGGCATTGTTTAGTCGATGGGACCCGGAGAAAGCCAAGGGATAAAGGGACTGGAGAGCAAAACATACGAGGAAAGGTTGCAGGAACTGGGCATGGATTGCCTAGTGAAGAGGAGGCCCCAGGGGGACATGATAGCAGTCTTCAAATACTTGAGGGGCTGCCACAGTGAGAAGGGGGTCACACTGTTTTCCAAAGCACCAGAGGGCCAGACAAGGAGCAACGGATGGAAGCTGTCTAAGGAGACTGGACTGGCATAAGTCTGGGATGGTATAGGGCAGTGATGGCGAACCTTTTTTCCCTCGGGTGCCAAAAGAACGTGTATGTGTGCGCTATAGCACACGTGCAAATGCCCAACCTGTAATTTGGTGCTGCAACCCAACAGTACCAACACAGACTTCAGAGGATAATCAGAACTGCAGAAAAAACAATTGCTGCCAACCTGCCGTCCATTGAGGACCTGTATACTGCACAAGTCAAAAAGAGGGCGGGGAAAATATTTACTGACCCCTCGTATCCTGGACACAAACTGTTTCAACTCCTACCCTCAAAACGTTGCACACCAAGACAACTAGACACAAGAATAGTTTTTTCCCGAACGCCACACACTACTACACAAATAATTCCTTCAACACTGTCAAACTTTTTACTAAGTCTACACTTATAATTCTACTAGTTTTGTCTTATCATTCCTATCATCCTTTTCCTCCCACTTAGGACTGTATGACTGTACCTTGCTGCTTGTATCCTAGGATTTTTATTAATATTGATTGTTTCCTCATTGCTGATTTGACCCCTATGACAATCACTAAGTCTTGTACCTCATGATTCTTGACAAATTTATCTTTTTCTTTTACATTCGCTGAGAGCATATGCACCAAGACAAATTCCTTGTGTGTGCAATCATACTTGGCCAATAAAATTCTATTCTATTCTATTCTAAAAGTATTCACCTGATTTTTGCACTTGTCTATTTTTCTTCCAGTAAAAGATCCCCCCTCTTGGCCAATTCTGTTCTATTCTATTCTGTTCTGTTCTGTTCTGTTTGGTTCTGTTCTGTTTGGTTCGGTTCTATTTTTTCTATTCTATTCGATGCCATCTGGAGGCCCTCTGGAGGACAGTAATGCCCGGAACCAGGGAAGGGTAAAAATGACCTCCTGCATCGTCCTGGAGGCTCTCTGGAAGCCAAAAACACCCTCCCAGAGCCTCTGTGTGAGCCAAAAATCAGCCAGCTGGCACATGCATACACATTGGAGTGGAGCTAGGGCAACGGTTTGTGTGCCAGCAGATATGGCTCTGTGTTCCACCTGTGGCACCCGTGCCATAGGTTCGCCATCACTGGTATAGGGTCTCCTACACCAGCAGGAGGTCGGACTAGAAGACCCCCAGGGTCCCTTCCAACACAAACTATGAATAAATAAACGTTGCACTTTATAGATTCAAGTCCATTTCTCATGCGTTGCGCTATAAATCCAGTTCCCCTAGGCCTCTGCAATAAATTCCCACAGACCTTTGAGCACCCTTCAACCATTATACGCCACTTAAAATGCTACATTTTGTATTCTTCACTGAAAATTCAAGGGGTTATTTTTTTTCACGCCTTTCAGGTTACATTTTCCAACTGTGAGAGAACCCTATAAAAAGTCCTGGAGAGACAGTCGGATCAGTGCATTCAATGAAGTTGCATGAAACGCAGATCAAATCCAGGATCCCTTTTCAACCAACTTGGGAATGAATTACAGTATATCCCAATCACCCTATTGTCACAAGCTGCTTTCTTTTGAGATCTAGAACTTTCCCGTTCTGTTTCCCCCCCCCCCGCACCCCCAACATTATCTTGGTCAGCGGTACCACCACCCACTGTCCCGGGCAGCTGCTTCCCCCCTACCACGAATACACAGAAGTATCAGTGTTAACATTCGTATGGAAATGTGCTGAGGCAGGAAATAGGTAACATCTGTCCGGGATTCACAGCACCTGCTTCCTCACACAAAGTGTGCTGCTAACCAGGCCTGTCCTATAGGAAGGGACATTAGGCTGTGTAATGCTGTTGAATGCAGCCAGCAGCAACGTTTGGGGTTTTGTCAATGGGAGAGAAACAAACATTTGTCTGCTAACAATGCATGCTTGTTTTCGCGTGCACTTCTGACCCTCCATTCACGTCTCAAGCAAAATGTGTACACATACTGTCCTTGCAGTAAATTGCCCAAGACATTATACATTATACACATACACACACGCACACACGTTTGTGCGTTTCAATACAGCAAAAATAAAAGACACGTTCAGCTCTCATTCATCCCTGCTGGCATGGATCCAAAATACAGCCATTGATATTGTTAAGTCCTCCTTTCACCAAGTTTTAAAAACAAGGGTTGGCTCTCCTCCTCCTCCCCCCCGCATCAAGTTTTAAAATATTTTAAAGTGAACGTAGGAATTGGTGTCTTTATGATGAAAGTGCACAGTGGAAGTGAGTCATTGGCTGTTTTCAGCTGGCCTCCCTTTCCTGAAAAGAAGAGCGGCTATGGAACTGAATTGCACACTGTGGTGAGGAATGGTTGGCTTTGACCATGGTTTATTTATTTTATTTATTTATTTTTTAAAAAAATGTTTATTAAATATTAACATTTTAAAAAGGGGGAGACACACATAACAGAAAAATGACAAAATACATAGTATTTTGGGGCATGCAAATCTAAAAAATAAACAAACAAACAAATAACTGAATAACTGAATAACTGAATAACTGAATAACTGAATAACTGAATAACTGAATAACTGAATAACTGAATAACTGAATAACTAAATAACTAAATAACTAAATAACTAAATAACTAAACAAACAAACAAACAAACAAACAAACAAACAGGCATGGGGGGATGAATGTGCCCTCTTCTGACTACTAGGACTTGAATATGGTATGATTGTGTAGTATCAATTGTTTTTTAATGATAGTGGGTTTTTAACTTTAGTTTTAACCATTAGATTTGTACTGTATTGTTATTGTTGTTGTGAGCTGCCCTGAGTCTTCAGAGAGGGGCGGCATACAAATATAATAAATTATTATTATTGTTGTTGTTGTTGTTGTTGTTGTTGCTGTTGTTATGTCAATACAACACAGCAAACAAGAATACTATGCTGGATTTCATATTTCATCACCAGTCGGGTACTTCCCAAGCACCTAGGACTGCATGAGGTAGCGGTGAATTATGTTTGCTGATCCCAGTAAAGCTGCCTTTTGCAATTGACAGATGGAGATTTTGTCAATTCCAATGGTTTTCAAATGTCCACTGAGATCCTTTGGAACTGCTCCCAGCGTGCCAAGTACCACTGGGACCACTTTCACTGGCTTATGCCAGAGTCGTTGCAGCTCGATTTTTAGATCTTCATATTTCACTAATTTCTCTAGCAGCTTTTCCTCAATTCTGCTGTCTTCTGGGATTGCGATGTTGATGATCCATGCTTTCTTTTTCTCCACAATCAGGATGTCTGGTTTGTTATGCTTCAGAATTTGGTCAGTCTGAAGTCGGAAGTCCCACAGTAGTTTTGCTTGCTCATTTTCGACCACTTTTTCGGGCTTATGACCCCACCAGTTCTTTGCCACTGGTTCATGGTAGTTCTAGCACAAGTTCCAGTGGATCATCTGTGCCACAGCAACCTGTCTATGCTTGTAGTCAGTCTGTGCGATCTTTTTGCAGCAGCTGAGTATGTGATCAATTGTTTCATCTGTTTCTTTACAGAGTCTGCACTTTGGATCATCTGTTGATTTTTCAATTCTGGCTTTGACAGCATTTGTTCTAATGGCCTGTTCTTGTGCCGCCAGTATTAGTCCTTCTGTCTCCTTTTTGAGTGTTCCACTTGTAAGCCATGATCAGGTCTTTTCTTTATCCACTTTGCCTTCAATCTTCTCCAAGAACTGGCCATGCAATACTTTATTCCGCCAACTGTCCATACGACATTGAGTTACAGTTTTTCTGTACTGGTCCTTAGTTTGCTTCACCTTGAGAAGCTTCCTATTGTTGACCTCCATCAACGCTGACTCTTTGCTCTCCTTCACATAGTCAGCTAATGCATGCTTCTCTTCTTCCACTGTCTGCTTCACTTGCAAAAGTCCTCTGCCACCTATTTTCCTTGTTGTTGTTGTTATTATTATTATTATTATTGTTGTTGTTGTTATTGTTATTATTGTTATTATTGTTATTAATAATAATAATAAGATGTATATTTATTCATCAAAGTAGAATAAAGAGTGTACATAATAGAAAATGAAAGAAAAGACACAAAAGGATAGGGGGAAGAATGGGGAAAAGGATGGGAAATAAAGAAAGAAGGGGAGAGGGGTGTCTGCAACATAGCGGACACTTTAGAGTTGTACGACTTTATGGTGAGAAGGAGTGGTAGGTGTAAATAAACATATGGTTTATTTAATAGATCCACACATGCTGGGCAATGAAGCATAAGGACCAGCAGCGGGTTTCTACCGGTACGGTTGAGGCCATTGCAAAGGTAGCGAAAACTGAGCTATGCGTGCAGCCCTGTGTTTCCAGCATGTGCATGCAAGAATCTGAATGATATTTTGCTTCTGTGCATGCACAAGAAGCAAAATCTTGGGTGGGGATTTGCATGCATGTGAGATTTTGGCAAATATTTTGCTTATGTGCATGCATGGAAGCAAAAAAAAAAAAAATCACCAAAATCTCATGCTCACCTGCATTCATCCCCTTGTGAAATTTTGTATCCTGGGCATGCACAGAAGAACTCCCTCTGGAGATTTGTACTGCCCCCACCGTCCCCGCCTTTCGTAAGTCCTTAAAGACCCATCTTTGCTGATGGGCCTGGGACAATTAACATCTAGTTTCGGCCAATGAATGAATCGATTTGTATGATAGGCTGAATATAAGTGACTGGTTTTAATAAAATTGGGATTTTAGATGTGTTTTTAGAGGCAATTTCTCTATGCTGTTGTACAGTATTTGTTTTGTTGTGAGCCTCCCTGAGTCCGAAGAAAAGGGTGGCATAGAAATTGAATGAATGAATGAATGAATGAATGAATGAATGAATGAATGAATGAATGAATCAATGAATGAATCAATGAATCAATGAATCAAGCAAGCAAGCAAACAAACAAACATTGCTATTTGATTCAGGTAGTCCTCGACTTACAACAGTTCATTTAATGACCGGTCAAAGTTACAAAGGCACTAAAAAAAGTGGTTCCTAACCATTTTTCACACTTGCAACCATGGCAGCATTCTCCACGATCTTGTGATCAAAATTTGGACACCTCAAGTCAACTCCTATTGATGACTGTTGCAGTGTCCCGGAGTCTGTGTGATCACCTTTTGAGGACCTTCTTTTGAGCAAAGTCAATGGGGAAACCAGAATCATTAAAAACAACCACATTACTAACGTTAACAAAGGCAGGCGTTCTTTTAACAACTATGGATTGCCCCATATAATGGGGCAAAACTCAGTTTAAAATTGTTTCACTGAATCACAAAATTTTGGGGTTTCAATTGTAGTCGTAAGTTGAGGATACAAAAAAAAGAGAGAGATGAAAATCTAATAAACATCCTGGAATGCAAAACTGCAAAAGATTAGATTAGATTAGATTTATTGGATTTATATGCCGCCCCTCTCCGCAGACTCGTGGCGGCTCACAACAATGGCAAAAACAGTACATAGTGACAAATCTAATATTTACCAATCTAATTACAGTTTTAGGTTAAAAAATTCATAAAAGCAACCCCAATATATATAAAAAACAAGCACACAATCAATCATACACCAAAACAACATGGGCAAGGGGGAGATGTTTCAATTCCCCCATGCCTGATGGCAGAGGTGGGTTTTGAGGAGTTTACGAAAGGCAAGGAGGGTGGGGGCAATCCTAATCTCAGGGGGGAGCTGGTTCCAGAGGGTCGGAGCCACCACAGAGAAGGCTCTTCCCCTAGGTCCCACCAGATGACATTGTTTAGTCGACGGGACCCGGAGAAGGCCAACTCTGTGGGACCTAACCGGTCGCTGGGATTTGTGCGGCAGAAGGCGGTCCTGGAGATATTCTGGTCTGGTGCCAAGAAGGGCTTTATAGGTCATAGCCAACACTTTGAATTGTGACTGGAAACTGATTGGCAGTCAATGCAGACTGCGGAGTGTTGGAGTAATATGGGCATACTTAGAGAAGCCCATGATTGCTCTTGCAGCTGCATTCTGCACGATCTGAAGTTTCCGAACACTTTTCAAAGGTAGCCCCATGTGGAGAGCATTACAGTAGTTGAGCCTGTGAGTGACATAGGGGAAGGTTTGGTAGGGAAGGTTTGCCTATTTGCCGATGACTCTAAAGTGTGCAATAGGGTTGATATTCCTGGAGGCGTCTGTAATATGGTAAATGATTTAGCTTTACTAGATAAATGGTCAAAGCAATGGAAACTGCAGTTTAATGTTTCCAAATGTAAAATAATGCACTTGGGGAAAAGGAATCCTCAATCTGAGTATTGTATTGGCAGTTCTGTGTTAGCAAATACTTCAGAAGAAAAGGATTTAGGGGTAGTGATTTCTGACAGTCTCAAAATGGGTGAACAGTGCAGTCAGGCGGTAGGGAAAGCAAGAAGGATGCTTGGCTGCATAGCTAGAGGTATAACAAGCAGGAAGAGGGAGATTATGATCCCGCTATATAGAATGCTGGTGAGACCACATTTGGAATACTGTGTTCAGTTCTGGAGACCTCACCTACAAAAAGATATTGACAAAATTGAACGGGTCCAAAGACAGGCTACAAGAATGGTGGAAGGTCTTAAGCATAAAACGTATCAGGAAAGACTTCATGAACTCAATCTGTATAGTCTGGAGGACAGAAGGAAAAGGGGGGACATGATCGAAACATTTAAATATATTAAAGGGTTAAATAAGGTCAGGAGGGAAGTGTTTTTAATAGGAAAGTGAACACAAGAACAAGGGGACACAATCTGAAGTTAGTTGGGGGAAAGATCAAAAGCAATGTGAGAAAATATTATTTCACTGAAAGAGTAGTAGATCCTTGGAACAAACTTCCAGCAGACGTGGTTGGTAAATCCACAGTAACTGAATTTAAACATGCCTGGGATAAACATATATCCATTGTAAGATAAAATGCAGGAAATAGTATAAGGGCAGACTAGATGGACCAGGAGGTCTTTTTCTGCCGTCAGACTTCTATGTTTCTATGTTTCTATCAGGTGATGAGGGCATGAGTGAATGGAGGAAAATACCACGGTTGGCAGTATTTATCATTGGGCCAGGGAGGCTACCCAAGGTACATGAAGGTGTTTTTGTGGGTCTGTTTTCACTCCTGTTCTTGGCATCCTGGAAGCATCCCTGGAAATAAATATAGATCAGCTTGGTGTCTTATTGTTGCAAGCAACGTTTGTTATGCTTGAGGCACATATACAGCATTTCACCCCAGGGCAGCTATTTCTTATTGTATTTCTTTGGACAATCCTGTAGGAAAAGAAATAGGTTACTCTCTTGAGAATAAAAATTGAATATTCTTTCTGAAACACCTGCTGGAGTTTTAGCTATTACCTAAGATGTTAATAACAAGTGTGAAGGAAACATACAGCCTTTTCTTCAAGGGACATTGCTCTTAAAAACATTATTTATCCCATCTGTTTCCTGCCTGGAATAAACTGCAGCCTCAGGTCCCAGTTAGTTAAAAGAGGAAGCCAAGAGAAACCCAAGAGATATATCCTAACTTTATTTGTCAAATGAAGGGGGGGGGGGTGTAAGCCATTTATTAAAATAGTAAAATATACATATTAAACACTGGGAATAAGTGAATAGATTTTAAAATGGCTATGACCTACTTAAGACTATGACAAGAATAAGAGGAACTATTATTAACTACTATTAAGACCATGCGGGTCACCTTGATGAACGTGTGACCAAGCTGGAAGATCAAACGGAAGTCGTCCATGAAACTGTCATGAAAAATACAGAAAGAATAACTAGCATCGAAGACCTAACTAATAGGATGGATACTAGATTTCAATTCTCAGAAGCTATGGCAGAACACATCAATAAGTCTCTGGAAGAATCTCTCATAAATTTGGAACTTGAAAAATCAGCCTTCTTCTTACGCTTTCAGAATATAACCGAAACCGACCAACAAGACCTCCCCGCTACAATGGCAACAATAATAGCAAAAATTACTGGCAAAACTGCTGAAGAAATTCTTACGCAAATGGACGAGGTGTATCGACTCTCCACCTCATATGCCAGAAGAAATAGACTCCCTTAAGAGGAACTATTATTAAATGCATTTATTACTAAATTGATTCTCCACTTCTTCATTTGACAGAAGCTTAAATAAAGTTCATAATGGACCCAAAATATGATGCTGATTTAAAACATAAATGCATGTATTAATAATAAATCATCTGTTAAATTTTGGATGCTTGATAGCAGATACGTTAAAACGTAAATGCATGTATTATTAATAAATCATCTGTAAAAGTTGGATGCTTGATAGCAGATATGTTGCGCAGTTTCAAGCACACTTATTTATCTCATCCTGCCTTTTCCCCTGTGCCCAAATCACAGGAATTTTTTCAAATTGTATATTCAAATTGTAATATTTTTTTCAAATTATTATTGGAAAATAAAGTACCATGTTCCTAAGGACCAGAAAGCAAGACAAGAAACAATGGATGAAAACAAAGCAAGGAGAGAAGAAACCTAAAACTACGGAGAAATGTTCTAACTGGGAGGACAATTAACCAGTGGAACAGCTTGCCTCCAGAAGTTGTGGGTGCCCCATCATTGGAGGCTTTCAAGAAGATGGATAACCATTTGTCTGAAATGTTGTAGACTCTCCTGTTCGAGCAGGGGGTTGGACTAGATATCCCCCCCAAATGCCTTCCAACACTGTTATTATAACTATTAAATATGAATGATAAAGATTATATTGGAGGTCAAAAGTTATGCTTAGCAAAACAAAGGTTTTTATCTACTTTAATGGCTACATCATATATTTAATAGGAAAGGGACTGGGAATGAATGTGACAGAACTCAAGAGATTTTTAAAAATGGGATAGCTCATAAAATCATCTGCTACAACATCCTTCCTGTCAATGATTACCTCAGCTTCAACCACAACAACACACGAGTACACAACATATACAAACTTAAACTGCTCTAAACTTGACTGCAGGAAATACGACTTTAGTAACCGAGTAGTTGATGCATAGAACTCACTACCGCACTCTGTAGTATCATCCCCTAACCCCCCAAAACTTTACCCTTAGACTGTCCACTGTTGACCTCTCCTGATTCCTAAGAGGTCAATAAGGGGTGTGCATAAGTCCACCAGAGTGCCTTCCATCCCCTGTCCTAATGTTTCTCTTTTGCTAGTATCATGTATATAAATATTATTATATCTTTGTATACCACCCATATGTACTTGACAAAAACAAACAAACAAACAAGCAAATATATAACTAAAGGATGAAGTGTTCACTTTTACTTTAGTACCCAAGGCTCGCCCAAGGCTCCCACAACCTGTTAAATGTGATTGCTTAACTGTGAGTTGATGTTTTATTGGTTTTGTGGGTTTCCCCCCCCCCTTAAGCCTTTAAAGTCAGTTTTTGCTCCTGGTGAATGCCTGGACAAGTCCTTGCAATTATCTGGGCAATGTTCTTGGAAGTGTTTTGCCATTGCCTCCTTTCTAGGCTCAGAGAGAGGGACTGGCCCCAGGTCACCCAGCTGCCTTTATTCCTAAGGCAGGATTAGAATTCACAGCCTCCAGGTTTCTAGCTTTGTGCCTAAACCGTAGCTTAAATGTTATGTTTTATTTAAATTGTGAACATACAAGCAGCTGCACTTCCCCTCTAGTAATGGTTATCTAATAAAACATCAATATAAATTATTTATTTATTTTATTTATTTATTTTGTCCAATACACAATGAGGGTTTGAGTGGGTATATATCTATATACATATAGTAAAATACACAATGAAGGTTATAGAGGAGATACTCATGGTAAAATATATCTATGAAAGAAGAGAAAGAAGGCATAGTAATAGAACATATCAATGAAAGAATAGAAGAAGAGATATAGGAATAGAAGAAAGGTATAGGAGATATAGGAGAGCAATAGGACAGGGGACGGAAGGCACTCTAGTGCACTTGTACTCGCCTCTTACTGACCTCTTAGGAATCTGGATAGGTCAACCGTAGATAATCTAAGGGTAAAGTGTTGGGGGTTTGGGGATGATACTATGGAGTCCGGTAATGAGTTCCACGCTTCGACAACTCAGTTACTGAAGTCATATTTTTTACAGTCAAGCTTGGAGCAGTTAATATTAAGTTTAAATCTGTTGTGTGCTCTTGTGTTGTTGTGGTTGAAGCTGACATAGTCGCTGACAGGCAGGACATTGCAGCATATGATCTTGTGTGCAATACTTAGATCTTGTTTAAGGCGTCTTAGTTCTAAACTTTCTAGGCCCAGGATTGAAAGTCTAGTCTCATAGGGTATTCTGTTTCGAGTGGAGAAGTGAAGGGCTCTTCTGGTGAAGTATCTTTGGACATTTTCAAGGGTGTTAATGTCTGAGATGCAATATGGGTTCCAAACAGATGAGCTGTATTTCAGGATGGGTCTCGCAAAAGTTTTGTAAACTCTGGTAAATTGTGTGAGATTGCCAGAGCAGAAGCTACGTAGGATTAGGTTTACAACTCTTGAAGCCTTCTTGGCTATATTGTTGCAGTGGGCTTTGGCACTTAAATCTTTTGTTATTAGTATACCAAGGTCTTTAACCGAGTGGGGATTATCTGTGATAATTTGATTATTCGGTTCGTATTCCTGAAGGACTCCGATCAGATATTCTTCCACAACGGCCAAACCCAAATGCTGCCATTTATAGCAGCAGCCCTAATTACTGGAGCCCCACCCAAACACAGGTGGCATCTCTTATCTCCTGTAATATGTCCTTACTTGGTCTCTTCTACGCATAATTCTGCGCTTGTGTGGGTCCAAGACGTCTTCATCCGAACCAATGGAAGATAATGGAGATTGACTGCCTGGACTGTGTGCCAAGCCCCCCTCTTCCAAGTCAATCCCACCTTTTTCTTCGTCAGAGGAAACTAAACTCTGAACTGACTCTGTCGGCAATGACACAGGCCTATGACATGTTGAAGTTTCCCCTGCATCCACCTCCACATTCCCTGGGGCAGGAGCTGGGGCAGAGCCAGCCACAACACATACAATGACAATATTTATTTATTTATTTAATAGACCCATATCCTGAATCCATTGCTTAATATTGGAAATAAAGTTTCATGCTACCTACTTAAAAATATCTTCTCTACCAAGGCTCATTTTGAAAAGTTATTCTTCCATTTAAGATGAGGGAATCCATCCATGGAGAAGTCCTCCTAATTAGTTTCTTTCAACATCACTGAGTACGTTTTGCAGTGGATTATCCAATACTACTAACATTCGTATATACTACTTGCATACTTCAACCATGCTGGTAAACCCAAGACTTAAAATACTGGAGCATTCAAGTAGGTCCATAAATTGTTCTTCTCCTAGATCTATTGGATGGGCCAGGTTTTTAAACTATCCTAAGGGATAGTTAGTAGAGAATTAAAACTGTTATATCCCTACATTCTGAATAATTGAAACAGACAATACGAATCCGGCAATGGTACTGCTAGCATTAATGTATGCTTCCATACTTCAACTATCAATGTCTGTATTTTTAGACCAGCATTGCTAATTACCTAACTAACCCTTCAGATTTATTTAAAGCTTTTAGACCCCTAAATAGCCATTTCGGTTAATAAATAAAACTGAACTTCTCTTGATGTGTGAGTTTTTGTGCTGCCTTCTCAAGGGTGATGCATTAAGGTCAATTATAGCATCATTAATTGCATCCTGCAAATGCCTTGGAGAGAGTTATTTTTTTCTTTCATCCCCTGAAGTGCTTACGTCAGAAAGGCGAGTTTAATTGGTTTATTAAAGGCGTAGATGGATGCCTTAAAGCAAAGAGAGAAAGCTAGGAGGGCATATAAGCAGAGATTAACAAATTGTTCAAAATGCAATTCAGCAACCAAGGTGAGATGATTCTTCTTTCTAATTGGTTTCTCCCTGCTTTCCTGTTGTAGGAAAAAGGCAAGATAATACAAGTGTTTTATTTATTTATTTATTAGAGTTGTCTGTCCGTCCGTCCATCCATCCATCCATCCATCCATCCATCCATCCATCCATCCATCCATCCATCCATCTATCTATCTATCTATCTATCTATCTATCTATGTTGAAGGGGACCTTGCAGGTCATCAAGTCCAACCCCCTGCTTAAGCAGGAAATCCTACAGCACCCCAGCCAAATGACAATCCAATCTTCTCTTGAAAATGTCCAAAATTAGGGAGTTCACAACCTCCGCTGGCAGGCCGTTCCACTGGTTGATCGCTCTGACCGTCAGGAAGTTCTTCCTTATTTCTAGGTTGAATCTCTCCTTGGTCAGCTTCCAACCGTTGTTCCTCCTCTGGTGCCTGGAAAACAGCGTGACCCCCTCCTCTCTGTGGCAACCCCTCAAGTACCTGTAGACTGCTATCATGTCCCCCCTGGCCTTTCTTTTATCTAGGCTATCCATGCCCAGTTCCAGCAATCTCTCTTCATAAGTTTCTAGTCCCCTAATCATTTTGGTTGTTGTAGTTGTTGTTGTTGTTATTATTATTATTATTATTATTATTATTATTATTCCATGGAATCCAGGAAGTGATCACTTTGGCGTCCTTAGCAACCTGCCGGTGTACGTGACGTCAAAGCTCCACCCCGGAATCTCTTCGTGGGGTTCCCCAGCTCCTTTTGTGCCTCCCTCCCAGCCTCCCGACCGGCTGACAGCTCCCCGTTGTTCGCCTTCCTCCGCAGCCACCGGTGCCCAGCTCCTCCTCCTCTTCTCAGCAGATGACAGCCAGGTGATGGCTTTCGTGGTGTTCGGCACAAACACCGAACTAAAGCATGACTTTTTAAAAAAAAATCGGGTTCAGGTCCGGCATGCCGAATGCCACAAAATTCGGTATGGACCCGAATTGTGCGGGTTCAGTTCACCCAAAACTATTCAGGATGTTATATATTGTTATTTCATATGTTGTAACCCCCCGTGGTTCCTCCTAGAATCAATCAATCAATCAATCAATCAATCAATCAATCAATTGGAAAAACAGACTTCTGGTCTGCCCATTGTGCTGTTTTCACACTCCAGACTTTAGGAAGCTTCCCCAAAGTCTCCAGAGTGCAAAAAACAGTACAACAGGCAAACAGGAAGTATGTTTTTTTTAACTTCCTGTTTGCCCGTTGGGCCATTTTTCATGCTCCGGGTCTCCAGGGAAGCTTTCCTGAAGCCTCCGGAGAGTGAAACAGCCTTCCCCAAGGCCGAAAATCAACTGGCCAGCACGCACATGTAGGCTGGAACTGACCTAGGCCCATGCCTCACGTGCTCTCTGATATGGCTCCACATGCCACCTGTAGCACGCGTGCCATAGGTTTGCCATCATTGCTCTACGTCAGAGATGGCAATCCTATGTCACAAGTGCCACAGGTGGCACGTGGAGCCATATCTGCTGGCATGCAAGTCGTTGCCCTAGCTCAGCTCCAATATGCATGTGTGTGATGGCCAAATGATTTTTGGCTCGCAGAGAAGCTCTGGGAAGATGTTTTGGCTTCCAGAGAGCCTTCAGGGGGATGGGGGAGGGTGTTTTTACCCTCTCCCAGCTCCAGGGAAGCCTTTGAAGCCCGGGAAGGGTGAAACATGAGCCTACTGAGCCCACCAGAATTTGGGAAACAGCCTGTTTCTGGCCTCTGGAGGGGGGCAGGGAAGCTGTTTTCGCCCTCCCCAGCCATTGAATTATAGGTGTGGGCACTCACGCACACTCGCGGTATGGGCAGCCGCGCATGCATGAGTGCAGGGAAAAAAGGTTCGACATTACTTCTCTAAGTGTTATTATTAAAGCAAAATTCCTAAGTTCCTTCAGTATCACCCTAAGGGCTTTCTTTCTTTCTTTCTTTCTTTCTTTCTTTCTTTCTTTCTTTCTTTCTTTACTTACTTACTTACTTACTTACTTACTTACTTACTTACTTACTTACTTACTTACTTACTTACTTATTTATTTATTTATTATTTAGATTTGTATACCGCCCCTCTCCGCAGACTCGGGGCGGCTCACAGCAGAATAAAAACAATTTATAACAAATCCAAATATAATTTAAGATATTTTAAAAAACCCAGTTTGATTTTAAAAACCCCATTTACTAAACAAACATACATACAATCATACCATGCATAAATTGCATAAGCCCGGGGGAGATGTCTCAGTTCCCCCATATCTACTCCATATAATTTAATAAGATAAATTCTTTATTCCCAAACCCGATGTCCTTCATTTCTGTTTCCAAATTCCTTACTGCTGTGCTGAGTCACCTTAGTTTGCACCCCAACAGATCTGGAAGGCACCTGTTTGAAACAGGTACTGGTGGTCCTCATCTTATGACCACAACTGAGCCCAATATTTCTGTTGCCAAACCAGACATTTGTTAAGTGAGTTTTGCCCCATTTTATACCTTCCATGCCACTGTTTGTTTGTTTGTTTGTTTGTTTGTTTGTTTGTTCAATTGTATTTATATGCCACTCATTCCAGAATGGACTCAGAGCAGCTAACAACAGTTATTAATACAACAATAGTAAAAAAAAACCCCAGTAAAAATACAACAATAAAATCAGCAGTATAATAAAAACAATAATACCATTTAAAAAACAATGCATACATTACAATAACTCTATTCCCAGGTCTGCGGAAAAGCCAGATCTTAATAGCTTAAGACCAGTAGGGAGGAGATAATGCAGATCTCTGGGGACAGCTGATTCAACAGGGTCAGAGCCACCACAGAGAAGGCTCTTCTTTTTGAAGGTAAGGTCTCCAGAACTGAACAGAGTATTCCAAATGTGGTCTCACCAGCGCTCTATATAAGGGGATCACAATCTCCCTCTTCCTGCTTGTTATACCTCTAGCTATGCAGCCAAGCATCCTACTTGCTTTTCCTACTGCCCGACCACACTGCTCACCCATTTTGAGACTGTCAGAAATCACTACCCCTAAATCCTTCTCTTCTGAAGTTTTTGCTAACACAGAACTGCCAATACAATACTCATATTGATTATTCCTTTTCACCAAGTGCATTATTTTACATTTGGAAACATTAAACTGCAGTTTCCATTGCTTTGACCATTTATCTAGTAAAGCTAAATCATTTACCACATTACAGACAGCTCCAGGAATATCAACCCTATTGCACACTTTAAGCGAACTGTTTACAAATACATTCATGTAATTACTGAATACTCAAATTGCAGGTACATAATTATTGTACAGTAAGATGCATTTGTTTAAAATGATACATACATGTAAGTAAATGCAGAGGTGATGTGTGTTGTCAATTTTTAAAATTCCCCTCATACATATGTGCTAGTCATTCCTGGCTCTAGGGGGCAGTGTTCATCTCCATTTCAAAGCCAAAAAGCCAGCGCTGTCCAAAGACGTTTCCACGGTCGTGTGGCCAGCACAACTAAACACAAAGGCGCACGAAACGCCGTTACCCTACCAAGGTGATCCCTATTTTTCTACTTGCATTTTTACATGCTTTCGAACGGCTAGGTCGGCAGAAGCTGGGGAAAGTAGTTTAGTTTAGTTTAGTTTATTTAGATTTGTATGCCGCCCCTCTCCGAAGACTCGGGGCGGCTAACAACAATAAAAAACAATGTAACAAATCTAATATTAAAAAGTAATCTAAAAACCCCAATTTAAGAGACCAATCATACCAACAAACATACCATGTATAAATTCTATAAGCCTAGGGGGAAGAGAGAAAAATTTTTCAATTCCCCCCATGCCTGACAACAGAGGTGGGTTTTAAGGAGCTTGCGAAAGGCAAGGAGGGTGGGGGCAACTCTGATATCTGGGGGGAGCTGGTTCCAGAGGGTCGGGGCCGCCACAGAGAAGGCTCTTCTCCTGAGTCCCACCAAATGACATTGTTTAGTTGATGGGACCCGGAGAAGGCCAACTCTGTGGGACCTAACCGGTCCCTAGGATTCGTGCGGCAGGAGGCGGTCCCGGAGATATTCTGGTCCGGTGCCATGAAGTGCTTTATAGGTCATAACCAACACTTTGAATTGTGACCAGAAACTGATCGGCAACCAATGCAGACTGCGGAGTGTTGGAGTAACATGGGCATGCCTTAGGAAGCCCATGATTGCTCTCGCAGCTGCATTCTGCATGATCTGAAGTTTCCGAACACTTTTCAAAGGTAGCCCCATGTAGAGAGCATTACAGTAGTCGAGCCTCGAGGTGATGAGGGTGTGAGTGACTGTGAGCAGTGAGGTCCGGTCCAGATAGGGCCGCAACTGGTGCACCAGGCGAACCTGGGCAAACGTCCCCCTCGCCACAGCTGAAAGATGTTTCTCTAATGTGAGCTGTGGATCGAGGAGGACGCCCAAGTTGCGGACCCTCTCTGAGGGGGTTAATGATTCCCCCCCCCCCAGGGTGATGGAAGGACAGATGGAATTGTCCTTGGGAGGCAAAACCCACAGCCACTCCGTCTTATCCGGGATGTGCTTGAGTCTGTTGACACCCATCCAGACCCCAACAGCCCCAACACATCACTAGTAATGGGAGCTCACTCCATTATGTGGTGCTAGGGAGTCGAACCACTGAACTGCCGACCTTTTTGATTGACAAGCTCAGCATCTTAGCCACTGAGCCATCATGTTCCCCTCCATGATTGACAATAGAGGGTATGCATAGGAAATGCCAGACCGGAAGACATGAGGAACTATACATACCCTTCCGAAATCCCTAGTTCAGTAAAAGGACACTCGCTAGAGGTCCGCGTTTAATCCCCGGCATCTTTTGATAGGCCTAAAATAACCCAACAATCTATGACCGATTCTTAAGAACCACCTACCAGGGGGATCAGTGAAATAGCTCTACTTGCATGGGGAAGCTTCTTCAATTCCCCAAAGTTGAAGGAGTTCTTGCTGACCTACCACGAGCCTGTGGTTTCTGGCTTTTGCATCTCATTTTTCTGAAGTACTGAAGCAGTCTAATTGGGAAGGATTTTTTTTTTTTAAAAAAAACCCACGGTGAATCATGATTCAGCATTCATCCTTCCTCTTGGGGCAAATATGCCCACTCAGCTGGAAACAGCTGGGCTCATGTTGAGAAACTTGAACCTTTTCAGAGTTTAGGAAGATGCTGAGGCTAGTCTTTTCTGCGGAATCTTTCATCCTTTCCTATTTCATAAATGGAATGTGGCAATGTTTATGTCTGCATCCCTGACCATTAAGAAATACAAAGGTAATTTCCTCCTAATTGAAAAAATGGCTTTTAAAAAAACTGTATTGAACCAGATCCCTGGAGGAGATGTGTTCTGCCGGTGTGTTTCAACCGCCCGTAATTGCAGGGTAATTAGTCCAGGAAGACACACACCACACGATAAAAGGAAAACCCAAAAGTTTTTATAAACATAAAAACAGAAACAGCTCCCTTTTTAAATGTCAAAGGGATTTTCTGGTACACACAAGGCACAGGTTAAATGCAATCCAATTGCTCACCCAATAACTGGGAAATTGAGTCCAATTCTAAAGTCCAGAGAGTCCGCACACAATCTTGAACAGCACAAAAACCACGATCTTGATGAAACAATGAATCAGATAAACTGCCACCAGCATGCTGTTCTTTTTATCTGTAGCACTAATTACAGCAGCCCCACCCAACCACAGGTGGCCTCATTTTCTCTTGTAATAATCCTTCAGTTGTTGCCTCCTATGCATCACTCTATGCATGCGTGGATGTGTCATTAATTCTTGTTCAGAATCCAGGGATGATACAGATGATTGATCTCCTCCTGGGCTGTCTGCCAAACTCCCCTCTTCCCTGTCACTCATGCTTCCTTGGTCAGAGGAGGCTTCGTTGGCAGATTCCATCAGGAGCAAAACAGGCCTACGGCATGTGGATGTTTCCCCCACATTCACCTGCACATTCCTTGGGGCAGGAGCTGGGCCAGAGCTAACCACAACAGGATGGAAAAGTTAAGTTCTCCTGACTGGTTGCAGTTCCACCAATCAGTACTGTTATCCTTGGCAATTACTATTTACTTTACTTTAACAAATATGTGTGTAGGGGAGATGGAACAAGCACAATATTATGAAATATCACAAGAGAAGGGCTGCAAACAATTTTACTACTACACTGTGGGCGTGGCTTATTTTGTAGGTACGGCTTGCCAGACATGTGACCTGGTGGGAGTGGCTTGATGGTCATGTGACGGGTGGTGGTGGCTTAAAGGTCACGTGACTGGCTTAAAGGTGGCCAATTCACATCAAGGGTTTGGGTTAGGGTGCCTGGCCTCTCCTCGCCTCAAAGAGACACAATTTCCCTATCTATTTACTATTATTGAACATCCAAAATATACTATTTAATTCTATGTTTACATGCTATATATGTACATACATATTACACACAGGCACACAAAAATATGCATTATCTAGTATATAAACTATATGTGTATGTACACACACACACACACACAGAGCTCTTCTAAAATTATACATATTCAACCTCATTTACTGTGATGGGTAAAACATACCCAGAGCCCAGAAGGGGGGAAAAAGAAATAAATTCAAAAATTTTCTACCAGATCTGCGTACCTGACCAAAGTTTTTCTATTGGTTCTGCGTATCTGACTGTACCCATAGGAGCCCATCACTGAGTTTGATCATTCTTAGATGTTGGTTTGAAGCAGTGGTGGGTTTCTATCACTTCACCCGGTTCAGGCAAACCGTTAGCGGGGTAGCGGGAGGCTCCGCCCACTCATCCAGACATCAACACGATTCTGCGTATGTGCGCATTCCCGTTCCCGAACCAGTAGCAAGGGTACATGAAACCCACCACTGGTTTCAAGGATAGGAAATCTTTAAAAAAAAAATTTTTAAAGTAATCTAATGTTTTAACCAAACATTTTATTACAGTTACAATAAAATGTCCATAGTCTGTTGTTAATTTTCCCTCACAATAGTTAGAGACCATCTGTAGAAGAGTATTTTGCTGCACAGCTTTATTCTTAGTATTAATAAGGTTGAAATTTATTAAGAAAACTCTCAGATTAAACATTTAGCAGGCATCCTCATCACACAATCTCCCTTTAACATTAGCAAGATTTTTTAAAAAAAGAATAAGAAATGAGCTGCAGTTTTACTCTACTTTAAAAAGATTAAATCATAAGGAATTAAAACTGCAACAGATGCATGACAGTAAAATTCCTAATAATGTATTTGGGGGGAAATGCTGGCTAGTTTAGAACAAGATATAAAGAATATAAAAATTACAAGATTCACATTGTATAAAGTCTCTATCTGGCAAAGAGTTTGATTACACTGGTCAACACAAAAAAATCATCAGCAAAAGTAATATGCCTGTTTTATGGAGTTTGATGTGCTGATTCCAAAAATATGCTTTGTTTTGCTCTGTCACATACAGTGTCCGATATAAAAGCATTTTTGTTATTACGTTATTTCTGATATGTAGGTTATTGTTTTTTTAATGTTGCCAGTATATTTCTTATACCTTATAATAATGATGCTGCTCTGTGGAAACTATACCTGCTATAGAAAAACTATATACCTTTTTGAAATCAGAACAAAAAATGATTCAGAAAAGTAAAAGGTCAACTGCGATGATTGCAAAAAATATTTTTTGTTAATCTGTGTTATCTGAATTCTTTGTTCATATTGAGCCACAGTGGCGCAGTGGTTAGAGTGCAGTACTGCAGGCTACTTCTACTGCCTGCCAGCTGCATGCAATTTGGCAGTTCAAATCTCAGCAGGCTCAAGGTTGACTCAGCCTTCCATCCTTCCGAGGTGGATAAAATGAAGACCCAGATTGTTGGGGACAATATGCCGACTCTGTAAACTGCTTAGAAGGGGCTGTAAAAGCACTGTGAAATAATATATAAGTCTAAGTCAGAGGCAGGGGTGGGCTACTAGCCGGAATGGAGGAACGCCTGTTCTGGTGATGGCAATGGAGCACATAGGCTTGCTCCATTGCCATCCGGCGTGCACATGGGGTGCATGCGCACCGGCATGATTCCGGTAAAAATTTCCAGATTTTTGCTTCTGTGCTTACGCGGAAGCAAAGAAACCGACAATTTTTCCTGCCGGAAAGAGATTTTAGCTGCTGCACATGCGCAGCAGCCAAATCTCGCTGCCGCGCCTAGAGCAGCAGCTCGAGCCAGCAGCAAAAGCCTCCTGCCCCAGCTCTGGCCGCGTGGCCTGCTCTTTGATCTCCCGGGCTGCAGGAGAGATGACTGCAGTACGGGGAGCATAGAAAAGGCCGCACAGCCAGAATTGGAGCCACCCTGCCTGCTCCCTGTGCCATGGTCCCTGCAGGAAGTGATCCAGATAAGCAGGGGCAAGAGGCGTGGCGGGATGGGTGGGTGGAATGAGGGCAAGCAGTGCGGCGGGGGCTAGCAGCTCTTACCTTGTTTTGCAGCTGCAGAGAGCTGCTGCAGCGAGAGGCGTGGGGATTGGGGAGGGCAAACAGCGGTGGCGGCTGCAGAGAGCCACTGCCATGAGAGATATGGCAGGCGGGCAGGGCAAAAGGTGGCTGTGGCTTCAGAGAGCCACCACCACGACAGACGTGGCAGGCGGGCAGGGCAAAAGGCAGCAGGGAGCCACCATGACAGGTGTGGGGGAGTAAACAGTGGCCGGCAGCAGCGAGCAGGCACTTACCTCTTTTTAGCCTATTTCCGGGAATCCCATCCTCATGCACGCAGGGCGTGGTGGCATGCAGGGGAGGCATGCACACTCCCAGCCCGTTCTGGTAGGGATGGGTATGGTAGCCCACCCCTGGTCAGAAGTCTTCAAGCTTAGCAACTTTGAGACTTGTGGGCTTCAATTCTGGGAGAAGCCCACAAGTCTTAAAGTTGCTAAGTGCTGTTGCTATATGGAATCAGAGCAGAAGGTAAAATTAACAAAACATAAGACAGTTCTGTTATGTGCAAACTATCGGCCTACTAGTTTCCCCCACCCCCACAATATAGGGGAAAATAATATGGCACAATGTAGATTTAGAAATAATTGTTGCCTGTCTTTAAACTGTCACCTACAAAAACACAGTCTAATTTGAGCTGAGTTCAAATTGGCTTTCTCTCAAGAGTGATAAATTGCAGCCTTAGCAGCTAATTTTGTTGCTTTATTCCTATTAAGTTACATTTGAATGTGAAAAGAAAAAGAAAAGGCACAGCTATTACGTATGGTGTCAGACTTCCGTCTGGTAAGGTGTTTGCTCTGATCTTGCAAGAATATGCTGTGAACGCAGTTGCTTCTGTGATCAACATTAAAGTCCCTGGAATGTCAAAAATGAGTGAAGACAAAGAACACTATACAGTGGTACCTCTACCTAAGAACGCTTCTACTTAAGAACTTTTCTAGATAAGAACCGGGTGTTCAAGATTTTTTTGCCTCTTCTTAAGAACCATTTTCTACTTAAGAACCTGAGCCCGGAAAAATTTCCCAAGAAATTTGAGAGCGGCACAAAGGCCTGACCTGTTTCCTGCTATTCTCCTTGGGTTTTTCTCTCTGGCGCAGTGTATGGGAGGCAGCCTCACGCCAGGTGTATGGGAGGTGCAAGCTCTTTTTTTTTAAGCCTTAAAGTTTTGGATTTTTTTGATTCCCCTCACCTCACCTTCTTCCTTTGGCAGTGACTGTCCTCCTCCTCTTCTTCCTCCTCCTCCTCCCACCCAAATTCTGAGCTTTTATTTCTTTCCTAATGGGGTTGCACACATTATTTGCTTTTACATTGATTCCTATGGGAAAAATTGCTTCTACTTAACAACTTTTCTACTTAAAAACCTGGTCACGGAACGAATTAAGTTCTTAAGCAGAGGTACCACTGTATTTTCAAACAAGGTTTCTTAGTGCCGTTCGAACAGGAAAATCTGGTAGGTTCAGTATGTTCAGTATAGCAGTGTTTCCCAACCTTGGCAACTTGAAGATATTTGGACTTCAACTCCCAGAATTCCCTAGCCAGCGAATGCTGGCTGGGGAATTCTGGGAATTGAAGTCCAAATATCTTCAAGTTGCCAAGGTTGGGAAACACTGCAGTATAGTATATATTGAGAAGCAGATTCCTATTACCGACACTACCGGTGCTCTGCGCACGCAGCTTCATTATCTTGTCTGCACATGCGTGTCCCAGCATGTTTTTTCTTCTGCGCATGTGCAGGAAGGAAAATCTCACGAGAGGACACATGCAGGTGAGAGAATTCAGGTTTTTTTTTTGCTTCTGCGCATGTGCAGAAGCAAAAACCGTCAAAATCTCACGCACATCCCCTCGCGAGATTTTGCTTCCTGTGCATGTGCAGAAGCAAAAGCACGCCAGGATGCATGTGCATACACGCAAGATAATCAAAGCTGTGCACATAGTGCACCGATTGCTACCGGTGCACTGTCCTTTACCATACCAGGAGCAACCTGCTACTGTATGTTCAGTAATCCCTCACTACTTCAGGGTTCAGCTTTCGCGGATTCGCTACTTCACAGGTTTTTTCAAAGGGGGTTTATGGCCGCTATGTCACAGATAATGAAAACGGTGAAAGATTAATGTTCTGTCGGGCTCTCTGGTAGACTCCTCCCAAAAATTCACAGGTACAAATTTCAGACACACACACGTTTGAAAATTCAAAACAATGTTCTTTATAATGAAAATTCACTTAAACCAAGCCCTCTTTTTGTATAGCAAAGAGCACTAGTCTCCAAACAAACTGGTAATTCGTACAAGTCCCTTATCAGTTCTGTGATACTTAGCTTGTAGCTGTGAGGCAATTCACAGTCCTTCTTTCACAAAGTGAAACACCCTTTGCTCTGCTTTAGTTTCAAAGCGGGGAAAAATCAGCACACAAAAGGTCAAAGTCAGTAAAGCAGTCACGAAACACAACGATCAGATAATCCTCCACAATGGCCAAACCCACAGGCTGCTATTTATAGCAGCCTCACTAATTACCACAGCCCCACCCAACCACAGGTGGCCTCATTTTCTTTGATAATAATCTCTCAGTTGTTGCTGCCTATGCATTGCTCTCCGCATGCGTGGCTGTATCATTAACTCTTGTTCTGAATCCAAGGAGGAGAGAGATAATTGATCTCCTTCTGAGCTGTCTGCCACACTCTCCTCCTCCCTGTCACTCATGTCTTCTTGGTCAGAGGAGCCTTCATCAGCAGATTCCACCGGGGGGCAAAACAGGCCTGCAGCATGTGGATGTCTCCCCCACATCCACACTCCTTGGGGCAGGAACTGGGCCAGAGCTAACCACAACAGATGAATATCCCCCCTCTCCATCCCCATTCCCGGCAGAGGCCTTGCGCCTTAGAATGCCGGGGCAGGGACAGTTTGTGTATGGGGAAACTGCAGCAGCAGCTTCCTTCAGCCCGCGCATCACAGGGAAGGCTCGGCTTGTCTTGTCCTCCTGTTCGTGGATGTTTCTCAACTCTCTGAAGATCGTCCACCACCACCCGACTACAGGAAAGCCGCTACTACCACTGCTGACTGCTGAGAGAAGTAGGTCTCTCTCAGCGGTAGGGAAGAATTTGTAACACAATTTCTGTTGATTCTGATTTTTGAGCTTTTGTTATAATTAATTAGGCATGCTGGTTTCAGAACTGTTGTTAGTTTTCTTCTACCACGTCCGTTTTTTTCTCTACACATTATGAGAATTATGACGTTATGACATTGCAACATGAGCATCACATTGCATTTTTTACATAGTCATCTTGCTAACTTCCCAGAAAATCTTGGTGCAGTGAGTGATGAGCAGGGTGAGCAATTCCACCAAGATTTGAAGGTCATGGAGGCACAGTATCAAGGTACATACGATGGCTTATTATTATTTATTTATTTATTTATTCATTCATTCATTTGTCCAATACACAAATACATAGGAATACATAGGAAGAAAAATAGACATGTGGTAATATATATAAGGGTAAAGGGAAGAGAGGATATATGAAAGGAAGAGAATATATATGATAGGTGAAAGAAAGGAAAGACAATTGGACAGGGGACGAAAGGCACACCAGTGCACTTATGTACGCCCCTTACTGGCCTCTTAGGAACCTGAAGAGGTCAATCGTGGAGAGTCTAAGGGAGAAATGTTGGGGGTTAGGGGTTGACACAATTGAGTCCGGTAATGAGTTCCACACTTCGATAACTCAATTGTTGAAATCATATTTTTTACAGTTAAGTTTGGAGCGGTTCGTATTAAGTTTGAATCTGTTGCGTGCTCTTGTGTTATTGTGGTTGAAACTGAAGTAGTCATTGTCCAGTAGGACGTTGCAGCATATGATCTTGTGGGCAATACTCAAATCGTGTTTTAGGCGCTGTAGTTCTAGGCTTTCTAGGCCCAGGATTGTTAGTCTATTTTCGTAGACTATTGTTGGAGCATCAAGCGAGAATGTCCACAGATTAAACACTCCAGAAAAAGTTCTAAGCGAAAAATTTTACCTTAATATGTATAATTACCATTCGTTAAGAAAACAACTATTAGTGTGAACACAATTTAACTTGTGGTATCTATTAGAGCCTTTGTATGAATAAAAATATTCTTGTTAAACTGTATATTTGGTAAGTTTTTACTTTACTTTACTTCATATGCACAATTTGTATGACTTTTGAGGGTATCCTGTAGATTAAAAAGTTGATGTGATAGACAAAAACTGTGGTTATATTTGGATCCAGAGGCCAAAAGTTAGTTGAAAACAAGTCACAGATTTAAGACAACAAAATTGGTGTTCCCCAGTGTATAATCTGTACCCGTTCAAATGATAAATGTGAATCTCACTGAATATTGGAGAAAATTATTTCATTAATTCCTTCATCCACATTTTACTGTTAGCTTCTTTTTTTAAAAAAAAAAATATTATTTTGCTTGCAGACTTAACATTTCAGCATCTTCCAGGTCAACACTCCTAAGCATTGCACACCGGAGCAAAGCACAGGAACCTGCTCACCCAGAGCTGAGAGGCCCGTGGCGTCATCTGGATGACGTTTCCTGTTTATATCCTGTCCCAAGCCTTTGTACCAGTTGGAATTCAGTTCCTGCCAACAGGAAAGCAGAGATAATTCATGCAGGAAGTACTAACGGTGAGGATGAAGTGAGAAGGGCATTGCCTGGGCCTCTGAGTGGGCCAGGATGTGAATAGCTTCTCAACTTCCTTTGTAAAATAAAGTTAAATGTTGATATAAATGGAACTACTTTCCTCTTACTCAGCTGCCTTTCTTCTTTGATATGGATGAGCCAACAAGCTCCTTTGCAAAACTGCTCATATCTATCCTATTGCCAGGCAGAGCACTTTGTTCTATGTATGATTTAAGTACATGTACAGAAACACAAAGTGAAAGACAGCAATCTTCTAGGGTGCAGGCTGCACACGATGCTGTAGAAAAAGCTCAAAAGAGCTGAAGCGTTCATAGTTCAGTCTGTTGTGGGAATCTAGCTCTGAGCTTGTCGTAGGAAACAACCAGCAACTTAAACCACAATGAGGTTTATTTATTTGGGTATAGTACAGTGATACCTCTATCTAAGAACGGCTCTACTTACAAACTTTTCTAGATAAGAACCTGGTGTTCAAGATTTTTTTTGCCTCTTCTCAAGAATCATTTTCCACTTACAAACCCAAGCCTCCAAAACTGTAACCGGAAAAGGCAGGGAGAAGCCTCCGTGGGGCCTCTCTAGGTATCGCCTGGGAGGAAACAGGGCCAAAAATGGCAGGGACAAGCCTCCGTGAGACCTCTCTAAGAATCTCCTGGGAGAAAACAGGACTGGAAAAGGTGGGGAGAAGCCTCCGTGGGGCCTCTCTAGGAATCTCCTGGGAGGAAACAGGGCCTCCACCCTGGCCATGGTTTCCCCAATCGCACACATTATTTGCTTTTACATTGATTCCCATGGGAAAAATTACGTCTTCTTACAAACTTTTCTACTTAAGAACCTGGTCACGGAACGAATTAAGTTTGTAAGTAGAGGTTTCATTATATATAGGCAGAAGAGAGCAATTGTGCTTTGTTAAAGCAGTTATAAGGTTTAGGAATGGCTAGTTCCTTAGAGAGAGCAACTTTGGTGTTGTGTATTGGAAGAAATGTACTCCTGGGTTCAGTTCCAAGTGGGAAGAAACACACTGGAAACATGGAGAATGCTTGGAAAGATGGTTTAATGGTGGACAGGACCACGTGGTTTGAGGTCCTGGGCAAAAAAAAGAGCACATGGGTGACAGAGAGAGAGATTTATACTCTCTATAGGGCCCCGCCTTAGAGTTTCCTGTTCCTGTGTAAGAAATGTATTCTGATTGGTTGAGAGATTCCCATGCTTGGTTGAATCTTGCTGAGTGATGCAATCTCCCCAGGTGCCGTGTGGTGAGATGGGTAGAGGCAAGGGTGGATTGCCATTACTGATGCTAATGGTATGCTGTGCGTGCAGCTTCGCTTCTCTTGTGCGCACATTCCAGCGTCTTTTTGCTTCTGTGCTTTTGCAGGAAGCAAAAATGTGCTGAAATCTCACGAGGAGACGCGTGCACGAGAGAGATTTCAACTATCTTTTTGCTTCTGTGCATGCGCAGGAGCAAAACCCACCACCAAAATCTTAAATGCATGTCCCCTCGCAAGATTTTGCTTCTACTTATGGGCACGAAGCAAAAATACAAAAAAATTGAAGAAAAAAGATGGTGGTGCCCATAGCACTGGCACCCTAGTGGCCATGTGCAAATTACACAATCTGCCGGCCACTACCAGTACGCCGTCCCTTACCGTACTGGTAGCAACCCACTACCAGGTAGAGGGTTAATCCTATCATATCCTGGAGGCCATGTCTTAATCCCATCACCCTGGAGCTGAATGAGAGGGGAAAGGAACTGCTTCTCCTTTTCTCATCCAGAGATATAATATTCTTCCTTTTTAATATTTCCTAAAATATTTCATTCTTCTAGCAGAGGAGTGGGTGCTAACTTTCTACCCATGGTTAAAGCATTAGACTAGAACAGTGATGGCAAACCTATTGCATGGGTGCCACAGGTGGCACGCTGAGCCATATCTGCTGGCACACAAGCCATTGCCCTAGCTCAGCTCCAACGTGCATGTGTGTGTGTCGACCAGTTGATTTTTGGCTCACAGGGAGGCTATGGGAGGGTGTTTTTGGCTTACAAAGGGCCTCTGGAGAAATGAGGGAGGGCATTTTTGCCCTCTCCAGGCTCCAAGGAAGCCTTTAGAGCCTGTGGAGGGTGAAAAATGGGCTATTGAGCTCACCAGATGTTGGAAAACAGGTCATTTCTGGCCTCCAGAGCAGGGGTGGGCAGTAAGCAAGACGGGGTGGAATGCAGTTCCATCGGTGGAAATAAAGCTACATGCACAGCTCCAGTTGATCGTCAACAGTAACTTCCTGGATTACCGGTCTCAGCTCGGCTCTCCTTTTTTTCCCTGCTGCTGCTGTGCGCTCCTTGCTTTTTTCCTCTTTCCTCCTTCCTGGCCTCGGATGAAGTTCCCTCTCTCCTGCCCAGTTCCCTTCCAGCCTCATGTGGCCACCTCCCAAGGCCAGGAGAGCTGCGCTGCACTGAAGCAGTCTGGGCTGCAGTCTTTTCCCCCTCGCGAAGCCCTCACAGCTGAGATGAAACGGCATCATGCGGCAATAAGAGTTCACTTGAACAATGATGATCGTTCAAGCCACTCCCACTTGGTCACATGACCAGCAAGCCAATCCTACCTAGTCACATGATCATCACCCACAAAATAAACCATGCCCATAGTGTGGCAGTAAAAAATTCGGCTGCCCATTACTGCTCCAGAGGGCTTCCAGGAGGGAGGTGGAGGCCATTTTCACCCTCTCCAGACACTGAATTATGGGTGCAGGAACTCGCGCATGCTCAATAGCCTGCACGCATGTACTTTTACCACCCATGGAAAAAAGGTTCGCCATCACTGGACTAGAAGATTATGAATTCCTTTCTTAACCTCCCTTACCGTGGATGCTTCTGCTTTTGGGTACTGTCCAGATGTATTATTGTTAGCCAATGACCACAGAGAGGAGCATCTTCCATCACAATATTTATACACAATAGAAATAAAAATAATAATTGGCATAAAGGTCTAGGAGATGATCGAAACATTTAAATATGTCAAAGGGTTAAATAAGGTTCAGGAGGGAAGTGTTTTTAATAGGAAAGTGAACACAAGAACAACGGGGACACAACTTGAAGTTAGTTGGGGGAAAGATCAAAAGCAACATGAGAAAATATTATTTTACTGAAAGAGTAGTAGATGCTTGGAACAAACTTCCAGCTGACGTGGTTGGTAAATCCACAGTAACTGAATTTAAACATGCCTGGGATAAACATATATCCATCCTAAGATAAAATACAAAAAATAGTATAAGGGCAGACTAGATGGGTCATGAGGTCTTTTTCTGCTGTCAGTCTTCTATGTTTCTATGAAAATTTCTGTCTACCAGGTACAAAATCCTTTGCCTACGTGTGCTTCCACCCCTCTTCAGCTCATGTGACTACAGCTCTGCACCAAAACTCTGTTCTTGTAATTTGCTAAGACTCTTCGTAATGAGCAAGAAATTACCATAAATGAATCTTGGTGGATTTTTTTGGGGGGGAAATGATTCTTCGTGCTTTGCAGGCATAACGGCCACTTCTAAGGCTGCAGGACAAACAGTGCTGAATACAGATTCTCCTTCTAGGGAACTCAGAGCAGTTGTAAGCATCTATTTTCTGCAGCTCTGCAATGGGAGGTGCCTTGAGAAATATCTGCGTGATAGACTTCAAAAGAAGTTCTGAAAGTAATTCATTTGTATGAGCAACAAAGATTGGTCTAAATTAGCGGAAGCAGGCACAGGTCCACGATAAGCAGAGAACAGTGTTTCTCAAACTCTCAACCTCTCAACATTCCCAGAATTCCCCAGCCAGCATAGAGAATTGAAATCCACACATCTTAAAAGTTGCTAAGGCTGAGACATACCACTACAGTTTGTAAGTAGAAGCAATTTTTCCCATCGGAATCAATGTAAAAGCAAATAATGCATGCAAAACCATTAGGAAAGAAATAGAAGCTCAAAATTTGGGTGGGAGGAGGAAGAGGAGGAGGAGAGTCGCTGCCGAAGGAAGAAGGTGAGGTGAGGGGAATAAAAAAAATCCAAAACTTTATGGCTTAAAAGAAAAAAAGAGGGATTCTGGGGCAGCAAGGAAGAGCATGCGTCTCTTTGGCTCCGGGCTGCCAAAGCCTCCTTAAGCACCATTGAAAGGCTGCTCTTACAGCCCAGAAAATCCTGAGATGGCCAGGATTAAAGGGAGAATGGCAGGAAACTGGCCAGGCCTTCGTGCCACTCTCAAATTTCCTGGGAAATTTTTCCAGGCTCAGGTTTTTAAGTTGAAAATGGTTCTTGAGAAGAGGCAAAAAAATCTTGAACACCCGGTTCTTATCTAGAAAAGTTCTTAAGTAGAGGCGTTCTTAGGTAGAGATACCACTGTGTATAGCAACATTCGGTAGTGGGCTGTTACTGGAATGGTAAAGAATGCTGAATAGGTAGCAAAAGTTGAGCTGCGTGTGTAACTTTGGGTGTCTTGCCTGCGCACGCATGCATCCGAACATGATTTTGCTTCTGTGCAAGCGCAGAAGCAAAAACCCAATGGGTCACGCACACATGCACACAAGATGCCTGTGCACTTAGCCCACCAGTAGTTGCAGTAGGAGCAATCCGCCTCTGCAACATATGTATACTCAACTAGACTATTTCAATGATGAAATCCAAATGTTTTTACTACCAGTTCTCTGGGTGTGGCTTGGTGGGTGTGGCTTGGTGGACATGGCAAGGAAAGGATCCTGCAAAATCTCCATTCCCACCCCACTCTGGGGCCAGCCAGAGGTGGTATTTGCCGGTTATCCAAACTACTCAAAATGTCCGCTACTAGTTCTCCAGAACCTTTCAGAACGTAGAAACATAGAAGATTGACAACAGAAAAAGACCTCATGGTCCATCTAGTCTGCCCTTATAGTAGTTCCTGTATTTTATCTTAGGATGGATATATGTTTATCCCAGGCATGTCTAACTTCAGTTACTGTGGATTTACCAACCACATCTGCTGGAAGTTTGTTCCAAGCATCTACTACTCTTTCAGTAAAATAATATTTTCTCACATTGCTTCTGATCTTTCCCCCAACTAACCTCAGATTGTGCCCCCTTGTTCTTGCGTTCACTTTCCTATTAAAAACACTTCCCTCCTGAACCTCCTAAACCCTTTAACATATTTAAATGTTTCGATCATGTCCCCCCTTTTCCTTCTGTCCTCCAGACTATACAGATTGAGTTCATTAAGTCTTTCCTGATACGTTTTATGCTTAAGACCTTCCACCATTTTTGTAGCTCGTCTTTGGACCCGTTCAATTTGATCAATATCTTTTTGTAGGTGAGGTCTCCAGAACTGAACACAGTATTCCAAATGTGGTCTCACTAGTGCTCTATACAGCGGGATCACAATCTCCCTCTTCCTGCTTGTTATACCTCTAGCTATGCAGCCAAGCATTCTACTTGCTTTCCCTATCGCCTTACCGCACAGTTCACCCATTTTGACACTGTCAGAAATCACTACCCCTAAATCCTTCTCTTCTGAGGTTTGTGCTAACACAGAACTGTCAATACAATACTCAGATTGAGGATTCTTTTTCCCCCAAGTGCATTATTTTACATTTGGAAACATTAAACTGCAGTTTCCACTAGATCCAGAACCTGCTGGATTTCACTCCTTGGACCATTTGCAATTGGATCTGTGACCTTGGCAATTCATGTCCTACACGATATAACTGCCCACCTACCTCCTTTATCTTAGCAGGTGTTCTGAAGAATAAATACAAAGAAATATATTTGTAGCCATATGGCAGAGGTCAATTATACAGTTATGATTGGTTTTTTTAAAAAAAAACTAGGACTCAAAGTAAAGGCAGCCACAGGTAAAAATAGTGACCCATGGTTGCTCATATTAAATGGAAGGAATTTGATGTCTCCTTTGGTGTTTGAACTACAGCCCAGGCACATAAATCCAAAGCAGAAAAGCCTCATCCCAACCACTGGATTTAAGCCAAGCCAAGGAAGGGCGAAAAATCCCGGAGGTGAGATAAGGCACCAGTGAAAGGCATCCTATCCATCACAACAGGAAGTCTTGTAAAGTTATCAAAGTAGCTTTTCCTCTGGAGCAGAACAAAGAGCCAACCTTGTGAATTTGCAGAGTTTGTAGATCAGGCTGTCCAAAGTGACTACAGGAAGACAGGTGAAGAGTGGTCCAATTTCCCTTGTGTATGGAAGGGCTACTCCACACATGCATTTAGAGTTACTCTAAATTGCTTTTTAAAATTACTTTTAAAATGAAGTTTCATTATAAGATAAAAATACAGGGGAAAAAACAAAACAAAAGTAAACTAACAGAAGAAGAAAAATGGAGAGGGAAAGTGGTGACTTCTGACCTTTTCCAAAAAAGTGAAATACAAAAAAATACAGTGATTTACATTCCACCAGATTTCAAGACATTTCTACAATGCCAAAAATAATTCTAAGCATCAAAATCTAAAGTCAGTGTTTCAATTTTTTTCCAGTTTTGAGCCAAAGTCCAAAATTAGAAGCAAAACTAGATCAACTCTTCGCTTTAATTAAAAGAAAACAGGGTCATGATCTCCATTAATTCCATCACCTTTACCAGCCATTCTTCCATTATGGGAATCCGTATGTCTTTCCATCTTTGTGCGTGTAAGGTTCTCCTATCTGTCAAAATATGTATAATAACGAAATCCCAAATCTTCTTTCAAGTTCTTTGTCTATCAAATCTAAACTGGAAAACAAGTTACTCTAAATTGCTAACCCAGTTCTTACCAGTTCAGTTCAGGATGGAGTATGGGTAATAATAATAATAATAATAATAATAATAATAATAATAATAATAATAATAATAATAATAATAATTATTATTATTATTATTATTATTATTATTATTATTATTATTTATTAGATTTGTATGCCGCCCCTCTCTGAAGACTCGAAGAATCCAGGGTGGAGTTGCAACATTTTGTAATGAAGTCGGATGGTGAATTGAGGTCTCAGCCAGGTTACGCTAGCCATCTGTTATTTCCCTGCTAAAAATCCTTGGGGAAAAAGGGCCATGTCTGCTGAAATGTTGGGATGCTGTAATTTGTAAGTCTGTGAAACCAGAGAATTCTTATCTCATGAAGGAATATGAGCAACTTTGATCTTTGGCAGCAGCCTAGCCACGGAACTGTTAAATCTTAATTATCCTCCTTAAGAAACTGCCAAGATTTATCAACTGCATGACTTTAGCTTGTACAAATGAGACTTTATGTATAAAGAGACTGATTTGAAATTTCAATGTGTGGATTCCTCCTTTGTTTTCAAGCTGTGTAGGCCAGAATAGAACACTTTTGTTGCGCAATCACCACGGCTTTGTCAGCTTAGAAAAGCTGATTTCACACCACCACTGGCTGAGGCTCCAAGACAGTTTACCTGGAAGGGTATGCCAACCCCAAGCCAGACTCCTGACAATGTCCCCTTCTTCACTTCCCCTTCAGGGAGAATCTGGTCTGGATCCCCCACGAGCAAAGGGGAGCTCCGTGCCACTGCAGCTGCTGACCACATCCCTCCCCAATTACAGACAAACGATGGATTTGTCTGAATTTCTCTAAAGGAAGCAACATTTTTCCAACAGGGCCGGGCTATGTTGGTGATAATATTACTACCATTAACTGAAAAAAGCTCAGTGGGGGAAAAAAACGGCTACAATCTCCCTTCCAGGGAGATGGCAAACGATCAGAAAGTAACGGAACAGTGAAAGGCAAGAATGCCACAATAAGACCCACGTTTCCAAATGTCTCTTCTGCTTTGAAAGAATATCTAAAGCAAACACTCTTTCATCAAACCAAATAATAATTGATTGGAGACGAGGGGGCGGGAAACAGAGCAGACTGTCTCTCTCTCTCTCTCCAACACTATCAAGTAATACTCCTTTCTACCCAATTTAATTTGGAATAAACAGAGTCTGACTATCTAGCCCTTCAGCTCTCTGTGCGTCATGTTTTGGAGTTGGTGCTCTTTGCTGCAAACCACAGTAAAGCTGCCACATTAGAAATGCATGATGCCGAAGTGTCTCTTTGAAGGAAGCACTGTGGGCAAAGCAGGCTGTTTGCTAAATCTGATGGGATCAGCACCAGGAGGTTACAACGGGATATGTTTGCCAGGAAAACCAACTCTGTTGTTCCAAGGGAAAAGAGAAATGTAAGTTTTAGGGGGATAGAGGGAGGAAAGCCGATCTGATGTACCAAAGGTGCTTTTTTTTTCCCCAAGAGGACTTCCTTTGTTTTTCCTTGAAGACATTTTGCTTCTCATCCAAGAAGCTTCTTCAGTTCTAACTGAAGGAGAAGAAAAAGAAGTAGAAACATAGAAACATAGAAGACTGACAGCAGAAAAAGACCTCATGGTCCATCTAGTCTGCCCTTATACTATTTCCTGTATTTTATCTTACAATGGATATATGTTTATCCCAGGCATGTTTAAATTCAGTTACTGTGGATTTACCAACCACGTCTGCTGGAAGTTTGTTCCAAGGATCTACTACTCTTTCAGTGAAATAATATTTTCTCACGTTGCTTTTGATCTTTCCCCCAACTAACTTCAGATTGTGTCCCCTTGTTCTTGTGTTCACTTTCCTATTAAAAACACTTCCCTCCTGAACCTTATTTAACCCTTTAACATATTTAAATGTTTAGATCATGTCCCCCCTTTTCCTTCTGTCCTCCTGACTATACAGATTGAGTTCATGAAGTCTTTCCTGATACGTTTTATGCTTAAGACCTTCCACCATTCTTGTAGCCCGTCTTTGGACCTGTTCAATTTTGTCAATATCTTTTTGTAGGTGAGGTCTCCAGAACTGAACACAGTATTCCAAATGTGGTCTCACCAGCGCTCTATATAAGGGGATCACAATCTCCCTCTTCCTGCTTGTTATACCTCGAGCTATGCAGCCAAGCATCCTACTTGCTTTTCCTACTGCCCGACCACACTGCTCACCCATTTTGAGACTGGTATCTTTGAAACAACAAGAACTAGATGACTGAGAAGCTGATGATTGTTGCGTTACCTCATAATGCTGCGTCGCCTCAAGAACGGCTCTGATTGGGCACCTTCCACCAAATAGAATCGCCAAAATGTTCCCTAATATGTCCCCAAAATGTTGGAAATGTAAAAAGGACATAGGTTCTTATTATCATCAATGGTGGACTTGTAATAAAGCTAAGATATATTGGAAAATGATAGAAAAAAATGTTAAAAGAGATCGTATCACAAGAAATAGAAAAAAACCCAGAATTTTATTTGTTAGGTATAACTAAGCAGAAATATATATTATTATTATTTTATTTAGCTATTCATATTTTGACAGCGGCCAGGATAGTTTATGCACAAAATTGGAAGGGAGAAAATACTCCCAAGGAAGAAGACGTAATAAAGAAAATCCTAGACTGTGCAGAGATGGATATGATGACAAGACGGTTGAATAATCACGAAGAATCTGAATTTTATACTATATGGAATAAAGTTTATACATGGATAAATAAAAATAAAAATTAAATGTTATGGAAAAGTATGGATACATTAGAATGATTTACTATTTTTGATTTTATTAAATTAATCTTTTATTATAATGTTTGAACAATATTCTTCTTTTCACTTAGATTCATATGTTGATTTAGTGATTTAAGAATGCATTCTTTTTCTGTATTAAAAATTGACTTCTAAGATGAGAGGGGTAATTGTAACCCCAACTATATGTTAAGTGTTTGTGTGTTTGTGTGTGATTTTTTATGAAAAATTAATAAAGTTTTATATATATATATAAAAGAACGGCTCTGATTGGCCAGAGCTGGAGCTTCTGGAAGCGGGAAACTGAAGGCCTCCTATTGGCTGTGGCCAGTAAGGGTTGCTGGCTCCTGCTGCTACTGGTGCCTCTGGCAGGCATGCACACCCATGCACGCATGAGATTTTGCTTCTCTGCAAGCACAGGGAGCAAAATCTCACGAGGGGAGGAGCGCACTCGCGACCTTTTGTTGTTGGTCTTTTGCTTCCGCACATGCACAGAAGCAATATATCACTGATATCTTGCCCACCCGCATATCCTCTCATGAGATTTTGCTTCCTGCTTGTGTGCAGAAACAAAATGTCGCTCAGGCGTGTGTGCCCGCCCACCAGTCACCCAGATAGGATCAAAACTTATTAATTATTGGTTAAGGCATGTAAAAAGGATAAGTTGTACCAAGAAAATTATTGTTTTCTTTGAAACTGAAATCCAGAATGTGGCAAAATAGAGTGCTCACTTTTCTAATTTATCTTTATTTATTTATTTATTTATTTATTTATTTATTTATTTATTTATTCATTTGTCCAATACACAAATACATAGGAAGAAAAATAGACATGTAGTAATATATATAAGAGTAAAAGTAAACTTAGAGGAGAGGATATATGAAAGAAAGAAAATATATATGATAAGTGAGAGAAAGGATGAAGAGAGATGCTTCAAAAAACAGACAAAGACCGCCTTCTGCCACACGAATCCCAGTGACCGGTTAGGTCCCACAGAGTGGGCCTTCTCCGGGTCTCGTCAACAAAACAATATCGTTTGGCGGGCCCCAGGGGAATAACCTTCTCTGTGGCAGGCCCAGCCCTCTGGAACCAACTCTCCCCGGAGATTAGAATTGCCCCCACCCTCCTCGCCTTTCGTAAGCTCCTTAAAACCTACCTCTGCCATCAGACATGGGGGAACTGAGATATTCTTTCCCCCTAGGCCTTTCCAATTTATGCATGGTATGTTTGTTTGTTTGTTTGTATGTATGTTTGGTTTTACAAATAAGGGTTTTTTAACTGTTTCAGTATTGGATTTACATGCTGTTTTGTACTACTGTTGTTAGCCGCCCCGAGTCTACGGAGAGGGGCGGCATACAAATTCAATTAATAATAATAATAATAATAATAATAATAATAATAATAATAATAATTAATAATAATAATAATAATAATAATAATAATAATAATAATAATAATAATAAGGCATCAAGAAGAATTTTGTGTTGGTGTTTTTTTGTGGTGATTTGGTGAGTCATCCAGAAATGTTCATTTATATTATTTTTTTAATAATATATTTATTAAACTTTTTCCCCAATACATATTCATATTTACAGGTGAATCAGTATAATATATACATTTTTATCAACATTGTCTTTCAATTATTCTTTAAATCTCTTAATGTTTTATTTCAGTGTTTAGTTTGAGTTTCTTTTTCTTTTTTTTGTCCATTGGTACCATTTTGTCCAGATTTCATAGTAGTCCGAATCTTTTTGATTATTTAATTCCATTGTCAATTTGTTCATCTCTGCACAGTCGTATATTTTCTTGATGATCTCGTTGTCTTCAGGTATTTTGGAGGTTTTCCAATTCTGTGCAAATAGCTAAAATGCACAAAAATTACAGCCCAATGTGTTGGAAATGTAATAAGACACAATGCACCTTCTTTCATCTATGGTGGTTATGTCCAGAGACAAAAAAATACTGGAAAAAAGTAAAAAAATTGGTTATGTCAAATAACAAATATAAAAATAGAATATATACCAGAATCTTTTCTATTGGGCATTATGAGAGGGTCTTACTCATTTACAGTGATCCCCCGCTCGTTGCGAGGGTTCCGTTCCAGGACCCCCCGCAACGAGCGGGTTTTCGCGAAGTAGCGCTGCGGAAGTAAAAACACCATCTGCGCATGTGCAGATGGTGTTTTTAACTTCCGCAGCGCTAGCGAGGAGCCGAAGATTGGGGGCGGCGCGGCTGTTTTCAAATGTCGCCGCCGGCATGGGGGGCTTCCTAGCAGCCCCCAAACCCGGGTTGGGGGTCCGGGGGGTGCTGGCAAGCCCCCCATGCTGGCGGCGACGTTTTAAAACAGCCGCGCTGCCCCCAATCTTCGGCTCCTTGCTAGCGGGCAGGCAGGCGGCGGACAAGCCGTTTGCTGGCGCTCGCTCTCGCCGCTTTCGAGCTGAGTCCTGAAGCGAATTCGCTTCAGGACTCAGCTCGAAAGCGGCGAGAGCTAGCGCCAGCGAACGGTTTGTCCGCGCTCGCTCTCGCCGCTTTCGAGCTGAGTCCTGAAGCGAATTCGCTTCAGGACTCAGCTGGAAAGCGGCGAGAATGAACGGCGTGGGCGGGCGAAGGGTGGGCGGCAGCGAGGAGTTTGCGTGGGCGGTCGGGAAACTCCTTGCTGATGTCCGCTGCTCGCCCTCCCACCAGCAAGAGGGGGAAGACCCAGGGAAGCCACCCAGCAGCTGATCTGCCGGGCGCCATCTGCGCATGCGTGCCCATAGAAAAAAAGGGCACGCATGCGCAGATGGTGTTTTGACTTCCGGGTTGAAAAATCGCAAATTACCCTGTTCGCAATGGTTGGGGACGCAATAACCGGGGGATCACTGTATATTATTTTATGCTAGCAATAGAACCAGATATAGAGGGTTACAGAAGCCAACAATTTGCCAAGTCTGGGAATGCAGTGTTTCTCAAACTTTGCAACTGTAAGCTCACCCAATTTAACCTAAGGCTACCAGAACTGGGCTGCACAGTTCAAGACATCCAGTAGATGTCAGCAAAGAGCTAATATCCATTTAATCCTTGCTGCCATCTAGTATTCATATCTTGTTCTGCAACCCAGTATAATAATTTTTTCTTGTCCCCTGCACTCAAATAATCTAATATTGGATTATATGTACTCAGATAATTTTTGCAAGTTTCTTTAGGTGGCCACATAGATCCAGTCCTTTTTGTACTCTATCTCCCTCCCATCTGAGTTTATATATAACCCTGGCAATTTTTATAATATTTTTGCCACCTGTTGGTACTACTGGAAAGATGGGCAATTTTTAAAAACTTCTTATTAAGAAGACAATTAGCTGACTGAATTCTGCTGCTTATTCATTTTTTCAGTTCCCCTTAGAAAAGTAGCTTCTGTAAATAATTTCCATTTTTCACAGGAAGGAGAGTTGATTCATATCCAATTTCCACATGTTAAAAGTTTGTGTTAAATCTTATATGCAGTTGCCTCCAGAAATATAGAGAAGGGGAAGGGTAGGGTAGTGTATCAAAGGGAAGGGAATTACTTAAAGACTAAACCAGGTAAATAAGGATTATTTTTTCCTAGATTTTAAGTATAGGCTCAATTCATATTGGGTCATCAGTCATGGTTTGTGGTTCAATAAAGCATAAATAAAATAATGATTGGTTAAATAAAACACAATGGTTGTATAATAATACCCTATGCAAAAATCAGATCAACTATATTATGGCTTAGTGCAATATGTTCAGTGTCAGGCCTGGAAACCATTTTGGGCCTTGGATTTTCAGGCCTGCCACATTTAGTGCTGTGGGAAGCTGGGAGGGAGGATTGGATGGAGCTGGGGACCTATGTAGTCAAAATAACATTTCTTTCCCCTAGAGTCAAGGCCATTCTGCCTTCAATTTTAGCTTATGCTAAAATTGAAAAGCAACATGGAAAATATTTTTAGAATAGAATAGAATAGAATAGAATAGAATGGAATGGAATGGAATGGAATGGAATGGAATAGAATGGAATAGAATAGAATGGAATGGAATGGAATAGAATGGAATGGAATAGAATAGAATTCTTTATTGGCCAACTGTGATTGGACACACAAGGAATTTGTAGAGCTGTTGTGATGGAGAAGGCCAGTTGAGTGTTACAGGTGAAGATGTGAATTCTCTGTCAACCAGAACTGATCAACGCCACTAGCCTGCCTGTCAATCATTCTCTTTCCACTGCTCGGCAAAGTCCCTGAAGCACAAAGGAAGCCATTCCCTTTCCCAACTTCGTGTTATCTGATATCTTTGAATTACAAATCCTCCAGACAGCGGCCAATAGGATGATGGGCACTGAAGCGATCCGTAGAGCTTAAGGTAGCAACAGACAGTTAAGAAAGATAAGGGCTCTCGAAGAGGGTGGTGCTCCAGCCCAAGGCCAGATTTCTTTCAGGGATTAGGCCTGCTTGTGGTTGGTTGAGTCATGTGTTTACCTAGTTATCACTCCGCTGGCCAAGGATAAAGAAACCATGCAGTCTTTGCAGAAGTCCAGGCCACTCCAAACAGGCCTGGGGAATCTGGATTGCCTTACTACACAAGGGCCTCAAGAGGGTATTAAAATTGTCACGCAACTCCATAGCATGTAGAAATCTGCAAGCGGAGAGACGCAATCCAGCTCAGCTTGAGGACCAGGGAAATCTTTAAAAAGAGAGCTTTCAAATTCCTCTTGTTTGGATGTGGACATTAAGGAACCAAAGTGCGTGTTTCACTTCAGGATGCAGCAAGGACAGCTGCCTAACAAGTTTATTTTATGTTATTTTGTTTTGTTTTGTTTTGTTTTGTTTTCTTTATTTATTTACTTACTTACTTACTTACTTACTTACTTACTTACTTACTTACTTACTTACTTACTTACTTATTTATTGGATTTGTATGCTGCCCCTCTCCGTGGATTCGGGGCGGCTAACAACAGTAACAAAAACAGAATGTAAAAATCCAATACTAAAACAGCTAAAAACCCTTGTTATAAAACTAATCATACATACAAACATGCCATGCATAAATTGTAGAAGCGTAGGGGGAAAGATTATCTTAGTTCCCCCATGCCTGACGGCAGAGGTGGGTTTTGAGGAGCTTGCAAAAGGCAAGGAGGGTGGGGGCTATTCTAATCTCTGGGGGGAGTTGGTTCCAGAGGGCCGGGGCCGCCACAGAGAAGGCTCTTCCCCTGGGCCCCGCCAACCGACATTGTTTAGTTGACAGAACCCGGAGAAGACCCACTCTGTGGGACCTAACTGGCCGCTGGGATTCGTGTAGCAGAAGGCGGTCCCTGAGATAATCTGGCCCGGTGCCATGAAGGGCTTTATAAGTCATAACCAACACTTTGAATTGTGACCGGAAACTGATCGGCAACCAATGCAGACTGCGGAGTGTTGGTGTGACATGGGCATATTTAGGGAAGCCCATGATTGCTCTCACAGCTGCATTCTACACAATCTGAAGTTGTCTGACAGATGGGTTCTTGCAGGGGTGGGCTGCTGCCCGGCTGGGGGGGGGGGATGCAGTGGGGTAGAGAAAATGGAGCTCCATCCCAGAAGACTCAATTTGCACTGAAAGATGTTGAAAGAAAATACAGGATGTCCTGCATAAGCCACGCCCACAGTATGGTAATAAAAAATTTGGTAGCCCTTCACTGGGTTCTTAGCAACTAAGGTAGTGAAGGGCTGCATTTTTTTTTTACTATGACATTATGGGCATGGCTTATTTTGTGGGTGTGGCTTGCCAGTCATGTAACCAGGTAGGAGTGGCTTGATGATCATGTGACTGCGAGGTGGCTTAAAGGTCATGGTACTGGCTTAAAGGTGGCCAATTTGATGTTACTGATGTCAAGAGCCAGGGTGGCGCAGCAGGTAGAGTGCTGTACTGTAGGCCACTGAAGCTTACGGTAGATCTGTAGGTCAGTGGTTCAAATCTCATCACCGGCTCAAGGTTGACTCAGGCTATTGCTTAACATGTGCTATTGCTAACATGTTGTAAGCCACCTGGAGTCTAAGGAGAAGGGTGGCATAAAATCAAAGAAAGAAAGAGAGAGAGAGAAAGAGAAAGAAAGAAAGAAAGAAAGAAAGAAAGAAAGAAAGAAAGAAAGAAAGAAAGAAAGAAAAGGTTTGGGTTAGGGTTAGGGTGCCTGGCCTGTCCTCACCTCAGAGATACAATTTCCTTATGTACTGAACATCCAAAATATACTATTTAATGCTATGTATATATGCCATATGTGTACATACATATTACACGCAGGCCAGTGATGGGCTACCAAAATTTTTACTACCACACTGTGGGCGTAGCTTATGCATTTTGTTTCAACATCTTTCAGTGCAAATTGGGTGCTCTGGGGTGGAGCTCCAAATTTTGCTACCGGAACTGCGTTCCTGACAGTTCCCGTAGGAGCCCATCACTGACGCAGGCACACAAAAATATACATTATCTACTATATAAACTGTATGTGTATGTATACACACACATGCACAGCTCTTCTAAAATTAGACAAATTCAACCTCATTTACTGTGATAGGAAAAACATGCCCAGAGCCCAGAAGGGAAAAAAAGAGAAAAAAATTCTACTGGTTCTGCGTACCTGACCGTACCCATAGGAGCCCATCACTGAACTAAGGGCAGCCAAAGGTTGAAGGTAGACCCACTTTGTGATCGACTTGGGTCTTCCATAAACTGCAGAAGAGGCTGGAGAAACAGGCACCTGCGTTACCAATGCATAGTTTATAGGTCATGACTACTTCAGCTTCAACCGCAACAACACAAGAGCACGCAACAAATTCAAACTTAATACGAACCGCGCCAAACTTGACTGTAAAAAATATGATTTCAACAATCGAGTTATCGAAGCATGGAACTCATTGCCGGACTCAATTGTATCAACCCCTAACCCCCAACATTTCTCCCTTAGACTCTCCACGATTGACCTCTCCAGGTTCCTAAGAGGCCAGTAAGGGACGTATATAAGTGCACTAGTGTGCCTTTCGTCCCCTGTCCAATTATCTTTCCTTTCTTTCAGCTATCTTATATATTCTCTTCCTTTCATATATCCTCTCCTCTAAGCCCACTTTCACCCTCTTTTATATTATCACATGTCTATTTTTCTTCCTATGTATTTGTGTACTGGACAAATGAATAAATAAATAAAAATAAATAATGCCTTACCAATGCATAGCTTATAGGCCATGTTCCTTTTCAGAAAAGGGCATGGTGTCAGAGAGTCATGCAAAATCTCTCAGGCCCATTGTTTGCCTATTAAACAGGGTGGATAGAGATGTCTTAAACTTCCAGAAGGCCAATTCCAGGATAGACAACTTTGAGCCAGGAAGTCTAAAATTCTAAGGCAGTTTCTTAAGTTCTGGTTCATAAGCTCTGCAAGTTTGACCATCTGGATCTGGGACAAGTTGGCTGTTCTTAGTCTAGCTCAGTGCTTCTCAATTATTTTCTGTTACCCCACACCCAAGAAGAAGAATACATTTTGTGCCCTGCTCCCCCAACTCTCCAATCTGGGCCTCAATGGAATTTTAGTGTTTTTACACAGCGCAAGGCCTGCTTAATCAAGCTGATATTTTGGGGTTGCCCGCCTAGCCCATAATCCATGAATTCAGTGAGATTTGCTCCCAGGTAAATGGGTAGAGCAGCCTTTCCCAGCCAATAGTTTGCTTGCAGCTTATAATAAGTAAAATAATAAATTTTATCACTAAAATTCCTTTGGGACCCAGATGAGAGCATTGGGAGGGCATGCAAAATGTTTACTTCTTCTAGGGGACAGGGGCATAACAGAAAATAATTGAGAAGCACTGATTTAAAACAACTATTAAGGCAACTTAATAGTCGTGCAGAATGTAGCTGTGAGAGCAATCATGGGCTTTCCCAGATATGCCCACATCACATCAACACTCCGCAGTCTGCGTTGATTGCCAATCAGTTTCCGGTCACAATTCAAAGTGTTGGTTATAACCTATAAAGCCTTTCATGGCATCACATCAGAATACCTTCAGGACCACCTTCTGCCGCACGAATCCCAGTGACTGATTAGGTCCCACAGAGTTGGCCTTCCCTGGGTCCCGTCGACAAAACAATGCTGTCTGGCAGGACCCAGCAGAAGAGCCTTCTCTGTGGTGGCCCCAACCCTCTGGAATCAACTCCCCCCAGAGATTAGGACTGCCTCCGCACTCCTTGCCTTTCGTAAACTCCTAAAAACCCACCTTTGCCATCAGGCATGGGGAAATTGATTCCCCCTTGGCCACTCCATTTTATGTATGGTTTGTTTGGTTGTATGAGTGTTTTTAAATCAAGGGATTTAAACTCTTTTACTGTTTCAAATCATTGGATTTTGTATTCTTGTTGTGAGCCGCTCCGAGTGTTTTGGAACCTTATTGGAAAAGCAGTGTCAAATTAGACAGGGAACAAAATCTGATTGATAGTCTTTTGTAAGGCTTATGCAATTTTTAATTAAGAGAGAAGAATCTCAGATGCTTCTGGTTAGACCTGAAGGGCCCAATTAAGCAGGTTGCTGAATCTCTGCTGCCAGCTGGTGGCTTCCGAGGGAGTCTGAGGGGGGCGGGCACAAAATGTGAGTGACACCAAACCAGAGCTCTGATTGGAAAAACTGGAATTTTATTTATTTTATTTTTATTTATTTATTTTGTCCAATACACAATGAGAGTTTTAGTGGGTATATATCTATATACACATAGTAAAATACATGATGAAGGTTATAGAGGAGATACTCATAGTAAAATATATCTAAGAAATAATAGAAAAGAAGGTATAGTAATAGAACATATCAATGAAAGAATAGAAGAAGAGATATAGGAATAGAAGAAAGGTATAGGAGATATAGGAGAGCAATAGGTCAGGGGATGGAAGGCACCCTTACTGACCTCTTAGGAATTTGGATAGGTCAAACGTAGATAATCTAAGGGTAAAGTGTTGGGGGTTTGGGGATGACACTATGGAGTCCGGTAATGAGTTCCACGCTTCGACAACTTGGTTACTGAAGTCATCTTTTTTACAGTCAAGTTTGGAGCGGTTAATGTTAACTTTAAATCTGTTGTGTGCTCTTGTGTTGTTGTGGTTGAAGCTGAAGTAGTCGCTGACAGGTAGGACGTTGCAGCATATGATCTTGTGGGCAATACTTAGATCTTGTTTAAGGCGTCTTAGTTCTAAACTTTCTAGGCCCAGGATTGAATTGATTGATTGTTTTTTTAAGTTTAGTCAGGAGGCACTGAGGCACTGTGCATCTTCTAGGAGCAGGCGCTGGGGTAAAAAATCAATGGGGCCAAAATGAAACTCATTTCTCTTCTGTGCCCACAAAACTGTAAGCACCAAGTTCATTTCAAATCTTAGCTAGGCTTAAACTTGACCTCCATCTCGGGCTTCTTCTGGAGGGAAAAAAAAAAGAGAAAACCCTTGCTAAGATAGTTTCAGCCCTCTGGGATCTATTGTATTGTTTTTAAATTAGAACTCAGGATGGATAGAATCAAGGAGAAAAGTCATGCTACCAACTTCAGATCAGAGCCCAAGCATTTGTTTAGAAGCAAAACCTCTGGTTATTATTATTACTATTATTATTATTATTATTATTATTATTATTATTATTATTATTATTTATTAGATTTGTATGCCGCCCCTCTCCGCAGACTCGGGGCGGCTCACAGCAACAATAGAAACAATATATTACAAATCTAATAATTCAAAAATCATTAAAAAACCCTTATTAAAAAACAAAACATACCATGCATAACTTGTATAGGCCTGGGGGGGAAGGAATATCTCAATTCTCCCATGCCTGACGACAGAGGTGGGTTTTAAGGAGCTTGCGAAAGGCAAGGAGGGTGGGGGCTATTCTAATCTCTGAGGGGAGCTGGTTCCAGAGGGTCGGGGCCGCCACAGAGAAGGCTCTTCCCCTGGGTCCGGCCAGATGACATTATCCCCAAAACATTTCTCATTTTGGCAAAATAGGAATCCCCTCCCCACCCCCAGCCCTGTTTCTTGCAGTTTAGCAAATGGGGATGAGAAATTCTTTTGCACTCTCTTAGTAGATTCCTATTACTCCCTCGTTCCTTGCATCCACTTTTTAAGGTGTATTAGAAAGCGCGTGCAAGGAATGAGAGTCAAATCAGAGAACAGTTCAGTCCTTTATTCCTCCAGTTCTTTTTTGCTTCCGGACACAGCCACCATAAATGAAAGAAGGTGCCTGGCTCTTTTTGACATTTCCAACATGCCTGATTACAATTTGGGTATATTTTCGCCAATCTTTTCGGGGCCAAAAGCCACCAATAAAACATTTTATATTGATTCACTTTGTAAGCTGTTGATTTAATTAATTTAATATTTTAAGTCCAAATTTGCTCCCAGTCTGCCAGGTGTATACTGTATTGCGATAATACAATTATTGTATTATCATTATATAATGCTTACTCTCTCTCTCTCTGTTTAAAGGTACAATCTCAGCTTTGTAGCGAGGTTCGATGTTTGTCTTTTTGACTTCTAAAGTTCATCCTGGGATGAACTGCCTCCACCCTCCTTGCCTTTCGTAAACTCCTTAAAACCCACCTCTGCCGTCAGGGGGAACTGAGATAACTTCCCCAGGCCTATATTGTTTATGTATGGTATGTTGTGTGCATGCTTTTTAAATTATGGGTTTTTAGTTTTAATTATTAGATTTGTATTGTACATTGTTTTTCTATTACTGCTGTGAGCCGCCCCGAGTCTCCGGAAAGGGGCGGCATACAAATTTAATAAATAATAATAATAATAATCCTGTCATTCTGCGGGTCTTAATATACCATACAGGTTAAAGAACAAATTGGAATCACTCTACATTTTGTAAATATGTTGATATTTCTGGTTTTAAAATATTATAAATTAGTACACCCTCTTCTGGTGGAGAGACCGAATGATTGCTGTTGGGTGATGGGAGCACATGTCACTGTGCACTGTTTTTGTGTTGTGTGTATTTGTTTATATTATAAAAATCGATAAAATTTATTTAAAAATATTTATTTATTTATTTATTTATTAGATTTGTATGCCGTCCCACTCTGTAGACTCGGGGTGGCTAACAACAGTAAAAAAGACAACGTAAACAAATCTAATATTTAAAAAATCTAAAAACCCCAATTTAAGAGATCAGTCATACATACAGTCATACCATACATAAATTTTATAAGCCTAGGGGAAGGGAATATTTCAATTCCCCCATGCCTGACGACAGAGGTAGGTTTTTAAGGGCTTACGAAAGGCAAGGAGGGTGGGGGCAACTCTGATATCTGGGGGGAGTTGGTTCTAGAGGGTCGGGGCCGCCACAGAGAAGGCTCTTCCCCTGGGTCCCGCCAAACGACATTGTTTAGTCGACGGGACCTGGAGAAGGCCAACTCTGTGGGACCTAACTGGTCACTGGGATTCTTGCGGCAGAAGGCGGTCCCGGAGATATTCTGGTCTGATGCCATGAAGGGCTTTATAGGTCATAACCAACACTTTGAATTGTGACCGGAAACCGATCGGCAACCAATGCAGACTGCGGAGTCTTGGAGTATATATATACTATACAGGTCCTTCATCTGCACAATCCTTGCAGGGTGTGAGTCTGTTGAAGCAAAGGAATCTCAGCCAAAAGACAGTCTGGAAATCACTTGGCAGCTTCATCAGAGGCAAAAAATCTGCCAATTCTGACTTTAGGGCAGTGCCTTTCTTGTGCAATGGTAAACAGATGTCTTCAAGAGGGAATCATAGCGATCAAATCCAAGCATCTCAATCCATTCCTGCCAATTCTTTCCTAGATCCCTGGGTCGTAATCCCTTGCTTAGTGAGTTAAGGCCTGGCTGTTTTCTTTCCTCTTCCAAACAAACATTGGATGTATATACATAGGGCAGCTGAACTAATAAGCGAAGGGACTGTACCACACAGCCTGTAACTAAAAGCTACCACATCTTAATCTTGCCCACGAATAGCAATACTAACGATTATGATTGTATTCTGGTCCTCTGGCTAACCTATATTGATCTTCATTTTGCACGCAAGGAATGTTTAACAATCATGCATTAAAGTCGTGATTCGCTCTCTGCACCATGAAGGGCTATCTTGCTTCTTTTAACATACTTTGCTGCAATTACAATTAGAGTTAATATTTACTGATTTCATTAAAATACAGGTAGACCCTGACTTGTTTGTTTGTTTGTTTATTCGACTTCTATGCCGCCCAATCCCAAAGGACTCAGGACAGCTTAGAAAACAATATAATAAATACAAAAAGATACAAGCAAAAAAAAGAAGTTGAATATACAGTGTTCCCTCAATTTTCGCGGGTTCGAACTTCGCGGATAGCCTATACCACGGTTTTTCAAAAAATATTAATTAAAAAATACTTTGCGGGGGTTTTCCCTATACCACGGTTTTTCCCACCCGATGACGTCATACGTCATCGCCAAACTAATATTTTTTGCAAATAAATAACAAAAAAAAATTTATTGTTAATAAATAATTATGTTTATAAATATCAGGATCACTAAGTGTCTTATTCAATGGTGAGTACCAGTAATAATGGTGAGTAAATGGTTGTTAAGGGAATGGGAAAGGGTAATTTAGGGGTTTAAAGTGTTAAGGGAAGGCTTGTGATACTGTTCATAGCCAAAAATGGTGTATTTACTTCCGCATCTCTACTTCGCGGAAATTCGACTTTCGCGGGCGGTCTCGGAACGCATCCCCCGTGGAAATCGAGGGAACACTGTAATATCTAAAACTAAACCCCGTTTGTATAAAAAACAGTCATAATCATATGCAAACACACCATTCATACAGTTTGGCCATGAAAAATGTATAGTTCATGCCCCCCAGGCCTGCCAGCAAAGCCAGGTCTTCATGACCTCGTGGAAGGCCAGTAGGATGGGAGCAGTATGGACATCGGGGAGTAGTTGGTTCCATAGAGACGGGGCAGCCACAGAGAAGGCCCTCCCCTGGGGTCCCACCAACCTGCATTGTTTAGTCAACGGGACCCGGAGGAGGCCAATTCTGTGTGATCTTATTGGTCTCTGGGAGGTATGTGGCAGGAGACGGTCCCACCGATAGTCTAGCCCTGAGCCATATAGGGCTTTATAGGTAATGACCAACACCTTGAATTGTGCCCGGAGACTAATAGGAAGCCATGGACCATTATTAGGACCAGATTTTTCATTGCTAATGGAAAGGTGGTTATTGTGAGTCAACCCCACTTTTAGAACTTTTGCCATGGTTGTTAAGCAAATCGCTGCAGTTGGTTAAGTGAATCATGTGGTCATTAAGTGAACCCAGTTTCCTCCTCAGACTTTGTTTGACAGACAAAGGTCACAAATGGTGATCACATGACACTGGGACACTGCAACCATCATAAATGCACACCCAAATATTGATCATGTGACCATGGGGATGCTGCAATAGTCATGAAAACTGGTTATAAGTCATTTTTTTCAGTGTCGGTGTAACTTTGAACAATTGATAAACCAATGGACTATATTTCATCTGGGCTATGCAAGGAGAGGAAGATGTTGTTCCACAGCAACCACACTGAAGTAAGATTGAATATTAAGCTGCTAGTCCTGTCCCAGTTAGAGACTAGACTGGACTATACTAGACTAGAGTAGAGTAGAGTGTAGAGTGTAGAGAGTAGAAAGTAGAGAGTAGAGAGTAGAGAGTAGAGAGTAGAGAGTAGAGAGTAGAGTGTAGAGTGTAGAGAGTAGGGACTAGAGACTAGAGACTAGAGAGTAGGGACTAGAGACTAGAGACTAGAGTAGATCAGAATAGAGTAGAGTAGATCAGAGTAGGTTAGAGTAGAGTAGATTGCCTCCCTCGCATCCTGGACGTAAATTGTTTCAACTCCTACCCTCAAAATGATGTTATAGAGCACTGTACACCAAGACAACTGGACACAAGAACAGTTTTTTCCCCGAACACCATCACTCTGCTAAACAAATAATTCCCTCACCGCTGTCAAACTTACTTATTTACTTACTTACTTACTTACTTACTTACTTACTTACTTACTCATTCCTATCACCCATCTCTTCCCATTTACGACTGTATGACTGACTTGTTGCTCATATCCTTACGATGTATATTAATATTGATTGTTCCCTGATGGCTTATTTGTACTCTATGACAATCATTAAGTGTTGTACCTCATGATTCTGGGCAGATGTATCTTTTGTTTCATGTACACTGAGAATAGAATCATTAAGTGTTGTACCACATGATTCTTGACAAATCTAAATTTTCTTTTATGCACACTGAGAGCATAGGCACCAGAGACAAATTCCTTGTGTGTCCAATCATACTCTGCCCATAAAGAATTCTATTCTATTCTCCCCCCAGAGATTAGAATTGCCCCCACCCTCCTTGCCTTTCGTAAGCTACTTAAAACCTACCTCTGCCGCCAGGCATGAGGGAATTGAGATGCTCTTTTCCCCTGGGCCTTTACAATTTCATGTATGGTATGTCTGTATGTATGTTTGGTTTTTTATATTAATGGGTTTTTAATCATTTTTAGTATTTATTGGATTATTATTGTACATTGTTTTATTATTGCTGTTAGCCGCCCCAAGTCTCCGGAGAGGGGAGGCATACAAATCCAATAAATAAGTAAGTAAGTAAGTAAGTAAGTAAGTAAGTAAGTAAGTAAGTAGGTAGGTAGGTAGGTAGGTAGGTAGGTAGGTAGGTAGGTAGATAGATAGATAGATAGATAGATAGATAGATAGATAGATAGATAAATAGATAGATAAATAGATAGATAAATAGATAGACAGATAGATAGGTAGATAAATAGATAGATAAATAGATAGATAAATAGATAGATAAATAGATAGATAAATAAATAGATAAATAAATAGATAAATAAATAAATAAATAATGAATGAATGAATGAATAAATAAATAAATAAATTATATTCCATTCTATTCCATTCCATTCCATCCTATCCTATCCTATCCTATCCTATCCTATCCTATTCTAGATAGGAATAGGAATAGAAATAATAGGAGGAGGGGTTGGAGTAGGAGTAGGGGTAGGAATAGATTAGACTAGACTAGACTAGACTAGACTAGACTAGAATAGAATAGAATAGAATAGAATAGAATAGAATAGACTAGACTAGAATTTTTAAGGGACCTTGGAGGTCAGTGAGGCACCGTGGGCAGAAAAATGTCTTTCCCTGATCTCATCCTCAGTTTAAATGTTCAACCCTTATAAAAGGACATGCAGCCCATTGTTCTCTCATGGCAACCTCTGTTAAACTTCAGGATCCACTTTCTGGCAGCTCTTTCCTCCAACAATTTGTAAATTGGAAGCAGGTTGATTTCATGATTTCCTCGGGCAGCTTCCAGTCACAGATAATTCATTAGCTCCACCTCCTTAATTAAAACGCTGCCTGGGAGGCTAAACAGACTTGGAAATTGCCCCAAATGGTCAAATGTTCACCCTGAGTTGGCCGAGGGTCAGGGCAATCCAATATGGCTCGCATTTGTGAATGGACAGAGTGCTTCGGGGGGAAGCAGGAGCTTTTAGTGAGATCATCCAGGACCTGGAGGACTTGGGATATGAAGTTTAAAAAAAGAAAAGAATTAAAGTCATTCAAAGGGCAGTTTCAAAGTCCTTCAAATTCTCATCATTAGAGATCAAGGAAAGAGGCTACAGCTTGGTGCTATTATGCTAAGCCAAAATATGATTTAGTTGAATCTTATATAGCAGTGGGGGTGAATATTTTTTCCTCGGGTGCTGAAAGAGCATGAGTGTGTGCTGTCACACATGCACGAGTGCCCACACCCGTAATTCAGTGCCTGTGGAGGGCAAAAACAGCTTCTCCCGCCCCCCCAGAGGCCTTCTGGAGGCTGGAAATGGCCTGTTTTCTAACTTCTTATGGGCCCAGTAGGCTCATGTTTCGCCCTCCCCAGGCTCCAAAGACTTCCCTGGAGCCGGGGGAAGGTAAAACTGCCCATTCCCATCACCCCAGAGGCTCTCCGGAAGCCAAAAACACCCTCCCAGAGCCTCTGTGTGAGCCAAAAATCAGCTGGCTGGCACACACATCCACATTGGACCTGAGCTAGGGCAATGACTCACGTGCCAAGAGATATGGCTTTGCATGCCACCTGTGGCACCCATGCCATAGGTTTGCCATCACTGTTATATAGGAACCTAGACAGTCCTTGTAGTCTGCAACCATGGTGGATGGCTTAGCATGCTGTGGGACCCAGCCAACAGTGATTAATTCAGCAAACTATAATTAAAGAAACTATTATGTGTGAATCCGGTACCTGGATTTAAATAACCATACAGATGAGCAGGAGATTTGGGGCTCATTGTGCTCCACCAAATCTGTGTTGATGTTGGATATATGATGAAGGAGAGCCATTTAAGTGATCTCTTGGTCCCCTCCTTAGAGTTCCACTGACAGCAATCCAACACTCTTCATCGGGGGGTCTCCAACCTTTGCAACTTTCAGATTTGTGGACTTCAACTCCTAGAATTCCTCAGCTCTGAGAATTGAAGTCCACAAATTTTGTTGGAGACTCCTGCTCTACATGACAAGCTCTACATGACCTGTTCTCCTGCTCTACTTGTGTCTGGGCAGATGGGCTTCCATATCTCTCTTCCTCAATGATGTCTTAAAAGAGTATTTTAAAACCAGCACCAATTTTATTTAACCTGAAGAAAGTACCTATGTCTATATACATATACATGTACATGTACATGTACATGTACATATACATATACATATACATATACATATACATATACATATACATATACATATACATATACATATACACTTTCGAACTTGTTATACACATCCACAAACACGTGTGTGTGTGTGTGTGTGTGTGTGTGTGTGTGTGTGTATAACATATTTTTGCTGTTAGTGAAAAGGAAGGGAGACTACTATAGATCTATTTCGGGCTTATTTGCCGTCATCAGGTAGCCACACCCTCATTGGGATTTGAACCTGGGGCTCTGCCTTGTAAGGCAGTAGCCTTAGCCTCTAGGCTACAGGCTCGCCTCCTGTATCAGCTTGTACCAGGGAAAAGTTATATGTAATTTTTTTGTCGAGTCACCCTGGTTATATGAAAGGAGCATACAGCTTCCGTTTTGCCTCTCGGCCCCAACAGGGGCCACATGCCACATTCCAAGGCAGATAAGCTTTTTTTTAATAGCCGACAACTGTAATCTATAAGTGTAACAATATATATATTCACATATCTTTCTGCCGCTGCCACCACTACCGTCAGCACGGAATCAACAAGTCACTCTCACAGAAGGGCTTGGTTTGATTCCCCACTGAGATTTCGCCTTGGATTCATCTTCTTGTGTAGCACTTTGTTTGAAGCTGGCATCCTGCCTTGGGACTCGGGAGGAGAGACCATGGTGGGCAGGACGGCGGGAAGGCACCCCAGAGAAGGAACTGGTTACATTTCCAGCTTTTTACTAATGAGATCTCCAAATGCCCACGGTGGGCTGTTCTCAGCATGAAGCTCTCGGCAGCAAAGACAGCCAGGGCCGTTTTAATCACTTCCAGATTCGTGTGGGAGGTCAGGGCCCAAGGGTACCGCTCCATGTCAGTTTTATAAACAGTGCAGCTTTTCCAGATGGTTGCTGGCTCCAGCCTGGCTAGCAGGTTGATTGGGCCAGACCAAAATAACAACAGGTGGAGAACAGGCCACGGCAGCCTGACTCTATCTCCGTTTTCCATCCATTCCCAATTTTTATTTTTATGTTTTAACAAAAAGAAAGCAATTGCAGATACAGGCAAATCCAGGAATGTGAAAAGCAGCTATGAATCTCAAGGCAGGGACCTTTACTCAGCTAATGGTATGAGAACCGGCTTGTTATCACCTGCTTTTTATCTTCTTCTTCTTCTTCTTCTTCTTCTTCTTCTTCTTCTTCTTCTTCTTCTTCTTCTTCTTCTTCTTCTTCTTCTTATTATTATTATTATTATTATTATTATTATTATTATTATTAAATTTATATGCTGCCCCTCTCCAAAGACTCGGGGTGGCTTATAACATAGAAAAATAGTATACATCGAGATATGATTAATTAAAATTAAAATTAAAAATTACTTTTTAAAAACTAAAAAAAGCCTATTAACATACACACATGTCCATTCAAACAAGCCCACTATACATTCATTGGCCAGGGGGTAGAATCTAAAGACCCCAGGCTTGGCAGCATAAATGAGTCTTTAAACTCTTACAGAAGGAGGGGAGGGTGGGGCTTTTATCTGTCTGTCTGTCTACCTACCTCTCTACCTCTCTACCTCTCCACCTACCTCTCTACCTCTCTACCTCTCTACCTACCTACCTACCTCTCTACCTCTCTACCTATCTACCTACCTATCTACCTATCTACCTATCTACCTACATACCTACCTACCTATCTACCTACCTATCTACCTATCTACCTATCTACCTATCTACCTATCTACCTATCTACCTATCTACCTACCTACCTACCTACCTATCTACCTACCTACCTACCTACCTACCTATCTACCTATCTACCTACCTATCTACCTACCTACCTATCTACCTACCTATCTACCTACCTATCTATCTACCTACCTACCTACCTACCTACCTACCTATCTACCTACCTACCTACCTACCTACCTACCTACCTACCTACCTATCTATCTATGTTGAAAGGGACCTTGCAGCTCATCAAGTCCAACCCCCTGCTCAATCATGAAACCCTACACCACCCCAGACAGATGGCAGTCCAATTTCCTTTTGAATGTATCAGTATTATTGTGATATGAATGAGTGGGGTTGTATGACTTTATAACTTGGGGTTTTTAGATCAATTTTATAAGTGGGCTTAGAATTATTTTTCCACTCTTCTTTATAAGTTGTGAGCTGCCCTGAGTCTTCAGAGAAGAACGGCATATAAGTCCGAAAAATTAAAAAAAACAAAAAAAAACAAAAACAAAATAAAATAAAATAAACAAAATAAAATAAAATAAAATCTGCCTTACTATTAATTTTCATATTTGTTTGTTTGTTTGTTTGTGTGTTTGATTGATTGTTTGTTTGTTCATTCATTCATTCAGCTTTCTCCTATTGGGCACCCTGCAGATATGTATAGATTACACCCTCCCAGAATTCCTTGTAGGCTGAGCATTCTGGGTTTGGTTGTCCCATCCCATCTTGCGAATATCAAGCTGAGAGAAACCGTTCCAGAGAAATTCTTTTCCTTGGGGCAGGGCTAGGGGTGAAGCAAGGGGAAGCCCCTCTTCTCAAACACCACAGTCTCTATGAGAGAGATGCTATTGATTTTTCAAAAATGCAACTAGATTATGATTCAGTGAATGGTGTGGCCTTAAGAAAGATGAAGTGCACCTAAACAATACATTGGGATACATACAGTACATAATTAATAGATTTAAGCCACCTAGAGTCTCTAGAGCAGTGAAAAATAGGGACAACATTTAGTGGGAAGGTAACAGCATTCTGTGTGCTTTCCTGTCATGTTTAGTCATGCCAGCCACATGACCATGGAGATCTCTTCAGACAGTGCTGGCTCTTCGGCTTTGAAACAGAGAGGAGCACTGCCCCCTAGAGTTGGGAGGGACTAGCACAGATGTGTGAGGGGAATGTTTACCTTTACCTTATGAAGAGTTAATGCATATTACACAGAGCCTTGCACTAAATATATCTTTCTCTACGGCAGTGAAGGCAAAACTTTTTTCCTCAGATGCAGAAAGAGCGTGCATGCATGCTATTGCATGTGCGCGAGTGCCCACACCCATAATTCAATGCTCAGGGAGGATGAAAACAACTTTCCCTGCCCCACAGAGGCTCTCTGGAGACTGGAAACTGCCTGTTTCCCCACTTCTGGTGGGTACAGTTGGCTCATGTTTCACCCTCCCCAGGCTCCAAAGGCTTCCCTGGAGCTGAGGGAGGGTAAAATCGCCCTCCCCATCCCCCTGGAGGCTCTCTGGAAGCCAAAAACACCCTCCCAGAGCCTCTGTGTGAGCCAAAAATCAACCGGTCAGCACACACATGCACATTGGATTTGAGCTAGGGCAACGGCTCACGTGACAGCTGGAATGGCACCGCATGTCACCTGTGGCACCTGTTTCATAGGTTCGCCATCACGCACGGGTATGAGATTTTGCCATCATACGACGTGGGCACAGAAGCTAAAAGAATCCAGAAATGGTCAAAAATAAGGTAAGTGCCCACTTGCCACTGCCAACCACCATTTCCCCTTCCCACACCGCCATGCCGCCGCCCGCTTGGCCCATGTACGCCTCGTGCTGGCTTCCCCCCTGACCAACCGCTCTGCCACACCGACACCTGCCGCACCGCAGGGGCGCAGACAGCATGCAGGCTGGGTGTCCCCATGCTCTGGCCACGCGGCCTGCTCTTTGATCTCCTGTGCTGCAGGCATCTCTCTCCTGTCCTTCGGCACAAGAGAGCAGGTGCATGGCAGGAGCTCGGGCAGGTTGCTTTTGCCAGCTGCCGCTCTAGGTGCCGCAGCGAGATTGTGACTGCTTCAAATGTGCAGCAGCCGAAATCTCGTAAGCGGACATCCTTCCGGAAGCAAAAAATGCTGGTTTATTTGCTTCCGCGCATGCGCGGCAGCAAAAAACCCAGTAATTTTTTACCGGAATTGCTCCGGTTGCAAGTGCACACCATGTGAAATTGATTGCAGTCATTTTGACCGCAGATCTCTGTTAACATTTTTTTTTTTTACAATGTCAGGGCCAAGGTTTCCACCCTTGAGCATGCTTGGGTGATCCAAACTTCGAAGAAACTGTTCTAACATAGTGTGAAGAAGCAGAGAGTGATCTGAGTGAAGTGGAATTGGATTGCAATGAAAACTTTGTAATGGACGATAAGGAGCTCATTGATGACCAGATACAAGCTATGTCATGCAATAATTTATACGGTAAGAAGACATTCAAATGGTCTTCTGCAACTTTTGGAAGCAATAGACCCAGAACCACTAGTCATAATATTGTGGTGCAATTGCCTGGACCAGGGCCAGCAGCTAGAGCGGTCATTCTGACCTCATGTCTGTAATAGCGTAGCTGAAATACTTCTGTGGTTCAGGGTTAAAGTTGCTGAGGTTGTGAAACACTTTGTTACAGAAACTTTATTTCCAGAAAGGGTTCCTTATTTATTGGTCCTAAGTTTTAATGCTGACTAAGATTCCCTGAAACAAGGAGCAGGTGGCTGGCTTCTCCTTTGAAACCTTCAGAGTTATCACTTGCTTGTTTTTATGGACAGTTACAGGAACTAAGCTGCAATCAGTTCCTGCAGATTTTCAATTAAGCCTTACTGGATTCAGTGGGATTGGCTTCTCTGTACAAAACATTTAGAGCATTACAGTTCTCTAGGCCTGGTTGGATAAATTATCCTCTGCAAGGCATAATAAAAAGGAACACCAAAGCAACAGCTATCAAACTCCTAATCTGTAAAAGAGCATTACACCAAGCAACTCAAACTGACCACATTGATTGGAACGGACTGTTCGTGGTGCAGAATGCCTGCGGAGGCATCTTCTGCATATCTCTATCTTGTATAATGAAGAAAATAAATAAATATGTTTATTTTATTTTATTATTTTATTTTATTTTATTTTATTTTATTATTTTATTTTATTTTATTTTATTTTATTTTATTTTATTTTATTTTATTTTATTTTATTTTATTTTATTTTATTTTATTTTATTTTATTTTATTTTATTTTATTTTATTTTATTTTATTTTATTTTATTTTATTTTATTTTATTTTATTTATTTTATTTATTTTATTTATTTTATTTATTTTTTTTATTTTTTTTATTTTTTTTATTTTTTTTATTTTTTTTATTTTATTTTATTTTATTTTATTTTATTTTATTTTATTTTATTTTATTTTATTTTATTTTATTTTATTTTATTTTATTTTATTTTATTTTATTTTATTTTATTTTATTTTATTTTATTTTATTTTATTTTATTTTATTTTATTTTATTTTATTTTATTTTATTTTATTTTATTTTATTTTATTTTTTTGTCCAATACATAATACACATTGAAGAGAAAGATATGTAGTAATATAACTAAAGAAACAAATAGAAGAAAAGATATAAAAGTATTGGTGAACATATTGGAAAGGAAGAAAACATAAATGAGATAAAGGAAAGACAATTGGACAGGGGACAGAATGCACACTGGTGCACTTATGCACGCCCCTTACTGACCTCTAAGGAACCTGGAGAGGTCAATCATGGATAATCTAAGGGAAAAATGTTTGGCGTTAGGGGTTGACACTATTGAGTCAGGTAATGAGTTCCACGCTTCGACAACTCAGTTGCTGAAGTCATATTTTTTACAGTCAAGTTTGGAGCGGTTAATATTAAGTTTGAATCTGTTGCGTGCTCTTGTGTTGTTGCGATTGAAGCTGAAACAGTCATTGACAGGTAGAACATTGCAGCATATGATCTTGTGGGCAATACTTAAATCGTGTTTTAGGCAACGTAGTTCTAAGCTTTCTAGACCCAGGATTGATAGTCTGCTTTCATAGGGTATTCTGTTTCGAGTGGAGGAGTGAAGGGCTCTTCTGGTGAAGTATCTTTGGACATTTTCAAGGGCGTTGATGTCCGAGATGTGGTATGGGTTCCAGACAGATGAACTGTATTCAAGGATGTTCTTCCCTATAAAAACATATTCAACAGTAAATGACTTTGATTTTTATAATGCAACATCACTTCCTTCCTTCCTTGAACACTGAAGAAGCGGGATAGAAAGTGTATTGATATGCTTTTGAAGTTCTGTCAACTTTTTGAGAAAACTCCTTGGACATAGACAACCAGGAAAACAAAGAAATGAATCATTGAATAAATTATTGAATCATTGAATAAATCAGCCTAGTGTTTTTACTAGAGTTACAAATGACCAGGTTAAATGATTCTCTTTGGGATAAATTAAATGAAGGGTCCAATATGGGAAAAGGTAAAAGAAGAGAGAAGAGAGAAGAAAGAAGAGAAAAGAAGGGAAGGGAAGGGAAAGGAAAGGAACAAAAAGGATAAGAAAGGAAAGGAACAAAAAGGAAAGGAAAGGAAAGGAATGAAAAGGAAAAGAAAGGAAAGGAAAGGAAGGAAAAGGAAAAGAAAGGAAAGGAAAGGAAGGAAAAGGAAAAGAAAAAGAAAGGAAAGGAACGAAAAGGAAAAGAAAGGAAAGGAATGAAAAGGAAAAGAAAGGAAAGGAATGAAAAGGAAAAGAAAGGAAAGGAAAGGAAAGGAAAAGAAAGGAAAGGAATGAAAAGGAAAAGAAAGGAAAGGAATGAAAAGGAAAAGAAAGGAAAGGAACGAAAAGGAAAAGAAAGGAAAGGAATGAAAAGGAAAAGAAAGGAAAGGAAAGGAAAGGAAAGGAAGGAAAAGGAAAAGAAAGGAAAGGAAAGGAAGGAAAGGGAAAAGAAAGGAAAGGAAAGGAAGGAAAAGGAAAAGAAAGGAAAGGAAAGGAAGGAAAAGGAAAAGAAAGGAAAGGAAAGGAAAGGAAGGAAAAGGAAAAGAAAGGAAAGGAAAGGAAGGAAAAGGAAAAGAAAGGAAAGGAAAGGAAGGAAAAGGAAAAGAAAGGAAAGGAAAGGAATGAAAAGGAAAAGAAAGGAAAGGAAAGGAAGGAAAAGGAAAAGAAAGGAAAGGAAAGGAACGAAAAGGAAAAGAAAGGAAAGGAACAAAAAAGAAAGGAGAGGAGAGGAAAGGAAAAAGACTGCTAGGAATGAGTTGAAATGGTGGCACCTTTGGAAGAACTTAAAGATTTGGTATGGGAGAAATGGTCATGGAGATAAACTATCTATGAGGTCACTTAGAGTCAACAATGACTTGATGGAACATAAACAATCAGCAAATAGAAAACCAGGAAAGAAGACAAAGTAATAAAACTAACACAGAGTCTGTTTTAAAGACTGTGTGACAGTAATCGTATTTATAATAAGTGAAAATGTTAGACATATTTACACTTAGCAATCAAGTGCAACCTATTGATAAAAGGCACAATTCAATTTAAAAAATACAGAGTTGTACAATTTGCCCATTTTCCATTTTATTTTAACCATGTGAGGTCTACTCTATCCAGGTGGTACATGGCACTCTCTTCATTCTATTTTCCTGGTGCAAATTCTTTCTCTACACTGTTTTGTTTAAGTTCTTTTGTTATGATTTTTTTCCAATTATTATTATTTCTCCGTGCTACCAAGTTCCACATAGACATAACTATGTAGCCAGGTGGGAGTGATTTTTAAGCTGCAGAAATCTGTTTTGCAAAAAGGATTCCCTCCTACTTTGCCTCCAGTTTGGGGAGGGAGACAGAAATTGTTATGGTTATTTTCATTGTACATTTACACAACTGCACTGCTGTATGTACAGGGAGTCCTCAACTTAGGACCACAACTGAGCTCAAAACTTCCATTGCTAAGCAAGACAGTGGTTAATTTTATGACCTTTTTTTGGGGGGGGGGCACAATTGTTAAGCGAATCACAATTGTTAACTGACTCACATGGTTGTTAAGCGAATCTGGCTTCCCCATCAACTTTGCTTGTCGGAAGATTGCAAAAGGTGATCAAGTGAACCTGGGACACTGCAACCGTCATAAATACATGCCAGTTGCCAAGCATTTGAATTTTGATCATGTGACCACTAGAGACTGCAATAATCCTAAGCATGACAAAAGTGATAAATGAGGTAGCCTTCTACCTCATACTTCCCTATGACCAATAAGGGCACACAGAGTCTGCCTTCTCCAGGTCCCATACACCAAGTAATGTCAGTTGGCAGGACCTAAGGGAAGGGCCTTCTCCGTGTTGGCTCCAGCGCTTTGGAACCAACTGCCTTCGGAGATGCGTGTTATCCCCATCCTACTGGTCTTCCGGAAAGCTATCAAGACCTGACTTTTCCAGCAGGTCTGGGACCATGAATGAGTGAGAGTATATGTGGTTTTTTTTAGGGTTGCAATGCATTTTATATTGTTTTATTGTATTTATTGTTCTTACTTATTTACATTGCTAGTATTTATTGTCATTACTGAAAGCCGTCCAGAATCCAGCTGGAATTGGGTGGCAGATAAACCCCATAAATAAAATAATAATAAATAAATAATAATAAACCACTTTTTTTCAATGCTGTTGTAACTTTGACTGATCACTAAATGAACGGTTTAAAAAGCCAAACAACCTGCATTCTGTGTAGCTATTGCATTGTACAAATAGCTCCTTAAAATATTTTCTGAAGCAGATACAACAAAACCAATTCAGAAGCAACTGCAATTATAAACTTAGTACATCGGCTGTGGCGAGGAGGGCGTTTGCCCAGGTTCGCCTGGTGCATCAGTTGCGGCCCTATTTGGACAAGGAGTCATTGCTCACAGTCGCTCATGTCCTCATCACCTCGAGGTTCGATTACTGCAATGCTCTCTACATGGGGCTTCCTCTGAAAAGTGTTCGGAAACTTCAAATCGTGCAGAACGCAGCCGCAAGAGCCATCGTGGGGCTTCCAAGATTCGCCCACGTTTCTTCAACACTCCGTGGCTTGCATTGGCTGCTGATCAGTTTCTGGTCACAATTCAAAGTGTTGGTCATGACCTTTAAAGCCCTACATGGCATTGAACCAAAGTACCTCCTGAACCACCTGCTACCGCACAAATCCCAGCGACCGATAAGGTCCCAAAGAGTTGGCCTTCTCTGGGTCCCGTCAACTAAACAATGTCGTTTGGCAGGCCCCAGGGGATGAGCCTTCTCTGTGGCGGCCCCGTCAACTAAACAATGTCATTTGGCAGGCCCCAGGGGATGAGCCTTCTCTGTGGCGGCCCCGGCCCTCTGGAACCAACTCCCCCCGGAGATCAGAACTGTCTTTCATAAACTACTCAAGACTCACTTATACCGCCAGGCATGGGGGAGTTGAGACACCTTTCCCCCAGGCTTTTTTTAATACTTTGTTTTATGTTTGGTATGAATGTGCTGTTTGGTTTTTTAAATAATGATAGGGTTTTATGTTTTTTAATATTAGATTTGTTCTACTACTATATTGTTTTATTACTGTTGTGAGCCGCCCCGAGTCTTTGGAGAGGGGCGGCATACAAATCTAATAAATAATAATAATAATAATAATAATAATAATAATAATAATAGTAGAGACCAAACTACCCCCCCCCACCTCAGCAGCTATGATTTGTGCCCAGGCAAAGCTTTATCTAAAGCAGGATTTTCCAACTTGATTTCATTGAGGGCCGCATCAGAGTTGTGCTTAACCTCAGGGAGCCAGGATGGGCATGGCCAGAGTGGGCGTGGCCAGGGTGGGCATGGCCAGCTTGATGTCACTCGTGTCGGAGGCACTTGTGGTGGCCTGAGCGCTCTGCCAGTAAAAATGGGCTCCCGAGCTCCGTTTTCGGCTGCGACGGACACCTGCAATCCTCTGCCAGCCAAAACAGAGTTCAGAAGAGCTGCATGCAGCCCTTACAAGCTCCATTTTTGGATGAGATGGCTTCCTGCAACCTTCTGCCAGCAGAAAACGGAGCTCCGGAGGGCCACAGCAGAGGCATCATGAGCCACTCCACAGTTTCCAGGGTGGCCCTACGGGCCAGATCTAAGCACCCCACATTGACACCCCTGATCTAAAGCAAATAAACAAACACTGTCACTCAGGCCATCATCACCTCCTGTCTTGATTATTGCAACGCGCTCTATGTGATGCTACTCTTGAAGAGCGTTCGGAGACTGCAAATAGTCCAGAATGCAGCCGTGTGAGCTGTCATCGGTGTATCTCGGTATATCCATATAACACCTACGCTCTGCAAGCTGCACTGACTTCCTATTAGGGCACAATTCAAGGTTTTGGTTATTACCTATAAAGCCCTACATGGCTCAGGGCCAGACTATTTATGGGACCGTCTCTTGCCGCATAGCTCCCAGAGACCAATAAGAGAATACAGAGTTGGCCTCCTCCGTTGAGTAAGCAATGCAGGTTGGCAGGACCATGGGGAGGGCCTTCTTTGTTGCCGCCCCAGCTCTATGGAAGTTGTCCTATGCTATAAAATGCAAATAATACAATTTGTGGAATTCTTCGGTAATTAGAACACCAAACATTGCTAGGTGGAATTAAAAGCACATAGTAGATATGTTACAAAATACACCGAATCCATTCATTTGCTCCTACGAAAGAACCACTGTTACATTTTGGTTAAATATCAGCACAATGGTGTATCGGAAAAACAAATTGCCAAAGATGAGAAACATAGCTACACAGATTTATATATACAGTATGTTTTATAAAGTACTACTTTGGGAGTTACCGCCTGCAAAGCATGTTTTCAATTTCAGACTTAGGGCAAATTACATGACCCATTAAATTAATAGCATTTAGGATTTTTAAATCCAAATTAGGGCCATCCAGCATGCAGAAGGGTCTCCTCCTTAAAAAAAGGAACACCCCTTCTTCTTTTTCTCAAACAAAAGTACGCACTGTGATATTGTGCATCCTGCACTGCTGTCTATAGGATTAAAAAAAAAAAAAGACTAAACTATTGCAGTTGGTATATATTATTCCAGGCTAAGATGAAAGAAAAACAATATTTGGTAAACAGAGGTGATACAACACAGCAAGTGGGAAGCAGAAGAAGAAAACTTGCAGAAGATGTGCAAAACATCTGAGTCGCTGTGAGAAGGGCGGCATAGAAATCTAATACAGTGGTACCTCTACTTACCGAACTTAATTCATTCCGTTACCAGGTTCTTAAGTAGAAAAGTTTGTAAGAAGAAGCAATTTTTCCCAAAGCAAATAATGTGTGCGATTGGGGAAACCACAGGGAAGGTGGAGGCCCTGTTTCCTCCCAGGAGATTCCTAGAGAGGCCCCACAGAGGCTTCTCCCCGCCTTTTCTGGCTCTGTTCCTCCCAGGACATTCCTAGAGAGGCCTCACAGAGGCTTCTCCCTGCCTTTTCTGGCTCTGTTCCTCCCAGGACATTCCTAGAGAGGCCTCACAGAGGCTTCTCCCCGCCTTTTCTGGCTCTGTTCCTCCCAGGACATTCCTAGAGAGGCCTCACAGGACATTCCTAGAGAGGCCTCACAGAGGCTTCTCCCTGCCTTTTCTGGTTACAGTTTCAGAGACTCGGGTTTGTAAGTGGAAAATAGTTCTTGAGAAGAAGCAAAAAAATCTTGAACACCCGGTTCTTATCTAGAAAAGTTTGTAAGTAAAGGCATCCTTAGGTAGAGGTATCACTGTAAATCTAAAAAGAAATAAAGAAAAAACAAATGGATGGAAGGACCCATCAAGGCAGGGGTTGCTGCTCCCGCTGCTCCAAGTGTGCTGCACAGGCAGATTCTGCGCATGTTCAGGAAGCAAAATCTCATGAGGAGACATCCGTGTGTGCAAGATTTCAGAGATTTTTTTGCTTCTGCGCATGCGCTGAAATCTCATGTGTGCATCCCCTTGTGAGATTTTGCTTCCTGTGCATCACAGAAGCAAAATCTCGCCGGGACGCGCATGCACGCCAGACATCCGAAGCTGTGCACGCAGATCCCATTTTACTACCAGTGCACAGTGTGGCCTGTACCAGATGGGAATTTTGTTTCATGCTTATTTTTAATTGTCGCAAATCAAACAAACAAACATTAAACAAACTTCAAACAGAGACTGGACAGTCATCTTTCTGGGATGGTTTGATGAATCCTGCATTGAGAAGGGGGCTGGACCCGATGACCCTGGAGGTCCCTTCCAATTCTATGATTCTGTGATTCTGTGATTCTGTGATTCTGTGATTCTGTGATTCTGTGATTCTGTGATTCTGTGATTCTGTGATTCTGTGATTCTGTGATTCTGTGATTCTGTGATTCTATGATTCTATGAATCTATGATTCTATGATTCTATGATTCTATGAAACATAGAAACATAGAAGTCTGACAGCAGAAAACGACATCATGGTCCATCTAGTCTGCCCTTATACTATTTTCTGTATTTTATCTTAGGATGGATATATGTTTATCCCAGGCATGTTTAAATTCAGTTACTGTGGATTTATCTACCACGTCTGCTGGAAGTTTGTTCCAAGGTTCTACTACTCTTTCAGTAAAATAATATTTTCTCATGTTGCTTTTGATCTTTCCCGCAACTAACTTCAGATTGTGTCCCCTTGTTCTTGTGTTCACTTTCCTATTAAAAACACTTCCCTCCTGGACTGTATTTAACCCTTTAACATATTTAAATGTTAATTCTATGATTCTATGATTCTATGATTTTTATATTAAACCCAAACCCTGGATGCTATTGAAAGGGCAGCCCAAAACATGCTTGATTCTGCCAACAAGCAGGTTACAATTAAATCCTAGGTTTCTGAGTGTGAGAACCTAGGACAATTAAACTAAGGCAACAGGGCTGCAGCCAATTATGGGATTCCTGCAAACACAGCCAAGGGTTCCTCCTTTACTCCCACCCCCACCCCCAAGTGCCACGACTGCAAACCATCTGTCCATGATTTGGTCTTGGTCTGCCATGTGTATCCCAAAAGTGATGCATTCAGTCTCAGACCAGAACAAGCCCATCAGAAAACTCTAGCTGTTTCTTTCTTCTTTCTTAGAGCAGTGTTTCCCAACCTTGGCAACTTGAAGATATTTGGACTTCAACTCCCAGAATTCCCCAGCCAGCATTAGCTGGCTGGGGAATTCTGGGAGTTGAAGTCCAAATATCTTCAAGTTGCCAAGGTTGGGAAACACTGTCTTAGAGGACTGCAGTGTTTTCCATTTGGATGGAAAGCAATCTAACACATTGAAATCAGCACACCACAAATGGCTGATTTGTAACCAAATCACTCAAGGAAAGGAGACCTAAAGGAGACCTGTATACTGCACAAGTCAAAAAGAGGGCTGTGAAAATATTTACAGACCCCTCGCATCCTGGACATAAAGTGTTTCAACTCCTACCCTCAAAATGTTGCTACAGAGCACTGCACCCCAAGACAACTAGACACAAGAACATTTTTCCACGAACACCATCACTCTGCTAAACAAATAATTCCCTCAACATTTTCTACTATTTACTAAGTCTGCACTACTATTACTACTAGTTTTTTCTCATCATTCCTATCACCCATTTCCTCCCACTTATGACTGTAGGACTGTAACTTGTTTGTATCCTTAAGATTTATATTTTACTTACTTATTTGTTTATTTATTTATTCATTCATTCATTCATTCATTCATTCATTCATTCATTCATTCATTCATTCATTTTTTATGCCGCCCTTCTCCTTAGACTCAGGGCGGCTTACATGTTAGCAATAGCACTTTTTAACAGAGCCAGCATATTGCCCCCACAATCCGGGCCCTCATTTATGTTAATATTGATTGTTTCCTGATTGCTTATTTGACCCTTATGACAATCATTAAATGTTATACGTCATGATTCTTGACAAATACATATTTTGTTTTATGTACACTGAGAGCACCTGCACCAAAGACAAATTCCTTGTGTGTCCAATCACACTTGACCAATAAAGAATTCTATTCTATTCTATTATTCTATTCTAAGATGTTCTTAGACAGCCTAGAGTTGTCAGCTTAAAAAAAGAAGAGAAAAGGAGAAAGTCCGAGAAATCCTTTAGTTCAGGGGACTCTTACCTTGGCAACTTTTACGTTTTGTGGACTTCAGCTCCCAGAATTCCATAGTTGAAGTCCATAACTCTTAAAAGTTGCTAAGGTTGGAGACCCCTGCTTTAGGTCCGCGAATCAATAGGTCAGCAATGGGGAAAATATTGCCACCTTGAATTATACAGATGACATCACTAAGCTAACAGAAATTTAATCACAGCGTAATTTTCTTTTGGAAGCATGCAAACTTTGTAGATGCCCTTTAAGGCAAAATTAGGACTGGACAGTAACTTTATGGAATATATTTGTCTAAACATGCCTTTGGTGGAATGCAATCTTTTACCCTTTTCTCTCTGCCCTTCGCACCCCCTCCTCCGAGTATTTCTAATTATGCAAGTCAAGAGAAAATGTATCTGACATTCCTGTGTAATTTGCAGAAAATGTTCCCAGTGTCGCAGTTGGGTTTTTAAGTTCCATTTGAAAAGGAGGCTTCCTCCTGTAATCTACGAAAGTTCCTTGCAGGCAAGAGGCTCAGATAATAGTGCTGGAGGGGGGTCTCCATGTATAACTTTGAACAATTTGCTAGCTAGTTCCCAACAGACAGACTATTTTAGCCAGTGATTTGCACAAAGGCGGCATGTCCTGGCTTGTTCTTCCATCCAGACATATATGCAAGTGCCAGGACGGACAAGATGAACTGGACTTATCCTTTGTGCACGTAAACTCGAAGTAATATTGGGAAACTAACTGCCTATTGAATAGGCTGGCTTGATAACCTTGGCTGCACGTGTACATGCAAATCATATATTTGCAGAGCCCAATGCTAATTAGTTCAGTTGTCAGTTCGTTTATGAAATGCTCTCAGATAAGCAATTGTATGTTTGCTGACATTTCCATTTGTGTTTCAAAGAGAATGAGCTGCCTCTCTTCCAGCCAAGCTAATCAACAGCGTCGGGATGAAATTCCACTCACCAGAGTACCAGCCTTTTCTCATCAGGGCAATCCACTGATAATATTAAGGCAGGTTTACCCCTACTTCCTTTCCTTTCTTCCTCTTCTCTCCCCTCCTCTTCCCTCTCCTTTCTCCTTTCCTTTCTTTTTCCTCTCCTCTCCTTTCTTTTTCCTCTCCTCTCAATCCTCTCCTCTTCTTTCCTCTCCTCTCCTCTCCATTCCTTTTCTTTTCTTTCATTTCTTTTTCTCTCCTCTCCTTTCTTTTTCCTCACCTCTCAATCCTCTCCTCTTCTTTCCTCTCCTCTCCTTTCCTTTCCTTTCCTTTCTGTTCCATTCCAATCCTTTCCTTTCCTTTCCTCTCCTCTCCTCTCTTCTCTCCTTTATTTTTCTCTCCTCTCCTCTCCTTTCTTTTTCCTCTCCTCTCAATCCTCTCCTCTTCTTTCCTCTCCTCTCCTCCCCTTTCCTTTCCTTTCTTCTCCTCTCCTTTCTTTTTCTCTCCTCTCCTCTCCTCTCCTCTCTCCTCTCCTTTATTTTTCTCTCCTCTCCTTTCTTTTTCCTCTCCTCTCAATCCTCTCCTCTTCTTTCCTCTCCTCTCCTTTCCTTTCCTTTCCTTTCTGTTCCGTTCTAATCCTTTCCTTTCCTTTCCTTTCCTTTCCTCTCCTCTCCTCTCTTCTCTCCTTTATTTTTCTCTCCTCTCCTCTCCTTTCTTTTTCCTCTCCTCTCAATCCTCTCCTCTTCTTTCCTCTCCTCCCCTTCCCTTTCCTTTCCTTTCCTTTCTTCTCCTCTCCTTTCTTTTTCTCTCCTCTCCTCTCATCTCTCCTCTCCTTTATTTTTCTCTCCTCTCCTTTCTTTTTCCTCTCCTCTCAATCCTCTCCTCTTCTTTCCTCTCCTCTCCTCCCCTTCCCTTTCCTTTTCTTTCCTTTCCTTTCTTCTCCTCTCCTTTCTTTTTCTCTCCTCTCCTTTCTTTTACTCTCCTCCTTTCCTTTTCCACACACGTGGAAGCAAAAAACCACGCTGAAACACAGGTGCACCTGGGTCTTCGAGTGCAATTTTGCTACCTGCACAGCTGCAGTAACAGAATTGTGCTGGCTCCACTCAGAGCCACGGGGGCGAGCACACATCATCATTCCATCTTAGCAGCCCATCTCTGTTTGCCTCCCTGTTATGGCTCCCTATTATTGGCCAACTGACAGAGCCAGATCTTCAGGCCCTTATGGAAGGTCAGGAAAACAGGTGAGGAACTCACCTCTGGGAGGGGGCAGTTTATGATGTTTCAATGGGCAGGAGCATAGCTGAGATACTGTATGTATATAACAACCCTTTTCAAACTCTTCATGGGTGCAGAGAATTTCAACAGTGCAGGCTAACACATTGTATGTCAAGAACAAGAGTTGGGAAGATACAGGGAAGAAGTAGTTAAGGTGAAGAAATATATAATGTCCTGATGTTTTTTGGGGGGGGTTTTCAGAATAAATTGTGGATGCTAAACTTTCATTTTTAGGCATGAAGTTTCCCACATCTACGTTCAACGTTCAATCCTTACAGTTCCAAGCGATACTTTGCAGATGAAGGAGAGCTCACTATTTGCTCGAAGACCACCAACAAAGTTTATGTTCCTTCTAAATGTTTGCAATGCAGACAGTTCACATGCTTCATTGCAATTCTGTTACTGATGAGTTCTCTATGAATGTTATTCAAGCTTTAACTATCTTAAGTAAGTCAAATGTGGGATTTTTAAAAAACTTGTTTGATTAAATAAAGGGGCAACATCAAGTATAGATGCCATATATATTTTGCCTCCTTTTTAAAATCAACCCTTCGGTAAATATATTTTTATATGATGACTTTAAAATAAAGCTGTTGTGATTTTTATGCAATAGCCTTTGAATACATGCTTGGTAAATATGACTTCATTTAAACTCAGTTCTTTATCTTGGGATGTGCATGTTTTGCTGGAGAAGATACCCAAATATGGTTTGAGCATTGTAATATTTCCAAACTCAATACACGGGAGTTGTGAAGAAAGGATAATAGCCAAGTTAATGAATGCTTTGGAGATGAAATTAAAAAAGGTAAATGATAAAACAATAATGACAATTTACAACTGAAAGGTAGGGGAAGGGAGTGTGAAGTACATGGGGAGATAATTCAGTGCGTCTCTATTTATTTGTTTGTTTGTTTGTTTGTTTGTTTGTTTGTTCGTTCATTCATTCATTCATTTATTTATTTATTTATTTGATTTGTATGCCGCCCCTCTCCGTAGACTCAGGGCGGCTAACAACAATGATAAAAACAGCATGTAACAATCCAATTAATAAAACAACTAAAAACCCTTACTATAAAACCAAACATACACACAAACATATCATGCATAACTTGTAATGGCCTAGGGGGAAGGAATATCTTAACTCCCCCATGCCTGGTGTCATAAGTGAGTCTAGAGTAGTTTGTGAAAGACAGGGAGGGTGGGGGCAGTTCTAATCTCCGGAGGGAGTTGGTTCCACAGGGCCAGGGCCGCCACAGAGAAGGCTCTTCCCCTGTGGCCCGCCAAATGACATTGTTTAGTCGACGGGACCCGGAGAAGGTCATTATTTTCTGTTACACAGAAAGAAGTAAACATTTCACGCCCTCCCCCCAACTCTCTGATCTGAACTCTATTGGAATTTTAGGGTTAATATTTATTATTTTTCTTATTATAAACTGCAAGCAAACTATTAGCTAGGGAGGGCTGCTCTACCTACTTGCCTGGGAGTAAATCACACTGAACTTGGTGAAGCCTGTTTTTGGTTAGACAGGCATAGGCTACCATGGTTGGGGCCCTCTTTTTACACAGAGCCTGGCCAGTTTAAATTCATGGCTACCACGGCACCCTCTAAGAACAAGAGCACATGCATGCGCCTCACCCTGCCTGGCTGCCTTCTTTTCTGGGCCCTGAGCAGTGTGCAACTGTGAAAACACTCCCCGTCTGGGGGAATTAATCGAGAGGGACCACGCACACCCAACATCACTCCGTGCACCCCCCCCAAGGGGATATGCCCCACTATTTGAGAAGCACTGCCTTAATCAGATATGATAGCCATATCCAGAATGTTGCACCCTTATTAGGGTCCTAAAGCCAGGTCTTTGGGCCCTTATGGAAGGTCAGGAAAGGGGGAGCAGATCTCACCTCCAGGGTGTGTGTGTGTGTGTTTATGATGTTGCAAAAATCCCTGCAGATTTTTGTTTAAAGTTTAAGTTTTCAAATTTATCTATCTATCTATCTATCTATCTATCTATCTATCTATCTATCTATCTATCTATCTATCTATTTATTGGATTTGTATGCCGCCCCTCTCCGCAGACTCGGGGCGGCTAACAACAGTAATAAAACAGTATATGACAATAATCCAATACTAAAAACAGTTAAAAACCCATTATATGAAAACCAATCATACATACAGACATACCATGCATAAAATTGTAAAGGACTAGGGGGAAAGTGTATCTCAGTTCCCCCATGCCTGGTGGCAGAGGTGGGTTTTAAGCAGCTTACGAAAGGCAATAAAAAAGAAAGATATCTTATTATATACATGCCGATCATTACCCGTTTCTATTTCAGTATATAAGTATTCTATTTCTAATTGATTACATTTGTCATTAAAAAGTTAAATAGGAGAGTAAATAGGTATTGTCTTATTAAACGTAAATATTTATTTGTTATTATATAAATTTGTATAGGCCTTTTATCGTTTCTTTGAGTTATTCTATTCTGAATCCAGTTGTACCATTCATCCCATGGTTTGTATGTTTCGTCAACATTCGTGCCCTTAATGTCTCTTGTCATTTCATCCATCTCCACCACCTGTAATTTTTTAAAAAAATTATTTGCCTTTCTGACGGAGTGTCTTGATTATCCAATTTTGGGCATATGTTATTCTCATTGCAGTGGGTCATCAGATGAAGTGTTGGTTTAGAATATAGTTGTTAGAGTTATAGTTTATTAGATTTGTATGCCGCCCCTCTCTGAAGACTCGGGGTGGCTCACAGCATAGCAGTAATACAATACATTATAAATCTAACAATAAAACTTTAGATCCATTTAAAAGACATTAATAACACAATAAAACCCCTAGCTATGCAATCACACACATTCAACCTAATCTATCATGCAGTAAGGCCAAAAATATAATAAAAAAGGGGAAAGATGGTAATTATCCCCACGCCTGGCGACAAAAGTGGGTCTTGAGCATTTTACAGAAGGCGAGGAGGGTGGAGGCTATTCGAATCTCTGGAGGGAGTTGATTCCAGAGGGCCGGGGTCACCACAGAGAAGACTCTTCCCCTGGGTCCCGCCAGCCGACATTGTTTGGTCGATCGGACCCAGAGAAGGCTCACTCTGTGGGACCTAATCAGCCGCTGGGATTCGTGCGGCAGGAGGCGGTCTCGGAGATATTCTGGTCCAATGCCATGTAGGGCTTTATAGGTCATAAAGGTCACTTTGAATTGTGACCGGAAGCTGATCGGCAGCCAGTGCAGGCCGCGGAGTGTTGGTGAAATGTGGGCAGATCTTGGAAGCCCCATGATGGCTCTCGCGGCCGTGTTCTGCACAATCTGAAGTTTCCGAACACTCTTCAAAGGTAGCCCCATGTAGAGAGCCTTGCAGTAGTCGAACCTCGAGGTGATGAGGGCATGAGTGACTGTGAGCAGTGACCCCCGGCCCAAATATTTTTTTGTCCCATATTCCTAATAGAAAAGCTTTCGGGGGGAAATTCTATTTCTGATTGCATAATTTCTAACAACTATTTGTGTAATGTTCTCCATAAAGTTTTTACTTTGAGGCAGTCCCTGCAGATTTTACTCTGCTAGTCATTGCTGACTTTAAGGGGCGATACTCATTCCTATTTCTAAGCTGTTGAGCCAGTGTTGTCTGAAGACATTTCTGTAGTCATGTGGCCAGCATGATATCACAGAGCACTGTTACCTTCCACCAATATCTATTTATCTCCTGGTATTTGTATGCTTCTGAACTGCTAGGTTGACAAGAGTTGGGGCGAGGACAGGATATCATTCTCCCCATCGGTGGTGCTTGGGTCTCGACCCTGGGCTGCCAACTTTCCAGCTGACAAGCCCGGTGTCTTAATCACTGAGCCAATCTTTGGGATAAGTCTCCAGAACAAAAGTCAACTATCCCATTTTTGAAGAAATTGTAATGGTTGGATACATGCCACACAACAAAGCTATAAGGTGAGCAGCATGAAAAATGTTGACAGTAATTTTCACAGTTCAGAATGAGAGATAGTGTACTTGGTATGTTTTCTTTCAACCCATGGCATACTTCACAATATTATTTTATGCATATCCATCAAATCTAGTGTAACAATGTATGCACTTCAAAGGAAGTAGATAGGCAATAAGCCATGGTTTGAAAATTTGGAGCCAACTAAAAACATGTGTTAATTTGGCAGCAACCTTCTTCGAATTTCTCTAGTCTTTATAGCTATAATTCTGCAGTTGTTGTGACCTTTGGTCCTTAGGATTTGGAGGAAATAAACACACCTTTCTAACCTCACAATTACTCTTTCCTGCCCTGGTGTTGTGGTTAGCTCTGGCCCAGCTCCTGCCCCAAGGACTGTGGATGTGGGGGAGACATCCACATGCTGCAGGCCTGTTTTGCTCCCAGTGGAATCTGCTGATGAAGGCTCCTCTGACCAAGAAGACATGAGTGACAGGGAGGAGGAGAGTGTGGCAGACAGCTCAGGAGATCAATTATCTCTCTCCTCCTTGGATTCGGAGAGCAATGCATAGGCAGCAACAACTGAGAGATTATTATCAAAGAAAATAAGGCCACCTGTGGTTGGGTGGGGCTGTGGTAATTAGTGAGGCTGCTATAAAGAGCAGCATGTGGGTTTGGCCATTGTGGAGGATTATCTGATCGTTCTGTTTCGTGCCTGCCTTGCTGACTTAGACCTTGGTGTATTGCTTTTTCCCCACTTTGAAACTAAAGCAGAGCAAAGGGTGTTTCACTTTGTGAAAGAAGAAGGACTGTGAATTGCCTCACAGCTGCAAGCTAAGTATCACAGAACTGATAAGGGACTTGTACAAATTACCAGTTTGTTTGGAGATGAGTGCTCTTTGCTATACAAAAAGAGGGCTTAGTTTAAGTGAATTTTCATTATAAAGAGCATTGTTTTGAATTTTCAAGCATGTGTGTGTCTGCAATTTGTACCTGTGAATTTTCGGGAGGAGTCTACCAGAGAGCCCGACAGAACACCTGGTAACTTACTTTCCCAGATATTGCCACAAAAGAGATGCTGTTAATGGCAAACAAAACATATTTCTCTCTCCTCACTCCCCCAATACCTGGAACATTTTCTATAACTCCTCAGAGTTCCCCAAAAGAATCAAAGGTTCCCAATAGCACAGCTTAAACATTGCATCCTTAGGCAATAACAGAGAGCCTCTTGCAGTGCAGAGCAGCCGCCCTCTGCCATGGTGACACCCAGGATGCCCCTCTTTATCCACTAAGTCCTACAGACTGTCTGCATCTCGAAGCGTCCCCAGTCGTAAAATTGTTCAGTTGGAAGATGAGGTTCGTTTTCTTCCTTCTATCCCACTCTGCACCGTCACCGGAAGTCTCCTTTGCTTTTTTTCCCAATTTTTTATTATTATTTTTCAAAAGACAAACAAAAAACAATAAACATTCAACATTTCAGGAGCTACCATTGCTCCGCTTATCGTAGAAGTCTAACTAGTACAAAAAAAATATGCCTAACTATGATCAGATCGATACAGAAACATAACACACGTACTCTATATTCTTAATTTAACTCTATATTCTCTATATTAATTAATTTTCTTATCTATAAAATATCAAAAGCTTAATCTAAAATAAAATATAAAATATAACACTTCTAAATTTATCATATTGCAAAAATATTCTATATTTATATTGTTTTGAAACTATTCATACATGCATACAGTTTACCATCAAATTAATAAGTTCAAATAATTATAAATTCTTGTTTATTTAATTTTTGATGAGGGTCGTCTTAGAAACATAGAAACATAGAAGTCTGATGGCAGAAAAAGACCTCTTGGTCCATCTAGTCTGCCCTTATACTATTTTCTGTATTTTATCTTAGGATGGATATATGTTTAGCCCAGGCATGTTTAAATTCAGTTACTGTGGATTTATCTACCACGTCTGCTGGAAGTTTGTTCCAAGGATCTACTACTCTTTCAGTAAAATAATATTTTCTCATGTTGCTTTTCATCTTTCCCCCAACTAACTTCAGATTGTGTCCCCTTGTTCTTGTGTTCACTTTCCTATTAAAAACACTTCCCTCCTGGACCTTATTTAACCCTTTTATATATTTAAATGTTTCGATCATGTCCCCCCTTTTCCTTCTGTCCTTCAGACTATACAGATTGAGTTCATTAAGTCTTTCCTGATACGTTTTATGCTTAAGACCTTCCACCATTCTTGTAGCCCGTCTTTGGACCCGTTCCATTTTGTCAGTATCTTTTTGTAGGTGAGGTCTCCAGAACTGAACACAGTATTCCAAATGTGGTCTCACCAGCATTCTATATAGCGGGATCATAATCTCCCTCTTCCTGCTTGTTATACCTCTAGCTATGCAGCCAAGCATCCTACTTGCTTTCCTTCTATCCCACTCTGCACTGCCACCGGAAGTCTCCTTTCCTTTCCTTTCCTTTCCTTTCCTTTCCTTTCCTTTATTTCCCTTCCCTCTCTTGCTTTGCCTTGCTTTCTTTCCTTGCAGCTATCTCTCTCTCTCCCACGCTCATTTTTGGCGAACCTGCTAGTGAGAAGCAATCCATCCAAAGAGGAAACTGCAGTCTCTTTCCACTTTCTCATGCCAAAAGGTTTGTTTTTCCTCCAAGACACCCCCCCACACACACACAGAGAGAGACATTTATTTTATAATCTGAAGAGATTCCTAGTAATGCACAGAGGGAAACAACAAGTTAAACCACTTCCCAGACTTCTTAAAAGCTTGGAAAGCACTGGAGGTCCATTGTTCATTGGATGTATGTCCTAATTGTTTCTTTCCTTTTCTAAAAGTAGTTTGTCAGCGGCTGGGCTTATGCATTGCACTAAGCCATGATTCAATAAACCACGTTAATTTGGATTTGCTATGTTTACAGGATTGAAATTTAGTGTCAGACACTTTCTTTTTCTTTTTGAAATTTTTTTATTCGTTTTCAAATATATTTTAAAACAGACAAATAAATACCAACAAAAAACAGACAAAAGAAAACAACAACAAAAAAGATTGTGATATCAGCAAACATTTAGTATTTCTGCATTGCTACATCAGATATATCATTAAATCCTATAATAATATGTGTTGTGATTCAGCCTGAGGCTCCTCAGGGACCGGCTGGAGCTCTGCCGAACCCATGCCCAGAGGAGGAGGACAGTGACCAGGAGGGGGAGGACCAGGCAGACGGGGGAGAGGAACGTCAGGAGGAGGAGGAGGGAGAGCAGCCTGAGACCCCCGGGGGGGCCTCTCCCCAGCTAGTAGCCTGGATTCATTGGATGAAGACGCACAGGCTATAATAGACATGAGGCAGAGACGTGCAGCTCAAAGAAGGGGCCAATTAGAAAGGTATTTCCATCCCTGAATTGGCAACAGCTGGGTTTGGGTGTGGTTCTCCTCAGCAGGGTTGAAAAGGCAGGCCCGCCCTTACAGTCTTGTGGAGAGTTATCAACTGGGAGTCCTGTGACCTTGCTTCGATTCTTGACGTCTCTGATCTTGGCTTGTGGCCTGGAAGACTTGGGGGAGGCGTGGGTTTTATTATCTCCAGAGTTGTTTTTGCCAGCAAGAATCCTGTTTTATTGCCTGGCCTTCGTGAAACCTCTGTGAAACTGCATCGTGTTCCTGTCTGTAAGAACAGTTTTTGTTACCTGTGTTTGCTTTCCAGTATATAAACTGCCTTTGCTTTTTACCAGTGTGTCTGGATACTCTTCTTGGTTGGTGTTGGCGTCTGGGGGGACCCAGACAGAACAATATGCATATTAATTAATTACATTTTAATTAATTTATACAATCACAAAGTCCCTAGTCAAATCATTCATATTTACATATTTATATTCTTCATTTTACTAATCTTTATATGTCTTTTGTGATCTTTTTATTTCTATTTCTTAACTCAATCTATCTGTGCCATTTTGCCCATATTTCATGATACTCAGGCACTTTCTGACTGTGTCAATATGTTCAGGGTCTTGTTCTTAAAGAGGAAAAGGAGACTTGGTAGACCCTCCCTAGTCAGGAATAGTAAAGCTTTGGCTGCTGGATAGGTGGCTGGGAATAAGACTGTTACCTTATGCCAGAGGTCCCCAAACTTGGCAACTTTAAGACTTGTGGATCGCAACTCCCAGAATCCTCCAGCCAGCATAGTCTTAAAGTTGCCAAGTTTGGGGACCCCTGCCTTATGCCCTACGTATGACATTCCTGGATAGGGTTTTACAAACAAGTGAATGCAAGGCCAAGCATATATTAACAATATATTAGACAAATATAAATTAATGATGAAATATATAAATATGTGAAAAATGCAAGGAAGAAATAGAGAAGTGATTTTAAAGAAACAATGAATCGAGACTGCTGGAATGCCATCCCAAGATATGCTAAAATAAATGAATACAACAATAGAAGGGGAGAGAAGGGGAAGGGGGGTGAGAAGGAAAGAAGAAAGGGAGAGAAAAAGAGAGGGGGGGAAATAGAAGTATAGGAAAGAGGGTAAGAGGAGGGAGGAGAAAAGGGGTAGGGGACAGGAAAGGGAAGTAGAGAAGGAAGGGAGGGAGGGATAGAAAAGTAAAACAGGTAGAGGAGGAGGAAAGGAGGAAGAAGTCTTGTGGGGGGAGGTCAAGGGATGGCAGAAAAACAGCCCTGGCTGAATAAAAAAAAAATGTCATGATGATGATGATGATGATGATGATGATGATGATGATGATGATGATTGTTATCGTTATCGTTATCGTTATCGTTATCGTTATCGTTATCGTTATTATTTAGATTTGTATGCTGTCCCTCTCCGAAGACTCTTGATGAATAGAAAATATGTATGGGACTATTTTATTAAGGATAAGAAAATGAAATGGTATATTTGTGAATGTAAATGTGTGAAGTGAAATGAAATAAAAAACGTTTGGGAAAAAAGATCAACAGATTTCTACAAAATGCATTGAGTTAACCAGATGGCATTTCAGTCTCTGATCTGGATTTTTAATAGAGCATAAAAGTTCATCTAAAGGCAAAAAAGAAAGAAAGAAAGAAAGAAAGAAAGAAAGAAAGAAAGAAAGAAAGAAAGAAAGAAAGAAGAAAAGAAAGCTACATGGAAAGAAACAGAAGAAAGAGAGAAAGAAGAAAGAAAGAGAGCGAGAGAGAGAAAGAAGGAAGGAAGGAGAGAAAGGGAGAAAGAAAGAAAGAAAGAAAGAAAGAAAGAAAAAAAGAAAGCTACATGGAAAGAAACAGAAGAAAGAGAGAAAGAAGAAAGAAAGAGAGAGAGAGAGAGAGAAGGAAGGAAGGAGAGAAAGGGAGAAAGAAAGAAAGAAGAAAGAAAGAAAGAAAGAAAGAAAGAAAGAAGAAAAGAAAGCTACATGGAAAGAAACAGAAGAAAGAGAGAAAGAAAGAGAGAGAGAGAGAAAGAAGGAAGGAAGGAAAGAAAGGGAGAAAGAAAGAAAGAAAGAAGAAAAGAAAGCTACATGGAAAGAAACAGAAGAAAGAGAGAAAGAAGAAAGAAAGAGAGAGAGAGAGAAAGAAGGAAGGAAGGAGAGAAAGGGAGGAAGAAGGAGAGAAAGGGAGAAAGAAAGAAAGAAAGAAAGAAAGAAAGAAAGAAAGAAAGAAAGAAAGAAAGAAAGAAAGAAAGAAAGAAAAACTGTAGGGAATAATTTCACAATGTGAGTTGTCCATGATGAACTAAGAACAGAGAGGGAAAAGTAATGTTAAGCAACAATATTTTGTTGCATGCGAATCTTTATTGTAGGAAGCTTTCTTAGAGATTAGATTCTTCCCATTCCATTGATCTGGAGGAATTCTTTTAAATGCTTATTTATAAGGACCATACCCAAACACATTCCTATACAGAAATGCTTGCAGATGCCTGCAGAAAAATGCCTGATTTTAAGAAGTTTCCAAAGGAGAAATTGTTTATTTGTCTGTCTGTCTGTCTGTCTGTCTGTTTGTTGTCTGTTTGTTTGTTTGTTTAAAAGGGGAATGTTGATTGAGTCCCAGGAAAGTTTGAAGAATATACAAAAGCAAGCTGTATTGTTTCTTTCAGGGCGAAAAATTAAATCTACTTCACACACACACACACGCACACACACACACACACACACACACCATGAAGAACATTCATGGATCAAAGATCCTTTTCTTCCTTCAAAAGGCAACTGGATTTTTTTTATACCTTGAGGAAGAAGAAGAAAACCTTTTGCTTCTCATCCAAGAAGTTCCACTAGTTCTGATGGCAGAGTGGATGCAGTGATAGGTACTGATAGTTGAGACTGGATGGTGGGGAGATGAAAGGATAAGATCCGATAAGACAGTGGATGGTGGTGGTGTTCTGCCCCAGCTACGACTCACAAAGAATACAGCACACACAAATTCTGTCCAAACTTTTGTTTACTAAATTAAAGACTACTGATGAGTTTTCTTAGTAGTCATCAAACACAAATTCAGTATAAAGCAGACTTTGGTGAACACTGGATGTTAATTCAACAGCACGAGTCCATGAAATAATAACTTAATTCTGAGTAAATAGTCTTGTAGATAACAACAATCTTATGGTGGTTGGCAAAATGCACAGAAGCAATTTGCAGGAAGAATGCCAAGACAGAGAACAAGAGCCGAGCGGACATTTCTGAAATCAAGACACGAAGGTCTATGAATGAATGTTGTTTCCTGCAGATTGGATCCCTTTGTTGTCATCCCTTAAATAGGCTAGGGGAATGGCCAATTAGCCCCAAGTCCACTCTCAAGGGGACCTCCTCCTGAGGAACCATTCCTGCCTTTCGGCAGCTTTGCGTACCCATGCATTACGAAGAGGCACCTCCTCTTCTTCCTCATCACTGAAGGGAGTTTCTGGAGATTCTGAAGGCCTGGCTGAATCTCCACCTCTGGCACCGAGTCTTCTCCAGCCTCCTCACTGCCCAACTCTGGTGGCAGTGGCACAGGCTGCTGGCGCATCACCACATCAGCCTCTTCTTTGGTGGGATCTGCTAATACAGCTCCATGGGCTGCTGGCAGGCCACAGATGGAAGGATTGTGTTTCTTTGCCGCCTTCTGGTTGTTAGCACTCAGGGGTGGGCTACTGCCCAGATAGTGGGGAATGCAGAAGGGTAGTAAAAATGGCACTCCACCCCAGACCACCCAATTTGCACTGAAAGATGTTGAAAGAAAATGCAGGACGTCCTACATAAGCCACATCCACAGTATGGTAGTAAACAATTTGGTAGCCCTTCATTGTTAGCACTCTCTAAGAGCTGCTGAGGCCACTTGGGGCATTTTCTGTGTTCTCATAGTCACCTGAATTAGGGTTCAATTGGTACCTATCCTTCCATCTCCTTGTCATCAGAACCTCTGAAGCTTCTTCGATAAGAATCAAACTGTTTTCTTCTTCTTCCTTAAAGAAAAACAACCATTCAGCTGCCTTTTGAAAGAAAAAAAATGTATCTTTGAGAGAACTATGACTTGGATGACTGAGAATCTCCAGACATTTGTGGATGTTTGCAACAACAAAGCCTTCGACTCAGTGGTCCACGACAAACTACTCCTCAAACTCAAATCCTATGGCATCTCAGGACTCCTCCACAACTGGATTATTGCATTCCTGTCAAATAGGCAACAAATTGTCAAAATTGGTAGCGCCATCTCCACCCCCGCCCCTGTCATAAGCGGCGTCCCCCAGGGAAGTGTATTAGGTCCTACTCTCTTCATTCTCTACATCAATTATCTCTGTGACCACATAGAAAGCAACTGTGTTCTTTTTGCCGATGATGTGAAACTTTTCAACACCACTGATAACACACTCACCCTCCAAAAAGACCTGGACTTTGTCTCAGACTGGTCTAACACCTGGCAACTTCAAATATCAACCAACAAATGCTCTACCCTCCACATTGGCAAAAAGAATCCTAACCGCACATATGAACTGAATAAACAATCTCTCACTGCTAATCCGCATTCTGTAAAAGACTTTGGAATACTAATATCGAATGACCTAAGTGCTAAAGCCCACTGCAACAATATCGCCAAAAAAGCCTCTAGAGATGTTAACCTGATCCTACGCAGCTTCTGCTCAGGCAATCTCACTCTACTCACAAGAGCCTACAAAACTTTTGCCAGACCCATCCTTGACTACTGCTCATTTGTCTGGAACCCATAACACATCTCAGACATCAACACACTTGAAAATGTCCAAAGATATTTCACCAGAAGAGCCTTTCACTCCTCCACTCAAAACAGAATATTCTACGAAAATAGACTAACAATCCTGGGCCTAGAAAGCCTAGAACTACGGCGCCTAAAACACGATTTGAGTATTGCCCACAAGATCATATGCTGCAACGTCCTACCAGTCAATGACTACTTCAGCTTCAACCGCAATAACACAAGAGCACGCAACAGATTCAAACTTAATACGAACCGCGCCAAACTTGACTGTAAAAAATATGATTTCAACAATCAAGTTATCGAAGCGTGGAACTCATTACCGGATTCAATTGTGTCAACCCCTAACCCCCAACACTTCTTCCTTAGACTCTCCACGATTGACCTCTCCAGGTTCCTAAGAGGCCAGTAAGGGGTGTAAATAAGTGCACTGGTGTGCCTTTCGTCCCCTGTCCAATTATCTTTCCTTTCCTTCACCTATCTTATGTATTCTCTTCCTTTCATATATCCTCTCCTCTAAGTTCACTTTCACCCTCTTTTATATTATCACATGTCTATTTTTCTTCCTGTATTTGTATATTGGACAAATGAATGAATAAATAAATGAATAAATGAACGAACGAACGAACAAACAAACAAACAAACAAACAAACAAATAAACAAATAAACAAATAAACAAATAAACAAATAAACAAATAAACCAATAAACCAATAAACCAATAAACCAATAAACCAATAAACAAACAAACAAACAAACAACAATAATTGATCATATCCTCAGTGGCTGCAAGAAAATAACAGAGATGGTCTACAAACAGAAACACAACTACGTGGCCCAGATGCTTTATTGGAACCTGTGCCACAACTACCACCTACCAGTGGTAAACAACTGGTGGGATCATAAACCTCAGAAAGTTGTTGAAAAGAAACGTCAAAATACTTTGGGACTTTCAAATTCAAACTGACACGGTTTTGAAACACAATACACTTGACCTCACGATTGTGGGAAAAGAAAAAGTATGGATCGTTGGTGTCGAATTGATGAAAAACAACAAGAAAATCTTAGCTAATATCATGATCTTAAAATCGAACTACAATGATTATGGCATAAGCCAGTACAGGTGGCCCCAGTAGTAATTGGCACATTGGGTGCTGTGGCAAAAGACCTCAGCCAGCATTTGAAAACAGTAAACATAGACAAAATCACGATCTGTCAGTTCCAAAAGGCCACCGTACTTGGATCTGCGTGCATCATACGAAAATACATCACACAGTCCTAGACGCTTGGGAAGTGTTTGACTTGTGATATTGTGATACGAAATCCAGCATATCAATCCCATTTGCTGTGTATTACTGGGGTGTTTTTTTTGTGAATAAAATAATAATAATAATAATAATAATAATAATAATAATAATAATAATAATAATAATAATAATGTGCCACAGCATCATGTCTATGCTTGTAAAAAGGTCGCACAGACTGATGATCCACTGGAACTTGTGCCGGAACTACCATTTACCAGTGGCAAAGAACTGGTGAGATCATAAGCCCGAAAAAGTGGTCGAAAATGAGCAAGCAAAACTACTGTGGGACTTCCGACTTCAGACTGACCGAATTCTGAAGCATAACACACCAGACATTATGATCGTGGAGAAAAAGAAAGCATGGATCAACGACATCACAATCCCAGGAGACAGCAGAATTGAGGAGAAGCAGCTAGAGAAATTAGTGAAATACGAAGATCTAAAAATTGAGCTGCAACGACTCTGGCATAAGCCAGTGAAAGTGGTCCCAGTGGTACTTGGCACGCTGGACATGATGCCAAAGGATCGCAGCAGACATTTGAAAACCATCGGAATTGACAAAATCTCCATCTGTCAATTGCAAAAGGCCGCTTTACTGGGATCGGCACACATAATTCGCCGCTACATCACGCAGTCCTAGGTGCTTGGGAAGCGCCCAACTGGTGATGAAATACGAAATCCAGCATAGTGATCTCGTTTGCTGTGTTGTACTGACATAATAATAATAATAATAATAATAATAATAATAATAATAATAATAATAATACTTTACACAGCCCCCTGGCCTCAATGGTGGCTCAGAGCGCTTTGAATTCTTAGTATGGGGAGAAACCGGGTGAGACCAGGAACACAACAGTCAAGCAATATTTTTATTGGTCTGATTTTAATTTAGGAAGTCAGCCACTACTGCAGACAGCATGGAGTGACCCTGATCAGGAGGCTCCATTCCAGCCTTGTTCCCAGGTTTCTAATTTCTTTCGCACATGACATGAGGTAGCTATTAACATCATCACTTGCATTCATGGTTGGAGGGAGTGATGAAATGTAGGAATCTAGGCAGAGTGCTGAATGAAGTGGTTAACCTCAGCCTAGATTCTACCACTTCAGATTGTAGATAAGTGGACCTCAAATGAGTGGGTGCTTGTATATGCAATAAGAGATCTGTCTTGGCATACTACTGTGACAGGGAGGATCAGTTAACAACTTTCTTTCTGGCATTTACAATTCGTTTTGGGAAAATAAATTGTCATTTATCCTCGAATACAGCTCATCTGTTTGGAACCCATATCGCATCTCAGGCATTAACACCCTTGAAAATGTCCAAAGATGCTTCACCAGAAGAGCCCTTCACTCCTCCACTCGAAATAAAATACCCTATGAGACTAGACTTTCAATCCTGGGCCTAGAAAGCCTAGAACTAAGACGCCTTAAACAAGATCTAAGTATTGCCCACAAGATCATATGTTGCAATGTCCTGCCTGTCGGCGACTACTTCAGCTTCAACCACAACAACACAAGAGCACACAACAGATTTAAACTTAATATTAACCGCTACAAACTTGACTGTAAAAAAAATGACTTCAGTAACCGAGTTGTTGAAGCGTGGAACTCAATACCAGACTCCATAGTGTCACCCCCAAACCCCCCACACTTTACCCTTAGATTATCTACGGTTGATCTATCCAGATTCCTAAGAGGTCAGTAAGGGGCGGGTACAAGTGCACTAGAGTGCCTTCCGTCCCCTGTCCTATTGCTCTCCTATATCTCCTATTTCTTTCTTCTATTCCTATATCTCTTCTTCTATTCTTTCATTGATATGTTCTATTACTATATCTTCTTTTCTATTCTTTCTTAGATATATTTTACTATGAGTATCTCCTCTATAACCTTCATCATGTATTTTACTATGTGTATATATATATATACCCACTAAACCCCTCATTGTGTATAGGACAAAATAAATAAGTAAGTAAGTAAGTAAGTAAGTAAGTAAGTAAGTAAGTAAGTAAGTAAGTAAGTAAGTAAGTAAGTAAATAATAAAATAAAATAAAATAAAATAAAATAAAATAAAATAAAATAAAATAAAATTATTATTATTATTATTATTATTATTATTATTATTATTAATCAGATTTGTATGCCGCCCCTCTCCGCAGACTCGGGGCGGCTCACAGCAATCCCCATACAATGTAAACAAATCCAATATTTAAATTAATTTTAAAACACCACAAGTTAAAACCAATCATACACTCTAACATACCATACATAAATTTTATAAGCCTAGGGGGAAGGAACATGTCAATTCCCCCATGCCTGACGACAGAGGTGGGTTTTAAGGAGCTTACGAAAGGCTAGGAGGGTGGGGGCAACTCTGATATCTGGGGGGAGTTGATTCCAAAGGGTCGGGGCCGCCACAGAGAAGGCTCTTCCCCTGGGTCCCTCCAAACGACATAGTTTAGTTGACGGGATCCGGAGAAGGCCAACTCTGTGGGACCTAACTGGTCGCTGGGATTCGTGCGGCAGAAGGCAGTCCCGGAGATATTCTGGTCCGGTGCCATGAAGGGCTTTATAGGTCATAACCAACACTTTGAATTGTGACCGGAAACTGATCGGCAACCAATGCAGACAGCGGAGTGTTGGCGTGACATGGGCAAATTTAGGAAAGCCCATGATAGCTCTCGCAGCTGCATTCTGCACGATCTGAAGTTTCCGAACACTTTTCAAAGGTAGCCCCATGTAGAGAGCATTACAGTAGTCGAGCCTTGAGGGGATGAGGGCATGAGTGACTGTGAGCAGTGACTCCCGGTCCAAATATGGCCGCAACTGGTGCACCAGGCGAACCTGGGCAAACGCCCCCCTCGCCACAGCTGAAAGATGTTTCTCTAATGTGAGCTGTGGATCGAGGAGGACGCCCAAGTTGCGAACCCTCTCTGAGGGGGTTAGTCACTCCCCCCCCCAGGGTGATGGATGGACAGATGGAATTGTCCTTGGGAGGCAAAACCCACAGCCACTCCGTCTTATCCGGGTTGAGTTTGAGTCTGTTGATACCCATCCAGACCCCAACAGCCTCCAGGCACCGGCACATCACTTCCACTGCTTCGCCGACTGGAAAATAAAATAAAATAAATGGATGCTGTTGCTGTTGGTTGGGGAATTCAACCATCGCAACATCTTTAAATTTCCTTTTCTTTTAGAAGCTAGAATCAATCTTTTCAAATGTGGCCTGTAGTTTTAATTTGGGAAAAGGGATTTCATTGATTAGAAGTTCATTAAACAGCACTGCACACATTCAAAAAACACATATGTTGTAAACCTTTTCCTTTTCTGCCCTTTCTTTTCCCAGACAAAAATATCCTAAATTCTACAAAGCCTCAGAGGTTGCATTAAAAAAAGATAGTGCACATTCAGCTACTTTATACAATTGGGCTTTGTTTGATCATATTGTTCCACATGCCAACTTAAATCTCTTTGGCACCGAATTTGCCCAGCATTTTGGACTTTTTCAGGTAAACATAGTCCATAGAAATATATGTAGATTAAGTACCACAAAGGCTTAGAAACTCTGTTTAGGGGGTGTGGAATTTGGAAGGTGTGTAAACACTGATCTGTCTGAAATATTCATGACTACTAAATAAGCATTAAGAAGAAATGAAACAGTTTTGCCAAACAGCCTATGCAGCCGTTCCTTCTCATCGTAAAATTGTGGGATCTGACCAATTTATGAGAAACTTTTCATCCTTCCCAACTTCATGACTGCAATGACTTTTAATAGTCCCTTGAGTTTTGTAATATGTTTAACAGGACAGGAGAATTTCCTATCCAGCTGCTTTATTCCATACCAGATAAGATAAAATGATGCAGAAGAAAGAGCTTTGAAGCCCTTCAAACCACTTGGGAAGATTTGCTAAAGTCCTGTGTACCGAGACACTTTTAAAAACATGTTTAACCATCAGATTGGCTTGCCCTCAAAATATAGCTTTACATCCTTTCCTCTCAGTAACATTTCTCCTAAGAAACAAGGTCACCCTAAACCATGCAGTTTTCAGTCTTTTGTGCCTTAAATCTTACCAATCATTCTGTCAAAGAACCTCGGTCCCACCAAGATGTGTGTGTGTATAGGGGGGAAACACCCCATTTTTCCAAGGAGAAGGAGAGAGAAATGAATAAAAGGGATTTTATTATGCTTTATCATTTATGCTAATTTTATATAAAAGTGAGAGCTAATTGGGCTACCGTAGAGTCCAATAGTCTAGTGTTTCCCAACCTTGGCAACTTGGAGATATTTGGACTTCAACTCACAAAAAACCCCAGCCAGTATTTGGGAGTTGAAGTCCAAATATCTTCAAATTGCCAAGGTTGGGAAACACTGCAATAGTCCATCCCTAGTCAACAATGAGAACTACAAATGCAAGTTTATTAATTGCTATTTAATGTTATTGTTTTAGTTATCTTTTGGTCCTAAACCCAAACTGGGCAAAAGTTCTTGCTGTAGTAAATATAAGTGTTTGGAAACTTCAGATCGTGCAGAATGCAGCTGCAAGAGCTATCATTGGTTTCCCTAAATACGCCCATGTCACACCAACACTCCACAGTCTGCATTGGTTGCCGGTCAGTTTCCGGTCACAATTCAAAGTGTTGGTTATGACCTATAAAGCCCTTCATGGCACCGGACCAGAATATCTCCGGGACTGCCTTCTGCCGCACGAATCCCAGCGACCAGTTAGGTCCCACAGAGTTGGACTTCTCTGGGTCCCGTCAACTAAACAGTGTCGTTTGGCGGGACCCAGGGGAAGAGCCTTCTCTGTGGTGGCCCCGACCCTCTGGAACCAACTCCCCCCAGATATCAGAGTTGCCCCCACCCTCCTTGCCTTTCGTAAGCTCCTTAAAACCCACCTCTGTCGTCAGGCATGGGGGAATTGAGACTTTCCCTCCCCCTAGGCTTATAAAATTTATGCATGGTATGTCAGAATGTATAATTGGTTTCTAAATTGGGGTGTTTTTTAAAAAAAAAAAACTTAAATATTAGATTTGTTTATATTGTATTATTATTGTTGTTAGCCGCCCCGAGTCTGCGGAGAGGGGCAGCATATAAATAAATAAATAAATATTATTTTAAAAAAGTGAAACTAACCTTTAGATGACCATAACTGTTAACTCCAACTCTTTTGTACTAAAGTGAAACTAACCTTTAGATGACCCTAACTCCAACTCATTTGGAGGGAAACCTTGAGCATTCATATTTCAGCAGGTTTTTCAAAGATTATGATTGATTAAGACCCTGTGGGCCCACAGTATAAATTACAGGCATTGCCTGATGTTCCTCAGTTCCAGTTTTGAGTCAATAAATGCTGTTGAATCTATGCTGGTCTGCTTCTTGCCTTCTGAAGCCCACTACACAATAGTACTATGGGTATTATATAATTATATAATTGCTTGAGAAACGCTATCTTACTCAACTCTGAAGAATGGTGATAATTCAGATGTCCATAAGAACATAAGAAGATAAGAAGAGCCATGCTGAATCAGGCCAAAGCCCATCGAGTTCAGCATTCTGTGTCACACAGTGGCCCACCAATTGTACATGGGGATCTTGAGCAGAAAGAGAAGGCAAAACCCTCCGTTTCCCTTGACCCCCAACAAATGGTACTCAAGGGAATCCTGCCTGCCGCAACCAACATAGAGGGGGCACATGGACATCCGTTTCAATAATCACTGATACACTTGGCATCCATGAATCTGTCTAATCCTGCCTTGAAGCTATCCAGACTGACAGCTGTCACGTCCAATGCTCAAATCTCCCTCCGTGCCATCTCAGGTAAATGGTCTGATCTGGAGCTGCGTCTGTCAATGCGGCAACTTCATCAGGTCTGTCTTTTCCGTTTAGATCTCCCAGAGATCAGTTAGATCCCACAGGGTTGGCCTTCTCCGGGTCCTGTCGATTAAGCAGTGCAGGTTGGTGGGCCTATGGGGAAAGGCTTTCTCTGTGGTGGCCCCATCCCTTTGGAACCCTTTGGAATGAACTACCCCCTCGATCACCCTACTGGCCTTCCAAAAAGCCTTGAAGACCTGGGAGCCATGAGAGTTAACATCTTTGTCCTGGCCAAATCATGGTTCTCTTGGTATGTATGACTGTATGATTGTATAGTTTAGTCTGGTTTTTTTTATTGTTATTATAATTAATTTATTAGTTAATGGGGTTTTTAATTGTTTAATATTTGACTTTTACTGTATTATTGTATTATTTTATTGTTGCACACTGCCCTGAGTCCTACAGGATTGGGCGGCATATAAATCTATTAAATTAAATTAAATTAGGCATCACCATGCTATGATAGCACATGCTTTGACTATCTCCAGGTGGTCAAACTACTATAATTTGCTTTATATGGATTTTCCCTTGAAACATATCCAACATCCTCAGGCTATGCAGAAGCCAAAAGCATGGTTTGTCAGGAAGGGAAAGAGGGAAGAAAGAGTCAACCTATTCTCCAAAGAACCCGAAGGCCGGGTAAGAAACATTGGATGGAAACTAATCAAGAAAAAAAACAACCTAGAAGTTAGGAGAATTTTTCTGATGGTGAGAACAATTAATCAGCGGAGAGACTTGTTCTCTAGAAGTTGAAGTTGCTCCAAAACTGGAGATTTTAAAGAAGAGTTTGTTTGTTTGTTTGTTTGTTTGTTTGTTTGTTTGTTTGTTTGTTTGTTTGTTTGTTTGTTTGTTTGTTTATTTATTTATTTATTTATTTATTTATTTATTTATTTATTTATTTATTTATTTATTTAGTCATACAAATATAGTATTGTATTGCAGCATGTTTAACATCATATAAGCATAGAGTAGAGATAGAAAAGATAAAAAGACAATTAGGACAGGAACGGTAGGCACAAAGGTGCACTTATGCACTTGTTTGGACAAGCATTTCTCTGAAATGGTATAGACCTGAGCAGATGGTTAGACAACTTGGACTAGAAGACTTCCAAGGTCCCTTCCAACTCTGTTATCCTGTTTCTGGAGCTTCAAGCTGATGGCTTCATCAGTATACAATTCAGAGTTTCATCTACCTGTGTGTAAAGCTCTTAATGACCTTTATCTCTTCACTGACTATCTTGCACTCCTCTACTTCCACATGCAAATTTGATCACAAGAGAGAAATACAGTGATACCTCGTCATACAAACGCCTCGTCATACAAACCTTTCGAGATACAAACCCGGGGTTTAAGATTTTTTTGCCTCTTCTTACAAACTATTTTCACCTTACAAACCCACCGCCGCCGCTGGGATGCCCCGCCTCCGTTGCCAGCGAAGCACCCGTTTTTGTGCTGCTGGGATTCCCCTGAGGCTCCCCTCCATGGGAAACCCCACCTCCGGACTTCCATGTTATTGTGATGCTGCAGGGGAATCCCAGCAGCGCAAAAATGGGTTCTTCACTGGCAACGGAAGTCCGGAGGTGGGGTTTCCCAGCGAGGGGAGCCTCAGTGAAATCACAGCATCGCAAAAACACAGAGGTCCAGAGGTGGGGTTTTGAGGACTTTGGTGTTTTGTGATGCTGCAATTTCATTGATGCTCCCTTCGCTGGGAAACCCCACCTCCAGATTTCCGTTGCCAGCAAAGCACTCATTTTTGCGATGCTGGGATGCCCCTGCTGGGATTCCCCTGCAGCATCGCAAAAACACAGAAGTCCGGAGGTGGGGTTTCCCATGGCAGGGAGCCTCAGGGGAACCCAGCAGCGCAAAAACGGGCGCTTCGGATGGCAAAAGGGTTGAATTTTGGGCTTGCACGCATTAATCACTTTTCCATTGATTCCTATGGGAAACATTGTTTCGTCTTATGAACTTTTCACCTTACGAACCTGGTCCTGGAACCAATTAGGTTTGTAAGACAAGGTATCACTGTACTCAGATTGTTCTATACCAGTGTCTGCATTTTGTGAGAATGGCATCTTTTCAAGAGCAGACTCTAACTAAGAAAATATTTCCCTGTTGAGAGTAGGTAGATTTTAATTCTTGTACATTCTGAATTCTGTCCTGTGCTCTGGTCTAATCTGATAATTGAGGAGAGCTTAATATTAAGTTATCTTTTTCCAATAAAAGTACTGAATTGAAGATATGAACATTTCTGCTTAAATTTGCGAAACATCCAGATGCGAATATGATTGGATGCTCTATAAATATCTAAGGAAGTTTAAGAAATGCCTTTACACACCATTCAGCTTAGATTGCATTCAGAGTTTGGAAGTGGATGCTATTGAAGGAAACGCCAATAGATTTCACATTCTGCTGACACTTGCTTCAGTGTAATAGGGGGGTTTCAACTTGATCACAAGCAATTCTCATTTATTTACTTAGAAAATTTATATGGCCGGCTATCTTACATGTAATAATCCCAGGCAGTTTACAGCATTTCAAAAGGAAAAAAGCAGAATAAAAATAACCTACAAAAACCCCACAAGACGATCACATATTCCACCGCAGTGCCACAAGATCTCGCCAACTCCACATTTACTTTTAGCTGGGCTCACTTCCATCCTAGCCCACTGTCTGGGTGAATAGCCAAGTTTTCACAGCTTTCTGGAAGGCTAATAGGGTGGAAATCTCCCCCACCACCAAAAAAAAATTGGATGTGGGATACTGTTCCAAAGGATTAGGGCAGTCACAGGAAAAACTCATTTTTGAGGCCCTACAGCAATGATGGTGAACCTTTTTCCCCCTGGGGTGCTGAAAGAGCATGTGTGTTCACTATTGCGCATGCGTGAGTGCCCACGCCCATAACTCAATGCCTGTGGAGGGTGAAAACAGCTACCTCCACCCTCCGAGGCCCTCTGGAGGCTGGAAATGGCCTGTTCCCCAACATTTGGTGGGCCCAGTAGGCTTGTGTTTCACCCTCCCCAGGCTACAAAGGCTTCCCTGGAGCCAGGGGAGGGTAAAAATGCCCCCCCCATCCCCCCGGAGGTTCTCTGGAAGCCAAAAACGCCCTCCCAGAGCCTCTGTACGAGCCAAAAATCAGCTGGCTGGCACACACATGCATGTTGGAGCTGAGCTAGGGCAACAGCTCACGTACCAGCAGATATGGTTCTGTGTGTCACCTGTGGCATCCATGCCATAGGTTCACCATCACTGTCCTACAGGATGACAGTCTTTAAGGGAAGTGACTAGCAAAGCACCCATTCTATTTGAATTGGCAGGACAAAAATTTATTTATTTATTTTATTTATTTATTTATTCATTTGTCCAATACACAATACATATGGAAGAGAATAGACATGAAGTAATATATATAAAGATAATATGTAAAAATAGAGGAGAAGATATATGAAAGGAAGAAAATATATATGATATATGAGATAAAGGAAAGACAATTGGACAGGGGACGAAAGGCACACTAGTGCACTTATGTACGCCCCTTACTGACCTCTTAGGAACCTGGAGTGGTCAATCGTGGATAGTCTAAGGGAGAAATGTTGGGGGTTAGGGGTTGACACTATTGAGTCCGGTAATGAGTTCCACGCTTCGACAACTCGATTGTTAAAGTCATATTTTTTACAGTCAAGTTTGGAGGGGTTAATATTAAGTTTGAATCTGTTGCATGCTCTTGTGTTGTTGTGGTTGAAGCTGAAGTAGTCATTGACAGGCAGGACACTGCAGCATATGATCTTGTGGGCAATACTTAAATCGTGTTTTAGGCGCCGTAGCTCTAAGCTTTCTAGACCCAGGATAGATAGTATATTTTCGTAGGGTATTCTGTTTCAAGTGGAGGAGTGAAGGGCTCTTCTGGTGAAACATCTTTGGACGTTTTCAAGGGCGTTGATGTCCGAGATGTGGTATGGGTTCCAGACAGATGAACTGTATTCAAGGATGGGTCTGGCGAAAGTTTTGTAGGCTCTTGTGAGTAGTGTGAGATTGCCGGAGCAGAAGTTACGTAGGATCAGGTTAACAACTCTAGAAGCCTTTTTGGCAATATTGTTGCAGTGGGCTTTAGCACATAGAACATAGAGCAAGAGAGTTTGAGGAGACCTCAAAGGTTTTCTATTCCAACCCACTGCTTGATCAGGAGACCAGATACCATTTCAGGGAAATGGCTGCCCAGTCTCTTTTTGAAAGCCTCGGGTGATGGTCAGCTATTTCATTGGCCGATTGTTCCCACCATTAGGAAAAGTCTCCTTAACTCTAGGTTGCTTTTCTCCTTAGTTATTTTCAAACATTTGTTTCTTGTCTTGCCTTTTGGTGCTTTGTAAAATAGTTTGACAAACACACACCATCTATGCAGGAGCTCCTTAATATTGTAACCCTCAAGGAGAGGTACCACAAATAACCCATCTTCTTCAGTTTCTCACAACAATATGAATATATGACACTCATAAGTACTATAACTACAGTCCTTGCAGTCCTCCTGATCGAAGAGAGTCACAGAAATTGGGTTGTTGTTGTTCTCTCTCTCTCTCTCTCTCTCTCTCTCTCTCCCACTCTAAGCAGTTTACAGAGTCAGCATATGGCCTCCAACAATTTGAGTCCTCATTTTACTCCCCTTGGAAGGATAGAAAGTTGAATCAACCTTGAACCTTGTAAAATTTGAACTGCCAAATTGCAGTCAGAGGGCAGTCAGCAGAAAGAGTCTTTGGTACTGCACTCTAACCCCAGTGCCACCACGGCTCACCGTAACATGATGGGCTTTTTAGTCTAAATACCTATGTAGTTTCTCACTCCTGGTTGTCACAAAGGTACTTTTTCAAGAGGCAACTGGATTTTCTGGTTTTTCTTTGAAGAGCTGAAGAAGCTTGAATGAGAAGCAAAACATCTTCAAAGCAAAAACAGAAAGTCCAGTTGCCTCTTGAAAAAGCACCTTTGGGTTATTTGTAGTGATGGGCGAACCCAACGGTGTTCGGGTTTGGCAAGTTCGGATGAACTTTACGCAAAATTCGGCCGAACCTGAACCAAACCTGAACCCGAACCTGAACGGGGAATCCCTCCCACGAAGAGATTCCGGGGGTGGAGCTTTGACATCACTGGCAGGTTGCTAAGGATGCCAAGGTGATCACTTCCTGGATTCCATGGAATCCAGGAAGTGATCACCTTGGCGTCCTTAGCAACCTGCCGGTGACGTCAAAGCTTTGCCCCCTGAATCTCTTCGTGGGAGAGATTCCCCAGCTCCTTCAAAGGACAATAATATTGTTATTTTTACGAAAAAGGACACCGCAGCAGCGCTGCAAGCAAAGGGCAGTCCTTTCACGTAAAAATAAACATGGAATCCAGGAAGTGATCACCTTGGCATCCTTAGCAACCTGCCGGTGACGTCAAAGCTCCGAACGCCAAACACGACCCCGAACTTTGCCCGAAGTTTTAAAAAATTTCGTGTTCGGCATACCAAACACTGCAAAATTCAGTACAGACCCTAATTGTGCGGTTTTGGTTCGCCCATCACTAGTTATTTGGCTTACTTAACTGCTCATCCAAGATTTAAAAAAAAAAAACAGAGAATGAACAGAGACTATGTCCCAGTTTCCCACACAGGCAAAATAAATATGGCAGTGAGAAGAATGATCAGGATGGTAAAGAGGCATCCAGGATCACTGAGGAAAAGCCCATAAGATCCACTGATTCAGAACATGTCAAGGCAAGATGACTCTTCCACTTGCACCAATGTGCCCCACCTTGTCTGCATGAAGCTACTTGGGCTACAGTAAAACAATAAATACTTTCAGAGTAGAAGAGCATCTAAACCAATCCTCAAAGTGCTTTAACCTCTGGCTGACCTTGAGATAAGAGAGAGACCAAGAAGAAATTCCAGGGCTGTAGGCTAAACAATACGTTTTTCAAAAATCACAAAAGGAGGCAGTGACGAATAATTTTTTAGAGTTTGCCAAGAATATGAAGTCTCTCAATGTTGAGTCTCAGTCAAAGGACATTTTACATTTTTAGTTATAGAACACAACCCATGCTTAGCTCAACATGAATTGAGACTGGGACTAACTCATTGCTCTGTCAATCAATTATCAAGTTCACCAACCTAGAAGAAGCCCTCACCTACTGGGATTACAAGCTAGCCCAGGAGTGGGGAAGAATGATCCATTTATGACTTGTGGATTTCAATTCCCAGAATTCCTGAGCCAGCCATGCAGGAATTCTGAGAGTTGAAATCCACAAGTCATAAAGGGGCCATTGTTCCCCACCTCGGAGCTCGTCCTTTGTGTCAGAACACCATACGAAAGAGAATGAATACACACACACCTTTCCTATTTTGAAGTTTCAGAAACAAATCACACAACTGGTTCTTTTCAACTATGTCAACTCTGAGCAGAAAATGAAGCTGTGAATCATTCCCCCAAATATGGTCAACTAAGCTCTTTAACCCAAACTTTACTTGTGTTCTAGGTGTGGTATACAAAACATCTTAAGTTGCAACACCAAACTTCTGAGAAATTTGTGAGAATGTTTTGATCCTTATGAACTTTTCCCCTGCCATGCCACCCCACTTTCGAGATGCCAGAACACTCAGGCATGAGACGTCTTCATTGATTTTGTGGAACAATTAGGGTAGGGCTTTCGTTTTTCTTTTCTTTCTTTGTGGTAGCCCTACCCCACACCTCAGCTGCAAAAAAGAAAAAAGAAAGAAAGAAAGAAAAGAGAGAGAGAGAAAGAAAGAAAAAGAGAGAGAGAGAACAATGGATGGATGGATTGGGTGGGTGGATTGAAGGATGGGCGGAAGGAAGGGAGGGAGGGAGGAGAGAAAGAGGGAAAGAAAGAACGAAAGAAGAAAAGAAAGCTAGATGGAAAGAAACAGAAGAAAGAGAAAAAGAAGAAAGAAAGAAAGAAGAAAAGAAAGCTAGATGGAAAGAAACAGAAGAAAGAGAAAAAGAAGAAAGAAAGAAAGAGAGAGAGAGGGAAAGAGAAAGAAGGAAGGAAGGAAGGAAGGAAGGAAGAGGGGGAAGGAAGGAAGGAAGGAAAAAGAAGAAAAGAAAGCTAGATGGAAAGAAACAGAAGAAAGAGAAAGAAGAAAGAAAGAAAGAGAGAGAGAGAGAAAGAGAATGAAGGAAGGAAGGAAGGAAGGAACACTAGGAATGTAGGGGTTTTAAAATGAAAAAGGGGATGTGAAGGATTTCTATCTTTTAATTTTCTATTCCTTCAGTCTGGCATGTTGTGTTTATGAAAGTAAACATGTATTTGAAGACCATCAGAGGTTCAGAGAAAGAACATTTATTTGTACATCTCTTACCTACCTCCATAGGCATAGCCATAGGCATAAAAACACATACACATACAAACACACACACACACACAGAGACTGTATATTCTCACGGCATCCAATCTCAATGTAATTTTTTTTTCATCTGCACAGTATTGTTTTGTGTTAATTGAAGCCTGTGACCTGGTTGCTCAAGATAGCTTTGTTGGAGGGGGCAGGAGGCTCAATATTTTGTCCTAATTCATGGCATTGTATTTTAAAGGAATCATTTTAAAGCCTTGAATGAAAAGAATTTGTTTTTCTGGTCGTTTGAAAAACAAAATCATAATAGGGATGGCTTACCCAATTTCCCATCCTTTACAAATACTTTTAAAATGTGATTGTTCTACAGGGGCTGTGGATACTGGTGATTTAAGAGTTGTCTGAGTTGGTCATACTAGAGGTGATTTTGTAGTTTTATTCATCATAAATGGCTTTGAATCCTTTGTTGGAGGGGGCATAAATACTTGAACCAACAAAGAAAGGAGCAAATTGGGGGAATCTCAAGACCATTTGTTTCTTGTAAAATGGCCTTGATTTGCAACCATACAAAGATAAACCTTCCATAGAAGGGTAGGGAAAAAGTCACTATGGTAGTTGCAACCATATCATCAAAATCATGTGCTCATGTCTAGTATTGGGCGAACCCGTTGAAGTTAGGGTTCAACGGGTTCGGCTGAACTTGATGTCGGAGTTCGGGTTTGGGCCCCCAAACCCCAACACCTCTGGCCCGGCAGGAGGTGAAGCACTGGGGGGCAGGTCATGCTCTGGTTCTGGACTCCCCCCTCCTCCTCCCCCCTCCTCCTCCCCCCCAAGCTGAGTCGGCGGCTTGAGCCTCAGGGCCCTCCCCGCCTCCCCCTCCCACCTACCGCCCACTTGAAGCTGCCGGCCAGGATCCTGAATAGCCAGCCGGCAGAACCTTTTGTTTCAACATCTTTCAGTGCAAATTGTCTGCTCTGGGGTGGAGCTCCAAATTTTGCTACCGTAATTGTGTTCCTGACCGTTCCCGTAGGAGCCCATCACTGGTCCAATCACACTCGGCCAATAAACTGCTGTTCTGTTCTGTTCTGTTCTGTGTGCTAGTCGTTCCTGACACTAGGGGGCTGTCCGAAGACATCTCCATGGTCATGTGGCCGGCATTACTAAACACCAAAGGTGCACAGAATGCTGTTACCTTCCCACTAAATGTTGTCCCTATTTTTGTACTTGTATGTTTACATGCTTTTGAATTGCTAGGTTGGCAGAAGCTGGGACAAGTAACGGGAGCTCACTCTGTTACATGCACACTAGGGATCTGAACCGCTGAACTGCTGACCTTTCTGATCGACAAGCTCAGCATCTTAGCCAATGAGCCACAGCGTCATACATGGTACCAAAATATTGTTGTTTGCTTATATAGTTCCAGTCTGAACTGAGGAAGTGGCCTTTTATTTCCTTGTGGCTTATTTTAAAGTTCCGTTCCTTGTTGCTGTGTCTTGTAAAACTTTGCACCTCACTTTGTTTGCAGCTTTAAAAAAAGGATGTTTGTGTATGAAAATAGAGCCAGGAAGGTAGGGAAAGATGCTATTTTTCTCAAGCTTTTTAGAACTAGCCATTAAAAGTGCTTCCTCAGTGTTAACAGGATTAGTTGAATTATTTGGAGAGGGAGAGAGAGAGAGAGAGAAAAAGAGAGACAGAGAGAGGGAGAAGGAGGGGGAAGGGAAGGAGGAAAGGAGGGAGGGAGAGAAAGAAAAAGGGAGAGGGAGAGAGACAGAGAAAAAGAGAGATGGAGAGAGGGAGAAGGAGGGGAAGGGAAGGAGGAAAGGAGGGAGGGAGAGAAAGAAAAAGGGAGAGGGAGAGAGACAGAGAAAAAGAGAGATGGAGAGAGGGAGAAGGAGGGGGAAGGGAAGGAGGAAAGGAGGGAGGGAGAGAAAGAAAAAGGGAGAGGGAGAGAGACAGAGAAAAAGAGAGATGGAGAGAGGGAGAAGGAGGGGGAAAGGGAAGGAGGAAAGGAGGGAGAGAGAAAGGAGGGAGGGAGAGAAAGAAAAAGGGAGAGGGAGAGAGGGAGAGAGAAAGAGAGAGAGAAAGGGAGAAGGAGAGAGGAAATGGAGGGAGGAAAGGAGGAAGAGAGAGAGAAGAAAGGGAAGAAGAGAAAGAGAAATGGAGAGGGAGCGAGGGAACCGGAGAGGGAGAGGGAGAGAGAGAGAGAGAAAGGGAGAAGGAGTGGGGAAAGGGAGGAAAGGAGGGAAAGAGAGAGAGAGAAGAGAGGGAAGGAGAGAGAGAGAAAGGGAGAGGGAGAGGTGGAACAGGAGAGGGAGGGGGAGGACACACAGAGAGAAATTAGATATGTGCATCTTTGCCCGTGAAAAATCACTATTTTTTTTTAAAGCTACTGGATTTTGCAGTGGCAATGACATTGGTTATGTAAAAAGAAACATGATTATCTGAAAGACATAAAGTCTGCCTTGTGCTCATGTATTAAATAGAAAGATGCTGCACTGGACTCTTCGTCATTTGCCCTCTAAGGAGTAATTTTGCTTTTGAAAACTATAACTGCTTTGACCCTTCACTTAATACAGAAGAAATGAGATCTTGCATGGGCGCTATTCTCCATCTTTTTGGAATTCTCCTCAGAAATCATCCTTAAAATTGATAATTGAGAGCCTTGGTGGTGCACCGGTTAGAGAGTGCAATGCTGAAGCTACTTCTGCTGATCACCATCTGCCAGCAGTTTGGCAGATCGGATCTCAGTAGGCTCAAGGTTGACTCAGCCTTCCAGCCTTCCAAGGTGGGTAAAATGAGGTCCCAGATTGTTGGGGGCAATAATACTCTCTGAAAAACAATTAGAGAGAGCTGTAGAGCACTGTGAAGTAGTATATAAGTCTAAAATGCTAAATGCTGTAAAGCAGTGGTCCCCAACGTTTTTTCCACCAGGGACCAGTTTCAGCAAGACAATTTTTCTATGGCCCAGTGGGGGTGGAAAGGGGCATGGTTGGGGGCGGGATTAAGCATGGGGGTGCTGGTCCTCCCCGCCCCTCTTTCCCGCCTTCGTCCTGTGGCTGGCAGAACCTGCCTCCCAAGCCCTCTTGCCCAGCGGGAGCTAAGCGCTGGAGAGAGGGGGTCAGGCTGGCCCTCCTGCCTCCCCCCAGCCAAAAACGCAAAAGCGCCCCGCGGCAGAAGCCAAAAGAGGCTTGAGCCTCTCGGTCCTTCCCGCCCCTCTGTCCCATCCATCGTCCTGTGGCCGGCAGAACCTGCCTCCTGAGGCCTCTTGCCTGGCGGGAGGCGAAGCGCTGGAGGGAGGGGGTGGCGGCATGAGGGCCGGCAGCTGCTGACTCCACGGACCGGTGCAACATGCCCCACGGCCCGGTACTGGTCCGCGGCCCGGTGGTTGGGGACCCCTGCTGTAAAGGAATGAAATATGACATGGATACTAAATGCCATTTTTAAAGTAACGCTTCATTGGAACATGCTCTGTGTGAAAATGCTACTTCAGAGCCACCTATTGCCGATGAAGTTAAGAGCTGCAAAACAACATACACAACAGAAACTGCTTTATATCATGGGGCCTATGCCAGAGTTGCTTCATCTTTGTGGTTAAAGAGCTTCATTCCCAGATGGACAATGCAGATTGACAGCTAACAAGGATGAGTTCGTTTGGATTCCTGCACTTAGCAAGAGGTTGAACGGATGGCCACAGTCGTCCTTCCAAGTCTAGGATTGTATTATTCTAAACTGGGATGGGTGATGATGTAAAAAGAAATAAATATGACCACAGGCAAGAGTGGATTAAGACACCCCTTTTAAAAAAACCCACACACATGCTAATTGGATCTTCTTTGGAGCCCTTTTTTCTTTGCTCCCAACCATCAGAGGAAAGGCAGGGTGCTCTTAGCAGAAGCTTGACCAGATATCAAGCATAGAGGATTTTGTACATCCAGCTCTTCATCACCAGTGTAGAAATACCCAAAAATGTAAACTCGTGTTCATAAGATGGGAGAGCTAAAAAGTAAACTGTCAACCCCACTCCTATGATTTAGGGGTATGGGTTATGCAAGAAGGGAAATGAAAAGATTTAAAAAAAAATATTATTCTTATTCACATTCTGAAATAGGTCAAAGAGACCAGAGGAAATGTGCTCAGGACTATGGCAACTCTCCCCTCCCTGTGATTTAGAATTCCTTTTCTTTTCTTCCTTTATCCCTTCTCCTCTCTTTCTCCTTCCCTTCCTTTCTCTCTTCCCTTCCCCTTCATTCTTTCCTTCCCCTTCATCCTTACCTTACCTTTCCTTCCTTTTCTTTTTCCCTTTCCTTTCCTTTCTTTCCCCTTTCCTTTCTTTTCCCTTTTCCTTCCCCCTTCCCTTCCTTTCTCTCTTCCCTTCCCTTCCCTCCCCCTTCCTTTCATCTTCATCCTTTCCCTTCTCTTCTCTTCCCTTCCTTTCCTTTCTTCTGTTCCCTTCCCTTTCTTTTCCCCTTCCCTTTCTTTCCTTTCTTCCCTTTCTTTTCTCCTTCCCTTTCTTTCTTTCCTTTCTTTTCCCCTTTCCTTCCCCCTTCCCTTCCTTTCTCTCTTCCCTTCTCTCCCTTCCTTTCCCTTCCTTTCACCTTCATCCTTTCCCTTCCCTTCCCTTCCTTTCCTTTCTTCCCCCTTCCCTTCTCTTCCCTTCCCTTTCTTTTCCCCTTCCCCTTCTTCCCCTTCTTTTCTCCTTCCCTTTCTTCCCTTTCTTTTCTCCTTCTCTTTCTTCCCTTTCTTTTCCCCTTCCCTTTCTTTCCTTTCTTCCCTTTCTTTTCTCCTTCCCTTTCTCTCCTTTCTTTTCCCCTTTCCTTCCCCCTTCCCTTCCTTTCTCTCTTCCCTTCTCTCCCTTCCTTTCCCTTCCTTTCACCTTCATCCTTTCCCTTCTCTTCCCTTCCTTTCCTTTCTTCCCCTTCCCTTCTCTTCCCTTCCCTTTCTTTTCCCCTTCCCCTTCTTCCCCTTCTTTTCTCCTTCCCTTTCTTTCCTTTCTTTTCCCCTTTCCTTCCCCCTTCCCTTCCTTTCTCTCCCAACCCTTTCCTTTCTTTCTTTCCCCTTCCCTTCTGTTCCCTTCCCTTTCTTTCCCCCTTTTCTTTCTTTTCTTTCTTTTCTCCTTCCCTTTCTTTCCTTTCTTTTCCCCTTTCCTTCCCCCTTCCCTTCCTTTCTCTCTTCCCTTCTCTCCCAACCCTTTCCTTTCTTTCTTTCCCCTTCCCTTCTGTTCCCTTCCCTTTCTTTCCCCCTTTCCTTTCTTTTCTTTCTTTCCCCTTCCCTTCCCTTCTGTTCCCTTCCCTTTCTTTTCCCCTTCCCTTTCTTCCCTTTCTTTTCTCCTTCCCTTTCTTTCCTTTCTTTTCCCCTTTCCTTCCCCCTTCCCTTCCTTTCTCTCTTCCCTTCTCTCCCAACCCTTTCCTTTCTTTCTTTCCCCTTCCCTTCTGTTCCCTTCCCTTTCTTTCCCCCTTTCCTTTCTTTTCTTTCTTTCCCCTTCCCTTCCCTTCTGTTCCCTTCCCTTTCTTTTCCCCTTCCCTTTCTTCCCTTTCTTTTCTCCTTCCCTTTCTTTCCTTTCTTTTCTTTCTTTCCCCTTGCCTTGCCTTTCTTTTCCCCTATCCTTCCCCCTTCCCTTCCTTTCACCTCCATCCTTTCCTTTCTTTTCTTTCCCTTCCCCCTTCCCTTCCTTTCTCTCTTCCCTCCCCTCCCCCTCCGCTCCCCTTCCCCTCCCTACACCTTCATTCCTTCCCTTCCCTTCCCTTCCCTTCCCTTCCCTGACAGCCTACCAGGCTCTCCGGCTTTGGCTTTCTTACTTTTGGAGGAATTTCTCTAAAACAATAATAGTGACATTGTTTCCTCTCCTTCGCTGGCGGTTTTATGGGGCTTGCCTGGGAGAAAGGTGACTGTGGATGCCGCTTGGCCCGCATGTGTTTACATAAGGAAATGCATGTGGTTTTTGGGGTGGCGCCTGGTGTCAGCAGCCGCTCTCTGTACTCCTGACCCTGACAGAGCTGCTTTCTTGCTTCTGGGTACATTTACTGCACTCCAGATGTGCACTGGCTCCAGCATGGCTGCGGAGCGTCAGGGATCTGGCATCCCCTGGCTCATCGGTCTGTGGGGTAGAATGCCATGGTGGTTGTTTTAAAAGCTGTAATGTTTCTTGGTAACACATCGTGATTTATTCAGGCCTTGTTTGACAGAGCTGCTTTATCAAAAACTCATGTGAAGGATTTGCCGGGAGGGTTTGGGAAGCGGGGGGAGGAAAACCTTGGAGAGAGAGAATGACACACACACACACACACATATATACACACCCGGAGAGAAAGAGCACAAGTCCTCCCTGGATTCAGGGCTTTTGTATTCTAAAAAAGACCACCTCTTCTGCCACGCTTGAAACATACAAGAAATACAATCCTAGGTTTAGAAAGCTTAGAACTACGACACCTTAAACACAATCTAAGCATAGCCCATGCTATGACGTCCTTCCTGTCAATGATTACTTCAGCTTCAACCACAACAACACATGAGCACATCACAGATACAAACTTAATGTAAACCGCTCCAAACTCTTTTTTTTATATATATATATATATATATACACACACACACACACACACACACTACATACTAGGAAGAAATGTCAGTTGCAAACATTCCATTTACAACAACACAAAGATTGGAACCTCAGCCTGAAGATGGTGAATGTGATATAATTTTTATTGATTTTTAAAAATTTTACAAAAAGCAAAAACATAAAACATAGAAGTGTACCATCACCAAACAAAAAATTAAAAATCCCCTTCACCGGGGAAGGTTCAATTCTGTATCGTTCATTTGCTTTATCTCTGGATTACATTGTTCATTCTTTACAAAGTGATTGAATTTTATTTTTTACATTTGCATCGCTTGCTGATATTGTTAATATATAATTCTTAACCTTCTCCCACCGCCTCATTGTTGCTGCTAATTTCTCTTCATTATAGTTGTGTAATCTAATCTCCATAATTTCATGGTGAATGTGGTCCACCATGTACCTGCACCAATTTTTTGTGGTCCATTTATTATCATCCAAAACCGCTCCAAACTCGACTGCAGGAAATACGACTTTAGTAACCGAGTAGCTGATGCATGGAACTCTCTACCGGACTCTCTAGTATCATCACCTAACCCCCAAAACTTTACCCTTAGACTATCCACTGTTGAGTTGTTGAGATCAGTAAGGGGAGTGCATAAGTGCACCAGAGTGCCTCCCATTCCTTGTCCTAATGTTTATTTATATTTTTTTTACTAGTATCATGTATATGAATATTATTCTATCTAATGGTTTTTTTCATGTTTTTCTTTTTACTGGTATCATGTATATAAATATTATTATATCTTTACATACCTCCAAAACGAACAAATAAAGAAGTAATAAATAAATATGCAGTGGCAGACAAGCCTTTTGCCCGGCCAAAACTTGCCTTTTGGTTACTCCCATCTTTGAAATGGATTGGGGTGGTTTCCCCAAGCCACTGAGCCTTGGGATGGGTAGTGACAATGTCTGAGGAATGGAATGGGAGATTGATCTTTTGCTGACTGAGATTTCTCAGAAAGCTGACCACAGATTTGAGCTGCTTGCTCAATCATTTGTTTACTTATTCATTTGTAGTCTTGGCTGGGTTTGCATTTTATTATTTTATTTAATTTTATTTTATTTTTAATTTTATTTAATTTTATTTTATTTTATTTTATTTTATTTTATTTTATTTTATTTTATTTTATTTTATTTTATTTTATTTTATTTTATTTTATTTTATTTTATTTTATTTTATTTTATTTTATTTTATTTTATTTTATTTTATTTTATTTATTTTTTTTATTTTATTTTATTTTATTTTATTTTATTTTATTTATTTTATTTTATTTTATTTTTATTTATTTTATTTTTTTTTTTTATTTTATTTTATTTTATTTTATTTTATTTTATATTTTTATTTTTATTTTTATTTTTATTTTTTATTTTTATTTTTATTTTTATTTTTATTTTTATTTTTATTTTTATTTTTATTTTTATTTTTATTTTTATTTTTATTTTTATTTTTATTTTTATTTTTATTTTATTTTATTTTTTTTATTTTTTTTTTTTTTTGTTATTTTGTTAGTTAGTTAGTCCAATACAGAATAATACACAATGAAGGTTATAGGGGATACATTCGAGTGAAATGTATTAGAGAAAGAAGAGAAGAGAAAATATAGGAATAAAATGTATGTATGAGAGAATAGCAGAAAGGATATAGGGATAGAAGAGAAAATATATGAGTTATAGGAGAGACTATAGGACAGGGGATGGAAGGCACTCTAGTGCGCTTATGCATGCCCCTTACTGACCTCTTAGGAATCGGGAGAGCTCAATCGTGGATAGTCTAAGGGTAAAGTGTTGGGGGTTAGGGAATGATACTACGGAGTCCGGTAATGAGTTCCACGCTTCGACAACCCGATTACTAAAGTCGTATTTTTTACAGTCAAGTTTGGAGTGGTTAATATTAAGCTTGAATCTGTTGTGTGCTCTTGTGTTGTTGTGGTTGAAGCTGAAGTAGTCTTTGACAGGCAGGACATTGCAGCATATGATCTTGTGGGCAATACTTAGATCATGTTTAAGGCTTCGTAGTTCTAAGCTTTCTAGGCCCAGTCAGAAACCGAGTCTAGGTCTTTTTGGAGAGTAATTCTACGGGGATTGTTTTGTAGTTGCGTGACTTGTAAACTTTGAATGTTATTGTGTTTGCAGCTTTGTAAAAAAAGGAAATTTGAGGATATGAATCAACAAATTTAATGAAAATAGTAAATAATATAGATGTAGGATAGAGAATATATGTGTGTATGTACACATAGGTAAAGCTAGAAGAAGTAATATTGTGAAGTGTAAATATATCTGGAAATGAAATAGCTGTCAGAGTGACAGTGGTACCTCTACATCAGCGTTTCCCAACCTTGGCAACTTGAAGATATTTGGACTTCAACTCCCAGAATTCCCCAGCCAACATTCGCTGGCTGGGGGATTTTGGGAGTTGAAGTCCAAATATCTCCAAGTTGCCAAGGTTGGAAAACACTGATCTACCTAAGAACGCCTCTATTTAAGAACTTTTCTAGATGAGAACCAGGTGTTCAAGATTTTTTTGCCTCTTCTTAAGAACCATTTTCTACTTAAGAATCCGAGCCCGGAAAAATTTCCCAGGAAATTTGAGAGCGGCACAAAGGCCCAGCCAGTTTCCTGCCATTCCCCCTGGGTTTCTCTCTCTGGCGCAGTGTATGGGAGAATAGACCTGAGAAGATCAAGAAAGATGCTTATTTTGTAAAGATTTTTTTTTAAAAAAACATGTCACTGAAAGAACTTTCTAGGTGAGGCATGTGTTAACAGAATTATTAAAATTGTTTTTGATTGTTGGTCTTTTTCTAGGACACAGCCTATCTGCAGGAGCAGTGCAGTGGTTAGAAGGCACTACTTGCAGGCAAAATCTGCCCACAGCCTGGAGTTTGATTTTCTTGTGGGATAGTTGGATAAAGAATTGTAAAAAAAAAAAAAAAGAACTTTGTTTTATGCATATTGCAATGGCAACATGATTATGGTATGCACTTAGATGGAAAGACGCAGCAGTACATGCCAAATCAAAGAAAGGTTGGTGAAAATGCTAGAATTTGCTGAGATGGCTAAATTGACTTCTTTGATCAGCGGGAAGAAAACATATTTACATTTATTGCTGACTGGAACTCCCTCATAAATCTTTTTCGTGAAACAGGGGAAAAAATGAACATGTAATTTATCATTTTAATTATTAGACAGGATAGATTATAGAAAGATGAGAGTTATGCTATAACCGTAAAGTGGTAAATCTATAATTGTAGTTATAATGATGCAAAGAAGAATGGAAGCTACTCTTCTTTTTCTTCTTTCTTTCTTTCTTTCTTTCTTTCCTTCCTTCCTTTCTTTCTTTCCCACCTTCCTTCTTTCCTTCCTTCCTTCTTTCCTTCCTTCCTTCCTTCCTTTCTTTTCTTTCTTTCCCGCCTTCCTTCTTTCCTTCCTTCCTTCCTTTCTTTCTTTCCCGCCTTCCTTCTTTCCTTCCTTCCTTCCTTTCTTTCTTTCCCGCCTTCCTTCTTTCCTTCCTTCCTTCCTTCCTTCCTTCCTTCCTTTCTTTCTTTCTTTCTTTCTTTCCCGCCTTCCTTCTTTCTTTCCTTCTTTCCTTCTTTCCTTCTTTCCTTCTTTCCTTCTTTCCTTCCTTCCTTCTTTCCTTCTTTCCTTCCTTCCTTCTTTCCTTCCTTCCTTCCTTCCTTCTTTCCTTCCTTCCTTCCTTCCTCATCTCAATTTCCACTACTGGAACCCCAATCCCAGCTGTACAAGGTGCAACCCACTACTGATGGGCTTCCTTTTACTGGGGAAGCACGGCTCTTCATGCAACTGTTTTCCTGTGATGGCCAAAGAATTACTGGATGGTTTAGGTTGGTTGGTCTCAAAATGGGTGAACAGTGCAGTCAGGCGGTGGGGAAAGCAAGTAGAATGCTTGGCTGCATAGCTGGAGATATAACAAGCAGGAAGAGGGAGATTGTGATCCCGCTGTATAGAGCGCTGGTGAGACCACATTTGGAATACTGTGTTCAGTTCTGGAGACCTCACCTACAAAAAGATATTGGTAAAATTGAACGGATCCAAAGACGGGCTACAAAAATGGTGGAAGGACTTAAGCACAAAACTTATCAGGAAAGACTTCATGAACTCAATCTTTATAAGGACAGAAGGGAAAGGGGGGATATGATCGAAACATTTAAATATGTTAAAGGGTTAAATAAGTTTCAGGAGGGAAGTGTTTTTAATAGGAAAGTGAACACAAGAATAAGGGGGCCCAATCTGAGGTTAGTTGGAGGAAAGATCCGAAGCCACGTGAGAAAATATTATTTTACCGAAAGAGTAGTAGATGCTTGGAACAAACTTCCAGATTGGTAAATCCACAGTAACTGAATTTAAACATGCCTGGCATAAGAGAATGGTATGTGTGTTGTATTGATTGTTTTTAATATTAAAAGGTTTTAATTCTATTTTTCATTAATTAGATTTGTATTACTGTTATTGTATTTGTTATTGTTGTGAGCCGCCCCGAGTCTTTGGAGAGGGCAGCATACAAATCTAAATAATAATAGTAATAATAATAATAATAATAATTATTATTATTATTACTATTACTATTACTATTACTATTACTATTACTATTACTATTACTATTACTATTACTATTACTATTACTATTACTATTACTATTACTATTACTATTATTATGTCAGTATAACACAGCAAACAAGATCACTACGCTGGATTTCGTATTTCATCACCAGTTGGGTGCTTCCCAAGCACCTAGGACTGCGTGATGTAGCGGCGAATTATGTTTGCCGATCCCAGTAAAGCGGCCTTTTGCAATTGACAGATGGAGATTTTGTTAATTCCAATGGTTTTCAAATGTCCGCTGAGATCCTTTGGCACTGCGCCCAGTGTGCCAAGTACCACTGGGACCACTTTCACTGGCTTATGCCAGAGTCGTTGCAGCTCGATATTATTATTATTATTATTATTATTATTATTATTATTATTATTATTATTATTATTATTATTATCATCATCATCATCATCATCATCATCTATCCATCCTAAGGTAAAATACAGAAAATAGTATAAGGGCAGACTGGATGGACCATGAGGTCTTTTTCTGCCATCAGTCTGCCATCATGTTTCTATGTTGGGAAGGGCTGGGAGAGAGCAGATTCTTCCTGGGCCTTTCCTCCATGCTGTTTGTTCATTTCTTTTCCCAGCCATGAGCCCACAGAGCTGTCATCTGGTGCACCCTTGGAGCCTGCTTCAACATAGCAATTTGCAACAGAGGACTGATTTTTTTTTTCCTGGACTAATTCTTGTGGCTGCTTCCACATCAAAAGCATTTGCGGGAGTGACTCACCCATATGGTTTGCTCACATGAGTGTAGGGGACAGCAACTCCCAGAATTCATCCACCGCCCCCAAGGAGGATCACATGGCTAAACCATTGGCATGTAGCTTTTCCTGTGTATTGCGGCCACAGGAACAGCTCCAAACATCATGTTCCAGCTGCAGAAGTTAGAAGGGGGCTCTTTTGAACAGGAGATAATTAAAAATCAGCAGTAATCTCCTAATCCACAAGAGCTGGTCTGTTCCTAGTTGTTGCTGGGTTGCTGGGAATATACTTTAAGAGAAGCCCCATCACTTAATTCATAGGGTGTCTGTTGAAAAAGTGCTGCTGTCCTTTTGCATCCAGTGCAAAATTGATGATTAGAACATAGAATAACAGAGTTGGAAAGGACCTTGGAGTGGAGGTACAGAAATGGGTGTTCAAGATTTTTTTGCCTCTTCTCAAGAACCGTTTTCTACTTACAAACCCGAGCCTCCGAAACTGTAACCGGAAAAGGCAGGGAGAAGCCTCCATGGGGCCTCTCTAGGAATCTCCTGGGAGGAAATAGGGCTGGAAAAGGTGGGAGAAGCCTCTGTGGGGCCTCTCTAGGAATCTCTTGGGAGGAAATATGTCTGGAAAAGGTGGGAGAAGCCTCCATGGGGTCTCTCTAGGAATCTCCTGAGAGGAAACAAGGCCAGAAAAGGCAAGGAGAAGCGTCTGTGGGGCCTCTCTAAGAATCTCCTGGGAGGAAACAGGGCCTCCACCCTCCCTGTGGTTTCCCAAATCACACACATTATTTGCTTTTACATTGATTCCTATGAGAAAAATTGCTTCTTCTTACAAACTTTTCTACTTAAGAACCTGGCCACATAACGAATTAAGTTCGTAAGTAGAGATATCATTGTATTCTAATTCCAGCTCCTGCATAAGCAAGTGACTTTTATATCATTTCAGATAAGTGGTTATCCAGTCTGTTCTGAAAGCCTCCAGTGATTGAGTACTCACAACTTCTGGAGGCAAGTCGTTCCGATGATTCATTGTTTTCACCGTTAGGAAATTTCTCCTTAGTTTTAGGTTGTTTCTCTCCTTGATTAGTTTCCATCCCTTGTTTCTTGTCTTGCCTTCTGGTGCTTTGGAAAATGGTTAGATTAATTCAGCAATCCCTCTGATTTTCCCATCTTCTTAGTTGTTAAATGCCATGCCTGCTCTCTAAAATAACTACAGGTAGTCCTTGATTTACCACCAGAAGTATGACCAGAATTTCCATTGCTAAGGATGATTGTTGTTAAGTGAGTCACACCTAATTTTATGACCTTCTTTGCCATTGTATTTTTCATTCGTTCATTCATTCTCCATGAGTTGCACCCATCTCATTGCTACAGCAACTCTATTTTAAGGAAATCACTGCAGTTGTTAATGATTTATGGGGTAATTAAGTGAATCTCACTTTCCCCGTTGGTTTTGATCATGTAACTGTCAGGATGCTGTCATAGTCATCAGTACAAGGACTTGTCATAATTTACCTTTTTCAGTGCTGTTGTAACTAGTGATGGGCGAACCGAACCTGCACAATTCAGGCAAAGTTCGGGGTCGTGTTCGGCGTTCGGAGCTTTGACGTCACAGGCAGGTTGCTAAGGATGCCAAGGTGATCCATGGAATCCAGGAAGTGATCACCTTGGCGTCCTTAGCAACCTGCCGGTGACATCAAAGCTCCATCCCTGGAATCTCTTCGTGGGAGGGATTCCCCATTTGGGTTCAAGTTTGGTTCGGGTTCGGCCGAATTTTGTGTAAGGTTCGTCCAAACTTGCCGAACCCGAACACCGTTGGGTTCGCCCATCACTAGTTGTAACCTCAAACGGTTGCTAAATGAACTGTCGTAAGTCGAGGATTACCTGTAAAAGAAATAGGCAAGTAACTTTCAGCCCCAAACCAGGAGCCTTCACAGGCAACTATTTTGGGTTAACTTTAAATTTAACGACAAGGAAATAAAGGGAAACTAGTTCAAGTTGTTTAGCTCTCTTCGGATACTTTTGAATAATGTTGCATAATACAATGAATATGTGCTGTTTCATTCCACACCCAGCTTTTAATAACTTTGCACTCTCTGAAGCCCTCAAATTTGATTTGATTTGATGTTTGTGCCCTTTTGCTTATTAAGATGTGAAATATTTTTTAGTATTTCATTTTATACTGCTTTGGCGTACACACACACAGCCACACTGCACGAACTTGCTTTGGAGTCCAGATTTACTTTGCAAGAGAAAGACTGCATTGGAATGCTCCTCAATTTTCCAGCTCCTAGGATTGTCACAGCTTTTCCATCGCTTGATGGGCAAGTACTGTATTAAATGAGTATATAGCAAGCATCCTAAGATGGATAAAGCTTTTTCAATACTGTACAGTGGTACCTCTACTTAAGAACTTAATTCGTTCCGTGACCAGGTTCTTAAGTAGAAAAGTTTGTAAGTAGAAGCTATTTTCCCCATAGGAATCAATGTAAAAGCAAATAATGCATGCAAACCTGTTAGGAAAGAAATAAAAGCTCGGAATTTGGGTGGGAGGAGGAGGAGGAATAGGAGGAGGAGGACAGTCGCTGCCAAAGGAAGAAGGTGAAGTGAGGTGAATAAAAAAAATCCAAAATTTTAAGGCTTAAAAAAAAAAAGAGGGACTCTGAGGCAGCGAGGAGGAGGGCGCACCTCCAATACACCCGGCGCGAGGCTGCCTCCCATACACTGTGTCAGAGGGAGAAACCTAGGGGGAATGGCAGGAAACTGGCTGGGCCTGTCACGCTGTGTATTGCCAGCCCCAGAGACATTCAGAGACATTCAGTAATTAAATAGTTAACTCTGTGTATGTTAGTTAGCTCTGCCCATTATGATGTAAAATCCTGCCTGGACTGCCAGCTTCACTTCCTTTCTTCTTGGGAAGATTCCATCTTCTTTCTAAACCTTCAACGATGTAAGATGCATACAAATTGCCTGGGATCAGGCATTAGCTATTTTTGTTATTTTTATAATAAAAGTAACTTCGTTTGAAAGCCGTTTCTGTAACTTCATCCATCGCCTCCAGATTTGATTTATTATAGTCCACGCGGGCTGTGATTTATCTACTAAATCTGACAGGGCCTTCATGCCGCTCTCAATTTTTTCCGGGCTCGGGTTCTTAAGTAGAAAATGGTTCTTAAGAAGAGGCAAAAAAATCTTGAACACCCGGTTCTTATCTAGAAAAGTTCTTAAGTAGAGGTGTTCTTAAGTAGAGGTACCACTGTATTAAGAAAAGTAGAGGTACCACTGTGTTAAGAAAAGCATAAGGAATGTTGTCCATGCAAAAGAGACAGGCAGTCATCAGATTATTTGCCGATTTATTGATCACACTTATTTGCATTAGCTCTGAACAGCAGCTGCTCTTGACTTGAAGGTTTATGACAATGGTTGTCAATTTTTCTAGTGCCGCGACTCCTTAATACAGTTCCTCATGTTGTGGTGACCCCCAACCATAAGCCTAACACCAATTCTCCCAAGCTGATTGACAGGAAGGTCAGAGGGACACCCCCACTGTAAACATATGATTGGTTGGATTGTAAAAAATATGTTCCAAGGTGCCAGAATAAAAACTTTAGTTCCTAACACCCTGAGAAACTTTCCCATGGTATTAGGCAACCCCTGTGAAACGGTTGTTCGACCCCCAAAGAACCACTGGATTATGCTTTGACATTCAACCTTCACTTCAAGTGTTATTCATATGGGTGAGAATGGATTCAGGCAGGGCCGCCGATAGACAGGTATTACTGGGAGTCCCGTACCGGGCCCGGTGAAATTGACCAATTAGAGGGCCCCGGCCCCGCAGTCAGCAGCTCCTTGCACATGCGCAGACTGTCACCTCAGAAAAGAAAAAGGCCGGGCCCTTTTGTGCATGTGCAAGGAGCTGCTAATTTGGCGCCAGAAGGCTGGGGCCCCTAATTGTTCAAAAAGTTGTGAGAAGAGGAAGCTGAGCTTCCTTCTTAGCGCCTTTCAAGTTTTCTGGCAACTGCAGCGCCCCGCTCGGCAGGAGCTTCCCTGGCGGCTGCAGCAGGTGAGCTTTGGGGCTGGTGGGGTAGGCAAAGGCGGCGTGCTGGCCGGCCAGAGCCGGGATTGGATAAAGCGGAGGCGGGTAGATGGCTGGCAAGCCGCCGAGGGAGGCCGGCGGGGGCAGGTTGAGCAAGCCGGGCTTGGGGACGAAGGCGGCGGCGGGCAGGGGGACCAAGCCCGGCGGGGCACAGGGCGAAGGTGTTTCGGTGCGCAGGCAGGCGGCGGGGCTGCTGGCGGAGCTCTCCGGGGAGACGCTGGGCACCGGCCGCGCCGGCTTCTCGGCCAGGAGAGCGTCGATGCGGAAGTTGTGGGATTTCTCCGTGGGCTTCTGCATGCCGGCTTCTGGGCTGCTGCTTCGGCCCTGCTTTGCGGGGCCTTAACGCGGCTCTACCTTTTCCCGGGGTGGCGGCGTTGGGCGATGCGGCCGCTGCTCCAGCCCCTTCCTCGCAACTCACTCACTCTCACACACACACACACCTGCCCGATCGGCTGGGCGCACCGCTGTCCCCCTCTTCTACAAGCCGCTACGGTGGGGTGGCTCCTCCTTTCCCTCCCCTCCTCCAATTTGGGGCTGGTGGGAGGGTAGCGGCAGCGGAAGGGCGGCGTGCAGCGGGAGGGTGATGGCGGCGGCAGCAACAGCCGCAGCAGGTAGTAGGCCCCTCTCCCCCCTCTCTCCCTCTCTCTTTCTCTCAGCAGTCGCAGGCAGCGGGTAGTAGCCGTGGGGCAGCGGCAGAGTGGTCAGCTGTGAGGCGGAGGCTGAGCTCTGGAACAGAGGCACTGACCGCGGCGGCTGGACAGCATTTATGGCATCTAGCAACACGTCTAGCCGCCGCAGTCAGTGCTCCCTTCCGGAGCTCCGCCTCACAGCTGACGACCTTGCCGCCGCCGAGAGAAAGAGAGAGGGAGAGAGGGGGGAGAGAGAGGGAGGGAGAGGGAGAAAGAGAGAGGGAGAGGGGGGAGAAAGAGAGAGAAAGAGATAGCAAGAGAGGGAGAGAGAGAAAGAGAGAGGGAGAGAGGGGGGAGAGAAAGAGAGAGAAAGAGAGGGAGAGAGAGAAAGAGAGAGGGAGAGAGGGGGGAGAGAAAGAGATAGCAAGAGAGAAAGAGAGAGGGAGAGAGGGGGGAGAGAGAGAAAGAGAGGGAGAAAGAGAGAGGGAGAGAGGAGGGAGAAAGAGAGAGAAAGAGATAGCGAGAGAGGGAGAGAGAGAAAGAGAGAGGGAGAGAGGGGGGAGAGAAAGAGAGAGAAAGAGAGGGAGAGAGAGAAAGAGAGAGGGAGAGGGGGAGAGATAGCAAGAGAAGGAGAGAGAGCGGGAAAGGGGGAGAGAGGGGGGAGAGAAAGAGAGAGAAAGAGAGAGGGAGAGAGAGAGAGGAGATAAAGGAAGAGGAGAGATAGAAAGGAAGAGAGAGAAAGAAAGAGGGATAGAAAGAGAGAGAGAGTGAGAGATGCTCAGTGAGATTTTCTTTGAAGTTGCCTTTCTTTCTTTCTTTCTTTCTTTCTTTCTTTCTCTCTTTCTTTCTTTTTCTCTCTTGCTCTCTTGCTCTTTCATTCTTTTTTCTTTCTCTTGCTTTCTTTCTTTCTCTTGCTTTCTCTCCTTCCTTCCCTCCTTCCATTTCTTTCATTTCCCCTCTTTATTTTTATTTCTCTTTCATTTTCTTTCTTTCTCTCTTTCTTGCTTTCTTTCTTGCTCTTTTTCTTTCTCTCTTTTACCTTCCCTTCCTCTATTTCTTCTTTTCTTTCTCCTTCCTACCTTCTTCCCTCCCTCCCTCCCTTCAGTCCTTCCTCTCTTACTCTCCCCTTTCATAAGTTTCCTTGCTTCCTTCCTCTGTTCCTGTCCCTTCCCCCTTTCTTTCTTTCTTTCTTTCTTTCTTTCCTTCCTTTCCTCCCTCCATTTCTTGCTTTCCTTTTCCTTCCTCCCTTCTTTCCTCCCTCATTCCCTTCTTTCACTCCTTCCTCTCTTACTCTCCCCTTTCACACCTTTCCTTGCTTTCTTTGCACCCTTCCTCTGTCCCTGTCCCTTCCCTCTTTCCTTCCTTCCTTCCCACCCTCCGTCCATTCATTCATCCATTCCTCTCTTGATCGCCCCTTTTACCATTCCTCCCTCCCTCCCTCCTTCCTTCATAGCTCGCCCTCGCCTTTCTTCCCTTCCTTCCAGATGGGAGTGCCCCCTCAAGACACCCGCCTGACTGCTGGTACCCTGCTTTTTCTCTCCCCTCGTCCTTTCCAGCTCCTCACGTTTGCTGGCTGGGGAATTCTGGGAGTTGAAGTCCAGATATCTTCAAGTTGCCAAGGTTGGGAAACACTGGTCTATGGGACCGCCTCGCTTGGCGTGAGGCGGGAAATGATCCCCGGGGGATGGACTGGCTTGGCGACTTAAAATAGTTTTAAAATGGCGGGGGGGGGGGGGGGCGGCAGACACTTAGGATGTATGGGGCCCCAAAATTCCTGATGGTGGCCCTGGATTCAGGAATCTTTAACTCAGAATAGAGTAAAAGACTTCTTTAACTCTAATCACAAGGAGGGGAGGGGAAAGGTTAAGGTTGAAACAGGAGAGTCAAAAGAAATGGATTGAGGGGGAGAATCCTATCTCACACTAGGTAGTTCACTTCACAGTTTAAGTAAACAATTCTCATATTCAAGTCATGGGGAGGCAAAGTGTGTCATATAGAGGTGCTTTTCTCCTGCTATTTGGATAGTAGCTAGATGCCTGAGGATTTTGTACGCTTCCTAAATTATTAGCGCAAAAAAGGTCTTATTTAATTTTCAGTAGGAGGTATAAAAGCTATCAATTAATCTAACTTTTATTGTTCTTCTGGGGCACAAGGAAGACGTTATTTAAACAAATGGTTTCTATTACTTTCAATTATGTTTTTAGAAAGGTTTTTCACCACCACACCACCCCCTGATGGAAGTCTTAGCCGTCTATCGAGTGAAAAGTATACTTAAACAATAGAAACATAGAACTCTGACGGCAGAAAAAGACCTCCTAGTCCATCTAGTCTGCCCTTATACTATTTTCTGTATTTTATCTTAGGATGGATATATGTTTATCCCAGGCATGTTTAAATTCAGTTACTGTGGATTTATCTACCACGTCTGCTGGAAGTTTGTTCCAAGGATCTACTACTCTTTCAGTAAAATAATATTTTCTCATGTTGCTTTTGATCTTTCCCCCAACTAACTTCAGATTGTGTCCCCTTGTTCTTGTGTTCACTTTCCTTTTAAAAACACTTCCCTCCTGGACCTTATTTAACCCTTTAATATATTTAAATGTTTCGATCATGTCCCCCCTTTTCCTTCTGTCCTCCAGACTATACAGATTGAGTTCATTAAGTCTTTCCTGATACGTTTTATGCTTAAGACCTTCCACCATTCTTGTAGCCCGTCTTTGGACCCGTTCAACTTCTACTACTTTGCCCAAAGAGGTAAAAACCGTCATTCAAATCTTGGCTGGAGATGGATTTTTTTTGTTGAAAGTGCACACATAATGGAATAAAAATGTGAGGAGATGGGTCAAATGATTTTCTTTTGTGCTCCAGTCAGGGATGAAATCAGTGATGGGCTCCTACGGGTACGGTCAAGTATGCAGAACCGATAGAAAAAATTGATTTTTTTTCTTCTTTTTTTCCCTTCTGGGCTCTGGGTACGTTTTTCCTATTGCAGTAAATGAGGTTGAATGTGTATAATTTTAGAAGAGCTATGCATGCGTGCGTGTATACATAGACATACAGTTTATATAATAGATAATGCATATTTTTGTGGGTAATATGTATGTACTCATATGGCATATATACATAGAATTACATAGTATATTTTGGATGTTCAGTAATAGTAAATTGATAGGGAAATTGTAACAGCTTGAGGCAAGGAGAGGCCAGGTACCCTAACCCTAATCCTAAACTTAACTCTAACATAAGGTGACCAGATTTTAACATTGCTAAAGAGGGACATCATTGACCAGGTGTCAAATTTTTTATTACAAATTTGGTGCATATGGAGCAAAAAAAATATCTTTCTTTTTCTCTCTCTTTTCCTCCCTCCCTCCCTTTCTTTCTATTTCTTTCTCTCCCTCCCTCTTTCTCTCTCTTCCTTCCTCTGTCTTTCTCCCTCTCCCTCCCTCTGTCTTTCTCTCTCTTCCTTCCTCTCTCTATTTTCTCTCTTTCTTTCTCTTCCTTCTTCCCTTTCTCTTTCTTTCTCTCTCCTTTCCTCTTTCCCTTCTCTCACTCTCTCTCTTTCTTTCCTTCTCTTCCTCCCTCTTTCTTTCTCTCTCTTTTTTCTCTTTCTTTCTTCCTTCCTTTCTATCTTTTCTCTCTCTCTTCCCCTCTCTCTTCCTTCCTCTCTCTTTCTCTTTCTTTCTTTCTCCCTTTCTCCCTATCTTTTTTCTCTTTCTTTCTCCCTCCCTCTCTATTTCTCTTCCTTTCTCTCTCCCTCCCTCCCTCCTTCCCTCCCTCTTGCTCTGTTTATCTCACTGGAATCTCTCATTTGCCAACATGCGGTTCAATTCTCGCCAGCTTAATTCTCAGCTAGTTCCAAGGATGTGATTTAAATGTCCCAATACCTGAGGCAAATGTCCGACTAGCCAATGCGGCCACCCCATGGCAGGCTTCATGTGTGAGGAGGAGCATCTCAAGCAAGCGTCCTCTTTCTCAAGACTGGTGCGCGACCAAAGAAGTTGCGGGTAAGTGGTGGTGGTCGGGAAAGAGGGGGCGTGGCAACACAGAGTGGGAGCCCCCTTCTGTCCCGGTCCCAGAGGAGGAGGAGCACCTTGACAAGCCTCGGCAGCTTGGGAAGTTTCCCTTCTTCCTTCGCCTCCCCACGCTCCCCTTTGTGCACTGTTCCTGCTGTCATGGTCGATGTTGCTGCTGCTGGCGTTGCTGCCGCTACCGCTCAGGCTACAACAAAGGGAAGGGATGGTGAGATGGAGGCAGGGGGAGGGGGAGAAGATGCCAATGCTGCCAGCCTCCTCCTCCTCCCCCTGGACCGGGACAGTAGGGGGCTCCGACTCTGTGTTGCCATGCCTCCTCTTTCCCGACCACCACCACTTGCCTGTCCACGCCTGGGGAGCAGAGCCTTCAAGTAGCGGCCACGGCACCTTCACCAGTTTTCTCCTAAAACTGCTGGGTGGAGGTCTGTTAACATGGAGGTCTGTTAAACCCCCTGGGATGTGGGACAAATTATTCAAAAGCGGGACTGTCCCGCCAAAAATGGGACATCTGGTCACCTTACTGTAACGCAAACCCTTGATGTGAGTGACATCAAGTTGGCTACCTTTAAGCCAGTCATATGACCTTTAAGCCATCCCACGTCACATGATCGTCAAGCCACTCCCACCTGTTCACATGGCCGGCAAGCCACACCCACAAAATAAGCCATGCCCACAGTGTGGTAGTAAACATTTTTGCAGTCCTTCACTGGGTGAAATGCTACCGGTTCGGCCTGGTTCAGGCGTACCAGGAGCAGGGGCATCCAGTGGTTTGGAGAATCAGTAGCGGTAGGCAGCATGAGGCTCCGCCCACCTACCCAGGTGCCATTTTCTTTTTTTAATCCTCTGCACATGTGCAAATTGCACATTTTCGAACCGTAGAGAAGGTAAGTAGATTTTGCAGCTGGCTCCAGTTGGTCAGCGTGAGTCATGATGCTCTTGGGATTTTGAAGACCAGCAGCTCATTGGCTTCAGACTGCTTTTGGAAGCTGGGGGAGTAAAACTAGGATCAGTGGAGAAGTGCTTTAAGTCTCATAATCTGCTAAATTGCCTGAGATATCATGAATGTGATCCTGACAAGACAATTCAGCCAAATTAAGGACATAGCAGAGCTGGCTGACAGTAGGCTAGTATCTACCATACTGTAGATATCTGGGCCAGTTGTAATAACATCAGCAAATGTCTCAAATGCCTCTTAAGTGGTGCAAAGACAATTGCCCACGTAGACAGTATTATTTGGTCAACCTTGTTGATCTAAACAGAATTGAGTCTGTATGATGATGAAGCCAATAGGCAATCCCAGAAGAATAAGCTACACCAGGGGTAGGCAAAGTTGGCTCTTCCATGACATGTGGACTTCAACTCCCAGAACTCCTGAACTAGCATGATTGGCTCAGGAATGCTGGGAGTTGAAGTTCACGAGTCATAGAAGAGCCAACTTTGCCTCCCCCTGAGCTACACCAATGTGTTTCCACCTTAGCAAGTTTAAGATGCACGGACTTCATATCCAAGAATTCCTCCCTGCAAAATTTGGCAAGTTAAAGGCCGCACATCTTAAAGTTGCTGAGCATAAGAAAACTAAGAATAAAAAGAAGTGGAAATCCACTGTTGGAAAAGGCAATGGCACCCCATATTTGCATTGTTATTTAAAAAATGTCATGGGTGTGTTCTATCAAGCTCTCTGGCAGAATCCTCCCAAAAGTTCAGATACAAATTTCAGACACACACACGTTTGAAAATTCAAAACAATGTTCTTTATAACGAAAATTCACTTAAACTAAGCCCTCTTTTTGTATAGCGAAGAGCACTCGTCTCCAAACAAACTGATAATTGGTACAAGTCCCTTACCAGTTCTGAGATACTTAGCCGTGAGGCAATTCACAGTCCTTCTTCTTTCACAAAGTGAAACACCCTTTGCTCTGCTTTAGTTTCAAAGCAGGGAAAAAGCAACACATCAAGGTCTAAGTCAGCAAGGCAGGCATGAAACACAACGATCAGATAATCCTCCACAATGGCCAAACCCACATGCTGCTGTTTATAGCAGCCTCACTAATCACCACAGCCCCACCCAAACACAGGTGGCCTCATTTTCTTTGATAATAATCTCTCAGTTGTTGCTGCCTATGCATCGCTCTCCGCATGCGTGGCTGTATCAATAACTCTTGTTCTGAATCCAAGGAGGAGCTAGATAATTGATCTCCTTCTGAGCTGTCTGCCATACTCTCCTCCTCCCTGTCACTCATGTCTTCTTGGTCAGAGGAGGCTTCATTTTCAGATTCCACTGGGAGCAAAACAGGCCTGTGGCATGTGGATGTCTCTCCCACATCCACAGTCCTTGTGGCAGGAGCTGCACCAGAGCTAACCACAACAGGATGTATATGTGATGTTATTAGAGATCAAGTTCAATTCAAACAAATATTTACTGTTATGACTCAGCTGTGCAATAGGGATTTGGTTCGGTGATGGATTCTAAATCCCTTTGCTACTGGTGCGCTCGCATGCGCAGAAGCATCTAGGGCAGGTGGCCACGACTGGTTCTCAGAACCGGGCCAAACCGGTAGCAACCCACTGTTGATTTAGTTCCACTTCTAAGCCATCAGTTTGCATCCTGTCCCATATTGGTTTTGGTTAATGAACTTTGGGGCGTTACTAAAAGGCAAAGATACTAAAAGCTGGAAGTTTACCCATTGCTGGATTAATGAGATTTCTTAGGATGTGTTTTAACTTTTCTGATAACAGTTCCAAAATGTGTAATGGAGGCTTTAAATCAGGAATGTCAAACTCACGGCCTGATGCATCATGCGCTGGCTGTGCCCACCCCCGGTTTAGCGAAGGGGGAGGGAAGTCGCGCTACATCATGTGATGACAACGTGACCTTGCAAGTTTGACACTCCTGCTCTGGTAATGCTGAAACCATGCGTTTGATCAATAAATCAAAACACATTATACATTCAAAGCTGTAATTTGTAGGAATCTTTTCCAGATGGTGCTAACAAAGGATGGGAGGCTCCATGGAAGGCGACATTTAGACATCTCAAAAGAATTCCAAAAATACATTTAAGAAGATGCAGAACTAAAGTTTTGGAGCTCTGGGTAAGCAGTAGACAAGCAGGTGAATTAGTCTCAAGTACATTTTCTCTTGAAATGGAGACCAACAGTAATGGACTCCTGCCCCCAAAGGGAGGAGGGGGCTCAGTGGGGGAGCATAGTTCCCTCTAAGCTGAGTAGTGAGCAATCGCTCACTTAAAAATCATCATCAACTCAGAGTTTTCCAAACCTGCCCAGAAGTCGAGAGGGAAAGAGTGAGAGGGAAGGAGAGAGAGAGGAAGAGAGGAAGAGAGAGAAACAGATAGAAAAAAGAGAGGAAGGAAAAGAGAAAGAAAAAGAATGGGAGTAAGGAAGAGAGAAAGAAAATCAAAATCTAGTTTGAAACTAGCTCAACTATTTAAGTGGCATTTTGATATTGATAGAGTTGCCCTATTATGAGCTCACTGTTATAGACACACAGTACAGTATTTTATTTTGAAATTCTCTGAGGCAAAACAGGGTGGGTTTTTTATTTGTTTGTTTGTTTGTTTGTTTATTTATTTATTTAATATTTTTGTGCCCCCCAGTCCCAAAGGGACTGCTGCTCAGACACTATACTTTTCCGCCCACCCCAAAATAATTAGAGGGAACACTGGTGGGGAGTAGTAAGTTTATGCACTATTTATTGAATACTTAATAGTTTTTTTATTGTCCTTCCTTCTCTAGTACCTTAGTATCATCCGTCATTACTTTTAAAATACGAAATAATTAAATAGTATGTTTTTACCCATAAATGCTTTAATCATTTTAGTCATTATCTAAAACTGAACTTTTATAGCAATTAAAGAAACTTGAGCTCCTTGCCTAATCTGTTATCATAATGAACCTTGTGGGTTCAGTACAAAACCTTCAAATGTTACTGTGCTCCTCAACAAATAATGTGGTCTATCATTTGTCCTTTTTGTGGCTCTTCAAACAATGTGTCTTAATCAACTGAAAAAGAGTCCAAGCACCTATTTGAAAACTTATCTTGGTCAGTAAGCCACTCCCATCCAGTCACATGACCTTTAAGCCCCCCCCCCAGTAATGTGATTGTCAAACCACTTCCATCTGGTCACATGACCAGCAAGCCACTCCTACCTGGTCTGGTGACACCCACAAAATAAGCCACACCCACAATGTGGCAGTAAAATTTTGGGCAGCCCATCACTGGAGACCAACAATAATAAAGGGACAATTTGTCGACTAATTCCAGGTGTATTGAAATAAGGTAATCCTTGTTACTTTTTGTAAGGTTTATTAGTAAATAATTATTTTATATTTGTTTTGAGGGAGGCCAGAGCAAGAGGTAGACATCACTGGGATGCCAGGAATGCCACAATAACACCTGGCAACTTCAAATATCAACCAACAAATGCTCTACCCTCCACATCGGCAAAAAGAATCTAAACTGTACATACGAACTGAATAAACAATCTCTCACTGCCAACCCACACTCAGTAAAAGACCTTGGAATACTAGTATCGAATGACCTAAGTGCTAAAGCCCATTGCAACAATATCGCCAAAAAAGTTTCTAGAGTTGTTAACCTGATCCTACGCAGCTTCTGCTCAGGCAATCTCACACTACCCACAAGAGCCTACAAAACGTTTGCCAGACCCATCCTAGACTACTGCTCATCTGTCTGGAACCCATACCACATCTCAGACATCAACATCCTGGAAAATGTCCAAAGATATTTCACCAGAAGAGCCCTTCACTCCTCCACTCAAAACAGAATATCCTACGAAAATAGACTAACAATCCTGGGCCTAGAAAGCCTAGAACTACTGCGCCTAAGACATGATTTGAGTATTGCCCACAAGATCATATGCTGCAACGTCCTACCGGTCAATGACTACTTCAGCTTCAACCGCAACAACACAAGAGCATGCAACAGATTCAAACTTAATACGAACCGCTCCAAACTTGACTGTAAAAAATATGATTTCAACAATCGAGTTATCGAAGCATGGAACTCATTGCCGGACTCAATAGTGTCAACCCCTAACCCCCAACATTTCTCCCTTAGACTCTCCATGATTGACCTCTCCAGGTTCCTAAGAGGCCAGTAAGGGGCGTACATAAGTGCACTGATGTGCCTATCGTCCCCTGTCCAATTGTCTTTCCTTTCTCTCACTTATCATATATATTCTCTTCCTTTCATATATCCTCTCCTCTACGTTCACTTTACCCTTATATATATTACTACATGTCTATTTTTCTTCCTATGTATTTGTGTATTGGACAAATGAATAAATAAAAATAAATAAAAACATTGCCTCTTTTTAAAGAAAAAAGATTAAGCAGGGCCTGAACTGCGCCTTTCTCTCCCATTTTCTACTTTCCCAGGAATGAGTAACCATTTCATCTCTCCCTTCTCTTCCTCAAGGTCAGAGCTAAATTCCTCTACAGTGTGAGAAATTGGCTTGGATTCCTACATCAGAGCAGTCAGCAGAGACAATGCTCAAGGGATTACAGAAATAGAGATAGTCCTTGACTTACAATAGTTCAAGGTTACAATGGCACTCAAAAGTGACTTATGGTTGTTTTTCACACTTAAGACAACTGCAGTATCCCCGTGGACATATGATCTACATTCAGGTGCTTGAAAACTGCTTCATATTTACGACGGTGGCAGTGACCCGGGGTTATGTGATCCTCTTTTACAACTTGAGTTAGCTTGTGGGAAGGTTGTAAAAAAGGATCACATAAAATCCTCGTAAAGCAAAGTTTATTTATTTGTTTGTTTGTTTAGTAAGTAAACAAGTAAGTAAGTAGGTAAGTAAGTAAGATTTATATGCTGCCCAATTCCAATGAACACTGGGTGGCTCACAATAGTAACAGGAATTAAAAGGAGTGTAAAAAAGAATACAATATCAACAATAAAAAAATATAAAGTGTAATAATAATCCTTAAAAACTGTACATACTCAGAATCATACATAGTCCCAGGGCCACTGGAAAAGCCAGGTCTTAACGGCTTTCTGGAAGGCCAGCAGGAAAGGGATAGTGCGGATCTCCAGAGGCAGTTGCTTCTAAAATTTCAGAGCCACCACAGAGAAGGCCCTTCCCTGTGGTCCCGCCAACCAACATTGATTGGCAGATTAGACTTGGAGAAGGCCAGCTGTGTGGGTCCTTATTGGCCATTGGGAAGTATGAGGTAGAAGGTGGTCCGGTAAGTGGGGAAGCCAGATTCACTTAACAACTGGGTTACTAACTTAACAGCTGCCATGCTTCACTCAATGAATGTGGCAAGAGAGGTCATTAAAGGGGGAAAACCCCACTTAAAAAATGTCTCACTTAGCAACTGAAATTTTGGCCTCAATTTGGATGAAATTCAACTGGTTTGGACCCGATCATGGGTCAACTGTGACAATTTGAAGTGGTAAAGTATCTCTGGACATTTTCTAGAGTGTTTATGTCCGAAATGCAGTGTGGGTTCCAGACAGATGAACTGTATTCAAGGATTGGTCTGTGAGTGTTCTGTGGGTGTGGCTTGATGGGGTGGTGGTGCCCCACCTTGCCATGAGTGATGTCAAGTTGACTACACTCACTCAGTCACATGACACCTCCCCACCAAGCCATGCCCACAGAACCAGTAGGGAAAAATGTTGAACATCACCCCTAGCTCAATTGTGTACATAAGTTGAGTGATAGTCCTTCGAACAATCTAAAAGTTATGGTTACGCAATATTTAATCATATTGAAACATTCAGTCTTTGTAATTGTACATGTCAAGCTTAATCACAGAGAGTTGCAGGTTTTGTGTGCTACTTGGTGTAATGCATTTCAGAGCATTGGTATCATATGTGCTCTGTCTATGTGACACTGCTAAAATGGAGAAGTACACAATTTAGTACAGAAATTTTGGAAAGAAGTGCAAGATGAAATAAACAGAATGTTAAATATTAACTGGACAATCACAAAAGAAATGGCAGTACTAGTAAAAAAGGGAGATTTAAGAGAATTTAGAGAAATAAAAGTAGCAGCATTGGAAAGCACTCAAGCAGTAATTGTATTGGGTTGGAAAGAAGCAGCAAAATGGACGATACAGAATTGGTATCAGTACATGGTGGACCACATTCACTTTGAAATTATGGAGGTAAGGATGAATATGTACAATGAAAATAAATTGGAGAAACTGATGGAACGATGGGACATGGTGAGAGGTTATATGACAAGTAGAATTTATGATCCAGCCATAAAGAATAAATTAGAATCACTCTTTGATATGTAAATAAAATGCAGATCCAGGCTTAGAAGAATGTTAAAGATGTTTGTACAGACCCTCCAATTGGTGGTGGGGTATGTATGTTGTTAGGTGGTGGGTGCACCCTCACAGGGCACTGTTTTATGTTGTATGATGTGCAGTCTGTGTGTGTAACATTTAAAAAACTAATAAAAATATTATATAAAAAAGAGAAGTACACAATTTATATAAAACAGGGAAAATCAAGTCCAGATTTTCCCATTGGTGTTGCAAAATGTATTGTAGGGTTACGAAATCCGGCTAGCTCAGGTTTTCTGCTAAAATTAGAGAAATGTACTAGAGTATGTGGAAAACATCCCTGGGGGGAGTGAGGAAGGAAGGAAGAAATTTTTCTAAGTGCAGACATGCAGGGGTGATGTCTTGAATATGTACCAACTTGCTGGCAACACATTTGGATCAAAATACAATAGTAGCAAGCAGAGTTGCAAGGCTGCTGGTTACCCTAAAACAGTGTTTTTCAACCACTGTGCCGTGGCACACTAGTGTGCCGCGAGACATGGTCAGGTGTGCCGTGAAGCTCAGAGAGAGAAAGAAAACAAGAGAGGGAAAGAAAGAGAGAGAGAGAAAGAGAGAAAGAAAGAGCAAGAGAGAGAAAGCAAGCAAGAGAGAGAGAAAGAAAACAGGAGAGAAAGAAAGCAAGAGAGAAAGAAAGAAAGAGAGAGAGAGAGAGAGAAAGAGAACAAGAGAAAGAAAGCAAGAGAGAGAGCAAGAGAGAGAGAGAAAGAAAGCAAGAGAGAGAGAAAGAGAGGGAGGGAAGGTGGGAGAGAGAAAGACATAGAGGGAGGTAGGGAGGGAGAGATAAAGAGAGCAAAAAAGAGGAAAGAAGGAAGAGAGAAAGAGGGATGGAGAGAGAGAGAGAAAAGAGAAAGGGAGAGAAAGAGGGATGGAGGGAGAAATAGAGCGAAAGGGAGGAAGAGAGAGAGAATTTTTTTGTCCAAACTTTTTTTAGCCGCCCCTCCTCACTCAATGTGCCCCATGGTTTTGTAAATGTAAAAAATGTACCGCAGCTCAAAAAAGGTTGAAAATCACTGCCCTAAAACATGCAGTTTTTCATCTCTTCCTATCTCTTCCAATTTCTGCAGATACAGAATGCAATACTGTTGTTCATTTTGGAAGCACTGCTTCAATCATTTTATAATATGTAAATAGATATATTGCTCTTGAGTTAAAATGGTATTTATAAAATATGCCGCCATTCTGGTGGAGGGGTACGAATGTTGGTGGTGAGCATAAATCACTGAGCACTTGTTGTTTGTTGTGTGTGTGTTTTATATACTGTATTTTAAAATCAATTTTTAAAAAGTTATTTAAAAAACACTGCTGAACAACATCTGCCTTTTGGGAAAATGTATCAAGAAATGTGAATACCATGAAAATAATATTTATTATTATTATTATTATTATTATTATTATTATTATTATTATTATTATTATCGGCATTGGCTGCTGATCAGTTTCCAGTCACAATTCAAAGTGTTGGTCATGACCTTTAAAGCCCTACATGGCAATGGACCAGATTACCTCCGGAACCGTCTGCTACTGCACGAATCCCAGCGACCGATAAGGTCCCACAGAGTTGGCCTTCTCCGGGTCCCGTCGACTAAACAATGTCGTTTGGCGGGCCCCAGGGGAAGAGCCTTCTCTGTGGCGGCCCTGGCCCTCTGGAACCAACTCCCCCCGGAGATTAGAACTGCCCCCACCCTCCCTGTCTTTCGTAAACTACTCAAGACTCATTTATACCGCCAGGCATGGGGGAGTTGAGATAGCTCTTCCCCCTAGGCCATTACAAGTTATGCATGGTATGTTTGTGTGTATGTTTGGTTTTATAATAGGGGTTTTTAGTTGTTTTTTATTATTGGATTGTACATGTTGTGTTTATTATTGTTGTTAGCCGCCCCGAGTCTGCGAAGAGGGGCGGCATACAAATCCAATAAATTATTATTTATTATTATTATTATTAACTGGCAGCGATGGCTGGCTGTCCACACCCCCAAACTGGTCCTCCGGTCGCCACTCCTTGAAAATGGCTGGCAAAGAACCCTATGTAAGGCTTCTGCGCATGCTCAGAGGCTTCTTCACAAAAGCTTCTATGCATGCGCAGAGGGTCATTTCCCAGAGGTGATGTGCACTTCCAAAGTGATGCAAACCAGTGTGGAAGGTAAGTGTAACCTACCACTATTTATATCTTTATTACTTTGTGAGTAGATTTCAAGCAGTAGGACTGTTTTTTAAAAAAAAAAATCAATCAAGTATGTGGTCAAGAGAAGATAGATGCACATATTGCATAGGACATTAAACTATGATTTACAATCCATAATGGCTTTATTTACACTATTTTCGAAAATGCAGCCAAACCGCATTAGCTCACTGCTTTGTGAGAATCCAGTGTAAGTGAGTTCGGAGGTGGGAAAATGACAAGGCTTTTGAGTTTGATTCATCATCAGATCTGCAAGCTGTGCAGCATCATAAAGCTGTGGGAACTGGGAAGGATACCGTATTTGAAACCTTTTGGTAAAGAACATGGATATGTTTATATTCCCTCCAACCTATTGCTTCTTTGGAAGAATTTCTTTCCAGTGAAATCATGACTGAAATGTCATCCTTGCAGAGCATAAATTCAGCTGGATAATTCAGTGGTGGTTTTCCAGGTCTGGGATCTCAGTGCAATCCCTTAAAAAAGACATGACTCTTTTCTTACCAAGTCTGGAATTCCCCCAGAATATGATTGAACTGTTGAACCTTCAGACAGGCCCAGACACTGGTCAGTGTGGTAACTGAAAAAAATATATCTTCTATTTGGAATATGTACATTGCATTCAATCTCAGTTCTGCTGACTAACGTGCTGATGCGTGCATTTTTCTCCCTGGGTTAATAAACATAGAGCAACTTCCTTCATTTGGTACCAACCAGCTCCTGGGCCCTGCGTCAGTTACTTGTAGAATGTAGCTGATTTCAGATTCTTGATTTGAAGGCTGGGCAAATAAACTGGTTGGGTATTTGCCAGGGGTGAAATCCAGCAGGTTCTCACAGGTTCTGGGGACCTTGTAGCGGAAATTTAAGTAGTTCGGAGAACCGGTAGCAGAAATTTTGAATAGTTTGGAGAACCGGCAAATACCAAATCTAGCTGGCCCCAGATTGAGGTGGGGATGGAGATTTTGCAGTATCCTTCCCTCAGGAGGGGGGAGGGAATGGAGATTTTGCAGTATCCTTCCCTTGGGAGTGGGGAGGGAATGGAGATTTTACAGTATCCTTCCCTCAGGAATTGGGAGAAAATGGAGATTTTGCAGTATCCTTCCCTCAGGAGTGAGGTGGGAGTGGAGATTTTGCATTATCCTTCCCTCAGGAGGGGGGTGGGAATGTTGATTTTGCAGTATCCTTCCCTCAGGAGTGAGGTTGGAGTGAAGATTTTGAAGTATCCTTCCTTCAGGAGTGAGGTCGGAGTGGAGATTTTGCTGTATCCTTCCCTCAGGAGGGGGGAGGGAATGGAGATTTTACAGTATCCTTCCCTCAGGAATTGGGAGAAAATGGAGATTTTGCAGTATCCTTCCCTCAGGAGTGAGGTGGGAGTGGAGATTTTGCAGTATCCTTCCCTCAGGAGGGGGGTGGGAATGTTGATTTTGCAGTATCCTTCCCTCAGGAGTGAGGTTGGAGTGGAGATTTTGCAGTATCCTTCCCTCAGGAGGGGGGAGGGAATGGGGATTTTGCAGTATCCTTCCCTCAGGAGGTGGGTAGGAATGGAGATTTTGCAGTATCCTTACCTCAGGAGTGAGGTGGGAATGGGGATTTTGCAGTATCCTTACCTCAGGAGTTGGGCGGGAATGGAGATTTTGCTAAATAGTCCTAGATCAGTGATGGCAAACCCTTTTTTCTTTGGGTACCAAAAGAGCATGTGTGTGTGTTATTGTTCCATCACTGATCTAGAACTATCTAGCAAAATCTCCATTTCCTCCCCACTAATTCAATACCTGGGGAGGGCGAAAGCAGCTTCAACTGTCTCTCCCCACCCCTGAGACCCTCTGAGGCCAGAAACAGCCTTTTCCCCAACTTCTGGTGGGCCCAGTAGGCTTGTGTTTCACTGTCCCCAGGCTCCAAATCCTTCCTTGGAACCAGAGGAGGGTTAAAACATACTCCTCATCGCCCCGGAGGCTCTCTGGAAGCCAAAAGTACCCTCCCAGAGCCTCTGTGAGGGTCAAAAATCAGCTGGCCGGCACACACATACACACTGGAGCTGAGCTAGGGCAAAGGTTCATGTGCCAGCAGATATGGCTCCCTTTGCCACCTGTGGCATCCATGCCATAGGTTCACCATCACTGAACTAAAGCTTTATAGAGTGGTATTAGTACCTCCCTAGTCCTAGATTGTATCCAGTAATGGGCAGCCAAATTTTTACTGCCACACTGTGGGTGTGGCTTATTTTGTGGGTGTGGCTTGATGGTCATGTGACTGGGTAGGAGTGGCTTGAATGATCATCATCGATCAAGTGAACTGTTAAGTCCTCGACTTACAACCTCACCAGTGTCGCTCTCTGGGGTGACAATTTGCTTCGCGTTTCCCGCACTCTTCTTCCTGGGTCGACCCCCCGCTGCCTCAGGCTGGGTAGCTAGGTGAACAGGTGTTGATCCGCTGTTGAGAAAAGAGGGGGGAGGAAATGGGCCCCCTGCAACTTCTGCCAGTGCTGGTCTCCCTGTCGCTTTCCGAAGAGGAGGAGGAGGATGGGAGGGTGGGATGGTCAGCTGGATTTATTTATTTATTTATTATTTATTTATTTATTTTGTCCAATACACTATGAGGGTTTTAGTGGGTATATATCTATATACACATAGTAAAATACATGATGAAGGTTATAGAGGAGATACTCATAGTAAAATATATCTAAGAAATAATAGAAAAGAAGGTATAGTAATAGAACATATCAATGAAAGAATAGAAGAAGAGATATAGGAATAGAAGAAAGGTATAGGAGATGTAGGAGAGCAATAGGACAGGGGACGGAAGGCACTCTAGTGCACTTGTCCTCGCCCCTTACTGACCTCTTAGGAATCTGGATAGGTCAACCGTAGATAATCTAAGGGTAAAGTGTTGGGGGTTTGGGGATGACACTATGGAGTCCGGTAATGAGTTCCACGCTTCGACAACTCGGTTAATGAAGTCATATTTTTTACAGTCAAGTTTGGAGCGGTTAATATTAAGTTTAAATTTGTTGTGTGCTCTTGTGTTGTTGTGGTTGAGGCTGAAATAGTCGCCAACAGGCGGGACGTCGCAGCATATGATCTTGTGCAGCATATGATCTGGGCACACAGCTTTATTTATATTGTGAGCCACCCCGAGTCCTGGGAAAGGGGCGGCATACAAATCCAATAAATAAATAAATTTCCACTGGTGGAACTGCGTTCCACCCCATCCTGCCTGCTGCCCACCCCTGAGTGTATCCTTCTGTTAATGCAATTTAGGATTGACCACTCCAGTTGCTGCTCTAACCCTGGGCAACAAAAGGGTGGGTGGTGACTCTTTCGGATACTTTGACTTGAAGCTTTTCCCCATTTCTTTTTTCAGCAAATAGAGTTGGCCTTCTCTGGGTCCTGTTGACTAAACAATGTCTTCTGGCGGGTCCCAGGGGAAGAGCCTTCTCTGTGGCGGCCCTGACTCTCTGGAACCAGCTCCCCCCTGAGATTAGAACTGCCCCCACCCTCCTTGCCTTCCGTAAACTCCTTAAAACTCACCTCTGCCGTCAGGCATGGGGGAATTGAGGTATTCCCCCCTCCCCTGGGCCTATACAATTTATGTATGGTATGTCTGTGTGAATGTCTGGTTTAATAATGGGTTTTTTTAATTTTTTAAAAAATTTATTAGATTTGTTGCAAATTGTTCTATTGTATGTTGTGAGCCGCCCGGAGTCTACGGAGAGGGGCAGCATACAAATCTAATAAGTAAGTAAGTAAGTAAGTAAGTAAGTAAGTAAGTAAGTAAGTAAGTAAGTAAGTAAGTAAGTAAGTAAGTAAATTTATTTATTCATTCATTCATTCATTCATTCATTCATTCATTCATTTATTTATTTATTTATTTATTTATTTATTTATTTATTTATTTATTTATTATTTAGATTTCTATGCCGCCCCTCTCCGCAGACTCGGGGCGGCTCACAACAAAATAAAACAATTCATGACAAATCTAAATTATAGTTTAAAATATTTTAAAAAACCCATGTACTAAGCAAACATACATACAAACATACCATGCATAAATTGTATATGCCCGGGGGAGATGTCTCAGTTCCCCCATGCCTGACGACAAAGGTGAGTTTTAAGGAGCTTACGAAAAGCAAGGAGAGTAGGGGCAGTTCTAATCTCTGGGGGGAGTTGGTTCCAGAGAGTCGGGGCCGCCACAGAGAAGGCTCTTCCCCTGGGGCCCGCCAACCGACATTGTTTAGTTTACGGGACCCAGAGAAGGCCCACTCTGTGGGACCTAAACGGTCGCTGGGATTCGTGCGGCAGAATGCGGTCCCGGAGATATTCTGGTCCAATGCCATGAAGGGCTTTAAAGGTCATAACCAACCAACCAACAAACAAACAAATAAATAAATAAATAATAGGTGACAAAAGGGTTTCCCCTCCTTTCCTATGCAGAGTTGAAACCTGGCCAGAAAGGAAGGAGGGGTGTTTTTCTTGTGTGCAATTGTGCAATAGGAACGTAATCACTAGAGGGATGCGGCCAGTGCACCCTCCCCAAACAAACTTATCTCCCCGAGGGTCACATAGGGACTCGGTTGCTGGCACAGTGAACTCAGATTGTCATTCCATCTCAGGGCCGCCCCCACCCCTCCATCTGCACATTAGCCTGTTAACTCTCAGCTAACTCTCTAGCTCTGCTGACAGACAAGACAGCGATTAAGTGCTTGCTGCAAAAGCTCACTTGAGAGTGTCTACATTTCAAACAGTTTGAGGAGTGGTGTCTATTTAGTGGGGGGGGGGGCTTTTTGCATTTCACACGGTGAGTTTTGGCTTGAGCAGCCTTAATCCATGGGAAGATAAACAAGCCCCCCCAAGGACAAAGCAGCCAATATTCATCCTGGCATTCTGACAGCCTCTCGTCCCATTGTTTCAATTCAATCAATCAATCAATCAGAATAGAGCTAGAAGGGACCTTGGAGGTCTTCTAGTCCAGCCTCTTGCTGAAGCAGGAGACCCCATACCATTTATTTAATTTATTTATTTTAATTGAATTTATATTCTGCCTTCTCCCTGTGGACTCAGGGCGGCTTAAAGCAAAAATTATAAAACAATATAAAACTAAATTAAATCAAAACATT